>NC_079190.1:97544395-98201895 GCF_029499605.1 Hyla sarda
GTGTAAGAACCAGAGCTGTGTGGAGATTCCTGCATAAGGTGGGTGATTGGTGATGGGTGCTGGGTGATTGGTGCTGGGTTATTGGGGATGGGTGATTGGTGCTGGGTTATTGGAGATGGGTGATGGGTGATTGGTGCTGGGTGATGGGTTCTGTCATATAGAGGTCAGACCGGGGCATATAGGGGGAGATTTATTAAAACCTTTGCAGAGGAAAAGCCCTCTGCAAAACGATCTGATTGGTTGCTATGGGCGACTGCACCGCTCTTTCTCTGCACAGGTTTTGTATAAATCTCCTCTATAATACAGTATATTATAGGGCAGCTGTCACATATTTTCTGTAAATAAGACTGACAGCACAGCCAAAGTGTATATACACATGGCAGACCTCAGAGAAACTGTTCTTGACTCAATTTTACAAAAACACCAACTTTTATGGGGATAGGAATGTGGAGGAGGCCTGGCGGGAGTCCACTGTGTCCCTGGGCCGCAATACATCTGCCCATTAAGTCTGGCAGACGTTTTTTAAATGATAAAAAGTGCCCTCTTTTTTTACTTGAGCCCCTGCCCTTCACAATGTCTGTGCACGTCCCTGGTTGCTTTCCACTGCAGCTCAGCTGATGTTATGATGTCATTTTTTTTGCTTGTTAACCCCTTCAGGACGGAGCCCATTTTGGCCTTAAGGACCGGAGCGTTTTTTGCACATCTGACCACTGTCACTTTAAACATTAATAACTCTGGAATGCTTTTACTTATCAATCTGATTCCGAGACTGTTTTTTCGTGACATATTCTACTTTAACATAGTGGTAAATTTTTGTCGATACTTGCATCCTTTCTTGGTGAAAAATCCGTAAATTTGATGAAAAATTTGAAAATTTAGCATTTTTCTAACTTTGAAGCTTTCTGCTTGTAAGGAAAATGGATATTACAAATACATTTTTTTTTGGTTCACATATACAATATGTCTACTTTATGTTTGCATCATAAAATTGACGTGTTTTTACTTTTGGAAGACACCAGAGGGCTTCAACGGTCAGCAGCAATTTTCCGATTTTTCACAAAATTTTCAAACTCAGTATTTTTCAGGGACCAGTTCAGGTTTGAAGTGGATTTGAAGGGTCTTCATATTAGAAATACCCCATAAATGACCCCATTATAAAAACTACACCCCCCAAAGTATTCAAAATGACATTCAGTCAGTGTATTAACCCTTTAGGTGTTTCACAGGAATAGCAGCAAAGTGAAGGAGAAAATTCACAATCTTCATTTTTTACACTCACATGTTCTTGTAGACCCAATTTTTGAATTTTTACAAGGGGTAAAAGGACAAAATTTTTACTTGTATTTGTAGCCCAATTTCTCTCGAGTAAGCACATACCTCATATGTCTATGTAAAGTGTTCGGCGGGCGCAATAGAGGGCTCAGAAGGGAAGGAGCGACAAGGGGATTTTGGAGAGTACGTTTTTCTGAAATGGTTTTTGGGGGGCATGTTACCTTTAGGAAGCCCTTATGGTGCCAGAACAGCAAAAAAAAAACACATGGCATACCATTTTGGAAACTAGACCCCTCGGGGAATGTAACATGGGATAAAGTGAACCTTAATACCCCACAGGTGTTTCACGACTTTTGCAAATGTAAAAAAAAAAAAAAAAATTTTACCTAAAATGCTTGTTTTCCCAAAAAATTTTTATTTTTTAAAAAGGGTAATAGCAGAAAATACCCCTAAAAATTTGAAGCCCAATTTCTCCCGATTCAGAAAACACCCCATATGGGGGTGAAAAGTGCTCTGCTGGCGCACTACAGGTCTCAGAAGAGAAGGAGTCACATTTGGCTTTTTGAACGCAAATTTTGTTCTGGGGGCATGCTGCATTTAGGAAGCCCCTATGGTGCCAGGATAGCAAAAAAAAACCCACATGGCATACCATTTTGGAAAATAGACCCCTCAGGGAACGTAACAAGGGGTTAAGTGAACCTTTATACCCCACAGGTGTTTCACGACTTTTGCATATGTAAAAAAATTTTTTTTTTTTTACCTAAAATGCTTGTTTTCCCAAAAATTTTACATTTTTAAAAAGGGTAAAAGCAGAAAATACCCCCCAAAATTTGTAACACAATTTCTCCCGAGTACGGCGATACCCCATATGTGGCCCTAAACTGTTGCCTTGAAATACGACAGGGCTCCAAAGTGAGAGCGCCATGCGCATTTGAGGCCTAAATTAGGGATTGCATAGGGGTGGACATAGGGGTATTCTACGCCAGTGATTCCCAAACAGGGTGCCTCCAGCTGTTGCAAAACTCCCAGCATGCCTGGACAGTCAACGGCTGTCCGACAATACTGGGAGTTGTTTTGCAACAGCTGGAGGCTCCGTTCTGGAAACAGTGGCGTACCAGACGTTTTTCATTTTTATTGGGGAGGGGAGGGGGGCTGTGTAGGGGTATGTGTATATGTAGTGTTTTTTACTTTTTATTTTATTTTTTGTGGTAGTGTAGTGTAGTGTTTTTAGGGTACAGTCGCACGGGCGGGGGTTCACAGTAGTTTCTCGCTGGCAATTTGAGCTGCAGCAGAAAGTTTGCGGCAGCTCAAATTTGCAGCCAGATACTTACTGTAATCCTCCGCCCATGTGAGTGTACCCTGTACGTTCACATTGGGGGGGGACATCCAGCTGTTGCATAACTACAACTCCCAGCATGCCCGTTGGCTGTCGGTGACTTCTGAGAGTTGCAGTTTTGCAACAACTGTAGGCACACTGGTTATGAATCACTGAGTTTGTGACCTAACTCAGTGTTTCACAACCAGTGTGCCTCCAGCTGTTGCAAAACTACAACTCCCAGCATGTACGGTGCATGGTGTACGGTGACTGCTGAGAGTTGTAGTTTGCAACAGCTGGAGGCACACCGGTCGTGAAACACTGAGTTAGGTAAAAAAAAACTCTGAGTTTCACAACCAGTGTGCCTTCAGCTGTTGCAAAACTACAACTCTCAGCAGTCACCGACAGCCAACGGGCATGCTGGGAGTTGTAGTTATGCAACCAGCAGATGCACCACTACAACTCCCAGCATGCACTTTAGCTGTTTGTGCAAGCTGGGAGTTGTAGTTAGACAACAGCTGAAGGTACACTTTTCCATAGAAAGAATGTGCCTCCAGCTGTTGCAAAACCTTAAGTCCCAGCATGCCCATAAGGGAATGCTGGGAGTTGTGGTGGTCTGCCTCCTGCTGTTGCATAACTACAGCTCCCAGCATGCCCTTTTTGCATGCTGGGAGCAGTTGCTAAGCAACAGCAGGAGGCTGTCACTCACCTCCAACGATCCTCGCCGCACATGTCAGTCCCTCGTCGTCTCCGCCGCCGCAGCTGCTCCTGGGGCCCCGATCCTAACAGGGGCGCCGGGGATCGGGGTCCCCAGCACCGGGGGTCGTCTTCCCGCACCCGCTCACGTCCTCCAGAAGAGGGGCGGAGCGGGAGTGACACCCGCAGCAGGCGCCCTGATTGGTAATCCGGCCGACGAATCAGGGCGATCGTGAGGTGGCACCAGTGCCACCTCACCCCTGCAGGCTCTGGCTGTTCGGGGCCGTCAGAGACGGCCCCGAACAGCAAGTAATTCCGGGTCACCGGGTCACCGGAGACCCGATTGACCCGGAATCGCCGCAGATCGCTGGACTGAATTGTCCAGCGATCTGCGGCGATCGCCGACATGGGGGGGCATAATGACCCCCCTGGGCGATATGCCGGGATGCCTGCTGAACGATTTCAGCAGGCATCCGGCTCCGGTCCCCAACCGGCTAGCGGTGGGGGCCGGAATTCCCACGGGCGTATGGATACGCCCTCGGTCCTTAAGGACTCGGGATTCAGGGCGTATCCATACGCCCTATGTCCTGAAGAGGTTAAACCAGTAAAATATTTGAGGTAAAAAAAAAAAAGAAGAGAACTGCAGGGCCATATCCGCCAGGTCCTCTGCAGGAGACCCAGATAGAATGCCTTGGCGGAGCTGAGAAGCCCAGACTGAAATGGCTTTCGACACCCAGGCAGAAGCAAATGTCAGAAGTAAGGAGGATCCTGCCGCTTCAAAGGTGAATTCGCCAGATTTTCAATTACCGTAGTTTGTCTGCCGGATCTTTGAAGGAAGCGGCGTCCGCCAGAGGCAGAGTAGTTGCTTTTGACAGGCGGGAGACAGGTAGATCTACAGTTGGTGGAGATGTCCATCTCGCAATGAGGTCCTTGGCAAAGGGGAACTGAGCCTGAATCTTCTTAGTGCCCTGAAAGCACTTGTCAGGATGTTTCCAGGAATTCTCCAGCAATGCGTCAAATTCAGCATGAGAGCTGAAAGCCTTTGGTGCGGGACAGGAGCAATGAAAGGAAACTTCTGGAACTGCGTCCGAAGAACCTGGGTCCTCGAGGTGAAAGGTATCCCTTATGGCCGAGACCAAGGTGTCCACCATGCTGGCCATATCAGTTCGGTCCTCTGAGTCAGAGGCAGAACCTGAAGCCTCATCTTCCGGGTCCCTAGGAGAGAGGGAGCGGGTGGAGGCAGCCTTGGATGAAGACGATGCCGACCTGGTACGCAGATCTGGAGACCGAGAGCTGCGACCAGGAGAATGACCCCTGGGAGAGGGGCGCTGACGGGGTGCAGAAGTAGAAGGGCGTACCAGGTCGGCATCGTCTATAAGGAGAGCGCCAGTTCCTGCTAGCGGACTCTGGAGAGGAGTCGGAGGACTGACCCCTATGACACTTGTGAGAGTGCCTAAAATGTGGAGAGGGTGAGAGAGTCCCCCTAGAGGGTTGGCATAGGGAGGACCTCTCCAAAGCAGTCACCACTGAAAGGGAGACCCGTGCTAAGTCAGAAATAGACTGGGAGAGGGAAGACACCCATTCGGAGGGTGAGCAGAGCCCACGGGGTCTGGTGGAGTATCCTGGGTCCAGGAGGGACGGGGGGTGTGGTGGGGCAGACAGGACAGGTAGGTTCAGCCGAACCAGGTATTTTTGATTTGCAACCTGTACAGGTATAATAGGTGACCAAGGTCCCTGGCACCTGACTGGAGGGAGGAACAGTTCTGGGTTCGGACATAACTATTTAGAAAAATACGTTGAAAAGGTCTCACCTGGCGTCTCACCTGGCGTCTGTGTCCCCCTGCAGAGAAGCAACAGCTGTGAGGAGAACTCCGGTCTGTAGCCGAAAGGTGGGGAAGGAGAACTGGCCAAAGAAACAAAAGGGGCCGTCCAGAGGCAGGATGCTTCTAATTGGCTGCACAGAGACCGCCGCGTGCGCTGATTGGTGGAAGAATCATCCTGTATTTGCGCGCATCGGTGCATAGGTTGCAAATCCCGCCGGTCAGGAGGAGGCGGGGCTAAGTCCCGGCAGAAGCCTGCAGCCATTAAATGAAATATCTCACCAGACAGCTGGCGAATGCTATATAACAGGGGTCTCCAACCTACGGACCTCCAGATGTTGCAAAACTACAACTCCCCTTGTAGCTTTGCAACATCTGGAGGTCCTCAGGTTGAAGACGACTGCTATATAATAAAGCCTGAAGGAAGGGGGAGCCGTGGGCAGCGAGTGCGGCACTGCCGACAGAGGAAATGTGTGAATGAACCCGGTGCTCCATTCACATCGCATGAGATGCAGGCGAAGCAAAAGTGCCGGGCGTCTGAGAAGGAGCAGCCGGCTCAATAGTGAGAAATGTTCCCGGCAGTATAAAAAAAAAAAAAAATAGATAACCTCGTCCCACACCACAGACAACACCCCCCCCCCCCTAATATCAGGATAGCCGAGCAGGCAGAAACCAATGGGAATAAAGGAGTGGGCACTGAATAGGGGGACTCCAGAGGTGTAGAATGTAGCAAACCTGCAAGAAAAAAGGGGAGAATTCTCACCTTGTCTGTAGAAACTTACCTATGAAGTCTTCTGTCAGCATTTTGTCACCTGCATCATGCCGGGCTGAGACAGCGAGACGAGCAGAGAAATAGGGGAACCCGGACCCATGAGGTACAACCCCAAGCACTGACCGCTGGCGAAAAGGGGTTAACCATACATGACTCAATGTCTGTGCCCCTTCTTTGCAAATGGGGAAACAGTGAACACCGGGTTTCTGAGACCCCACCAAAAAAAGAAAAAAGAAAGGGAAAGAAAATTCTAACTAAACGTCCCTAACTAAAAAATAAGAAAAGAGCGACCAGGTCTGGAGAACATCAGACCAGCGTCTGCCTCCTATAGACACTAAGCTAAAACTGATTAGCTCAGGTGCCTGTAGGCGGGTATATCCTGCTGGGAGGGGCTGACTTTCTTGTTACCATAGTGTCAAGCCTCCTAGTGACAGCAGCATATACCCAAGGTCTGTGTCCCCCAATGGAGCCGATAGAGAAAGGAAGGTGATTCAAATAAAAAAAAAGAAAAGGAACACATAGTAAGCTTATGCACAAATGCCAAAAACTTTCTTCTATAAAAAAAATAGTTCCTGGCAGAAAAAAGTCCAGAACAGATGATCAACTGATACAGTATACTTAAGTCTGCCGCCGGCCATCGTGATCAATCGTTTGTGAATAATTTACAGAGGATGGCCAGACCAAATGGCCAAAATGGGCCATATCAGCTGACCATTATATTAACCCTTTAAGGACCCAGCCAATTTTCACTGTAGGACCCGGCCATTTTTTGCACATTTGACCACTGTCACTTTAAGCATTAATAACTCTGGGATGCTTTTACCTTTCATTCTGATTCCGAGACTGTTTTTTTGTGACATAGTCTTCTTTACGTTAGTGGTAAAATTTTGTCGATACTTGCATCGTTTCTTGGTGAAAAATGCCAAAATTTTATGAAAAAATTTAAAATTTTGCATTTTTTTTAACTTTGAAGCTCTCTGATTATAAGGAAAATTAATATTCCAAATAAATTATATATTGATTCACATATACAACATGTCTACTTTATGATTGCCTCATAACATTGACATGTTTTTACTTTTGGAAGACATCAGAGGGCTTCAAAGTTCAGCAGCAATTTTCCAATTTTTCACAAAATTTTCAAAATCAAAATTTTTCAGGGACCAGTTCTGTTTTGAAGTGGATTTGAAGGGCTTTCATATTAGAAATGCCCCAAAAATGACATCATTATAAAAACTGTACCCCCCAAAGTATTCAAAATGACATTCAAAAGGTATGTTTACCCTTTAGGTGTTTCACAGGAATTGCAGCAAATTGAAGAAGAAAATTCAAAATCTTCATTTTTTACACTGGCTTGTTCTTGTAGACCCAGTTTTTGAATTTTTACAAGGGGTAAAAGGAGAGAAATCTTCCTAAAATGTGTAGCCCAATTTCTCTCGAGTAAGGAAATACCTCATATGTGTATGTCAAGTGTTCACCGGGCGCACTAGAGGGCTCAAAAGGGAAGGAGCGACAGTGGGATTTTGGAGAGTGAGTTTTTCTGAAATGGTTTTTGTGGGGCATGTCGCATTTAGGAAGCCCCTATGGTGCCAGAACAGCAAAAAAAAAAACCCACATGGCATACTATTTTGGAAACTACACCCCTCAAGGCACGTAACAAGGGGTCCAGTGAGCCTTAGCACCCCACAGGTGTTTGACAACTTTTTGTTAAAGTTGGATGTGTAAATGATTTATTTATTTTTTTCCACTAAAATGCTAGTTTTCCCCAAAGTTTTTAATTTTTACAAGGGATAATAGGACAAAATACCTCCCAAAATTTGTAACCCCATCTCTTCTGAGTATGGAAATACCCCAAGTGTGGACGTCAAGTGCTGTGCTGGCGCACTACAATGCTCAGAAGAGAAGGAGTCACATTTTGGCTTTTGAAAATCAAATTTTGCTGAAATGGTTTTTGGAGGGCATGTCACATTTAGGAAGCCCCTATGGTGCCAGAACAGCAAAAAAAAAAAAAAACACATGGCATACTATGGTGCAGTGAATATTTACACCCCACTGGCGTTTGACAGATCTTTGGAACAGAGGGCTGTGCAAATGAAAAATTACATTTTTCATTTTCACGGACCACTGTTCCAAAAATCTGTCAGACACCTGTGGGGCGTAAATTCTCACTGTACCCCTTATTACATTACGTGAGGGGTGTAGTTTCCAAAATTGGGTCATATGTGTGGGAGGGTCCATTGTTCTGGCTCTATGGGGGCTTTGTAAACACACGTAGCCTTCAATTCCAAACAAATTTTATCTTCAAAATCCCCAAAATCTCTTCTGAGCATTGTAGTTCGCCCGCCGAGCACTTTACATCCACATATGGGGTATTTTCTTACTCAGAAAAAATGGGGTTACAAATTTTGGGGGGCTTTTTTCCTATGTTTCCTTGTGAAAATGAAAAATTTTGAGTAACCAGCATTTTTGTGATTTTTTTTTTTTTTTTTTCATTTTTCCATCCATCTTTAATGAAAATTCGTCAAACACCTGTGGGCTGTAAAGGCTTACTATACCCCTTGTTACTTTCCGTGAGTTGTGTAGTTTCCAAAATGGGGTCACATGTGGGTATTTATTTTTTTGCGTTTATGTCAGAACCGCTGTAAAATCAGCCACCCCTGTGCAAATCACCAATTTAGGCCTCAAATGTACATAGTGCGCTCTCACTCTTGAGCCTTGTTATGCGCCCGCAGAGCATTTTACGCCCACATATGGGGTATTTCCGTACTCATGAGAAATTGCGTTACAAATTTTGGGGGGCTTTTTTTGCCTTTTAACACTTATGAAAATTAAAAGTAAAGGACAACACCAGCATGTTAGTGTAAAATTTTAAATTTTTTTACACTGACAGGCTGGTGTAGCCCCCAACTTTTCCTTTTCATAAGGGGTAAAAGGAGAAAAAGCCCCCAAAATTTGTAACGCAATTTCTCCCGATTACGGAGATACCCCATATGTGGCCCTAAACTGTTTCCTTGAAATACGACAGGGCTCTGAAGTGAGAGAGCGCCATACGCATTTGAGGACTAAATTAGGGATTACATAGGGGTATTCTACGCCAGTGATTCCCAAACAGGGTGTCTCCAGCTGTTGCTAAACTCCCAGCATGCCTGGACAGTCAGTGGCTGTCCAGAAATGCTGGGAGTTGTTGTTTTGCAACAGCTGGAGGCTCCGTTTTGGAAACACTGCCATACAATACATTTTTCATTTTTATTGAGGGGACAGTGTAAGGGGGTGTTTATGTAGTGTTTTACCCTTTTAGTATGTGTTAGTGTAGTGTAGTGTTTTTGGGGTACATTCACACAAGTGCAAGTTTACAGTGAGCTTCCCGCTAGAAATTTGCGATGCGGCGAAAAATTTGCCGCAGCTCATACTTGAAGACTACTTACTGTAAAACCCGCCCGTGTGAATGTACCCTGTATGTTCACATGGGGGGGGGGGGGGGGCAAACCTCCAGCTGTTTCAAAACTACAACTCCCAGTATGTACTGACAGACCGTGCATGCTGGAAGTTGTAGTTTTGCAACAGCTGGAGGCACACTGGTTGGAAAACCTTCAGTGTGCCTA
The DNA here is from genome assembly GCF_029499605.1 of Hyla sarda. Lineage (NCBI taxonomy): Eukaryota > Metazoa > Chordata > Amphibia > Anura > Hylidae > Hyla > Hyla sarda. The sequence continues at coordinate 97,553,873 of NC_079190.1, forward strand.
TAGCTGTTGCAAAACTACAACTCCCAGCATGTACTGATCGCCGAAGGGCATGCTGGGAGATCTAGTTATGCAACAGCTGGAGGGATCGCAACTACAACTCCCAGCATGCCGAGACAGCTGTTTCGGCATGCTGGGATTTGCAGTTTTGCAACATCTGTAGGGCTACAGATAGAGACCACTGCACTGTCATCTCCAAACTGTGGACCTCCAGATGTTGCAAAACTACAAATTCCAGCATGCATAGACAGCAAACAGCTATGTGGGCATGCTAGGAGTTGTAGTTTTGCAAGATCTAGAGTGCTACAGTATAGAGATCACTGCGCAGTGGTCTCTAAACTGTAGACCTCCAGCTGTTGTAAAACTGCATCTCCCACCATGCCCAGCAGCTGTCTGGGCATGCTGGGAGTTGTAGTTTTGCAACATCTGAAGGGCTACAGTCTCAGACTGTAGCCCTCTAGATGTTGCTAGGCAACTTACCAGCTTCCGTCGGATCCAGGGAGCTGTCCTCTTCTACTGCATGACATCACCGCCCGCACGGATCACCGCCATCGATCCCGTCCCGCAGCTTCCACCGACGGGTAAGTGGACCTTCAGCGTCCTGCCCCGCCTATTGTGGGTGGGCAGAATGGGGAAAACGAAAGTAAACCCCCCGCCCCTGATCTGCTATTGGTGGTCGCGTCTAGACCACCAATAGCAGAGATAGGAGGGGTGGCACCTCTGCCACCTCACTCCTATCGCTAGAGGGGGATCGTGGGTGTCTTAGACAACTGCGATCCCCCTTATATTCCGGGTCACCATAGACCCGTATGACCCGGAATCGGCGCAAATCGCAAGTGTGAATTCACTTGCGATTTGCGTCGATCGCCGACATGGGGGGGGTCTGATGACCCCCCTGGGCATTTGCACGGGGTGCCTGCTGATCGATATCAGCAGTCACCCCGGCCCGATCCCCGCCCGGCGTGCGTCGGGGACCGAAATTCCCACGGGCGTACAGGTACGCCCTGGGTCCTAAAGACCCAGGTACAGAAGGTGTATCCATACGCCCTAGGTCCTGTACGGGTTAAAGGTGTCAACAGATATTACCATACCTGAGTGGGGAGCTATACTTGCCTAGTCTCATCGGTTTTAGCTCTAATTCCTCCCCCTCAGTGTGATTGACAGTTCTTATCACCACTCAGCTCTCTAAGCAGACAGAGCAGAGCGATGACGCAAGCTGAGGCCGGGCTGTCACTCAAACTGAGAGGGCGTGATTACAGCCAGAGAAGATTGGACTAGGTAAGTATAGCTTCCGACCCAGGGGACTACTTAAAGGGGTACTCCACCCCTCCAAAGAAGAGGAAATAAGATTTCTGATTGCAGGGGTCCCGCCGCTGGGAACCCCCGCGATCTCTCCTGCAGCACCCCCTGTCATCTGGCGCACAGAGCGAGCTTTGTTCCATGGCTGATTATTGGTGATGTTGGGGCCGGAGGATCGTGACGTCAGGAGGGGGGGGGCAGTGATGTCACGATCCTCCTCTCTTCACCTGCCTCCTGACCGGCTCCAGAGATCTTCTCCTCTGCTCTGCCATCTGGCAGACCAGAGAAGTAGATTTTCGATATTACTGATCAGTATTAAAATCAAAAAGATAGCTATTAACTGTAACAGTTTAACCCCTTAAGGACCGGGGTTTTTTCCGTTTTTGCATTTTCGTTTTTTGCTCCTTGCCTTTAAAAAATCATAACTCTTTCAATTTTGCACCTAAAAATCCATATGATGGCTTATTTTTTGCACCACCAATTCTAATTTGTAATGACGTCAGTCATTGTGCCCAAAAATCTACGGTGAAACGGGAAAAAAAATCATTGTGAGACAAAATTGAAAAAAAAAACGCCATTTTGTAACTTTTGGGGGCTTCCGTTTCTACGTAGTACATTTTTCGGTAAAAATGACACCTTATCTTTATTCTGTAGGTCCATATGATTAAAATGATACCCTACTTATACAGGTTTGAATTTGTCGCACTTCTGGAAAAAATCATAACTTCATGCAGAAAAATTTATACGTTTAAAATTGTCATCTTCTGACCCCTATAACTTTTTTATTTTTCCGTGTATGGGGCGGTATGAGGGCTCATTTTTTGCGCCGTGATCTGAAGTTTTTAACGTTACCATTTTTGCATTGATAGGACTTATTGATCGCTTTTTATTCATTTTTTCATGATATAAAAAGTGACCAAAAATGCACTATTTTGGACTTTGGAATTTTTTTGCGCGCACGCCATTGACCGTGCGGTTTAATTAACGATATATTTTTATAATTTGGACATTTCCGCACGCGGCGATACCATTTATGTTTATTTTTATTTTTAATTACACTGTGTTTTTTCTTTTATGGGAAAAGGGGGGTGATTCAAACTTTTAATAGGGAAGGGGTTAAATGATGTTTATTCACTTTTTTTTTGCACTTTTTTTTTGCAGTGTTATAGGTCCCATAGGGACCTATAACACGGCACACACTGATCTTTTACATTGATCACTGGTTTCTCATAAGAAACCAGTGATCGATGATTCTGCCGCATGACTGCTCATGCCTGGATCTCAGGCACTGAGCTGTCATTCGGCGATCGGACAGCGAGGAGGCAGGTAGGGGCCCTCCCGCTGTCCTGTCAGCTGTTCGGGATGCCGCGATTTCACCGCGGCTATCCCGAACAGCCCACTGAGCTAGCCGGCATGCTTTCGGTTTCACTTTAGACGCGGCGTTCAACTTTGAACGCCGCGTCTAAAGGGTTAATAGCACGCGGCACAGCGATCAATGCCGCGCGCTATTAGCCACGGGTCCCGGCCGTTGTTAGAGGCCGGGCCCGAACCGCTATGACGCGGGGCCACGCCGTGGCCCCGCGTTATAGATCGGGAGTGGACACATGACGTTCCAGTACGTCATGTGTCCTTAAGGGGTTAATAATGGGAATTAGTAACTTCCTCTAATAAAAAATTAATTCCCCATCTTTTCCCATTTTAGAAATAAAAAAATTGTAAAAAATAAAATAAATCAACATATTTGGTATAGCAATGTGCAGAATAGTCCGAATCATTAAAAAATAATGTTAATGAATCCATACGATGAACGGCACAAAACGTAAAAATAACAAAGTCCAATGCTGAATTTTGATCACATCCCGGGGGGAAAAAAATATTAAAAAAAAGGTATGAAAAGTCATCAAAAATCACATATACGCAAATGTGGTACCAATAAAACAACAAATCACAGATTAAGTGCCCATACAAGCATAACTATATGAATAAAACATGTCCAGGGGTTAAATGTGAGTGCAGGTGCAGTGACCATGGAAAAAAAAAATATATATATATATCACCCACCTCTATTAGGTGTATATAAGTTGCCTTGGATGTTTCAGACCTTGCAATGCATGATGTACTGTTCACACAGAGGCATATTCATAGTGTAGGGTCCATCCCAGAATGAGGTCACCTTACCGTGGTGGGACGGTCCACGCTATTTGGCCGCCAAATTTGCAAGCTAAGTACCTCATCATTTCATATTCTCATTTATTGCACTACAGCTGTATAGATTTTCATGTTCCATCTATATACTCATGCTTTATCTATATACTCATGTTTTATCTATATCTTTGTGCTAGCAGTGTGCTGCTGTATTCTCCTGTTGCTATATATATATATATATATATATATATATATATATATATATATAATATATCTTTTTTTTTACCCCTTTAGGACCACAGGGTTTTTCATTTTTGCACTTTCAATTTTCTACCTACAGACTCCTATAAGGGCTGTTTTTTTTCACCACATACTGTACTTTGTAATGATATCAATCATTTCACTCCAAAATCTAGAAATATTTGTAGGGCAAAATAGAAAAAAACAAACGCCATTTTGAAACTTTTAGGGGCTTCCGATTTTACACAGTGCACTTTTTGATAAAAATGACAACTTATATTTATTCTGTAGCTCCATACGACCCTCAAAAGTGCAAAATTGCGGTCTTCTCTTTAATTTCCTGCTGCAAATAATAATTTTTTTGGGTAGTACCGTACATTTTATGTTAAAATGAAAGGCTTCATTACAAAGTACAGTTGGTCGCAAAAGAAACAACTCATATGGGTCTGTGGGTGGAAAAGTAAAAAGATTTATGGCTCTTAGAAGGGGAGGAATGAAAATTTCCTGTGTCCTCAAGCCCAAAAAAGGGCTGTAACCCTGAAGGGGTTAAAACTGTAATCTTCAAATCCTTTGTAAACCCCAGTATATAACTGTACATAGTGTAAGTAAAGTACAGTACACAGCCATTACAATGGATACACATACACGTGATGTCATCTGCTGTGACATCACACATCAAAGAGACTTTCTCCAGGGTAGAATCCAATCCCTAACACTTATTTCCTCGGTTCGGCGGGTGAACACGTTCTCCTACTAGACCTGCGCTTATTTTGCAAATTGAAGAGAATTTTGTCTATTTAGGCAAAAGGATCCTGTAGGGACAGCGACCATGAAGCTAAGAGGTAGGAATAATGAAAACTCCCAAAATTTCAGTTTATAAATGGATTTAACATGAATGTATTAGTGTAAAGTTAATATAGTACAGTTCCAAACGCTTGGAGCGGGCGGTGGGGGTCGTGACGTCACGGCCACGCCCCCTCAATATAAGTCTATGGGAGGGGGCGTGCTCTCCCATAGACTTGCATTGAGGGGGTGTGGCGTGACATAACGAGGGGCGTGGCTGTGAAGTTACGACCCCGTCACCCAGCGTTCTGAACGGAGGCTGGGTGCTGCACAGAGATCGCTGGGGTCCTAGCCGCGGGACCCCTGCGATCAGACATCTTATCCCCTATCCTTTACATAGGGGATAAGATGTCTAGGGGCAGAGTACCCCTTTAAGTCTCTTACAGCAATTGGGTAGAGGTTTACTCCTGTGAGATAAATGATTTGTGAATCAATGTTTTACACATAATAGTCACACATAAATTTACAAAAAGCTTCCTACAGTGTTCAATGACCATACTTTGTGTGAATATATATATATACAAAAATACATGAATGAATATAGATTTAATATATTGTATCCTGTCGCTATTTTGCAGATATCCCAGTTCTCTCGGTGCCTGTCGTGTGTCTCATACATTACGTGACGAGTTTCCTTTGGCGGTATACTAACCTATATCATTATAAGGTCACTCCACCATATTATGAGATCCATAAAATACCTGGGAAGAAGATTAAGCACCGTGGTCAGCGAGCAGATGTGGCTATTGACATGGCTTTAGGTGACAATTCAGACCCACATGAATCCAGGCACAGCGATCATGTGACAGTCACCATGGCGGATAACCAGATGGATTTACCAACAACCTCTGAAGATGCCTCGGAGCCCAAAGTGTCTTGGCTGCAGCGGACTTGGCAATATGCTAAAAGCAAACTGAAGTGGCCCAATTATGTATCCAATGTTTGGGTTGGAGCATGGGCCATGGCCAAATGGACAGTAACCGGCATGATGACCACATTCAAGATGCCATTTTACTTCCTACATACACAGCTAAGAAGTATTACAGCAAAGGCCATTGACGATCAGTGTGAACCAATTTAACAAGACGGCTGATTGGGTCACACAAGATCTACATATGGTTGGGGGTGGGGGTGGGGAGGAGCCCGAAATGCAGCCACCTCCACGTGGTGGGCTCTGGGTCACTTGATACATTAACAAGTGAGCGAGGAGCTGCATAATTCAAGGCACATTTCCCATATGGGACATACAGCTTGTAATGGAGACAGAAGATATTGTTCACCTAGAAACACATTTTGCACATAAGTGGGAAAACAAGCCCCCCTATTGGATGATTAAGGAATCAGAGATCTGTAGAAGGGGAGAGGTGGATTCCTAGGAATGGAGGAAGACAATATATCTCTAGCATAATATCTCTGGATAAGTGGATATGGTAGCAACAGTATCATTATTATTATTACTATTATTAACCCCTTAAAATGAGAACTCCGCTGCTCAGCGTTTGAAACAAACTGTTCCGAACACTGGAGCTGGCGCCGGGAGCTAGTGACGTCATAGCCCCACCCCCTCATGACTTCACCCCCGCTCCCTCAAGGCAAGTCTATGGGAGGGAGCGTGGCGGCTGTCAGGCCCCCTCCCATTGACTTGTATTGAGGGGTGGGGTGTGATGTCATAAGGGGGCGGGGCTAGGACATCAGGAGTTCCCAGCGCCAGCTCCAGTGTTCAGAACATTTTGTTTCAAACGCTGAGCAGCAGAGTACCCCTTGAAAAACCTGAGACGTAAATGTACATTACGGCGCCGTCTTCTGGGATCACCACATCTCTGGACGTGGTGATCGGGCCGGGATGGCTGCTGTTATCTAACAGCAGCAGCCTCGGCATACCACCCATGGGGGTCCCGAGACCCCTCTTGTCGGCGATCGCTGTGATTCATCAGTCAATTCTGACCGGTGAATCACGGCTTTTCCAGGCCAATTGGGTCACTGGTGACCGAGGAAATATGGGTGATTGGTGCTGACCGAGACAGCACCAATCACCATTGTACAGCTGGAGGGCAAGAGCGGGTACCGACCGTGTAGTGTGCAGCGGCGAGTATCGCTTACTGGCACAGCAGGAAATGACTGGCGAGGTGAGGCCTGTGTGCCTCCTACTGTTTCCTAACTACAACTCCCAGCATGCACAGCCAAAGGGCATGCTGGGAGTTGTAGTTATGGAAAAGGTGGATACACACAACTACAACTCCCAGCATGCCCTTCGGCTGGCCAGGCATGCTGGGAGTTTTAGTTCGACAACAGCTGGAGACACCCTGGTGGGGAAAAACTGTGCTATACAGATGCAGGGGGGGCCGGTATGAGAATAGCTCTTATTGTAAGATTATATGGGAATGGGAATTCAAGTAGAGAAAGACATGGTCGCACATCCACAATATGTATTTTGATCTACAGGGTGGGCCATTTCTATGGACACACCTTAATAAAATGGCAATGGTTGGTGATATTAACTTCCTGTTTGTAGCACATTAGTGTATGTGAGGGGGGAAACTTTACAAGATGGGTGGTGACTATGGCGGCCATTTTGAAGTCGGCCATTTTGAATCCAACTTTTGTTTTTTCAATAGGAAGAGGGTCATGCGACACATCAAACTTATTGGGAATTTCACAAGAAAAACAATGATGTGCTTGGTTTTAACGTAACTTTATTTTTTTATATAACTATTTATTGTTTTATCATTAAAATTATTAATACAGCAAAAAAGGAAGAAAAAGGAGAAAAACCTAGTAGCAACAAGGATAAAAAAAATAACATACAATTCCAGTAACTTTATTCTTTGATGAGTTATTTACAAGTTTCTGACCACGTATAAAATGTGTTCAATGTGCTGCCCATTGTGTTGGATTGTCAATGCAACCCTCTTCTCCCACTCTTCACACACTGATAGCAACACCGCAGGAGAAATGCTAGCACAGGCTTCCAGTATCCGTATACACTGCTATATACTACTATATACACCGCAGGAGAAATGCTAGCACAGGCTTCCAGTATCCATATACACTGCTATATACTACTATATACACCGCAGGAGAAATGCTAGCACAGGCTTCCAGTATCCATATACACTGCTATATACTACTATATACACCGCAGGAGAAATGCTAGCACAGGCTTCCAGTATCCGTATACACTGCTATATACTACTATATACACCGCAGGAGAAATGCTAGCACAGGCTTCCAGTATCCGTATACACTGCTATATACTACTATATACACCGCAGGAGAAATGCTAGCACAGGCTTCCAGTATCCGTATACACTGCTATATACTACTATATACACCGCAGGAGAAATGCTAGCACAGGCTTCCAGTATCCGTATACACTGCTATATACTACTATATACACCGCAGGAGAAATGCTAGCACAGGCTTCCAGTATCCATAGTTTCAGGTGCTGCACATCTCGTATCTTCACAGCATAGACAATTGCCTTCAGAGATAAAAGTCTAAGGGGGTCAGATCGGGAGACCTTGGGGGCCATTCAACTGGCCCTCGACGACCAATCCACTTTCCAGGAAACTGTTCATCTAGGTATGTTCGGACCTGACACCCATAATGTGGTGGTCACCATCTTGCTGGAAAAACTCAGGGAACGTGCCAGCTTTAGTGCATAAAGAGGGAAACACATCATCATGTAGCAATTTCGCATATCCAGTGGCCTTGAGGTTTCCATTGATGAAGAATGGCGCCACTATCTATTTACCCCATATACCACACCATACCATCAATTTTTGTGTTCCAACAGTCTTGGAGGGATCTATCCAATGTGGGTTAGTGTCAGACCAATAGCGGTGGTTTTGTTTGTTATCTTCACCATTCACATAAAAGTTTGTGTGGTAAACTTGGGGAATAAAGCCTTGTGGGGTGTAGGGTAGTTAGGGTGTTGCTGTTCAGAATAATAAAGGGCGCTGTTAACCCTTGTCACTCGTGATGCCAGGGTAAGGGTTAAATACTGTAATCTTGATAGGCCTATTGCCACCCTTCCCAAGAGCAATAGGTCAATGTAGAATAAAGGATTGTCCACAACCACTGTTAACTGAAAACTTGCAGGAACTTTTACTGAAGAATTTCTGTAGATGCAGCAATAGTAACAGCCCAGATAACAGAGTCTCTATAGATATAGCTGAGCAGCGATTGACAGTTGGTTGGGATCAGATAAGCTCAATTTGGCTTCTCAGAGATTTTGTAGCATAGATCCGCTAGATTTAGGGGTGCGTTTAGGTCCAGTGATCTTGCGCAGAGTAGCGGGGAATTGCTTAGAATAACCGCTTTGAAATAGGCCGAGGCTGCAAGGCTTTGGCCTAGTAAACGTGCTTGAAAGTTGCGGAGGTCCTACCTCATCCAGAATCAGCAACCCAAGAGAGCGAGTAATGGCCTAGGCTCCCTTATATGGGCAGGGGCAGGCCGTTTTGGATTGGTCCATAACAACTGTCACTCTCCGTTACATTGCATTGTGGGTGAACACATGACTAAAACCACCAAAGGTCCTTTAGAAAACCATAGAGTTCTGAACCTAATCACATGACCCGCAGGTCCTGCTACGCTGAACAGGTAGGCTATTGAATATATACATATTTACTCTTATGTTTATATGAATGTCTATACAAATATGAACTAACTGAGGGGTGATGAGGGGATAACTAAAGAAGAAGGACCCCGACGTTCCTAGGGACTCTGACTATGGGGACCTCTACAAAGGTACAGTATGAAATACGGTACCAGGACACCACAAACCCCCTTACTTAAACAAGTCGACCCCGACGCCTGTCCCCTAAGGCAGAGGAACTAGGACAGGATTATCAATACATTCTATACATCCTGACAAAATCTGAGTAAACATTAAAGGGGTACTCCGGTGAAAACCTTTTTTCTTTTAAATCAACTGGTGGCAGAAAGTTAAACATATTTGTAAATTACTTCTATTAAAAAATCTTAATCCTTCCAGTACTTATTAGCTGCTGAATGCTACAGAGGAAATTCCTTTCTTTTTGGAACACTGATGACATCACGAGCACAGTGCTCTCTGCTGACATGTCTGTCCATTTTAGCAACCATGCATAGCAGATGTATGCTAAGGGCAGCATGGTGGCTCAGTGGATAGCACTGCTGCCTTGCAGTGCTGGGGACTTGGGTTCAAATCCCACTAAGGACAACAATAAATAAAGTGTTATTATTATTATAATAACCTCAGCAGAGAGAACTGTGCTCGTGATGTCATCAGAGAGCATTCCAAAAACAAAAGAATTTCCTCTGTAGTATTCAGCAGCTAATAAGTACAGGAAGGATTAATATTTTTTTAATAGAAGTAATTTACCAATATGTTTAACGTTCTGCCACCAGTTGATTTAAAAGAAAAAAAGGTTTTCACTGGAGTACCCCTTTAAACACCTTTGTACTTACTCTGACTAGCATTGTGACTAGACAATTATGAAGCTATCGAGACATTTTGAAGCTTACTATACATTTTGAAGCTATCTAACCTTTAGTTTCTAGCTCCTTAGACATTTTTATAGCTCTCTATACATTTATGAGGCTAACCAGACATGTATGCAGTTCTCTTGATATTTATGAAGCTCACTAGATATTTATATACAGCTCTTTATAACCTTTAGTCTCAAGCTGTCTAGACATTTTTGAAATCTCACCACATTTTCTTTCGTTTTGCCACGATGAGTCACCTGTTAGTATACAGAAGGGTATATTGGCTTGCCTGAGGCTCTACCAATAAGGTTAGCTACTAGGGTCTATCGACTACATGCTACTTTTAGGTTACCTTTAGAAATACGTGTTTAATCTTAGCTTGCAAAAGCACCTACTGGCCAGGTAGAGCATTTCACACACGTAATGAAAAGAGAAAAGAAAGATTAGTGTACCTAACAGTGGCAGGAATAAATAGGCTACAATTCCTAAAGTGTCAGACATATTTTTGTTTTGTGTATGTACTGAAGAAGACTGAGGTAGTACATTTAAGTGAATAATTTGGTGTACTGGAAAGACAGAGGTAGTACATTTAACCCCTTAAGGACGCAGGACGTACTCAAACGGCCCCTTTTCCGAGTCCTTAAGGACTCAGGACGTTTGAGTACGTCCTGTCAAATCCCGGCCCCCCTGCCGCTAGCTGGAGGGGAGACGGTGCCCGATGCCTGCTGAAATCATTCAGCAGGCGTCGGGGCATATCGCCCAGGGGGGTCATGATGACCCCCCATGTCTGCGATGGCCGCAGATCACTGGACAATTCAGTCCAGCGATCTGCGGCAGATTCCAGGTCAATCGGGTCTCCAGTGACCCGATGACCCGGAATTACAGACTGTTCGGGTCTCTGACGGCCCCGAACAGCCACAGCCAGCACTTCTCGCTCCAGCACCAGCCACACCTCTTTAAAAACACTCAATGTGAATTGCCCCACATAGTAATAGAGCCCTAGAGTGGTCCATAAATAGCTGTTCAGATAGGGGGAGTCTGTACTTTATGGTAGCACAAAGGGGGCTTGTACTAAATGGCAGCACATCATTTTTTTTAAAATAAAATGTGATAAAAAAGCAGCAATTTTTGCACTTTTTAATTTTTTTTACCTTCACGCCGTTCACCGGGATCAATAACATTTTATTTTTATAGTTCAGACACGCACCTGGCGATAACAAATATGTCTATTAAATTAATTTTTTTATGCTTTTTGGGGGTAAAATGGGAAAAACTGACATTTTACCTTTTTATTGGGGAGGGGATTTTTTTTTGTACTTTTTATTTAACATTTTTTGACTTTTTTTTTTTTTATTTTTTTTTACACTTTAATAGTCCCCATGATTGCTAATACTCATCTGTTCTATCGGCTATCTTCTGCTCTGGTCTGCTCAATCTCCGACCAGAGCAGAAGACCCGACGAGACGGCCGGAGCCAGGTGAGGGGACCTCCGTGCGGTGTTCTGGATGATCGGATCCCCGTGGCAGCAAACTGAAAGTTTTCCATTATGAGGTTAAATATCACCCACTTACCCTGATGAGGTTTTTTTTTCCCCTGCCTGGTCCTGACTCTGCTTTGTGGGTGCACAGGTGGCTGCACCACTAACACAGTTCTGTATCTTCAGCCTGCGCCCTGCATGCGTCAGGCCCAAGAGATTGATACGGCGGCCGTGCAGTAGCACGTCCTCCTAACGCAGGGCCTGACGTATCTGATGTCAATACGCGGCCGCCGTAGCTGACGTCACTACGCGGCCGCCGCTGACGTCACTGCGCGGCCGCCGTAGCTGACCTCACTATGCGGCCGCCGTTACAGGTTTTCTGGAGCTGGAGGATTCCGGATGCGGCTACAGGAGCAGCCAGGTATGATTGAGGCTCTGGCTCCTGTAGCGGCGGCGGCATTGCATAATAGTGGGAGTCGGGACTTTAGTTCCTGGGCTGACGAAAGCCTCAGTCACTGCTGTCGGCACTGGCAGCCGCTGTCAAGGGTCAGACTAAAAAGTTTACTTTTACTTGGTGCGGCCGGCCGTTTAGTAGTCAGGGTGACCGGCCTAGCGGGAATTTTCCCGCTATCCCGGTAAGCCAGTCCGGCACTGCATGCAGTCCCGGGGTGCCGGGGAGGAGATTTCTGCTAATAGCTACTTACATCTGCCTGCGGGTCACGGGATGCAGGTACTTCCTGGCGGAGGTGCGCGTAGTGACGTCATTGCAAGCGCAGCACTGTGCCGCTACGCCGACTTCCTGCGCAGCACACATCACTTATAGCGCACACCTCCAAGAAGTCCCCGCATCCCGTGACCCACCGGCAGATGTAAGTATGCTGCCAGTGCCTGATGTGGGGGCTCTAAATATCTGCTGCCTAAAGGGGATCTAAAGCTATGCTGCCTAAAGGGGGTCTCTAAATCTACAACATAGATTTAGAGCCCCCCTTTGGGCAGCATAGCTTAAAGGGGGGCTCTAAATCTATGCTGCCTAAAGGGGGCTCTAAATCTAGGCTGCCTAAAGGGGGGCTCTAAATCTATTCTGCCTAAAGGGGGGCTCTAAATCTATGCTGCCTAAAGGGGGGCTCTAAATCTTTGCTGCCTAAAGGGGGGCTCTAAAACTATGCTGGCTAAAGGGGGGCTCTAAATCTATGCTGTAGATATAGGGCTCCCCTTTAGGCAGTATAGATTTAGATCCCCCTTTAGGCAGCATAGATTTAGATCCCCTTTAGGCAGCAGAGCCTAAAGGGGGATCTAAATCTATGCTGCCTAAAGGGGGGGCTCTAAATCTATGCTGCTTAAAGGGGGATCGAAATCTATGCTGCCTAAAGGGAGGCTCTAAATCTATGTTGCCTAAAGGGGATCTAAATCTATGCTGCCTAAAGGGGAGCCCTATATCTACAGCATAGATTTAGAGCCCCCCTTTAGGCAGCATAGATTTAGAGCCCCCCTTTGTGCAGCATAGATTTATTTGCATTTATATGTTCATCTGTGTTGGTGGTGGGGGGGGGGGGGGGGGCAGGCAAATTTTTTGCACAGGGGCCCTCTGCTGTCTGTGTCCGCCCCCTGTATAGAGGTATATACAAAAACGAGCGTGTAAGGATCTGCAGTCCACCTACACTAGGAGTCTATGTTTCACGGCTGCTCCGAATCAGCCGGGCACAAAACTTACGTATCTCCTACTGGTAGGAGTCTCTTGACCTGATGGTCAGGCACAAAGCTTAATGGTTACGTTGCTGAACTTGGAACTGTAACAGTCTTAGCATAGTCCTGCTAGGCACAATTTTCTTGAACTTGGTTACTGGAAAACAAAAGTGGTTAGCAAAGAAAAGCAACAGTCATTATTTTACAGTCTTTCAGAAAACATTCATCCGTATTCTTCTTGTGCCTCTTGTAGACCCCCTAGCCCTTCCAACATCAGGGGCTGGCTGGGAGTTAATGTAACTCTCCCACACCACATTGGTGAGAGTAGAATGGGTAAAAGTGGGATTCAAAGTGACCAGGGGCTTACTTGTCGGGATCAAGGTTGGTGCATAAGGTTTTAGCACCATCTCCATGCCAGGAGTGGGCCAAAGCACTTTAGTCGGTACCCTGGAAGCAGGCAAACTCTCCACGTCGGAAGAGGGCCTTGGTACATATGTTGGTACCTGTGCAGGAGGCAAACTCTCATTGCTCCGAGAGGGCCTAGGTACGGTCTTTGGTGCCCGCAATTTGGGCTTACTTTCTTGGTCTTGAGCAGGTCTTGACACTGCTGTACACAGAAGAAGACTCCACCACCTCCTTTAGTACGGTGGTGGAGGCCTCAGGTTGAAGGGATCCGATTCCCAAACTGTAAACGGAAAGTATTTGAAGGGAAGCTGTGTTGGGGCTGTTGGTCTGGTGACCGCAGCAGCCCATTCTCCACGCAGGCCCTGGACGGGGGTGTATTCCACTATCTCACCCACCTCCAGAGAGTAGAACTTTTTATGAAGATATGGCCTCTGTACTGCTCGCCGGTTTACGAGGATGGTTTGCCCTGTGTGGCAATCTAGGAGTGTCCCATAACCTCTGACCTTGTCGAACTTGGCCACAGTTGCTCTTTGTCATTCTAAAGGCTCCTCCCCTTCTCGGGGATGATCCCGTTTGCGGATGAATAATGCTTTCATTTCTTTAGTATTCTCCTGATAACAAGTTCTTTCCTCAGGAGCCAAATGCACATACTTAGGGGCATACAGTTTTCTGTGTCGGGCCTTTAATTTGTCCATCAGCTCAGCCAGCTTGGCTTCCTGACGGGCCCTTTATCTTTGTGCAGTTGGAATTAGTGGGAGTGGCTTCCCAGGTGTAGGTTGTAGAACCGCGTGCATATACTCGATGAGTCCCAGCTCGTCCCTAAAAATCCACTGGGGCAAATCTGGTGAGCGCGGTCGTACACTTGGCAAGTTGGATAGGGGTATTTCAGGCTCAGGGTTGGCGGAGGAGGAAAAGGCCGCCTCTGGCGGGGTACTCACTGCAGACTCCTCCGAAGGGATTTCGGGCCACGAGCCCCAAGTCCTGTGGCGAGAGGACAATCTCACTGGCGATGCACCTCCAGGTGTCACTGTGCTCACTGCTGGAGGTGTGTCTGGCCAATCGTCGTCATCATCAGGCAGTGGGGGAAGATTGAAGGCCCCCTCTTCATCTAATGACAACTGCTGCAAACGGTCAGCAAGTTCTTGGAACAGTTGGGCTGCGACCGCCACATCTTTCCTTTGTTCCGGCGCCATCTTGGTGTTCTCACCACGTGGAACACTGCTCTGCTCCATGTCTGTACTCTCCGGCTCCCTGTGCAGAATGAAGAGGTTGCTGTGCAGGGTTTCTTTTATACTGGGCTTCCCCAAAATGGCGGCCGGCAGGAAGGACGTCATTGGTGCAGCCCCGACTTCCTGTCCTCCCAGAAACAACTCCTCTGTTTCCAAGATCCCTTTTGGCTGCGATACAGCAACTTGGCAGCCACGCACAGGGGCGGGACGTGGCGCAGCGCGGAACTTTTTTGCGCGCTTCTCCGGCAGCAGGTTAACTCTTCCTGTGCTGACCGAACCAGAGGATCGTAACATGTATTCATTTTGTAGTTTGCACATTCTTGCTGCGAAAAAATTTTCGCCTCCCCCCTTACTTTTCGCGTTGCCCCCTTGTATTTCGCACCACGGGCACCGCTCTTGTACACAGAAATGCGGTTTGCAGCACATGAATAAAGTCCGTTATATTGGGGGGAGTACAGTTTCACTAGTGGCAACAGCAGCAGGCACACACCCGAATCCTGTTCGTGCAACGCCAAAAAGGCTTTGTGGTAAACTTGGGGAATAAAGCCTTGTGGGGTGTAGAGTAGTTAGGGTGTTGCTGTTCAGAATAATAAAGGGCGCTGTTAACCCTTGTCACTCGTGATGCCAGGGTAAGGGTTAAATACTGTAATCCTGATAGGCTTATCACCACCCTTCCCAAGAGCAATAGGTGAATGTAGAATAAAGGATTGTCCACAACCACTGTTAACTGAAAACTTGCAGGAACTTTTACTGAAGAATTTCTGTACATGCAGCAATAGTAACAGTCCAGATAACAGAGTCTCTATAGATATAGCTGAGCAGCGATTGACAGTTGGTTGGGATCAGATAAGCTCAATTTGGCTTCTCAGAGATTTTGCAGCATAGATCCGCTAGATTTAGGGGTGCGTTTAGGTCCAGTGATCTTGCGGAGAGTAGCGGGGAATTGCTTAGTATAACCGCTTTGATATAGGCCGAGGCCGCAAGGCTTTGGCCTAGTAAACGTGTTTGAAAGTTGCAAAGGTCCTACCTCATCCAGAATCATCAACCCAAGAGAGCGAGTAATGGCCGAGGCTCCCTTATATGGGCAGGGGCAGGCCGTTTTGGATTGGTCCAAAACAACTGTCACTCACCATTACATTGCATTGTGAGTGAACACATGACTAAAACCACCAAAGGTCCTTTAGAAAACCATAGAGTTCTGAACCTAATCACATGACCTGCAGGTCCTGCTACGCTGAACAGGTCGGCAATTGAATATATATATATTTACTCTTATGTTTATATGAATGTCTATACAAATATGAACTAACTGAGGGGTGACGAGGGGATAACTAAAGAAGAGGGACCCCGACGTTCCAAGGGACTCTGACTATGGGGACCTCTACAAAGGTACAATATGAAATACGGTACCGGGACACCACATTTGTATCATCACTAAACAAAATCTTCTGCGTAAACTGAGGGTCCTGTTCCAACTTTTGTTTTGCCCATTCTGCAGCACCTGAAACTACAGATACTGGAAGCCTGTGCTAGCATTTCTCCTGCGGTGTTGCTATCAGTGTGTGAAGAGTGGGAGAAGAGGGTTGCATTGATAATCCAACACAATGGGCAGCACATTGAACACATTTTATAAGTGGTCAGAAACTTGTAAATAACTCAGGAAAGAATAAAGTTACGTTAAAACCAAGCACATCATTGTTTTTCTTGTGAAATTCCCAATAAGGTTGATGTGTCACATGACCCTCTTCCTATTGAAAAAAACTAAAGTTGGATTCAAAATGTTCGACTTCAAAATGGCGCCACGGTCACCACCCATCTTGAAAAGTTTCCCCCCTCACATATACTAATGTGCCACAAACAGGAAGTTAATATCACCAACCATTCCCATTTTATTAAGGTGTATCCATATATATGGCCCACCCCGTACTTGCTTCTCAGCATAATTTCAAAAACTAACAGGTTGTTAGTATACATTTTGATCAAAAGGTACAAGTTCACTCGCCACGTCAAGGCCACCTATTTAGAGTGGGTCCCTAATGTCCCTAGCATAAAATGGCGTAGCACTGGGCAGCGACCACCACCGCCGTAACACCAGTGCCAACAGTGGGAATGACCCACTGGCAGAGCGGCCCCAATGCCACTCAAACCAGTCCCTGGGCCGCGCCCCCCACAATCACGGTGCCACGGCAGCAACAGACGCCGCACAGCACCACACCAGTGTGAACAGGGTCTAAAAGCTCATTTACCATGTGCTCCCACTCAAACTGGGCAAGCAGATCAAAATACAAATGGTGGGGGGCGTGGCTTGACACGCTGGAGCAAAGACGCACATAGTGTGGGTTCCTGCCTGACCGGTCTTATAACAGGCATTTGACCGGGATATGGGAGGCAGATCACGGAACAAAAAGAAGCCAAAGGTACCTCAGAGCTCCGAGCATCCACCCAACCCCATCACGCGCTTCTTTGCACCCGCTCCGACACCGCAGCAGCCAGGAGAGTCTGCCTGGCTGTCTTCCTCAGCGCCGGCAGCTTCGTCCCACGTGACCTCCTCACTGCATAGCAGCGCGGCGCTGACAAGGCCTATGCGCACAGCTCCCGGGGGAGAAGAAGACAACGCCAGCCTCTCTGCCATGTCGCTCCCGCACAGCGGACCGCTACCATCGCCACCACAGGTGGCTCAAGTAAGATCTCTTCCCTCTCCCCCACTTGAGAACTTTCCGGCGCTGGGCTCACCTCCCCCACTGGGAAATGACGCTCTCCTTACCCGGGGGCCTATGCTCTCCACAGCTTCCCCTCCTCTGAACATGGCGGACATGGTGCCGGCCCCCGCCTCATACGCTGCGGCGGAAGCTGAAGTTTGTGTACTTGTACACGACCGCCCTAGCAACCGTTCTTCCAAGAGCCTGCACGGTCTCCCTGCGACAGTCATACCAGACCACCCTCCTCTCGACCGTCTGGAGACACTGCTGTGTTCCCGACGCTGACCTCAGTCCAGAGCCTCTATCACAGGCAGCCACTGCACCTGACCGAGACCCCAGTGTCGCCCTGCCTGATCAATGGCACAAGGTTGTCAGAAAGCCTAGACCCCAGAAACATACGATCTCTGACTCCTGCTTAACCCGGGGACCCTTCCCTCAACTGCTGGATCACCCCACACCTGTCAAGGGACCCCCAGCCAGAGATGTTACAGACTGGACAGGTGAAATCGATTCAGATGCCTCCCACTCTGATAAAAGCCTGCATGACTCCTCAGCTGAAAGTGATGTTCCGGAATACTGGGGTGAGAGCCCGCCGGCTAAAAAGAAGCTATTTAAAACTCCACTGAAACACGGCTAATCCCGGCGACGCACATCAGACTGCTCATCCTCTGACGACTCACACACCCTGACTGGGGGTTCCCCTCCCAAACCTGCCGTGCCTAGGCTTACGCCTCTGAGGACTGCTACCCCTGCTGACCCCACTACTCTACCTCTGCCCATGCTTCCCTCACCTGAGGCAGCGGCTCATGTCCTTAAGGACCATCCGGAATTACAAGCTCTTCTGACATTACTGCCGACCAGAGCTGATATGCATACCTTAGCCTCGGAACTCAGGTCCGCTTGGAAACAGGATCTTAAGCCAGAGAAGACGGCTGTCTCATGTCTCCAGGATAGAGTTCATCAACTTGAAGACCTAAACTCTAAAACTGCCTCCCAGCTGCAACAATTGCAGGAAGCCATGGCTAACCTGACTCTCCAACAGGCCCTAACGGTGGACCATATAGACGATATGGACAATAGAAACCGCAGGAACAACATCAGAGTTAAAGGTCTCCCGGAATCGGTGCCCCCACAGGACCTCTCTACCACCCTACAGAGGGTTTTCAATGAAATCCTACAGAAACCTGCAGATTCGCCACTGGAACTCGATCGCACTCATAGGGCGCTTAAGGCTAAAAGCCCAGACCCCAAAAAACCGAGGGACGTGATCTGTCGAGTACACCACTTCCTACAAAAAGATGACATAATGCGTAGGGTCCGTACCATCAAGAACGTCACCTACAACGGGACTCAGATCCACCTGTATCCGGACCTGTCCTTACGCACCCTTCGCCTACGGGCCTCGCTGAAACCGCTTCTTCAGATGCTCCAGAGGGCGCAGATTGTATACAGATGGGGATACCCTTTTTCGCTGTCAGCCCGACACGGGACGACAACTGCTACGCTCCGGTGTCCTGCGGACCTGCCTGGCTTCCTATCCACTTTCAAGTTGCCTACAGTCCTCTTGCCTGAATGGGATCTGCTGTTCACCCCAATGCCTAGGGGTCCGCCAAACTCTTCCACACTCATACGACCCTCCCCGCCCGGACCAACTGGGAGGACCCCAGACCAGCTGCTTCAACGACAGAAGCGCAAAACCTGATCTGGTTGGGAACCATACCCAGCTGGCTCTCAAGTGCTCATTGGACTCTCCTGTACTGAGTTGCGGCCCCTGACTGCCTGTCCGCTGTCCCCGGTCCGCTATACTCCTACCGGTTGTCTGCGCACAAAAGGGCCCCCCTTTTTTTGTTGTTTGTCCACCACGCCCTGACCCTAGTTATGTTTACTGGCCCGTATTGCCTCCCAGCCATTAGTTTTCTTTACTTGTCCATAGCCTGTTATCCATTAGAGCCCTACACTACTGCATCAGTGTCATGCCTCATTAGCTGTTAATCGGTTCTGTTTAAGGCCCACATAGTTCCTCCTTACTGGTTTATGAGTAAGATGTTGTTTTGTGATTGTATACACCTTTTGCTCTGGCGTGCCTTCTGCGTTGCCCACATTAGTATAGACGTCGGACTGGATCCGACTAAGTCTGTGGCCCTTATGGCCTCCCTCTTTAGACCCTTTATACCTGTGCCTATGCAGTTACTGCTTTCCCTCTTTTTTACCCCCTCTCACCCTACTGTCTTCTCTTTTGTTCCTTCTTTTCACAGGTACCTGAAATTCGTGCGGTGTTGGCCTCTCGGACTGGATTCCCCTCCGACCTCTCTCCCTCCTGGTGAGTTTGCTGCTATTTTAGATTGCTCTCATGGCAGCTGACATTCATGTCTCTACCCTTAACGTTAAGGGTTTTAACACACCTGAGAAACGGGCCCAATTATTATACTCCCTACATAAGCAACGGGTGCATATCCTTGCCATCCAAGAGACGCACTTTAAAGTGGGCCATCTCCCCCACTCACTAATAGATACTACACGACCTGGGTACATAGTGTTAACCCTGAGACCAGAACAAAGGGAACCTCTATAGCCTTCCACAAATCCCTCCCGATTAAGATCCGCTCCTCTATCTCTGACCTTAACGCGCGCTATGTCTTTGCTAACTGCTCACTCTCTGACAAACCCCTCACTATAGCGTCTATCTACGCCCCGAACCATGACCAAGTTTCCTTTCTCATAAAGACTCTAGACGCACTTTCCCACTTTGTGGATGGCCCTATAATCTTGTGCGGGGACTTCAATCTGCCCCTCTGTCCTGCAGACGACACCTCCTCAGGCCGCACTTACCTATCACACACCAAACTAAGAGCTCTGAAACGCAAGCTTCACCTCCACCAATTGGTAGATGTCTGGAGAGCCCTGAGACCCCAAGATCGCGACTATACGTTCTACTCATACCCTAGGCGCACTTACAGTAGGATTGACTATGTGTTTTGCTCGCACTCCCTCCTATCTCGGTTCTCTTCGGCTGAGATTGGATTTGTGACCCTCTCTGATCATGCCCCAGTGACCTGCACCTTCTCACTGCCCTCTTTCGCCAAACCCCAGGCCTCATGGAAGCTAAATGAATCTCTACTGCTTGACGAACTGTGCCTTCAGGATCTCAGGTCAGATATTTCTCACTTTGCTCAAGATCATGCTCACGACACTTCTTCTCCCTTAATTAAGTGGGAAGCACTCAAATGCGTGCTACGTGGCACTTTAGTGAGGCATGGGGCGCGGCTCAAGAGGGCAGCTTCGGACAAGTTACACTCTCTACTCCAGCAACTTCACAATTTAGAGGCACAACACAAACGATCTCAGCTAGAAGCAACCTTTCGCGACCTCCTCAAAGTGCGCCAAGAACTTCTGGCGCTACTTAACGCCAAACACAGGTACTATCGCCAAATCACAGGCAAATTGTTCTACACGTGGGGTAATAAGTCAGGCCGCCTCCTGGCGAGAGCCTTGAAAGATAGAAAATCATCCCTGTTCATCCCTGCTGTCTGGTCTACAACTGGACGGACCACATATCTCACCCCAGAGATTCTAGAGACCTTCCGTTCTTACTACTCGACCCTTTATAATCTTCCTAAACCTTCGGGTCTCGATTCCTCACCCTCCTCCCTTCCCTCCCTTGCCCAGTACATGGCTGCCACTGCCCTCCCGCGCCTCTCCCCTGAGGTCATTGCCACACTTGATGCTCAATTCACCCCTGAGGAGCTGAATCTTGCCATCTCTAGCATGCCTGCAGGCAAGAGTCCCGGGCCAGATGGCTACACAGCAAAATTTTTCAAGGTCCTCAGGGAGGAACTGACTGCCCCCCTACTGTCCGATACCTCCCCCATCCCCCAATCCTTCCTCAGGGCCTTTATTACGGTAATCCCTAAGGAAGGGAAAGACCCCCTCCTGTGCCCCAGTTACAGGCCCATCTCTTTGCTGAACTTGGACGCCAAGCACTTTGCAAAGCTAATAGCTAATAGACTGGCCTGCCATATGGAGTTCCTGATCCACCCAGACCAGGTCGGGTTCATTCGTAGTAGAGAAGCGAGAGATAACACTCTCCGGGCCTTCGCTGCCATACATCATGCGCGCCATAGCAAAATACCTCTATTTCTGCTCTCACTTGATGCGGAGAAGGCCTTCGACCGGGTGGATTGGGAATTCCTAGTGGCCACCCTGTCTCAAATTGGTTTGGGTTCCTTAATAACACAACGCATCATGGCCCTATATAGATCCCCCCTAGCTCAAATTCGTATTAATGGACAACTGTCCAAACCCTTTGAGATTTCTAATGGCACGAGACAGGGGTGCCCCCTCTCCCCGCTCCTCTACGTACTCTGTATGGAGCACCTGCTCATAGCCATCCGTAATAACCCGGATATCAAGGGATTGCCCATGTCTCGTGACCATTGTAAATGCTCGGCATTTGCTAATGATGTACTATTATTCTTGTCCTCCCCGCTTACCTCTCTACCGTCCCTGCTCTCTACTATCTCTACATTCTCCAACTACAGTAATTATAAGTTGAACCCCTCTAAGAGTGAAGCCCTGAACATCTCCCTCAAGCCTCGTTTGGTCCAATCACTTAAGTCTCTATATCCCTTTAGGTGGCAACCGGTGTCTTTTAAGTACCTAGGCGTTCACGTCCCAGCCAATCTAACAGCCACGTTCCGAGTCAACTTCCCTCCCCTGTTACAAACGTTGCGCTCGGACCTGGCCAGATGGGAGCGCAGGGACTTCTCTTGGCTGGGCCGTATTAATGTCTTCAAGATGAACGTGCTCCCACGCCTTTTATATCTCTTTGCCTGTGTCCCCACATGTGTGCCTCGCACCTTCTTCCGAGAGGTAGCTGCGCTCCAGTCGGGCTTTGTCTGGGCCAACAGCCATCTGAGAATAGCTAGAAAATTTTTATATAGACGTAAGACGGAGGGGGGGTTGGCACTGCCAGATTGCCTCTCTTACTATCTAGCGACAATCTTGGTCCGTGTCCTGGATAGCTTTTGAATCCAAAAAGGAAAGCAGTGGGTGACATTGGAAGGCCAGTCCTGTGGCCTGGCCCCCAGAAACCTACTATGGCTGCCGGATACCCTCTCCGCCATGCGTACTTCCACTGCCCTACCCCCCGTTATAGGCTCGATAGCCCAAACGTACTCAACATACCTAGCAAGATTACCTTTGCTCTCTCCGGATGGTCCTCTGGTACCCCTGTTTGGCAATAAATCGTTCCCCCCTGCACTCTCTGCCTCGACATTTCTTACCCTGAAACGGATGGATAGCCCCACATTCCACTCACTGCTACTAGCCAATAACCTGAAACCACTCCCCGACATTTTGAGAGATTCGCCTCACTCCATAATGCATTTGTTCCAATACAACCAGCTACGCCACTTTTATGCCGCCCACAAGGACTCCCTCCTCCTTCACCGCCCACTCACCCGATTTGAGACCCTATGTGTAACAGACGCGGCGGTTCCGCACGCAGTCAGAGTCTTATACTCCTTACTACTAGACGTGAACTCCTCTACCCCACTCCCCTTCCGCTCTGCCTGGGAGAGGGAGTTGGGCCGTACACTATCGGACGGGAAGTGGACGCGAGCCTTTAGGTTCTGTCACAAATCCTCGATTTCTTCTCGCGCACACGAAACCAATTATAAAATCATATCACGGTGGTACAGAGTACCTGCTCTTCTTTCCCGCATGTATCCTTCGGTCCCAGACGCATGCTGGAGATGCGGACACACAGAGGGGACCATGACACACATCTGGCTGACATGCCCGGGTCTTGATGGTTACTGGGCCTCGATTCTCCACACAATACGTTCTCTCACTTCCCTCTCACTCCCGAAATGCCCATCTACATTACTGCTTTCCATCCTCCCTCCTGCAATACCCACTCCAACTGCGAAATTAACCCACTTCCTCCTGTTGTCCGCAAGGGCGGTCATACCACGATAATGGAAATCCTCTACGCCCCCGACGTATTCGGCCTGGCTCAAGGAAGTTTCTCAGGTGTGTCGCATGGAAGAACTGCTAGCGGACTCACAGAGCCAGCTCCTTAAATTCCAATCGGTCTGGTCTCCATGGCTACGATTCTTGTCCTCCCCGGAGTTTCAGACTCGGGGTATACCGGAGTGATTTACCACAGAGGTTGGGGTGGATGTCCAGGCTCGAGAGGTATGTGCACTACCGCAATCATTCTGTTTTCTGCCCTACCTGTTTTTCTCTCCCTTCTATCCTCCTTTTTGTTTTTCCCTCTCCCTCCCCCCCCCCCCCCCGTCCCATTACTGTTTCTCCACCCCCTCTCTGACCTCCTTTCTCCACTCTTATCCCTTACCATACAGCCCTTTATTTCTCGTCTTCCCCCCCCCCCCCCCCCCCAAACATGGATGTTACACTCTTACTACCCTTTCACATCATTGCTACATGTTACATGTGACCTCTGTTTCTATTTCCCCCCCTACTGATAACGATGTACGGTGATGTGGACCTTGTCCCAACCCCATACCGTTCAACTCTCCCTACATTCTACTGAAAGTGTACCCGCTCCACCTTGATATCACCAACACCAGAGAGTTGCCTTTATCTTCATAGCTCCCCATTATGATACATTGGGGGTGTATTGTATTGTATTTTACTATTCCCGCTGTTACTTGTACATGATATACGCATATCCGTGTTATTACGAAACTTTAATAAACTTTACTTTAAAAAAATATATATACAAATGGTGGATGTGCGGCTGTGTTTCTCTATTTGTGTAGTACATTTGTAGTCTCTCCGTTCTTCCATGGCCAGCACTCCACTCCACCCATTTGGCCCAGGCATTATTAATTAGCAGGAGACTGCATAAGGGTTTCCTCCTAACATTCTCCCAGCCCTCTGGCAAGGAGCACATGGTAATTGTTCACACAGGTGTGGTGCTCTGTGTCGACCATTGTTTCTGTGATGCTTTGTCTGTGGGGCTGCCTGGCCACTGGGTCGCTCCCCCTGTGGGCATGGTGTCTCAGAGCCGGTGATCGTCGCCCCCAGCGCTACTCCACTGTCAGGTTAGGGACCCACTCTGACTAGGTGGCCTTGACGTGGCGAGTGGACTTGTACTTTTTGATGAAAATGTATACTAACAACCTGTTAGTTTTTTAACTTATGCTGAGAAGCAAGTAGATCAAAATACAAATGGTGGATGTGCGGCTGTGTTTCTCTTTGTGTTGTAAGTTATATGGGAATGGTCCTAACCTTTGAAGTGGGAACTTGCACTTAATGCAGATTCCATTTCTTTGGAGACAAAAGCAACACGAGTCGTGTCTCATTTTCCTCCTCCGCTGCTGCTGAAGCCCTCCAATCATATCAGGCATCAACTCCATCATGTCAAACTTGTCGCATTATATAGACATTATCCTACAAAGGTTTGTCATTACTCTTGAATCCTATCTGAAAGATACGATGGCTTTTATCTCCTCCATCTTGCAATTAAAATGGGAGAAATTTTTTTTCTTTGTAACAATGGATATACAATACAGAAATTTAGGTGCACTACTGTGGTAGATGTATACTGTGGTAGAGCCCGCACACCAACGCCAAGGTTTCTCAAATGGCACGGGACCTAACGCTAACCTACCTGTGCGTAATAAGCAAAAACAAGGGGGCCAGTGGGCAATTACAGCAGCATTAGGCCGACATGAAGCCTGCTCTCAATTCCCTCCAGTGTGACTGAGCACACATACAATGGGAGGAGGGAGAGACAGGCTACAAGCCCCACCTAAGTTGGCTGATATAGGTGCATGGCCTCACAGGTGCAACCTTAATGCTGTCTGGAAAATGTTCAAGGTGCATTAACATATGGAGTTTACACACCTCCAAGTATAAATTTTTAAACAACAACAAAAAACGTGGTCTCAAATGGCTGGAGGTGCTCAACCCCAAATGCAGTTGTGCATTTATACTGGGGGAGCAGATCCTACCCTTGTAGTCCGTTGCTAGGGGTCAATCCCCAGCATAAAAATGCATACAATCGAGGATGCCTGCAGCGGACTACAAGTCCCACAATAGAATCCTACACCAGATAAACGGTGTGGATGTGTAACAATTAGAATAATACAATACAGAAATTTAGGTGCACTACTGTGGTAGATGTATACAATGATATTGGCTATCCCTCAACACTGATGTTAAAATTGAGACATTCGCCAGTGTATCCTTATATGAAGGACACACCAGAGCCCGCACACCAACGCCAAAGTTTCTCAAATGGCACGGAACCTAACGCTAACCTACCTGTGCGTAATAAGCAAAAATCAGGGGCCAGTGGGCAATTACAGCAGCATTAGGCCGACATGAAGCCTGCTCTCAATTCCCTCCAGTGTGACTGAGCACACATACAATGGGAGGAGGGAGAGATAGGCTACAAGCCCCACCTAAGTTGGCTGATATAGGTGCATGGCCTCACAGGTGCAACATTAATGCTGCCTGGAAAATGTTCAAGGCGCATTAACATATGGAGTTTACACACCTCCAAGTATACATTTTTAAACAACAACAAAAAACGTGGTCTCAAATGGCTGGAGGTGCCAGCAATGGATATATCATCATTGTACACAATTATGGATCACCAATTAGGTTTGAATGCTATTTCATTTTATCTTAACAATGATAAGACTAAACCCACTGAACAAAAAACTTTTGTTTTAAAAGGAATTGAATTTATTTTAACCCATAACTATTTCACATTCTTAAATCATATTTATTCACAACAGATAGGTACTGCAATGGGTACGTGCTTCACGCCCAGTTTTGCAAATCTGTTTGTTGGACGCTTTGAAGAAACCACATTGTATACCCACCCACTTTTCAGTCATTGCATTTATTATAAACGCTATATTGACGATATTTTTATTATATGGGACGGCTCACCCTCTGACCTTTTAGAATTTTAACATTTTCTTAACAACGAATGGGGATTCACCTTTACATTTTTAGATGCCTGTGTTTTTCACACTGAAGATAACCAACTCAACACCAAGACATATTTTAAAAAGGTAGATAGTAATAGCTATTTAGATTTTAGGAGCTGTCACTACAAAAAGTGGCTTCTTAACGTACCATATGGCCTAGTCAAACGAATTCGCCGAAATTGCACTTTAAAAACAGACTATGCCCAACAGAGCAAACTACTCACTAGCAGGTTTCGAGCTAAAAAATATCCCAAACAAATTGTAACCTCTGCTAGAACTCGAGCCAATAAATTGACACAATCTGATTGTCTCTCTAAGACCTCAAGGAAAATCTCTACAGTTGATATATTACAAGACAAACAATAGTGTCATTTTATTACCACTTACCAATAACAATTCCAATAACAATTTCCAATAACAATAAGGACATTACATCTATACTTGCTAAACATTGGAACATTCTCCTGAATGACCCCCTTTTTTACAAAAAACCCTTCCCCTTAAGCCACAGATAACATTTCGACGAGCAAGTTCCCTTAAAAATATACTTGCTCCAAGTAATCTCAAAACATTGCGGAATAAACTCTCCTCCAATTTTTTCAAGCAAAATGGCTGTTATAAGTGCAACCATATACGCTGTAAATGTTGTTCCAACTTAACACATATGGCAAAAGAATTTCACTCGGAACTCATATATGTCCTGTGAATCTCAGTACGTCCTATACTTCTTGCAATGTACATGCGGCCTGCAATATGTAGGCCGCACAACACAGTGTTTAAGAAATCGAATTAGTAAACACTGCAGTAATATGACACTCAAATATCAGCTACATAGCGTGTCACGTCACGCTTCTACATACCACGAGGGCGCGTTTTCAGATTTTAAAGTTCTAGCCATCGAAAAGATCAACAAAGATGTCCCTCAGTGCTATAATGTACTCAGACAACGTGAAAACTTTAGGATTTTTAAATTGCACACCCTACAGCCTTTGGGTTTTAATTAATTTATTGACAATAACCTGTGAACATTTATACCCATTTTATTCAAATATTTATCCACCCATGAATATATCCATGCATATACATTTTACACAGATATATATATAACTATCATCTCAATTCCCAATACATAAAATGTAATATACAATCGTAATTTCTTTATATTTATATATCTATATACTATAACATTTTATATTTATAGCTTATGATTATATTTTAGTTACAGTCTTTAGCTAAGTTATATATCTGCTGCTATATTCCCATTCCTCTCATTTATCCCTTTATTCAATCATTTATTTAATTTAATTGTCTATTCTCAGGTGAACTATGCTCCTTCTCCCCTCCCCAACCTTCATAATAAATATGATTTTATGATTATAATTATTAATATTTATGTCCACTATTTATGTGACACCATCACTATTAATTATTTATTAACATCGCCAATATTTCCTATTTTCTACTGAATAGCCATATAAAGAATTTTTATTTATTCTTCTAACATACACATTTGTCTATATTAACTCTTGTGCAAGCTCCTTTCCCAACAGGTTATATTAACCATCTTGTGCAAGCTTTTTTCCCTACAGGTTAATCGTTCTCATGCTTTTTTTCCCCTTCACAATATGCTAACAGACAAGCCGTGCACATGCTCTGTAGCTCCACACATACAGGGACCCGCTCCTTAGCGACACGTCCCTAGTAACCCAAGTATATTATGTAAATCAGGATGCTAATTTCATTTTCTGTATTTTATACTGTTATCCATGTGTTTTGCCACCGTGACCTCTGACTTGACCACCATCTTGTTTTCTAATCAGTGTATGTGTAAAAAGCGCCCTGTTTTGGTGCATTGTACTAATCTGTCAATCTGAAGAAGAGGTATGTACACCCCAAAACGAGTTATTGCTGCTATGAATCAATAAAACTTGAACTTTTATCCACTTCCATGACTTGGCTGGGAGATCTCTCTGGACTTCCGAGCGCCTGCGTGAAGGTCACCTTTTTCTTGCTATATCCAGTCCATGTACAGTATCTCCCTCTGGACCCATCCTAAGACCTGCGGGCTTGCACAGAATCCTCCTTTTGCACCTCAAATTGAGGTTACATGTGTATTTAATATACGCTCCAGGTGAGCGGCCATCTACTAGACCCCTTACCCACCCCGACCTCTTGTGGGGAGTTTAATGTCTCCCAGGGTAATGCACTAGGCGCCTTTTTTGGGCCTCTCTTTTTTTCTTTCTTTACAGTCTCTTATTGGAAGGGCACCTTTTCCCAACAGCAATTTTAAGATCTCTCCACAGGTGTTCAATGGGATTTAGATCTGAACTCATTGCTGGCCACTTCAGAACTCTCCAGCGCTTTGTTGCCAACCATTTCTGGGGGCTTTTTGACGTATGTTTGGGGTCATTGTCCTGCTGAAAGACCCAAGATCTCGGACGCAAACCCAGCTTTCTTACACTGGGCTGTACAGAGCGACCCAAAATACATTGGTGTTCCTCAGATTTCATGATGTCTTGTACACATTCAAGGCACCCAGTGCCAGAGGCAGCAAAACAACCCCAAAACATCATTGAGCCTCCACCATACAGTACAGACCAAAAGTTTGGACACATCTTCTCATTCAGAGTTTTCTTTATTTTCATGACTATGAAAATTGTAGATTCACACTGAAGGCATCAAAACTATGAATTAACACATGTGGAATTATAGACATAACAAAAAAAAAGTGTGAAACAACTGAAAATATGTCATATTCTAGGTTCTTCAAAGTAGCCACCTTTTGCTTTGATTACTGCTTTGTTATGTCTATAATTCCACGTGTTAATTCATAGTTTTGATGCCTTCAGTGTGAATCTACAATTTTCATAGTCATGAAAATAAAGAAAACTCTGAATGAGAAGGTGTGTCCAAACTTTTGGTCTGTACTGTATTTCACTGTAGGTACTGTATTATTTTCTTTGTAGGCCTCATTCTGTTTTCGGTAAACAGTAGAATAATGTGCTTTACCAAAAAGCTCTATCTTGGTCTCATCTGTCCACAAGACGTTTTCCCAGAAGGATTTTGGCTTACTCAAGTACATTTTGGCAAAATGTAGTCTTGCTTTTTTATGTCTTTGTGTCAGCAGTCGTGTCCTCCTGGGTCTCCTGCCATAGCGTTTCATTTCATTTAAATGTCGACGGATAGTTCGCACTGACACTGATACTGGGGCTGCTTTTTACCATCCGGACTATCCTGCGCCGACACCTTTAATCATTTTTTCTCTTCCATCCAGGCCCAGTGGGATTAGTTGTGCACTGTAGACAAAGGCAAATCTAGATCTCTGGAGATGGACTTGTAATCTTGAGATTGTTGATATTTTCCCACAATTTTGGTTCTCATGTCCTCAGACAGTTCTCATCTCCTCTTTCTGTTGTCCATGCTTAGTGTGGCACACACAGACATACAATGCAAAGACTAAGTGAACTTCTCTCCTTTTCATCTGCTTTCAGGTGTGATTTTTATATTGCCCACACCTGTTACTTGCCCCAGGTGAGTTTAAAGGAGCATCATATGCTTGAAACAATCTTATTTTTCCACAATTTTCAAAGGGTGCCAATAATTTTGTCCAGCCCATTTTTGGAGTTTGGTGACATTATGTCCAATTTGCTTTTTTTTCCTCCCTTTTTTGGTTTAGTTCCAATACACACAAAGGGAATAAACATGTGTATAGCAAAACATGTGTTACTGCAATCCTTTTCTGTGAGAAAAATTTCAGGGGTGCCAACATTTCAGGCCATAACTGTATATGTCTTCTTGGGTAGGCTGCCCAATTGCGTCTTCTGCCTAGCACAACATGTTTTGCTGGCTGCCCGCATTTATGTGGCATCCCAGTGGAAGATACCCTCCCTGTCTCTAACAAGGGTTGTAGACAGTGTCAACCTTATTATGCTGAACGAGAAACTATTGGCAATCCTTGAGGATGCTGTGGAGTGCTTTACTAGCGTTTGGGGCCTTGGATGTCCTCCTCCCACTGCATGCCCTTGTATTAATCTTTGTATTGGTATGTTTGGGGGTAGTGGTCAGTCACCATACTTTTGTTTCTTTACTCATTTTATGTTTTTTGTTTTTTTCGTGCCGCTTATATGTTGCTTCACTTTATAGCACTGAGATATTGGATTTTTCTTCTGTATTGTATCTGTGGTTTTCGCTTTGATTTACAATAGGACTCTGTTTATGTTATTGATGGTTTTTCTTGCAAACAATAGAAGCTTCATGGTAGAAACCGTTTAACTGGTAGAAACCTTCCAGCTGTGTTGGCACTGATCAATTTTATTTCTTTCCTTTTCACATACTTTTTGTATAGCATTTTTTGCCCTGAAAAAAAATATATAAAAAAGAAAAAAAACACTTTTTTGGTAATCCATTATGTTTTTGTGGCAAACAACGATTTACACGTACAGTTTTTGAAATTTATGGATGCTGTATATTAAAAAAAAAGTGTCACTGACCTAAGAAATTGTGTCAAGCGGGCAAAAAAACAAAAAAAAAAAACAAAATAGCATTGTGTTTTATATTTCCCTAGTGGCTTCCAGCTAAAATCTGGACATTGTTTTTTTCTGAAAAAAAAAAACCCATCATGCATTGTCCATTTTTTCTTTCCAGACGTTTTTCCAAAAAAAACACCATGAGGGGCATATACTTGTGAAGTGGGCAGGGCTTGCGGTGGAGGGGTGTGCGAGCAGGTGAAAATTTTAGCATAAATCTCTGCAAGCTTATAGCTGGTGAAGATTTCTCAGACTGCCTCCAATGCTACCAGATTTATCAACAGGGGTAAAAAATCCAGTGAACTCCTGCAACTCCTAGGGGTGGGGTTTACTTTAGATCGGTGTGTGAAATGTCTGTCTGTGAATCTCACCCCGTGAGGAAGATTTATCAAAACCTGCGCAGAGGAAAAGTTGACCAGTTACCCATAGCGACCAATCAGATAGTCTTATTTTTCAGAGGCCTCTTTAAAAATGATAGAATCAATCGGATTGGTTTCTATGGGCAACTGCACCACTCTTCCTTTTCCCAGGTTTTGATAAATCTCCCCCATGAGTGAAGCCTCTCTGTTAATGCTTCACCAGGATTTACCCATTGTTTCTGCAATACTACATTGTATATCGTGCAAGACTAACTTCAGACAGTCACACTAAGGCCATGTTTACACGACGGAATAGCCAGCGAAAAAAATCTGCTTGGAAATTCTACTTCACGGAATCCACTTGGAAATGCATCGCCGTCTATGGAGACCTGGTGTACATTTTCAAGCAGCCCCAGTGCCACCTGGAACATGGCTGGGGCGACATTTTCGAAAATAGTAATGAAACATGTGGTCCTAGTGAATCGAACTTAGATCATCACAGAACCCCTAGGAAGTTTGGAGTCCTAGTCTGACCACTGGTCTAAAGACCCTGACAGATGTCATCAAAAATGTGCTCAGGCCTGGACTAATAGGGACCTAAAAATATGCAAGTAACACTTCAAGTTTATATGACATGCCAAACAGTCTTTTTAGTTGTTCGCATAAAAATCATTTTTGTTTTTTTCCAGAGCACTTGTCGGAATTTTTCTAATACGGATTTGTGCAGGAGCCATGTTTGGTTACATGATCAGGATAAGATGTCATTGGGACAAAGCAGGGGAACCCTTCCCTAAATGTATGTGTTCTGGGTATAGAACAACAAGCTATGGTACCAACCTTGGTTCCTATGACCGCTATGACTACGGGCAATCAGGATCCCACAACCCATTTTTTGGTGGCGGGATACAGCTCAGGGACAGAGAGAAGTGGGGGTATTTGCAGAATCCACCATATCCATGCTAAAAACTAAAGATCAGGAGATGCAGATCTGTAACCTCACGAATATAGTTTTAACACCAGATGAATTAGAGGTACTGAAGAGGGGGTTGTCATTTACCCCCACCCCAAAGTACAACTCTTTTGATTGGGTGAAAGATATTAACTTGTTCGCGAGAAAACTTTGCCAAGCGTTATATAGGGTAAAAGCTGATGATTGGTTCCCTTTAATACTGTAGTTAGCCATGTACTGTATTAGCCCTTATTGCAGTGAAAATATACCCGTTTGGACAGTATAGTAAATTACTGTGACTGCTATTGCTGGGGCTAAACACCAATGTGGTTCATGCAGCCAAAGATTGCTATGTCACACCGCTGCACTGCATCTAATGATGCTAAATGGATGGATTACTTTTGATTAAAAGGGGTACTCTGCCCTTAGACAGCTTATCCCCTATCCAAAAGGTAAGGCATAAGATGTCTGATCGTGGGGGTCCCGCTGCTGGGGACCCCAACGATCTCCCTGCTGCACCCAGCATTCGTTTAGAGCGTCTGGTGCAGACGGGACGGAGGCACGTGACTTCACGGTCATGCCCCGCTCGTGACATCACGGACACGCCCCATCAATGCAAGTCTAAGGGAGGGGGCGGTACCATGACATCACGAGCGGGGTGTAACCACGACGGCACGAGCCTCCACCCCGCATCGGCAGTCATCCGGCACGGAGCGACGTTCACTCCGTGCACAGGATTTCTGGGATGCCACAACCAAGATCGCGGGGGTCCCCAGCAGCGGGACCCCCCAAGATCAGACATCTTATCCCTTTTCCTTTGGATAAAAAAAGGTCATGGACACCTGCAGGTTACTTTGTGACTCCATTCACTTTGATTAGCTGCAGACTATAGAAGCTAGGGCCACACAAAAAGATATAGTCTGCGACACGGAATTTCCAAGTGTAACTGCGCTTAGAAATTACACTTGGAAATTCCCATATAGCAAAATCCCATTGCGGTCCACCACTGTAACAGGGATTCTGCTTTATTTTCAGTAGAATACAAGCAGAATATATTGGCATTTATGGGAATGGCAATGTCCATGCGCTGCTGTCCAACTGATTCAGTAAGAACAGGCCACTCTCCGAATCTGCGGACGGAATTTTTCTGGTCGGAGATTCTGCATATGAACCCTTCCAAACATTATCTGAACTGAGCAGCTAATGAACGTTAATGGAGTCACAAAGCGACCCGCAAGTTTCCATGACAATTAAACAAAAAGGAATCCATCCAATTAGTTTCATTAGGTGCAATGCAGCGGTGTGATGTGGCAGTCTTTGACTGCATGAACCATCCATGTTGCTGTGTAGTCCTAGTCTTTTAACCTCAACATGGTAGATCACTTCAGGTACTTTCACACATACACAGATTTGATGCACAGGATTTTCTGCTGCAGATCTGTGTAAACTAAATGACTGATCACAGCTTCTAATCTGCAGTTACAAATCCTGCGCATCAAATTTGCACAGGATCCTTTAAGTGTGAACGTACCCTTAGGGTACGTTCACACGAGCGGATTGTCGCAGCGTATTCGCTGGTTAAGGCCCGCTCTATGCTGTCTTTACATGTGCCTACTCGTAGTGGCAATACCGTTCCGGTGCTCGCGTCATGTATAGGACATAAAAGTACATCCTGGTGCGTTAAGTGCCAGGGCACCAGGATGTACATTTACATCTTATGTCATTAAGGGGTTAAAATACTGGTTTGGGAACCTACGATTTTTTTTTTTTTGCGAGAGGTTATACATTTTTCTTTACATTTCCTACCTGAGTGCAGAATATGATCGCATAAGTGAAGCTGAGCTTTGTCATATGACATGAGATTAATTGATACCTAAAAGGCTAAGTTTCCACTTTGGTTTTTTTCTGGCAATTTCTGAGCCAAAGACAGAAATGTATTCAAAAGGAATGGTAAAAATAAAGGAAGGACTTACACTATTCCTCCCTTATGGATCCACTTTGGACTTTAGCTCAAAAACTGCCAGAAAAAAATAAACCAAGTGGAAACTTAGCCAAAGAGAGACAGTGAGAGTTCTGCTTACCCCGCCCATATAGATTGGGCAGGGTACACAGGACTCTCCCAGGAGTGGAGTGTCACGCCCCCTCCCATAGACTTGCATTGAGGGGGTGGGGTGTGAAGTCATGAGGGGCGGGGCTATGACGACACGACCTCCCGATGCCGGCTCAAGCATTTGGAACAGTTTGTTCCAAATCCTGAGCAGCAGAGTACCCCTTTAAGCTCCAAAAAAAACCTGTAGATTCTGTACTAAAACTGTTTAACTCCTGCTGGTATTGGACATATGTGACTTTCAAGGTTTCTTTAATTAAAAATTAAAGCAGACAATACAAGGTAGGGCAGAAAAATAGATTTTATTACATGCTCTGTTAAAGGGATTACATATTTTAACAATTCACCCATTCAATCAGTCTTGTAGAACTTTAAATACAGCAATGTGCTGCAAAACCATCCAACAGCTGCTCAACCTAAAATAGAAGAAAAAAAAAACCTAATATTTATTGTAGACCCTCATTCAAGAAGGTTGTATCCAAAACGCACATCCTCACACCATAGAAAGACACACAGGAATGTACGTTATTCTTTTTTCCTATCCTTTTTTTTTTTATTTTTTGCTGACATATGTGCAGAAGTGTTAGTCAAAAACAAGGACGGTTGACTCAGCGGTGGATCAGCCACGTTCTGTGATTTATATTTTAGAAGGAGTGTTTCCCCTGAGGTCTACTTTGTAACAGTCTTACAGAATCTTGCAGACTCACTACCTGAGAGGCAGCATGAAAAAAGAAGGTCTGAAGATGAAAGCTACATATCCCAAATTCAGAAACAATGAGTGTTATAAAGAGTAAAAAATAGCTCTTTATCTACAGGCTTGTAAAATATGTTTAAAATAGCCAAAAAAGGCACTGCATGGTTTTCCATTCATTACCTATCAGGAAAGTCCCTGCTCAGTGACCAAATACTGGCATTGTAAGGCCATAGCCCTCTTATAGCTGGGCAGGTGCCAATGGAATTATAAATAAAAGGGGAGAATGGTTCTCATACCCTTTGCTATAGTAAGGCATCGGCTCTGTAGTGTATGGTCAATAACAGGTCTAAGTTCCCAAGCACCACTGTCCACAGGCTCGATAAAAACTACTACCGAGCCATCAAGAGAGATCAAACAGTAAAGCTATTCAGACCAGTCCCTCGCCCATCCACCGTTGCAGCAGACGGATAAACATCTTTGATTCAAGTCAGATATTAGAAAAAAAATATTACATATAATCTCAGTGGCTAAAAACATCAATCACTAAAAATTCCTTTGGCTTTGAGATTTTTTTTTTGTTCCACCAAGTAAATGCGGGGTGAAAAACAGAAGGTGTTAATATGACAGTGTAACTAGTGATAAGTAGCCCTATGTTTACACCATCTGCACAGTGTTTTTGCCATACATGTCTTCGTAATAACAATACCCTGTACATCACTGGCATTACCATTAAGCAGGGGTGTGCTGTCAGCACCTGGACAGTAAAGCCTTTATCTTGAACTATAATATAAATACCATATAGATCCATTTCTAGCGAGACAAGAAAAATAATCTTTTGTGATGGCATCATGACAGTAAAGCAGGTTTCCAAAAAGACACGACTGACTGCAAAGGGCAACAAATGCCAGTGAGTGCCAACAGTAACCAAGGCAAGTGCATTCAGTTAAAAATATGCATATGGCCAGACATTGGCAAGTGGAGAATTAAGGAATCTGTGAAAAAAAAGTGATGTAGGTGTCCCATTTAAGCAGCCTGATCCTTAGCGAGTGTTAAGTTATTGAACTTTCTAAAGTACCTGTGTGTGCCCTTTCAGTTATCAGCATCTTGGCATTGCACCTTCCTCATTCATGTTACAGCCTGACATATTATATTATATGAAAGCTAAACAGTAGTAGAGAACCGAAAACCATAGGTACACGGTACCATTATAAAAAAGGACACTGTCTTCTACTAGTGCACCAAATTGATGGCACTAATAGATCCCTGCATTCACTGCTTACATGCCGCTAGACATGCAAGCCATTAGGAGTGAAAGCCATAGCCAGTTTGCTTGCTAAGGGCAGAGGAATTTCCCCTTGAAATTCTTATTCTGCTTATGAATATCAGTTTTTGTTCCTCTTCCTCTGAGGCCAAAGGCACAGCGAGTGAGAAGTTTGGAAAGACAAAAATAAAAGAATATTTGATATATAAAAAGTCCCCTGAAAAAACAAAGTCAAGACCAAAGAGTCTTAAGGTGCCCTTAGCTGTCCAAGACTTGCGTAAATGTCCTCAGAGTAACTGAGCTCCTCAAAGATTGGGATGAGGCTTAAAAGTTCTGTGTCTCCCATGTCATCAAACCACGACTGCACCGGTACCTGCAAACAGAAGACTTAGTTAGTATCTCATGATAGAGGGATGTGTGCCATTAAATGCATTAAAGGGGTACTCCACCCACAGACATCTTAATCCCTATCCAAAAGGATAGGGTATAAGAAGCCTGATCGCGGGAGTCTCATCCCTAGGACCCCTCAAGATTACCATGCAGCACCAGTGCCTCAACCAGCATTCTAAAACAGAGGCCCTTATTTACTAAGAGTGGAGTGTAGGTTTCTTTGCGGGTTTTAAATCCCTACAATTTATTTTCCGGTGTTTACTAAGGCTTCCCTAAACTTATTTTACACATGCTCTGATCTGTGGGGTTTTCCTCAGCTCAAATCCACCACATTTTATGTGAAAACCTCAGTAAATATGTTGGGTTTTTGTGAAACTGTTGGGAACACGCCCCTTTTACCAACGACCACGCCCCTTTTTTGGGTTTTCTTTGCAAAATGGAGAGTTAGTCAGGATTTTCTCAATTCTGGCGCAAAATCTGGCGCACAGAATTTCTGGCGCACAAGCCGACAAACATGTCGGGTTTGCAATAGTAAATGAGGGCCAGTATGTTTAGAACGCTGGATTTGGGCGGCTGGAGATGTGACGTTATGTCACTCCCCCTCATGACAGCACACCATGCCCCCTCCATTCATGTCTATGGGAGGGGGCGTGATGGCAATCATCCTTGAAGTGCAAATACTAGAATCCCCTAATGCCATTTCGAATGCAAAAGCACAGTAGAAGCTTCTGTATTACATGTGAACATCCACTTTAAACTTTATAGAATTAAAAAAAGGTACAGCTATCCTTTAGTACACTTTTTTTTATACAATGCCGTCCATGTGCCGCAATATGGCTTCTCTCAAGATCTTTATTTTAAAGGCTATGGACACCTTTGCACTGTTTATTTTATTGTTTATTCGTTTCCTGAATGCAACATTTCTAAATAGTCTTCAATCCAATTTTTTGGTAACATTTAGCTGCAAATGAAAGAAAAGATAAGTCGGTCACATGGACTTTCTACTCTCCCTGTTAAAGATAGCAGCATGGAGGAGGGAGGTTACACAGCAGCTCAGATTGTGGACAGTGGGAGGAGAATCTCCGGAGGGCATGGAGAAAGAAAGGAGAGCAGATACAAGGCAGTCTGCAGGAGGAATCAACAAAAGGGCAAACAAACATATGAACCTAATATTTATTGCTGCAGACTCCCTATTCTGCACATTAAAACAAAAAAAAAACTACTAATTTTCAAGCAAAGCTTATGATGTTCCAGTGTTCATGTAGCAGAAAGAACTTTTAATCTTTGTTCTAAAGCAGCTTCAGACATCTGGTATTGTTAATGGTTTCCTAGCAACCGATCCTTATTACCTCTCAATACAATCTGTCAGCAATACTATTGTGTGCAATAATTAAAAAGACGGAGCCTGGAAAATAACAGAGACTCTTAATGATGACCTGTAGCTTCACAAGCGGAAAGCCACGGCATCTGCAGTTCTGCAAGGCAGACAATAATGTTAAATACTGAAGGTTTAATAACATCTATAGACCAGAAGTAGGAGAAAAATAAATCAATAGTCTGGATACTGAAGCAGCTTACCTAGTTATACTAGAAGCTATTTAGCAACATACATAAGTCTTTTGGAGGACGCACGAACAACGCCTCTTCCAAGAACACATTAAGATCACATTATCTTTAACACTTACAGCATTTTCTGGATGGAAGATGTAAGATGCTGGAGAGTTGTCTAGAATGATCGTCTTCTTCAGGTCCCTCCCCAGACGGCTCAAGTCTTTGACATAGCAGCCCTGGTGGAATACACAGGCTTCCCTGAAGAGACGGGAACGGAAGACTCCTTCCTTGTCCAGAAGATCAGTCACTGGATCGGCATACTACAAATAAAGATTGCATCAAAAGAAGTTTAGTCACCATAGGAATCTACATAGTATTAGTGATGTTGCCAATTACAGATGGAAACATGTTGCCATAGTCTGTATTGTAAAAATCCAAAATTATATCTCTGTTCTATACAGTCTACTCCTGTGACCCAAATGTCAGTAGAACCGTATAAGCTATAATCCGATCTGCCCTAAAAATCCTTCCTCAGACTGGAGATCAGACTGAAGTAATGTTCGAACGAGGATTCTTAAGACACATATTTGCATTAGGGATTAGCTTATTTTGAACAAAAATCATCAAAGCCCTTTTTTTAAGCCATAGCTATTTAAGCAAAGAAAGAAAAAGAAAAAAAAAAATAATAATCACTCCTACAGATATCTCTTCCTACTATTCAGTTAATTTTATTCTACTATTCTCCTTTGTCAGACATTTTCAGGTAGAGAGAGGATAACTGAAATGTTCTTCAATCAGTTAAGGACGCACGGCGTACAGGTACACCCACGATCCTGAGTCATTAAGGACTCAGGGCATACCTGTACGTCCTGAGTCTTGTTAAAGGGATTTAAACCATTATCACGAGTGGAGAATGCTTTAAAGGGGTACTCCGGCCCCAAGACATCTTATCCCCTTTTCAAAGTATTGGGGATAAGATGTCTGACTGTGGGGGTCCCGCAGTTGGGGACCCCCACAATCTTGAATTCAGCACCCACCACGGGGAGCTGCACGCCGTACTGCCAGCGGAATTTGAAGTGAAAGTAAAACTATCCCGGCAGCTCAGCGGAGCTTATCGGGACTATTGCGACAGAATTGCGATGTCCCGATCAGCTTACTGGACAACAGGAGGGTCCTCACCTGCCTCCTGGTCATCCGATCGGCGATCTACTGCTCCAAGCCTGCTCATCAGACTGGAGCAGCAGAGCGCCATTAACACTGATTAATGCTATGCTATGGCATAGCATTGATCAGTGTATGCAATCAAAAGATTGCAAGTTATAGCAAAAAAAAAAAAATGAATACATGTGAATAAGTGGTACCGCCCCGTGCGTAAATGTCCAAACTATTAAAATATAGGGTTAGCTAAACCATACTGTCGATGGCGTACACGTAAAAAAAATACCAAAATTCTAAATTGTACATGTTTGGTCACTTCATATACCACATAATAAAAAGTGATCAAAAAGCCCCATCAAAACAAAAATGGTACAGATAAAAACTACAGACCACGGCACAAAAAAAAGAAGCCCTCATATAGCCCCATGTGCGGAAAAATAAAAAAAAAAGTTATAGGGGTCAGAAGAGGACAATTTTAAGCATACAAATTTTGGTGCATGTAGTTATAATTTTTTTTAAGTAGTTAAAATAAAAATAAAACATAAATTGGGTATCCCTGTAACCGTATGGACCTACAGAATAAAGATAAGGGGTCATCTATAACAAAAAGTGCACTGCGTAGAAACAGAAACCCTAAAAAATTTGCTTATTTTATTTCACCCCACAAATATTTTTATTTTTATTTTGCAGTGACATCAGTCATTTTACCCAAAAATCTATGGCAATACGGAAGAAAAAAAAAAAGAAAAAACACCATTTTGTAACTTTTGAGGGTTTCCTTTTCTACGCAGTACATTTTTTGGTAAAAAAAATATACCTAATCTTTATTCTGTAGGTCCATACAATTAAAATAATACCCTACTTCTATAGGTTTGATTTTGTTGTACTTCTGGAAAGAATCATAACTACATGCAGGAAAATTAATACGTTTAAAATTGTCATCTTCTGACCCCTAAAACTTTTTTATTTTTCTGCGTATGGGGCGGTATGAGAGCTCATTTTTTTTGCGCCGTGATCTGAAATTACCATTTTTGTATTGATCTGACTTTTTGATCGCTTTTTATTCATTTTTTCATGATATAAAAAGTGACCAAAAATACGCTATTTTGGACTTAGGAATTTTTTTGCGCATATGCACTTGGCCCAGCAGTTTAATTAATGATATTTTTTTATAGTTCGGATATTTATGCATGCGGCGATACAACATATATTTTTATTTACATGGTTATTTTTTTTAAATGGGTAAAGGGGGTGATTTGGACTTTTATTAGGGAAAGGGTTAAATCACATTTATAAATTTTTTTTTTAAACACTTTTTTTGCAATGTTATAGCCCCCATAGGGGGCTATAACACTGCATACACTGATTGCCATCACTGTTCACTGCAAAGCCATAGCTTTGCATTGATCAGTGTTATCGGCGGTCAATTGCTCAAGCCTGAATCTCAGGCTTGGAGTTATCAATCGCCGATCGGACGTGCCGGAGTAGTGACCCTCCGCTCGCGTCCTAGCTGATCGGGACACCGCATTTTCACTGCGGTAGTCCAGATCAGCCCCGCTGAGCAGCCAGGAAGGTTTTACTTTCGTTTTAGACGTGGCGTTCAAAGTTGTTTGTAAAGGGTTAATAGCAAGCAGCACCGCGATCGCTGTTAGCCTCAGGTCCCGGCTTCAGTTACATGTCGGGACAGACCAGATATGACAGCGGTCACCCCGCATTATATCGCGGGAGCCAGCCATGGACGTAAATATACGTCCGTGGTCGTTAAGGGGTTAAGGTGAAAATGGGCTGAGTCTTTAAGGGGTCAACAAGATGACTGATAATAAAAGTCCGGAAAAAATAAATTTCCATGGTTACTTTTCCCTTGTGTATCGTCACTATTGATTTATCAAAACACATGAGATAGGCGGTTCATCTTAGGGTGCATTCACACCACTTTTTGTACATACGGGTGCCGGTGTAGTGCTGCAGAATGTGTTTTGCCATAGAATGTGATAGGGTGACTCAGCACTTTTCAGTGCTTCAGCATCACAGCCCCATCACATTCTATTGGCTGACACTCGCACACCCAACCGCTACCATTGGTTACTGTGGGGTGCGAGTGTCATGTGACATATCTTTATCCACAAACACTGTTCATTGGAGTGCGACTTTGGCTACCACAGCTAGAAGATGTCTCTTGCTGTGATAGCCGAAGCTTCATGGGGGCTCGCGCTTGCTTAGCGTGTCAAGCCTGCACCCACGGCTCACAGTACAAGATGACAGTGGGAGGATGGATGTCTCCTCCCGCTGTCAGCAGGCCCTGTGCCCGCGGCTCACAATACAAGATGACAGCGGGAGGATGGATGTCTCCTCCTGCTGCCAGCCAGCCCGCGGCTCACAGAGTACTGAATACCCTGCATCAGTGCTGCAGCTGTATATTCAGTGCTGCAGCTGACATGTAACACATTCCCTGCAAGGGGGACACAGCGCCCGTGGGGGATATCAATATGTAAGCGCAGCGGCTAACAGTTAATCCCTCCCCCACCATGGGGACCGTGCACCTGTGGGGAGAATCGGTTATCATGGCAGGGAAGGGGTTAACTGTCAGCCGTTGCGTTGATACACCGATTCCCCCCACGGGTGCACGGTCCCCATGGCAGGGGTTAACCGTCAGCCGCTGAACTTATACACTGATATCTCCCATGGGCGCTGTGTCCCCATGGCAGGCAATGTGTTACAATACCCAGCCGCATCGCTGATCCTAGGTATTCAGTACACTGTGAGCCGCGTGTGCAGGGCCTGCTGACAGCAGAAGGAGACATCCATCCTCCCGCTGTCATCTTGTACTGTGAGCGGTGGGCGCAGGGCTGACACACTAAGCGAGCGTGAGCCCCCCATGAAGCTTCGTCTATCGCAGCAAGAGACATCCTTTTGCTGTGGTAGCCAACGTTGCACTGCAATGAACAGTGTTTGAGGATAAATATATGTCACGTGACACTCGCACACACCCCCAGCCCCTGCAGTAACCAATGATAGGGGGTGGGTGTGAGAGTGTCAGCCAATAGAATGTGATGGGGCTGTGATGCTCAAGCACTAAAAAGTGCTGAGTCACCCTGATACATTCTATGGCAAAACACATTCTAAAGGCACTACACCGGATCCGGCGGGGGGAGGGGCAAAACGGGCGCTCCCGTACCCCGGCCGGATCAGCCCGTGACTCCATTTACTTTAATGACCCAACCGGAGTCAAACGGTGACTCCGGTTGGCTCAGTTTTGACCCGTATGCGGTTTCCTGACCGGACCTAAAACCGTAGTATACTACGGTTTTAGGTCCGGTCCAAAACCGCATACGGGTCAAAACTGAGCCGACCGGAGTCACAGTTTGACTCCGGTTGGGTCAGTAAAGTAAATGGAGTCACGGGCTGATCCGGCCAAGGTACGGGAGAGCCCGTTTTGCCTCCCCCCACCGGATCCGGCACCCGTATGTACAAAACGTGGCGTGAATGCAGCCTTATTACACAAAAGTGATGGTGTGCCACTAGGATGATCTGTGTTGTTCTGACCACTGGGACCCACACTGATCCCAAGAAGGAAGGGGACGCAGCATGGACTAGTGCTGCATCATCCTGTTTTTTTTTTGTTTGTTTTTTTGCAGTTGCCACCTGCTTCATAGGCAGCTACAGTATAACCCTTTTATACTTAGAAGATGGTGGCATACTAAGTCAGCATTGATGCCCCTTTATTCTAAGGATCATTTGGGGTCCTAGAGCTTGGAGCTCCACCAATCATAAGGTGATGGCATATAATAGCAATAAGCCATCACTTTATAGATAAAATATTTAATATTCTAAGGCCTCTTACAAAACAACCAATTACAGCTCATTGTTGCATATTACGTTTCCATACAACAAACACTGGAGAACATAATCAAAAACTGTCTAATTCTTAAACAGTATAGCCTCGGACTAAAGACAGTCACAAATGTGTGCCAGAAATTGTGCATTTAAGCTATGCCTCCATTCTGGTGAGAATATGCCCACTTGCTGGCACATCATGCCCACTGTCAAGCAAAAGTGTGGTGCAAGTCATGCAAGCCAATTGCACCAGATTTTTGAAGTAGGCAGTTTTGCAGCACATGTTGATGGAGCCATTCTATCCTAGAATACTCAAATTTTTCCATTATTGTAGAAGCTTCTTCTTACCTTGGCAAGGCTAGCAGTAAATAGTACACATTCATAGAGCTCTCCCATTCTTTCCAGAAATTCATCCACATAAGGCCTCTTGAGAACATACACCTTAAAAGGAAGAAGTAATATGAGAGAAACTGGCCAATTAGATCTTGGTCTTACCATGGAACACAACCAGTTGTCTAACATCTACAAGTTGTTACATAGATGTCCCACTGTAATAAGACTGGCACATGTATTCTTGTATTTGGTACTGTACACTACATATATAGATGCAGTCACTAATCTACTGTTATACACCCCATATATCGCTACAATGTGAAATAGTGAGTGTGCAGCCCATGTGACAGGGTTTGTGTCCCCTCAAAATAATTAAACACACAGCCATTAATGTCTAAACCTTGGCAACAAATGTAAGTACACCCCTTAACGGAAATGTTCAAATTGGGCTCAAAGTTTCAGGCTCTTGGCAATCCTCGTGTAACCTCGGCATGTTTATGCAGAGCAACAAGTTTTTTCATATCCTCAGAGAGTCCTTTGCCATGATGAACTTCCAGTGACCAGTATTACAGAGTGTGAGAGCGATAACACCAAATTTATGACACCTGTTCCCCATTTACACCTGAGATCTTGTAACATTAAGGGGTCACATGACATCAGGGAGGGAAAATGGCTTATTAGGCCAATTTGGACATTTCCACTTAGGGGCATAGTCACTTTTGTTGCCAAGGTTTAGACATTAATGGCTGTATGTTGAGTTATTTTGAGGGGACACAACATTAACCCCTTAAGGACACAGCCCATTTTGGCCTTAAGGACACAACCAATTTAATTTGTGTTTTCGTTTTTTCCTACTCGCCTTTTAAAATCCATTACTCTTTTAGATTTCTATTTACAGACTCATATGAGGGCTTGTTTTTTGCACGACCAGTTGTACTTTGTAATGACATCAATAATTTTACCCTAAAATGTATGGTAAACCCCAAAATAAAATTTTTTTGTGTAAGGAAATTTAAACAAAAATCATAATTTTGCTAATTTGGGGGGGGGGGGGGGGGGGGGGTGTTGGGGTTGTTTTCACGCTGCACACTTTACGGTAAAAATGACATGTTTTCTTTATTCTATGGGTCGATACGATTAATATGATACCCATGTTACATACTTTTCTATTACTGTACTGCTT
Organism: Hyla sarda; assembly: GCF_029499605.1. Lineage (NCBI taxonomy): Eukaryota > Metazoa > Chordata > Amphibia > Anura > Hylidae > Hyla > Hyla sarda. The sequence continues at coordinate 97,598,679 of NC_079190.1, forward strand.
TTAAAAAATCTTAAACTTTTTTATTTTTTTTTTTTAATTTACAAAATCAGTACGTTTAAAATTGCCCTATTTAGACCACCTCTAACTTTCTTATTTTTTCCATATTCAGGGATGTGTGAGGGCTCATCTTTGATCTGTAGTTTGTTTTAGTACCACTTTTGTGTATATGTTTTTGCAGTTTGAGGTGACAAACAAGCTGAAATTTTTTACTCTATTTAATTTTTTTTTTTTAAACGTTTATGCCGTTCGGGATCATTAACATTATATTTTTTATAGTTCGGACATTTAAGCACGTGACAATTCCAAATATGTTTATTTATCGTTTTTTTTTTTTTTTACACTTTTGTGTATTAATATGGGGAAAAGGGGCGATTTAAAAACTTTATTGGCGGAGGGACTCACTTTTTTTCCACTTTTTTTAAAAAAACTTTTCTTTTACATTTATTTAAAACCTTTTTAGCCCCTATAGGGAACTATTTATAGTAATCATTAGATTTCTAATACTGTTCATGCTATGCATAGGGCTTAGTACTGATCAGCATGATCGGCGATCTTCTGCTCTGCTGGAAGGCAGATCAGCGCAGAAGACCCGGGAGATGGACGGATGCAGGTGAGGGGACCTCCGTCCACCATCTTGGCTGATCTGATCCCCGCGGCAGTGCCATGGGCGATCAGATCAGCCATTTATATTTATCACGGCATCTGAGGGGTTAATGGCAAACATGAGAGCGAATGCAGATGTCCGCCATTACCGGCGGGTCCACAGCTGCTGATAGCTCCTGCACTCACTTCACAGCTGCGACGTAAATGTAAAGCGCTGTGCGCAAAGTATCGCTATGCAGCGCTGTACGTTTATGGCGCGTGTTAAACACTTACACAGGATGTGCACTCACTACTTTACATTGTAGCAGAGTGTAATTTCTTCAGTGTTGTCACATCAAAAGATATAATGAAATATTTTTATATGTGAGGGATGTACTCGCTTATGACATACTTATGGTACATTATAGTCAACATATAGATATGGTTGGAATATAAAGTCCTAATGCTATAACCCCCAAAGGGTCAGGTATAGACACACAGGGCATATTCAGTTCCTTTACCAAAGATGGAGTGCTTCTTCCTCTGAATGGAAATCCCAACCTTCTTCAGATGTAATATCAGCTACTTCCTGAAACAAGTAATCAAGAGTAGGCCGCGCTGTGAGGAAACAGCCTATCCTGGATTACTTGAACCGGGCTACAGCCAAGACTATGTGAGGTCTTCACTGTTTCTTCTCACAGTTATAGGGCAAATAAAAGTGATTAAAAAAGAAAAATATATATAGTGTCCACGCCTTACCTGATGAGTGGTCCCCTCAATCTCTACGGGAACGATAAAATCTGCATTGTTGATTGGCTACACGAATAATAAACAGAAAGGTAGAATAATTTAATTCAAAAAAGAACATTCTCTACAGTCACAAAAGGTCCTCAGTAAAAATAAGTTGAAAATCTCCCAATGACACATCTGTAAATAATATTTGTGTATACAATCACATTCTGTGATGTCAAAACCTAATGTTTAAACAGAGATAAAGGACATTACACAAGCACTAATCTTCCTACAGTAGCAGACTGTGTATTATATGGTTCTGGATACCTTACCACTGTCTATTGGGACAATCCTGGATTTCGGGCACTTTCTTGGGAAGACAACCACATACTCTGATGTATCCCGTGGCATCAAAAGCACAAGGCTTTATTTTTCTTTCATGATACTCCGGATGAGCACCACTTTCAAATGTATTTATGTCCCATGATTCAGGTGAATACAATGGTGTAGCCGGGAGCAGTCAGCTTCCTCCTCCACCATTTACTCTGACAACACTGTAGGGCGCCGCAGCAATGCACTAAAGTCACTACACTTACCTGTGCAGCTAAGAAGAGGCCTGCACAAGGAATAATGTATCATTTCACTATAAATTATGAAAATATTAACAGCGGCCTTAGATTTTTGTGACCTGTATAAAAAGCACTTCCGGGGAGATCCATAGCCCATAGCAACCAGATTGCTTCTTTCTCAAAAATAAAAGGAAGCAATCATATTGGTAGCTATGGGCAACTCAGCAACTTTTCCTATGGACAGGTTTTACAAAATCTCCCCCTTAGTCTTGTTCTTCTATATTGTCATTAATGGGTTTGTCCAGCATAAGGAGATTTTAGTATGTACCTGGCAGACAGTAATGGACATGCTTAGGAAGGATCTGCGCTTGTCTTGGGGCTAAATGGCTATGTTGTGAAATTACCATAACACTGTGGCTAGCTGTTAGTGAACTGGGTATTTCCTGTTTGACTTTTTCTTTATTGACTACAAATCCCACAATTCCATCTTCCTCCCTCCCACACATCAGCCACCCCACCCATTGAAACATAAATGAGCTGCATCCATTCAAATCAGTGTGGTTTTCAATCAGGGTGCCTACAGCTGTTGCATTAGTTGCAGATTGATCCCTCCACCCATTGAAGCAGACAGGCTCCCTGTCATCAGCTGACTAGTGAGGTCAGGTCTCAGCCGCATTGCAAGCTGGGAAAAATCCGAAATAACAGTCATTTTGTATGCTGGTAAAAATATTGGAGTGAAAATCACAAAAAGAATTGTGAGAAAACCGTCACACACAGGTACAGACACTATATTATGAACTACACTAACTTCACAGCCCCTGTAGCATAGTCAAATAAAAAAAATTCCTGGAATACCCCTTTAAATCCCTTTGTAACTTCTAAAATTTTTATAATAAAGACAAGATAGGAGCCATCATCTCATACCACGCATTTTCTACCTTGTAAAGAGCAATACCCATGTACTTCACCATTTTCCATACAACATAATAGAATATTCACCTGTATATAGTTAATCCGTACCTTAAAAGAGCTATGAACCAGCGTTTCGTCTAAGTCTATCACCATGCATATTTTTCCTTTATCTTTCGGCACTACCTCAGGGAGTAATGAGGTACCTGGAATCTGAGAAAGAAAAAAAAAAAAAACATGTAATATATTAACTTACCTGGGCGCTATAAAAACAGCATTATGTGGGAAATACAAACAACAGCCTAATCTGACACTAATCATCTATGGTAAACAACAAGCAAAGGAAATAGGAAAGGTCAAGACTAAAGTGTTCTATAAGCGCCTGCTAAACAGGTCTTTTCTCCTGCCCCACCTGACGAAACATGCATCAAAAATTAGCCAGAAATATGTGTATATATTTAGGTATTTTGATCAAATCATGCCACGTAAATGGGAAAAAAAAAAAACAACAAAAAAATTTATATATATATATAATATATATTTTACACACACACAGTGATCCCTCAACTTACAATGGCCTCAACATACAATAGTTTCAACATACAATGGTCTTTTCTGAACCATTGTAACTTGAAACCAGACTCAACATACAATGCTATGGAATCTGTGAAACATGAATGGATATTTCACTGGTAAATCCCCTGCATTCCTAAAGTGCATGCACTGACTGGTGTCTGGTAGCGCCCCCTACAGTACAGGGAGGTATTATATGTTCTGTACTCTTTACCTGTACCAGGGTTAGCTGCTCCTTTGGACATCAGGTGAGGGCGGTTCCAATTATTTTATTTTTTTTAAAAGGACATTGCGTGTTCTGTACAGGACCCAGAAGCAGCTTCTGTCCTCTAGTCCGGGCATGCTGGGAGTTGTAGTTTTGTAACAACTGGAGGCACCCTCTTTGGGAAACACTTAAATAGACAGTGATTACAGCTCCCAGCAGATCTTTATTACTTTTATATGTAAGGATTTGCTTTATCTGTATTAGGTATCTACTTATTTTTCTTTAATCCTCACTTTTTCCTATTTTTGGATGATATTCTGGGGCTTCAGAACCAATTACCAGGTTTCCATAGAGTTATGGTCTCAACATACAATGGTCTCAACATACAATGGTCGTGCTGGAACCAATTAATATTGTAACTTGAGGGGCCACTGTGTATGTATATGTATATATATATATATGTATATATATATATATATATATATATATATATATATATATATATATAAAAAATAGAATGTTTTTTATATTTTATTTTACATAAAATATTTTACCAATTTGTTGAGTTGAATTAAAAAGTAAATACAAGGATGTTCAATAATAGTGCTGCCCATTTTCATGCATGTTTCATTGAAAAGGTGCATGGTACCAAATACACTAGTGGGACTTAAAAAATCCTAAGGGTTTCCCAACTGGCAGCCATTTCTCTTAAAGGGAGTGCTCACTATCTTTCTGCAACACAGGGGGGGGGGATTAAATCTATTAAAGCAGTCCTAATGTACCCTCTGGAATAAAAATGGTTTTACAAATACAGGAAGACATCACTTCAATGACCATCGGTCTTCAATGTATCTACCTGGAAAGGATGTAAGAGTGAGCAGAGCTAGCCGAGGATTAGATCCTGCGACCTGCAGGTCACACAGATGCTTCCAGGCAGGAGTCTCAGCTGGCTGAGCACCCTCTTCGGTCCCACTGGCTGAAGCATTAAAAGTGCAGGTAGGAGAAGCTTATTGGTGAAGCTGCATTTCACATATTTATTTCTTGAGATTTTATGAACTATGCACAGAAAATGAAAATGAGAACAAAAGTCTGGGGACAGGGTCGGAGGGTTACAAGAAATGGAATAACCTGAGATAAGTAACTTCACACCGGCATGAGATTCATTGTCATCTTAAGATGCGACAACACAACTTTTAGGGGCACTGTGTGACTGGCCCTAAAAGGGGACACAATCTGTGAACAACCAGAACTAGAGCGATGGCAGAGCCTCTCTGATATCTGCCACATAAGAACATTTGGTTTCACTAAGTAGCCCTTAAGTGATATTCCTGTTCTTAAAGGGGTTATCCAGGAAAAAAGACTTTTTATATATCAACTGGCTCTAGAAAGTTAAACAGATTTGTAAATTATGAATACAGTAGAGAATAGAATAACAGCGGCACTCACCGGTCTCTTTAAAAAGGCTTCTTTATTAATACATACTCACAACATGAAATGCAGTAAGGTAGAGGGACCCGTGCAGGGGGGGGTAAGTAGTAGGCAACAGACTCTGTTTCACGAGCTTCATCCAGCCATATCTACCTGGAATTCTGTGCTGCTTCTTATACAGGTGGGCGGCCAATTGCAAACGCTCTGGACCGCCCTCCTCTCCTGACACACCTGGCAAGTTCTCATTAGAGTCTCACCATTGGCTAACCACCATTTTATTTAAAGAAAAATACAGAGAATACATGGCTAGAGAAATGTACCCCGAAAGGGAATTTTGCATGTAAGTCATGTAGTTTCTGTAAGTATAATGCAGAGTTAAAAACTATGAGATTGGGTGCAATTACGCACACAGTAACCGACCTTATTACTTGTAGAACTAAAATTTGTGGTATATGTCATCTATTGCCCCTGTGGGTTCTATTATATAGGCAAAACTATAAGACAATTATGTGCTCGTATTAGGGAACATCTATATTCGTTCCGTACCTTGAAAGGAGCACCGCGTCTTATTGCCCATATGATGGAAGCCCACAAAGGACAATTGGATCATCTCAAATTTTCTGGGATAGAAAGAGTTAAACCCAAACCGGGGATAAGTTTGGACCAATACCTATTGCAAAGAGAAACATATTGGATTGTACAAACAGCAGCAGCAGGTCCTCTCGGATTGAATGATAAAGTTTATTATGCACCATGTTTTTAAATATTCAGTTTTTAATATGCACATGTCTTTGTATATGCTTTCTTATACTGACGCACTCACAAAAATGGTGATGGTTAGCCAATGGTGAGACTCTAATGAGAACTCGCCAGGTGTGTCAGGAGAGGAGGGCGGTCCAGAGCGTTTGCAATTGGCCGCCCACCTGTATAAGAAGCAGCACAGAATTCCAGGTAGATATGGCCGGATGAAGCTCGTGTAACGAGTGAAACAGAGTCTGTTGCCTACTACTTACCCCCCCTGCACGGGTCCCTCTCCCTTACTGCATTTCATGTTGTGAGTATGTATTAATAAAGAAGCCTTTTTAAAGAGAAGACCGGTGAGTGCCGATGTTATTCTATTCTCTACTGTATTGAAGATTTGAACTTTGCTTCTACGTCAGAGCACCACCACATCTCTATTGGTTTGTCCTAGTCACACGCCCGCCGTACAATCCAGTCTAGCCAGTAGGAGCAGTGCCGAATATCACATCTTCTCCTTGCCCTGAGATTTGTAAATTACTTCTATTAAAAAAAATCTTAATCCTTTCAGTACTTATGAGCTTCTGAAGTTAAGGTTGTTCTTTTCTGTCTAAATCCTCTCTGATGACATGTTTCTCGGGAACCGCCCAGTTTAGAAGAGGTTTGCTATGGGGATTTGCTTCTAAATTGGGCGGTTCCCGAGACACGTGTCATCAGAGAGCACTTGGACAGAAAAGTACAACCTTAACTTCAGAAGCTCATAAGTACTAAAAGGATTCAGATTTTTTTTATAGAAGTAATTTACAAATCTGTTTAACTTTCTAGAGCCAGTTGATATATATATATATATATATATATATATATATATATAAAAAAAAAAGTTTTTTCCTGGATAACCCCCTTTCAGTAGGACTGTACCATCTTAGCTGAAAAGTATACCTAATGCAATGATGGATGGGGTATATTTATTAAAGTTACACAGCCACAAAGTAGGGAGTCCCAGTAGAACATAGAAGAGATTCTGATACAAGGCCAAACAGTAGTGGACCAAAAATCATATTTATATCAGATATAAGGCCTACAAAAGTCAGTGTCTAAAAATTTGAAGCTTTGATGGAGTTCTCCTTTAAGAGAACTTGAATCAAAGCTTTAAAAGGGGTACTCCGCTGCTCAGCGTTTGGAACAAACTGTTCTGAATGCTGGAGCCGGGAGCTCGTGATGTCATAGACCCGCCCCCTCATGACATCACGCCCCACCCCCTCAATGCAAGTCTACGGGAGGGGGCGTGACAGCCATCACGCCCCCTCCCATAGACTTGCATTGAGGGGGGCGTGACATCATAAGGTCTACTTAGGACTGTAAGACTCTACCTGGGAGGTATTTTACAAATAGTGAGTCCATCCTCCTCATGTAAGTAATAGCTTACATGAGGAGGATGAACCAGATACTTTGAGTACATTGAGGGACAAAATAAAATACAATAAAGTTATAACACAGCTAGTATTATAGTAAAGTCCTTGCACAATCAGCAGCTTGCATTGCTGTCTGAAGAACAGGAACAGTAGATATTTTTGGGAATTCTCCCATATATACTGAGTTTTATTCCATGAGACTACTCCTTTAATTTCATAGAAAAACTAGATTTTCTATAGACTTTCTAATAGGCTAGCATTGAGGGAATCCTTAACAGAACATGGCAGCCATTGTACCTCGTGACTATTGATGTATGAAAAAGCTCCAAGTACTAAAAAGATACATACCTGGTAAAACTGATACTGAAGACACTGAAGTAACTCCGACTGAAAGAAAAAGAGGAAAATACCGCAGGTAAGCCATCCTTATCTTTATTAAAGTTACACAACCACAAAGCAGGGAGTCCCAGTAGAACATAGAAGAAATTCTGATACAAGGTCAAACGGTAGTGGACCAAAAATCAAGTGTGGACTAGTCACAATTTGGGCCATATGAGCTAAAAATTAATTTTTAGTATTTTGGTCAGCATTAATTTTTTTTTGCCCAAACCAGGAGTGGGTAACAAAACACAGAAGAATTTGCAAATCTTTCCATTATTGATGTTCTGTGTGTTAGTTCCTCTCCTGGTTTTAGATAAAAGTACAAAAAAAACATACTGACTAAATTCTACATATGAAACCAGCTTTAAAATTTACACCACCACTTCTGTGGACAGTACACAACTATTGAAAGTACCTTTGGGGTAGTTTGGGTATCCTCCTTTTGGGTGGGAGGTTCACCGGTGCCTCCTTGTCGATTGACATTCTGTGCACTGAGGCAACAGAAAAGTGCCTTAAATATGCTCCGACTTCTAGGCTTCTTTGGCGAGGACCTGGAGACTAGCCCTGGAAAAAAAGAAGAAAAAAAAAAGAAAAAAACAGTTTAGCATTAATTTAGCAAGGTTATTCACTTTTTTGAACACTAGGTGGCGGTTTGTTTCAGGTCGTCCACAAGTTTAAATAAATACATAATAGAAAAAAAAAATTATAATCATGTTGGCAAGTTGTAAATCATACTTTACCAAACAAATGGCAAAACACTAGGAAAAGAATGGGGGAGATTTACTAAGCCGGAATTAGATTACAAAATGCTGCAGTCTATATTTACCCTCATTGACAGCTTTTACGCCTACCTCAACAATTTTGAGTTATGTGAAAGGGGTGCGGCTAGGAGTAGTCTAAAATGTACGAAATGTATTGAAAACATGCACCATTTTTGTATGCATAGTATTGGTGTATGTGTACAATACCATGAGATTGCACAATGGAAATACACAATGCCCACATGCAATTCACTAACCTTAAAGGGGAACTCTGGTATATACATTCTCATCCCCTTTCTGATTGCAAGGGATTAGACCCCTGGGACCCCCTGTAATCTCCTGCCCAGCACCCTGGTTCTCCTCACGCACGGAGTAACCTCCGCTCCGTGCACAGATTGTCGACCACCAAAGTACGCGGTGGTCGACAAGTCCCCTCCAAGCATCTCTACGGAAGAGCTGGAGATACACGAGTACAGCGCTTCGGCTCTCCCATAGAGATACATGGAGGGGGCCCGTCGAACACTGCTACGTGTGGTGGCCGTACTATACTGTCACCTAACACTAGGGGGCAGTCAAACCACTGATTGTATTAGACTATGTTCCAACAGGAAAAAAAAACACCAAACCCATTTAAAAAAAGAAGAAAAAAAAAAAAAAAAAAAACACCACACACAGCACATTTGATTTACAGACTTGGATATGAATGAGCAATAAAAGCAGAAATATATATAGCCGTAGTTCATAAAAAGAACAGGAACGATTGTGCAATAATCCTGTAAATCGTGTGCAATAAGCGTAAAAAGAAATATAAAGCAGCCCTGAGAAGTTTGGAGTTAGAATAAGAAATTTGGGATAGGAAAACACAGTAGTCTATTAGGCCCTGATTTATCAAACTGTGTGAGAAAAAGGGGAGGGATTTTCCCACAGCGACCAATCACAGCTCAGCTAACGAGCTGTGGTAAAGTGAAAGCTGAGCTGTGATTGGTCGCTGGGGGAAATTACTCCACTTTTTCCTCACACAGTTTGATAAATCTGGGCCTACACAGGGGTATAAGTCTGAAGCATTGGAGGACTTCAGATTATGCAAAACAACTCCTCCCAGCATGTCCGGACAGCCGACAGCTGTCTGGGCATGCTGGGAGTAGTAGTTTTGCAACCACAGTTTGATGATCACTGGTCTAAGGCTTCAAACTAAAATCATGTGCCAAAATAATTTAGCACCGACCATGCCTCCTTTGTCAAAAAATGCAAAACTAACCAAATATTTGGCATGTCAGTTTTTGTCGCAAATTGCCATAGTAACCCTTGCCATCATGGACCAAGTTGTATGGGCGACAATTATAATAATATCCCGGATTGTATCTCCGAACATTAAATACTCAACTTTTTCCATCAAGTTAACCGAAGCTCACTACATTTAACTATTTCACCGCCAAGACTATCGGGATTGGGCAGACACCACTGTACCGCAGGGACCATTTTAGCTTGAACAGAAGCTGCAGAATGGAAAAAAAAAAAAACGACATCACCCAAAAAATAAAAAATAAAATAGATCAGATTTCAGGAAATGCCTGAAGGTGAACGCAAGTTTTTTTTTTTCTTCGGCTCAAAAAACAATTAATCAAAAGTTCATATCAAAGAATTCCACGCATCACAAACAGCCTTAATAGGTCATGTGGAGACGGCGCAAAAGGCAAGTTACTGGAATGGCTCCAAGACTGTTCATTGCTGTTGGTGATCCCAGATAGGATCTACAGTCTAACCTCCAAAAATGCATTTGGTTAATCGTGCTTACTTCCCCCTCTTAGCTTCAGAGGTCAAGAACAAGTTATAAGATAGCATCTTCAAGAAATGTCTAAAATCGACATCACAAACTATATCTTAGGAAAAGTAGTTGTTCATATAAAAAGGACTGTCAGAAGAAGATAAATATTTAAAGAGGTACTCTAGGGTATCCTGTGGTTAGGGGATAAGTTTTATGATCATTGGGGGTCCCATTTCTAGGATGCTGCGCGTTCAGAGAATCACCAGCTAAGTTGGGGGCCCGTCTGAGCCTGGTGATGGTCTCCGAGGGTGGGGGACAGAGCGCACTGCGGATGGGAGAGTAGCCATTGAACTCATGAGGAGCAGAATGTGACTAGTGGCCTTGGATTAATGGGGTACTCCCGTGAAAAACATTTTTTTAAATCAACTGGTGCCAGAAAGTTAAACAGATTTGTAAATGACTTCTATTAAAAAAAATCTTTACCTTTCCAGTACTTTTTAGCAGCTGTATGCTACAGAAGAAATTATTTTTTATTTATTTTTTATTCCTTTTTTGTCTTGTCCACAGTGCTCTCTGTTGACACCTCTGTCCGTGTCAGGAACTGTCCAGAGCAGCATAGGTTTGCAATGGTGATTTTCTCCTGCTCTGGACAGTTCCTGATACGGGCATCAGGTGTCCGCAAAGAGCACTGTGGACAAAAGAGAAATTCAAAAAGAAAAGAATTTCCTTTGTAGAATACAGCTGCTAAAAAGTACTAGAAGGGTAAAGATTTTTTTTTTTTTGTAGAAGTCAATTACAAATCTGTTTAACTTTCTGGCACCAGTTGATTAAAAATAATAATAATAAAAATAAAACGTTTTCCACCGGAGTACCCCTTTAAGAACTTACATTAATAACCCACAACAACATGGCCCTGATTTACAAAGCATTGGGTTTTTAGTGTGGAATGTTGTCTCCTCTCTATCTACTATCAGGACATACGCATCGGGAAAGTTGACCACAACTTTTTCTCGTTGGGAATTTCCAACCATATATAGTAACAGGATTTTAGATGGGGGATGTGAGGACAGACCCCATTTGGACTACCCCACCCCCCTTTTAAAATTTGAAGGCTTATTTTGCACAGTGCACAACATTCTGGGGCACCACCCAGGTTGGGTTCACAATAGTAAATCACAGATTGCAGTCAGCTCACATAGGGCTGTATGTTCTCGGCTTCAAACAGAGCGCGCGGATGGATAAAGGGAACATCCTAACATTCTGTGGTAAGAAAAGTATATAACTCCAGCGCTTCTTGAAGTAGAACATTTTAAAGTGAATTTGACAGCTGGTTCACCCGCACTAAATCCAATACACAGGGTTGTAATAAAATGATTACTTATTACGATCCTTGGTCCTGTTGTAGCCTTAGAGCCTCTGTTGCCAATTTGCAAATATGCTCCTTTGCGAAATGGAGGCAGGAGCCCGCCCTTTGAGCTTACCTGCCTCTGCTTCTATATGCCTGCCCACATCTGAATATGTATATTCTCTTCAGAGTGATCATATGGGCATAGGCTCTCACATCATTAGAACGTGATCTGAAGAGGATAAGCATATTCAGAGGTGGATAGACATATGGAAGCAGAGGGGGCGGAGGCAGGGAAGCTCGGAGAGCAGACTCCCACCTCCATTGCGCAAAAGAGCATATTTGCAACAGAGGCTCTAAGTCTACACGGGAACACGGATCGGAGTGAGCAACACAATTTTACTCATGTTCAACGGCACTTTAACCCTGTGTATTGGGTTTAGTTTGGGTAAAACAGCTGTCAGGTTCACTTTTAATTCTTTATTCTCAGTAGTGTGAAATGTTGTCTTGTAATTTTTATTACTAACACGTTTTAAGCCAGAATGTGGCTCTCCCTCATAGTAAGAGGAAAGGTCACATGCTGGATTGAAAAGCATTAAGGGTTAACAGTTTTGTTTCCTTGGATTTCCAATACTATTTTACTCAAATGAACATTAAAAGGGGTACTCCGCTGCTCAGCGTTAGAACAAACTGTTCCGAACGCTGGAGCCGGGAGCTCAAGACGTCACGCCCCCCCCCCCCCCCCTCTCAATGCAAGTCTATGGGAGGGGGCGTGACGGCTGTCACGCCCCCTCCCATAGACTTGCATTGAGGGGGCGGAGTGTGACGTCACGAGGGGGCTATGAAGTCACAAGCTCCCGGCGCCGGCTCCAGCGTTATGAACAGTTTGTTCCAAACGCTCAGCAGGGGAGTACCCTTTTAATAGAATTTTATCCACAATTCATCACTAGTCAAATGGCTAAATCTTGTGTAATAGGTAGGAACTTAGTTTTTCCATTGTATGGAGTTATTACAGGGAAAAAATACAAAAAAAATCAGATTCCATTTCAAGTAAAAGGATTATATTTTTGAAATAGAAAAACTTAAAGTATGCTCTATATGAATGGATTCCAGAAAACTATTGACTATTGAATGTTGGAATCAGAGACGTTTCTACATGATCGTTACTACCCTCTGGATGCTACATCTGCCTTTTAATCTTAGCGTCCCACTCCTGAATGACAATAGATAGATGCACATGAAAATAAAATGAGCAGAATATTCAAAAGTAGTAAGATCTGGTCTATGGTGTCACCAGCAAAACACTAGGATATAGGGTTACATGGTCAATAGCATCTGGAAGCCACCTCTGATTAAGGCACTGCAGACGGCCAGACAGTAGTAAACACTTAAAAAGCAGGTGTGAAATTACCCAGACTGTTTCCGCTGCAGACGTACAGCGTATGAACCTACAATACAGCAAGTACAAGAAGCGCTTTTTGTGAATACTTTTTTATAACTTCCATGAGACACTAGTAACAGCTCCCTGACCTCGTGGTTAGGTCCCCCAGGTCATTCTAGCTGTATTGAGTTGTCTCCTTCAGGAACCTATAAACAGCCACAACTATTTTCCCAGGGCAGGGGGCCGCTAGTAAAAGGATACCAATATAGACCACCAACAACTTGCTTTACGCCATGAGGAAGGTAGTTTGTCCACTGTAAATTATAAATATACTTTAGAACAGTGTTCTGCAACCTGTGGCTTTCCCTCTGTTTAAATACTACAACAACCAGTGTGCATCAACAACTTGTGGAGTAGTTTTGGAGAACATTGCCCCAGAATATTTTTTTTTTATTAATTATTATTATTATTATATTATTTTATTATGCTTTTTGCCTTTGGATAAGTGACGGGGTTGATGTCAATTTGCTCTGGTTGGACCCCTGTTATAACCAGTAAAAAATAGGCACTGGATCTACGGCACTGCCGAGTGGTATAAATGCAGAGACACACTAAGCCCTACCTGTTTTATGAATGCAAATCCTATTCTACTGTCAGTGGGTCATTGCTGCTCTTCTCAAAGTGATACGTCCGAGTCAACCTACGGCAACCTTACCTGGATGTAGCCAAATCCGCAAGAGAGTGATTGATAAACGTTCTGACAAACCATCTGAATAGCCCTCAAAGCAACTAAAAAGGATAAAGGTTATGATAAATGACTACTGCGGGCAGAAATTCATCCAAAAATCCGCCATACCTTACATACCTATAGGGCTGGGTTCACACTTTGATGAGTATATTTAGCCAAAGTCAGGTCAGTAGTGAGTGTGGCCAAAATACTACAACTTAGTTTTTAAGTAGGACTCCTCCTCTTTTCATTTAGAGTCCTGAATAAAAGTCATTATTCTGAGACTCCAAGTATTAGTGTGATGTGGTATTCTAGAAGATCATACACAAGAAGCAGGAGACATCTCCGAGACCTCAATCTATATGCTTCCGGAGATGACAAATGATCCCAGGTAAAACATCATGAATAGTCTTAATCCTAAGAACTTTGTTTCAGACAGAGATAGTGACCATTATATGACTAACAAAGACAGATGGTTCTGGGAGTAGAAGCTTCACAATTGCCTCCTGATGTGTGCTTCTATATATATGTATATCCATTGTAGTAAGGCTCTAATTATAGGACCACAGCTTCCTTCTCTGGGAGTTCCTACGAGTTCTTTTGAATTGTCTTCCTTTAGGCCAATAATGACTTCCTGGCAATCTTCAGATCCGATCTTCACTTCTTGGATATATACCCATCGTATGCATCAGCTGACCCTAGTCATATCTATTCCTTCCCTACGCAATATAGAAGTCATGGTCTTCAGACGTAGTAGAGTTGGTGGTGTACGCTACAGAAAAGCTTTAGAACTGAACAACCCTACAGCTTTCTAGTATACTTTTTTTTTTTTTTTTCTTTCAATACTGTGCCATCTTGGTGCAGCCCCCGGCATTCTGTGCCGGCGCTGCCTCAAAGGTGTGATGTCACGGCCCTTCATGCAGTCACGCCCCCTCCATTCATATCTATGGGAGAGGGTGTGACGGCCATTACGCCCCCTCCCATAGACATGACTGGATGGCACAAGGGCCGTGACGTCACGGTCTCTGAGGCAGTGCCCGGCAAAGAATGCCGGGGGCTGCACAGAGATCGCAGGGGTCCCAGCGGCGGGACCCCTGCGATCATACATCTTATCCCCTATTCTTTGGATAGGGGATAAGATGTATAAAGCCGGAATACCCGTTTAATAGACGACTTGCAATAGTCATCAAAAGCTCCAAAAGGCTTCCTATCTCCTACATAACCTGAGCTATTTCCCTGAGGCAGGACAAGACTCTAAAGCAGGGGTCTCAAACTGGTGGCCCTCCAGATGTTGCAAAACGTCAACTCCCAGCATGCCTGGACATGCCCAGACCGCCATTTGCTGCAGCTAGCGGCTGTCGGGAATGCTGAGAGTTGAAGTTTTGCAACATCTGGAGAGCCACCAGTTTGAGACCCCTGCTCTAAACAGACATGGAATGTTTTCTGTTGACATGCCGGTTACGAGCAATACAACAAAATGCAGTGAGCAGCTGGAACACAGTACATTATGTCCTATTCAATTTCAATTACAGATCTACAGTGCATTGCAACAGGAGGATGGACCCTCCTTGAACATCTGTTTAACACCTTAGCAGACAGCAAAGCTAAATGAGAGCAGCATCCATACGTGGCGAGCAGCTGTGCAGAACAAACATCTATTCACTAACATTCTAGGCCAAATATACACTTCGAGAGAACTTTAATCTCCATGTACAAAGAAATGGAACTATGTGGGCTACTTTAAGCTGCTGACAATCAGATTTTTTTTTGGTAAGTGTTATAAAAAAAAAAAATTATTAACATTTGACCACTAAGCGGTCACTAAGACCCTAAATTCCCACCCAATATAAAACTTAACGTTTAATGAGCCAAGATTAAAATAACCTCACACATATTGACCCATAATGCATTGATTGGCATGACACTGCATGCTATATAAATGAATTGAAAAAATAGATTGTGGCTGCAGTCCACAATCTATAGTGTGAGACAATTAAAAATCTAACACATTGCCCGCCCGCCCGACGTTTCGCCACAGGCTGTGGCTTTATCAAGGGCTAAGAGGCAAATGGCGTGCAAACAAGCCTTGCAGGGGTTTAAATAACCTCCTGTCTCTGACGTCATTGAAACATGTCACTTCCTGTATTATCATGACATCTCATTGGTCACAATCCCGTGCAGACTATTGATTGATCGCTTCCTGGCCAATAGAATTTAGACCAGGATGCATCTTGCTAAATTCACATAAAAAAAAAAAAAAAACACACACACACATTAAAAATATCATAAAATTCCTAGATTATGAAAATCTGCACCCAATAGTTTTATATAGTACACAGTAGTCAATTGTCAGTCCAGATTTATCAGACTGCCCAATGCCCGGCATGTTGACGATCAAAGTCTGCAAGTAACATTTTATAGATTATGCCACAGATTTCCCCACCCGAAATCTAAAAGGGGTACTCCACTGCCCCAGTGTCCGGAACATTTTGTTCCGAACACTCGGTGCAGTCAGCGAGGGTTGTGACATCATGCACATGCCCCCTAGTGATGTCATGCCACGCCCCCTCAATGCAAGTCTATAGGAGGGGGCATGGTGACTACCACGCCCCTTCCCATAGACTTGCATTGAGAGGGCGTGGCATGACATCACTTGGGGGCGTGTACATGACTTCACGACCCCAGTAGCCCACACCCAGCGTTCAGAACAAAATGTTTTGGACACTGAGGAAGTTGAGTACCCCTTTAAAGAAATTGGTTAAACATCACATATATGGTAATTTTTTTTTAAATCCAAAGCTTGCCCCAAAATTCATGCAGATTTTTTTCCTGTCATGTAAAAACAGGATGTACTATACTTTGTTGTAGATTTTTTTTGTACACAGTCAAATACCAATTGATGCATAGCCTATTCCTTATATCTGAGATGTATGGCACTGGATTCAGAGTACAATAATAACACATCCCAAGTGCTAGATAATAGGATTTCCTAGAGGAAATACTAAATATATTAAACGTCATTTGTTGCATTCTATAAGGACAGGAGCTTACAAGCCGGCCATAAGTCTGTCACTTGCGTAAGATCCACGGATCACTCAGGACACACTTAAAAGGAGTAGTCCAGTGGTGAACAACTTATCCCCTATCCTAAGGATAGGGGATAAGTTGCAGATCGTGGGGAGTCAGACAGCTGGGGCCCCCCGCGATCTCCTGTACGGGGCCCCAACAGCCCGCGGGAAGGGGGCATGTCGACCACCGCGCGAAGTGGCGGCCGTCACGCCCCTCAATACAACTCTATGACAGAGCCGGAGCGCTGCCTTCGGCAATCTCGGGCTCTGCCATAGCGATGTATTGAGGGGGCGTGTCGGCCGCTGCTTCGTGCGGTGGTCGACACCTGCTGCCTGTCCCCCGTACAGAGAGATAGCAGGGGGCCCCAGCGGTCGGACCCCCGCAATCTCGAACTTATCCCCTATCCTTAGGAAAGGGGATAAGTTTTTCACCACTGGACTACCCCTTTAAGGGGTTTCCTATATTTATGATTAGAGATGAGTGAACTTAGAGTAAATACGATTCGACACGAACTTCTCGGCTCGGCAGTTGCTGACTTATCCTAAATTAGTTCAGCTTTCAGGTGCTCCGGTGGGCTGGAAAAGGTGGATACAGTCCTAGGAAAGAGTCTCCTAGGACTGTATCCACCTTTTCCAGCCCACGGGAGCACCTGAAAGCTAATTTATGCAGGAGAAGTCATCAGCTGCCGAGCCGAGAAGTTTGTGACGAATCAAATTTACTGTAAGTTCGCTCATCTCTATGATCTTAACTGTATCAAATGGATCAATGTCCATCAGAGAGATGACACCAATAGAAGTAATGAGAACCTCTAGTTGACAGCATCTGAGAACAGTGTAAGTGGCAGCTACTGGATCTCCATTAATTCAATACTCAACATGGTCATTGACATGTTTGTTACCAATGTCACATTTTCTGAACCCCTATATTACAATCATGATCACTAGTTTTTTTTTAAATTAAATTATTTGTTGGTGCGCCCTATACTTTGAACTGACCATTCTATTCATAGTCCCGCCAGTAAAAGAATCAGGTATTTTTTTTCCTGACTGGAATAGCCAGTTTACATCCTGCGCATCCACGTGTTGCTGTATACTGGTATAAAAAACATTATCCGTCAAGCCATCTAAACTACCACGAAGCACATAAAAGCAGCGAGTCACTTGTTTATGTACTGTCGTAACACTACTGCTTCTTCACGTGACTGTTCCTACCTCCATATTTACGAGATCACACAGGTATATATTACTGCACACTGCAATACAAATGTTGGAAATCAGCATTTAGCCAGGTTCCTTAAAAAGGAAAATGGTAAACCTGTTCAACACTAGACCTAATACATTGGCTTATAGTGTGGGTGAACAGGAGACTAGCAACGGGTAACTTACTAAAATATGTCCAGAAGGTCTTCAAATTTGTCCCCCAGAAGATCAATTCAGAAGCTGAATTCAGTGAACTGTGCGCAGGATGTCGAGTGACAGACAATGCATGCGATTCACTGAATTCAGCATAGGATTTTCTGGGGGACATATTTCAGGAACTACTGGACAAGTAAGTGACCCCTTGTTGGTCTCCTGTTTACCCCACACTATAACCCAGTGTATTGGATTTATTGTGGGGGGAACAGGCTGACCGTTTTCCTTTACAGTGTTCCTGCAGTTGTAGCAAACTTTTCACAAGTACACCAGAATGAAGGAAACAATGCCAACTAGCTTTCCGCTCACCATATATCAAACTTGGCCCAATATGGATAATTCTAAACTGGCTTAGTCATTTAGGACTGAGTACTATCTGACCATAAATGTTATTTGTTATATATTATTTCTATAATGTCTCTTTACAGTTATGAGGTATATATCTTAAAAGGGTATTTCAGTTTTTTTCAATGCATTATGCCCTGGAGGAAACATGAAATAAATATAATATATACAATTAATATATATAGGTGGTGTTTTAAAATTGTTAATGGATCCAACACGTCACCCAGTCAGAGGCTATATACCCAACAGAGGTGAGTGGATACGAGCATTAGGCTCAGAATTTGTGTGTTAGGGTCCCATCCTAAATGAGGCCACCTCCCCGTGGTGGATAGGGGGGGGGGGGGGGGGGGGGGGACACGTTTTGATCAAAAAGTGCGCTAAGAGCCTCAATTTTTTGACCTATGTGTGCTGCTGCAATTCTTTTTTTGTATAAAATATTATATATTTATTTATTTAATACATTTTTTTATTATTATATTGACTTCCCTTCCTTGCTTCCATCGCTGTTCTCTGCAGCACAGTACTGGTTGTCTTTAGGGTTGGAGCATACATTGTCCACTCAGCCAATCAGCAGCTGAGGCTTCCGATTTGCTGAACGGGCAGTACACGCGCCGATCCTTAAAGCACATCGCTGTTCAAAAAGATAACAGTGGCAGCAGGAGTAAGAAAGTATATTATATATTTATATTGTTTTCTTTATTATTTTCCCTAGGCTGAGCACATAAAAATTAAAACTACTCCTTTAAAACCTTCGTAAAATAAAAGGATGTGGCTTTGCTTGAAGAAAAGCAAAAGCGCTGCCCTAAGCTGCCCACAGCCGCCAAAGAACAGCAAGGGCTACAAATACACACGTTATGGCACCACTGTAGAAAAAACATTTTACACTACTTATACAGCGCAAACTGTAGACTATATATAGTTAACAAATGTGCCAGATTAATCACAGTGGCTCATAATATATTTTATATCATTTGTATAAAAATAGCAAATTAAGAATAACCCTACAGTGTCGGACGACCCACAGCCAATGAAGAAAATTATATATAATTTACAGACATAGATTGACTTGGGGAGGCAGTGCTTTAATGTAGCATGTAGGAGGCAGATGGTGCTTCAATCTGTCTAGTGGATCCTATATCATAGAGAAAAGAGAAACAGGGCACTTCTCAAGCTGTCCTATGGAGAGGCCACCCCAGGAGAGAGGACCCTCAGATTACATGTGTGCCAGAGATCAGCTGGAGGTGAAAGATTTCCCGTAAGACGCTAAGCAAAACACTGTGTTATTTCAGGGTACTGGGAGCCGTGCTGAAGCGGTAATAATAAATTAGTCTCCTAATAATGCTACGCCATTAGCGTGTTTTTATAGCTAAAGAACAAGAACTGGGAAGTATTTGTACAAAATGTGCACAGCCCTGAGAGATTCATTAGGGAGCACAAATGAACAACTATTCAAGATGGACAAAAAAAAAAAAAAAAAAAAAACATTTAAAAAATCTCTCATACACTGCTCAAAAAAAAAAAATAAAGGGAACACAAAGTCAATCACACTTCTGTGAAATCACACTGTCCACTTAGGATGCAACACTGATTGACAATCAATTTCACATGCTGTTGTGCAAATGGAACAGACAACAGGAAGTTAGAAGCAATTAACAAGACACCCCCAATAAAGGAGTGGTTGTGCTGGTGGTGACCACAGGCCACTTATAAGTTCTTATGCTTCCTAGCTGATGTTTTGGTCACTTTTGAATTCTGGTGGTGCTTTCACTCTAGTGGTAGCATGAGACAAAGTCTACAACCCACACAAGTGGCTCAGGTAGTGCAGCTCATCCAGGATGGCACATCAATGCGAGCTGTGGCAAGAAGGTTTGCTGTGTCTGTCAGCACAGTGTCCAGAGCAAGGAGGCGCTACTAGGAGACAGGTCATTACATCAGGAGACGTGGAGGAGGCCGTAGGAGGGCAACAACCCAGCAGCAGGACCGCTACCTCTGCCTTTGTGCAAGGAGGAGCAGGAGGAGCACTGCCAGAGCCCTGTAAAATGACCTCCAGCAGGCCACATATGTGCATGTGTCCACTCAAACGGTCAGAAACAGACTCGATGAGGGCCCAAAGTCCACAGGTGAGGGTTGAGCTTACAGCCAAATCATCGTGCAGGATGTTTGGCATTTGCCAGAGAATACCAAGATTGGCAAATTCGCCACTGGCGCCCTGTGCTCTTCACAGATGAAAGCAGGATCACACTGAGCACGTGACAGACATGACAGAGTCTGGAGACGGCATGGAGAACGTTCTGCTGCCTGCAACATCCTCCAGCATGACCAGTTTGGTGGTGGGTCAGTAATGGTGTGGGGTGGCATTTCTTTGGGGGGCCACACAGCCCTCCATGTGCTTGCCAGAGGTAGCCTGACTGCCATTAGGTACAGAAATGAGATCCTCAGACTTGTTTTAAGGACATTACATCAAAGTTGGATCAGCCTGTAGTGTGGTTTTCCACTTTGATTTTGAGTGTGACTCCATATCCAGACCTCCATGGGTTGATAAGTTTAATTTCCATTGATAATTTGTGTGATTTTGTTGTCAGCACATTCAACTATGTAAAGACAAAAGTATTTTATACGATTAGTTCATTCAGATCTAGGATGTGTTGTCTTAGTGTTCCCTCTATTTTTTTGAGCAGTGTAGAACATTGTATGAAATGAATTCACATGCCTATAAATAGGAAAGCAAAGAGAAAGGTTCTGGTTGCACCTTGTGGTAGTAGTGTTACAAGTAGATGGCACTATATTGGCAAACTACAATTTCCAGGTATGCAGGGAGTAGTAGTTTTGCAGTTGCTGGAGGCACCCTATTGTAAAACACTGCATTAAACAATGCAGGAAAGGATGGGTCCCCAAGGGCATCAGACACTCCAGAAACGTTGTCATTCTTTAAACATGGCTGTCATTAGAAAAAAAAAAAAAAAAAAATTTAAAAAAAACATTTCACATTTCACATTTGACACTTGTCAAAGGTTTTGATCAGTCGGGGTCTGGGAAAAGCACACGGCTGAGCACTTGGTCTTGCCACAGTAGACTGGCTTCACAGACTTCCTGTAGAATCTCTCATGCAGAGAAAAGGAGAATAAAATAGAGTCGGGAAGAGAGGTGTTCGGCAGTGATCGGAGAGAGTCTGAACACCCAGACTCCGACCAAACAGTAACGCTATAAGGGACAACGGTGTGTGACTGCTTAACAATACATTGTGCCTCCCCTCGTCCTGTGTGCATATCTACTGTAGGCTTTGGAAAACCCCAATGAGCTAAATATGGGGAATTCCAGCTGCCTGGTGCCTAGTCAAGTAAACAGGCATCAGATTGGTAAATGCACAGGTGTGCCAATGCTGCCCTTTATAGCAAAAGAGATCTTACATTCAGCAAAACACCTGGCACCTGTTCCCGAGCCCGGCATCTTGTCACTACGATAACATACTGACCTATATAGTTATGCAAGCACAGGGATGAACATATTTTACGATATCACCAAAGTGCTATACCCATGAGAAGAATCCCCAATGATAGAATAGGGTCTACTATGTTCATCAAGCCACTACGACCATTATATTCAGGTCAGAGAAATTTCTTCCAGAAGAATTACCTTTATGTTACGTATGGCCATTTCCTTCCATACAGTATTTTTTGTGATACAGGAGATGCAACCCAAATATACTATTTGCAGAGGATGGGTTTTATCCTCTGAGATAGGGATGGCTAAACTATTACAAAATGCAAGTCCAGAGGGTCTCATAAATGATGCAAAAACATTAGAAGCAATGTAAAGCCAACAGACCTATAAAAGCGCCTTGTGTATGGGCACTTTACTTTTTCCTTGTTGACGGGTCCCTACACATGTCCTATTTGGTTGCACCGATTTCCCTCAGGCCAGGATACATCAGGTCAAGCATTTCTGCACTGCTCATGTACTAGAAGGGATAATAAATTGACCAACCCACCCCATGACACTCATCAGGTAATCTGCATACACCGTGTGCCATACTTTATGATTAGAGATGAGCGAACTTACAGTAAATTCGATTCGTCTCAAACTTCTCGGCTCGGCAGTTGAGGACTTATCCTGCATAAATTAGTTCAGCCTTCAGGTGCTCCGGTGGGCTGGAAAAGGTGGACACAGTCATAGGAAAGAGTCTCCTAGGACTGTATCCACCTTTTCCAGCCCACGGGAGCACCTGAAAGCTGAACTAATTTATGCAGGATAAATCCTCAACTGCCGAGCCGAGAAGTTTGTGACAAATCGAATTTACTGTAAGTTCGCTCATCTCTATTTATGATGCAATGGGCAGTTTTCTGGCAGTTTAGGGATGCAAAATGTGATGACAGCGGCATTAAACCTACAACTGAATGCAAAAAAATAAATAAATAAAAAAAAGTATATTTTAGATCTGCAAAATATATAATAGATCTGCAAGAAGGATGAGGAGTCTAGATGTGTATTTTTTTTTATTATTTTTTTTTTTAACGACTCAGATATAGCAGAGAACATGATGTTAGTGATGTTATTATTCACTAAATCCTTTTCTTTTCTTAAAATAGAAAAATTTAATAGAAAACTGAAGGTACTTTTTACTGGCAGCCATAACTAGGTCTTATTAGTTATCTTCTTGCCAAGTTCTTTACTGAAGACTGTATCACTGCAGTCTCCACCAGCAGGGGACACTATCTGCAGCACAGAGGAGATCAGAGCGTTTCGGATAACTCTGCACATCAGTGTTTCCCAAGTAGTGTCTTTGGCTGTTGCAAAACTATAACTTCCAACATGCTGGGAGTTGTAGTTTTGCAAAAGCTGGAGGCATGCTAGTTGGGAAACCCTGGTCTAGATGCACAATTCTCTACTGCAGGCTGTAACACGGGAGACACAGACTGACGGCAGTGGAAAAAGTGACATAAATCATTCATAGGACACAAGTAGTTCTATTACTACAGTGGTATCGTAGCTTTGTCAGATTTGTTGGGACAAGGAAGTGCATTGTCCGTATAGACATAGATCAGCTGTGCTAAGTATACACCTCCGTGTCAACCAAAAATAAAAACAAGCGGTCTGAACGGAAACCGACGATCTCTAATAGACAAAGACCATTCATGCTGGTATAAACAGCACAAAGGACACTGATGACAGAAGTGACTGTTAACACAATGATGACTAAATGACTCTTCAGGCAGTTCCTAGGAAGGTGGGGAGAAGGGCCTTGTGTGGTGTACTGTATTCTGGTGCTGGGGTCTAAACACTATTTACGAGCATTAACTATAAAACCTATGAGTCCAAACATGATTTTGGCAAAGTATTGTTAACGTAGCATCCACTGTCTTTACACTAGAGGTAAATGCAGAATGTAGAAACTAGCCAGTCAATCCTGTGCATCAAGGAACAGAAGTAGACGTATGTATAGAAAAAAGCAACCCAGCACTGAAAAAATGTGTAGAAGTTAATTTGAAAAAAGAAAAAATGCAAAAGAGCAAAAAAATAGGGACAGGAAAAAATTAGACCAGGCAGTGACAATGAGTGGAGGTGCACACGAGGAGACAAGATTGCATAATGGGCAAGTAATAGAAAAAAATTTGTTGCACTCACCATGGAAGATTTTCAAATGATTCAAAGTTTATTCATCAGTGCTGTACATATAGACAGGAGGGAAGGGAGGGGAAGCAGACATCAGCTCCGTGCAGCTGACAAGAAGCGACGGATCGTTTCGCAGTAGGTCTGCTTGTTCACGCTGCGAGCAGCGTGAACAAGCACACCTACTGCGAAACGTTTCGTCGCTTCTTGTCAGCTCCACGGAGCTGATGTCCGCTTCCCCTCCTGTCTATATGTACAGCACCGATGAATAAACTCTGAATCATTTGAAAATCTTCCATGGTGAGTGCAACAAATTTTTTCTATTACTTGTCCAAGGCACAGAAGTAGGATAGCGGACATATTTGACTCCATACATGAAGCACGACTTCTCATTTTTGCACTCTCCCTCTCTCTCTCTCATAAGAGTTATGTACAGACAAGGAGAGCGCTCCTAGTGTGATACCGTAATGCAAAGATAATATAAACAGACAAGAAAACTTGCTCACCAAGTATAGTTGTACTGCGACCAAGTACAACTATGGTGAAGGCGTGAAGTGACCCTGCAACGGGCGAAGAACGGCAGCTGCTCCTGGACACACAGGCGAAGTAATTAAACGGATCCCTCCAAGGAACAAACCAGGATAGAGGCAGCGCACAGGACTTCAAAGGTAAAATGGTTTATTTACCCGGCATGCAACGCGTTTCGCTGGATAACCAGCTTCATCAGGCATGTTGAGGGTAGAGACACATAAGGTATTTATACACAACAGTTAACCCGCACATTGTTGGAATAAAAGCTCCTGCCTATGGGCTCCTGCCTATTGCTTTTATTCCAGCAATGTGCGGGTTAACTGTTGTGTATAAATACCTTATGTGTCTCTACCCTCAACATGCCTGATGAAGCTGGTTATCCAGCGAAACGCGTTGCATGCTGGGTAAATAAACCATTTTACCTTTGAAGTCCTGTGCGCTGCCTCTATCCTGGTTTGTTCCTTGGAGGGATCCGTTTAATTACTTCTCATAAGAGTTGTTATCTTGTTAGAAATAGTTCTGATAACTTTATGTTGTCATCTCTGCTGGCCGCACATGGACGGTGTGATCTACAACTGGGAGGAGGCTGAACTGATTCTAAGGCTATGTTCACATGTAGATTATCGCTGTGGATTTTACGTAAGGAAATCCACAGGTAAAGCCTGCAGCGTGTCGTTTTCTCCGCACCCAATGCTGTGGATTTGATGCATTTTATGTTTTATCCAGCGATTGAAAGAATAAAAGTGAATATTAAAACTCACCAAAAACAATTTAGATTTAGATGAGATAAGTTACTACTAAGTAACAAAATGGCCCCAGTGTAAGGTGCAGTTAATGCAAAAAAGCTGGAATCTGGTTGCCATGGCAGCTGCTTCAATTTCCCAGAGCAGGTTCGGAAATGAAAGAATCGCGGCATTCCTTACATATGCTAGCCAGACTGTTCTGCATTTATAAAGTGTCATTCATGTGGAAACAATAGTGTAGGTCTCCATCTTCCCTGCTACGACCTAGATAAGTACAACTACCTCACAAAGCAAGGAACTGAAGAGAACTTCAGGCTTTACTATGGTATCTGAAGTCTAGTGAGAGTCGCGCAGCAGGTGCCACTGTAGATTCCTTCACAGCCTGTTGCCATGGGCAACTGCAACCAGATCGCAGAGTCATGAGGTGAAAAACCGAGTCAAGTCCCTACTGTACAAGTCAGCGATAGAACTTTATCAATAATGGCTGATGTGTATGCTATCAAGACATATAGGAAAGCAATAACATTGTCAAGTTAGCATAAAAGGAGGTTTCAACAGAATAAGGACTGATGCTCCTATTTGTGGCCAATATGGGGCTCATATAAAAAGGCTGCACTATATGCTTGTTCTCTGTGACAGATGTGTTTTGTGACAGGATAGGTGACAACCATCCCAACATCCTTTACATCTCCTATAAAAAGGTAGTTCCTTAGCTTTACAAGTTTAAAGGGGTACTCCGCCCCTAGACATCTTATCCCCTAACCCAGGGGTCTGCAACCTTTAAGACAAAAAGAGCCACTTGGACCAGTTTCCGAAGGAAAAAAAAGACTGGGAGCCGCAAAACCATTGCGACATTTAAAACAAATATAACACTGACTGCATATATTGTTTCTTACCTTAATGCTATATACACAGGATCGTGTAGTCAGCTGTCAATCTGAAGGAAAAAAAAGGACTTTCACTTAATGTAAAATATATTTTTGGGGTGGGCTTTTTTTTGGGCCCAGGCCTGGGATGGGCTTTATTTTGGGGCCCAGGCCTGGGAAGGGCTTTTTTTCGGGGGGCCCAGGAATGGGGTGGGCTGGGGAGAGGGGGGGGGGTTAATGCTGTCGCGGGGTGAGGGGTTAACGCTACCGCTGCCATGGGGTGAGGGGTAACTTAACCCCTCACCCCATGGCAGCGGCAGCGTTAACCTCTCACCCTGCGGCAGCGATAACACTGCCATGGGGTGAGGGGTTAAGTTACCCGTCACCCCATGGCAGCGGTAGCGGTAACCCCTCACCCCGCGGCAGCATTAACGCTGCCGCGGGGTGAGGGGTTAACGCCCCGCTGTCAAGTGAGTAATGTACTTTACATACTCGGCGCTCCTCGCGTGGAGTCTTCCTCTCCCGGCGGCGCTCCTCGACTGAGGCGCAGGCCGGCGACGTCACTGTTATGTGAGGTTACATTGTCACATGACAGTGAGGATCCGCACAGCCCCGGAAGAAGAGACTCCGCTCCGATGGCACCAGGGCAGGTAAGTAAACCGACGGCGGCTCACGGGCTCAGATCATTCCGGGACACTGCATTGTCCCGGAATGAGGGTGAACTGGACCCGGGACAGACTCGCGGAGCCGCAGCAAAGGAGTAAAAGAGCCGCGGGCTGCCGACCCCTGTCCTAACCAAAAGGATAGGGGATAAGATGTCAGATCGCCAGGGTCCCGCTGCTGGGGACCCCTGGGATCTACCATGCGGCACCCACAACTGCTGGAGGTCCTCAGGCTGAGTTCATCTCGACCACGGGTATGGAAGATCATGACGTCACGACTCCGTCCCCATGTACCGTCACACTCCGCCCCTCAATGCAAGTCTATGGGAGGGGGCATGACAGTTGTCACGCCCCCTACCATAGACTTGCATTGAGGGGCGGGGTGTGGTCGAGATGGACTCAGCCTGAGGACCTCCAGCGGTTCCGGAAGCCGCTAAAGGTGGGTGCCGCATGGTAGATCCTGGGGGTCCACAGCAGCGGGCCCCCGGCGATCTGACATCTTATCCCCTATCCTTTGTATAGGTGATAAGATGTTTAGGGGTGGAGTACCCCTTAAAAAAAAAAAAAAAAACATAAAACACATTGCCACTTTAAAAACCCTTGACAGGTTATCGAGATATGGAAACCGGTCATGCTGAAAATGTGGTGCAACCTTTGGCTCATTCTGGGCTAAGTAATCATGTGGGGGGGGGCTTACCAGTGATTGACAGCTAGCTGTGTAAGGGAGCATAAAGATAAAGTTGTCAATCACTGATTAGGACCGCCCATATGACTACTAAGCCTAGAATGAGCAGACCATGAATAAAATGACAAGTTATCTACATATGAATCTGCTCAGCTCCTCCTGCTCTATAACATGATTCCTACAGACTGGACTACACATTCCATGTGACAGGTTCCCTTTAATTGTACTTTGCCTGTCAGTTTTTACAGCTATACCCAATATATTCCGTATAATTTCTTATGAATTCACTTCCTGTTTTTTATGTGAGGAATTAAGTGAAGCTGAATGTGAATGTCACATGACAAATCCCAAGAGGAATGAATGAGACGGTCACATGACAAGGTGTAAAGCTAGCTAGAAGAAATGACCTAATGACAGGTTATGTAAACATTCCTAAGGATGCGGCTGCCTCACATCTGATGTTATCTGGCTTTACATTGGTGACATGTAAGCATGGCTTACCAGAAAACTCTATACACACACACACACACACACACACACACACACCACCATTGGGACTGTCAACAGTGCCATAGGTGGGTTACCAGGAACTTTTGCTTTTAGATAAGGCTATGGTTCCTCACATTGAGTGCCATGACCACAACAACAAAATCCTAGCAGAAGCCATTATGAGTCAATGGGGACTGCACAAGTGTTCATTATGGCTCCTGAACAATATTCGCTTTCATCATAAGTCCTATGTCTTCTACTGGGGCAAGATTCATCATACTTTCTGGTACTCAGATACCATAAGCAATAAATCTTTCTATTTTACTAGGTGGCAATAATAATCCCAGCTGAAGTCTGTCGGCCATGTTCATAACCCTTCAGACTCGAAGTTTAAAGAAATCTTAAAAGGCCACCTATTGGCCACATATACCCCTAAAGAACGCCCTTTTGGCATAGATTATATAATGTATTTTTTTTCTCCCTCAATAATATTCTAAATTCAGCTACAGCTTTAAATAAAAGTGGATCCTGCATAGTTTTGGCAGCACTATAAATGTGCATGTGAATGCAGTTCCCTAATGTAATGTGAACACAGCCTGAGCAGTACAATTTGTTGGGTTGTGCACCAAAACATGTTGCATTTGGCCACAAATTGTGCCTGTGCCAAAATTTCACCAAAAAAAAAATATAAAAAAAACACAACACACAACACCACCCAACTATGCATTTTACTTAGAAAACCCCAAAAAAGGAGCATGGTCACCAGGAAAAGGGGCATGGTCTGACATTTTTGAAAAATCACAACATATTTACTAATGTTTCCACAGAAAATGTAGAGAATATTGCAAAATGTAGGGAAACATTAGTAAATACCATGAAAAAATATATGGGAATTAAAACCCAAAAAACACAAATAAAAAAAAATAAAAAAATAAAAAAAAAAACCACAAAACTAGTACAAGGAAAAACCCCAAGTGGATACAAATGACCAAATAAAGATAACATCCCAATGACTAAAGCACTTGACTTATTGGACAAGAAGCTGCTTTCTAGAAACATTATTTGGCATAACCAGAACGTAGACGGCAGTGAGCCTCGCTCAGAGCGTCAAATGTCTCCAGTTTCTCGGATCAGGATCATTAGATAACAACAGATGACGTCTCATGTCCAACAGTGATTAACAATCCACGTCAAGAAAAAACTAGGAGGAAAAAACTGGCATGCTTTCTAGTGTTTAGTGTACCAGTAAGTAAATCCCGATACACATCCACATTACATGATTTGTTTTAAGCCCTTGGCAACCAGGGCCATATTATAGATGAGTCCGTCCCAGTTCCACCCCCCCCCCCCCCCCCCCCCCCCCGCCAAATTTAGGTTCCGTTGTTGCTGCTTGTAAACGGATTACAAACGGTTGTAAAATAATCCCATTTTTTACAATCCGTTCACATCCGTTTGCACCAGTCTGCGCTCGGTAAAGCTTACAAAAAAAAAAAAAAAAAAAAAGGGTTAAAAACCTGATTAAAAAATAATAATAATAATAATAATAGTAATGTAACTGTTAATAACGGATGAACAACATCAGGTTTTAAGAAAAAAAAAAACTCATTAAAAATAACAGATGGTGGTCATCAGTTATCATCCGTTATTACATCCTCCTCCCCCCCCGTTATTGTAAAATAACGGCAGTAAAAAAGCAGGACGATACCTGTAGTGTGAAAGGGGCCTTATTAGGAAAAGAAGGCGCTACTCATTGTATGAGAAAGTACACAACAATCCTTACATAGTGTGGTTCATGTCAGCACGTGTGTTCTCGACTTCACGAGGTGTTTCACATACCTGTATAATGAGGCCCAAGATGAGGAAGAGTGATACAACGTATACCCTACGCAACATTTCTCTCTATATGTCAGGCAACGTTAGGTGCCATTCTATCATATCTACTCTTCTGCCAACTCATCTGTGCTACCGAGAATAATGCAACATTGCTATATAAATGTTGCTGGTTGTGTCTACCATGCCACAGACTGAATAAAGACTGCCATAAAGCAGACGGTAATATGTTGTCAATAGGAGTATCCATTTTATATATTTTTTATTATTACTACAAAAAATATCATCTATATAAAAGAGAATTGATTGGTCCCTGCTTACTCTGTGTAAGGCCTCATTAACATGGCAGAATTTCCATGCGGAATTAGGCAAAAAAAAAAAAAAAAATCTGCTGGGAATTTCAATTGCAGCAGACTCCCATTGTTTTTAATTGCATTCTACTGCACTACACATAAGGCAGCAAAACATCTGCCATGAAAATTACGTATTTGGACTCGATAATTAACAGGTTAATTCTTTCTGCAAAATCTGCTCAGAAGTGCACTGCAGTCTATGGAGCTGGCGCATTTCCGGGTGGTCCTAGCGCTGGCTTGTTGTCGGGAGCATGCAGCCTTCAGAAGGTTTGCCTGGAAATTTTCCAAGTTGACATTCCGCTACGTGGAACTTCCGTTGAGGAATTGGATTCACCCAGGAGAATGAACATGTTCATTCTTTTAGCTGAATTTTTGCAGAAAAGTCCATTTTCAATGCAACTTTGAAAAACGTTGCGAATGTTGGTTCTTATTTTCATGGCAAATTCTGTGCAGATTAAGCACCATTTTTTGGGTGGCACAGATCCGTGTGGAATTCCCCGTGTTAACATTAGCCCTTAGGCTGCTGTCACACATGGAGCAGCAGTCGTTTTCTAAAACAAAAACACAACACGGTCACGTGTGATAGCAGAATGATGGATGGTGCATTCTCAAGTTCTTTTGTCACGCGAGGCTTTTCTGTACCAGTGTACAGTACATACAGTGATGACTGTCAGTCCCTAAGCAGGACCACCCACTGGACTCCTGAACTCCTTAACCAAGAGGCTGATCAATACATTTTAAGTCATTTACAATAGTATTCCACAAATACAGTAAACAGTATACATTAATCTGCTCAGGTACTCCTGTTCTGCCATGTTGCCCCCACATCATACTGCACGTTCACCATGACAGGTTCCCCTTAATGAGGTACTCCGGCCCTGAGACATCTTATCCCCTATCCCCCGCAATCTTGTTTTTGTCACAGTGCCAGCTCACAAACAGCCGGGTGGTGACCACAGGGCCTGAGTATGGTGAAGTCACGACTCCGCCCCCGTGTGATTTCACCCGCCCCCGCTATGCAAATCTATGGGAGGGGGCGTGACCCCCTTCCATAGACTTGCATAGCGGGGGAAGGGGGTGACGTCACACGGGGGCGGAGTCGTGACTTCACCATACTCCGGCCCCGTGGTCACCACCCGGCTGTTTGCGAGCTGGCACTGCGGCGTGCAGCTCAAACAGGTGGGTGGCGAATACAATATTGCGGGGGTCCCCAATGGCGGGACTCCCACAGTGAGACATCTTAAGATGTCTCAGGGCCACCCCTTTAAGGCCATGTTCACAAGGCAGAATGTCCACACAAAATTCTTTAAAAATAATAATAATTCTACACTGCCATTTTGCTGCAGCCAAGTCCCATTGATTTCAATTGGATTCTGTCGCACTGTGCACACAGCGGAAATAGACAAGTCTATTCTTTCTGCAGATTCCATTAGAAATGCATTGGCGTTTAAGAGACAACGCATTTCTGAGCGTTCCTAGCTTGCTGTCTGTAGAAATCTTCCAGGTGGACATTCCGCCATTTGAACATAGCCCAAGTATGACCCAGAGATGTAACGGAGGCCATGTTCACAAATAGCTTTCAGTCCAAAATGGCAGAGAAAAGTTCTTTTAATTCCAGCAGTTTAGTGTTATGTCCATAACTGTTATTGACAAAATTAAGTGCCAGAAATCCCCCGCACCACTGGGACCATGACATGGCTGTCACAAAACTTCCACAGTTCACCAAATGGAATGTAAATTCACAAACAATATACTAGTTGTTTACTGAACATATTTGCTATTATTTTCTTTTAAATAAGTAGAACATTTCTAGAGAAGTTTGACAACTTCAAGAAAGAGGAAGTATAAAAAAAAATAAAAAAATCATGTCACATGGGAAGTTAAATATGCAGATTAGATAGATTAATACATATAAAAGCTATTTCATGTCCAAAGATACAGTTTTTATACCAGTTCAAAATTTTAAAAAATTCAAAAAACATAGGCTCCGCCTACATCCCCCACCTCTTTTTTAATAGAAGTTCTCCAAAACAGCGGTTTCCATCTTGGCGCTGTCCAGCTGTCGCAAAACTACAACTCTAGGAGAGCTACAGAGACCACTGCTCTAGAATAAGTAGCTGTAACATGGGAAAAAGGGAACACACACAAACAGGTGCCCCCACCCATAATACAGGGTGCTGAATGTCATATACATATTTCAAATTTTTTTTTCTCAAGTGCGGTGGGGGGGGGGGGGGGGGGGGGGCGTCGTCATTGGTCAATTGACATAAGGGTACGTTCACATGCACAGATTTTTTTGTGGGCTTTCCGCTGCGTATTAGAAAGTGGGCAGGGGGTTCTTCTCGGCTGTCCGCATGCAGATTTTACGCGGCGGAATTTACGCTGCGGAAAATCCGCCACAGTCCCTACTGACTTCAATGGGGCTTGCGGCGGATTTTCCGCAGTGTACATTCCGCCGCGGAAAATCTGCTGCGGACAGCCGAAAAGAGCCCGCCCACTTTCAAATACGCAGGGGAAAAGCCGCTGAAAAATCCACGCATGTGAACGTACCCTAAGCCTGGCTCTAGCTTTTCTTTTTCACTGACTGTCCAGCATTCTATTCATCATAAAAATTAAAAATTAAATAAATGCAAAATATAATTTAAAAATAATAAAAATTAAAAATAAAAGTGTAAAACCATATAAAAAAATAAACTAATAACACAAGAGCACATAAAACATACCAATGCTTTGATATCAGTTAAAGCGATGGCTTCCTATAAACCAACGAAAGACAGATTCACCCTTATAAAACCCATAGGGGTTCTATGGAACAAAGATTATTATTTGTTATTAAATTCAGTAATAATAAACTAAAAAGTATATAAATAAGTAAACACACACACACACACACACACACACACACACACCACTCCAGTAAGGAAATGTTCTGTCCTGTCACCTGTCAGAGACTGTTGTCACTCACTGTCTTGCAAGTTCATTTACACGAAGAAAAAGAAATAAAAAATTGTAAAAACAACAAAAATCTATAGCAAGCAAAAGGGCACAAAAGCGGCAAATGTAGATGACCTGTAAAAATGGTCGAAAACATCCCAGATGGTTAATGGCAGTGCATTAGATAATCTGAACAAACAGCTGCACCTGATAAGTGCACATCAAAGGGGCTGCGGGGAACATCAATCTGTACCCAACACTGGCCTCTTTGGCACAGATAGGTTACCCACTTACGCCTTAACCCTTTTACTACCAGCCAGGCGCAGCCCTATCACAACAACATATGACTGGGATGTGTTCGGTGACTAGCAGTGGTATACAGACAGCCATCACATGGCCCCCCCTACAAACGAAACAGATGCAAGGAATCCATTTTGAGCTTAGCATGGACTCTTTTTACTAGATCGCAAACACATATGGAGAAATCTATGGAAAACAGAGATTTTCTGCAGAAAAAAAAATGTAAAAAAAAAATATAAAAATTGTCTGCAGAAAGGACTACTGGCCCATCCAGTCTGCCCTTGTATAATTTCCTTTTTTATTTTTAATCTTCAATAGATACATGTTTATATTTACCCACCACATCTGCCGGAAGTATGTACTACTGCAGTGTATTCCCAGTGTGCCTCCAGCTGCTGCAAAACTACAACTCCCAGCATGCCCGGACAGCCAAAGGCTGTCCGGGCATGCTGGGAGTTGTAGTTTTGCAACAGCTGGAGGCGCCCCGGTTGGTAAACACTGTACTACTCTGAGCAAATTACTAAGAAAATAACAGATCACAGAGCTTATATTGTGTACAGCCAGCTGTGGTCGGGTTATGCGCGCGAGCAGCAGGATCACAACACGACCACAAAGAGGCGTGCAGCAGCAGATACCTGTACGATTCTGGGAAATGGCTTGTTTGTTTTGGTGAAGGCGACTTCTGCTCTGTATAGCAATGCAGGTGGAGCAAAGTTATTTACCTTCATATACAGGGAAAATAAATAAAATTACATAAAATAAATATGCCTAGCACAACCTTCCTAGGAGTTGTTGTTATAATAAAAAGCCAATTGGACTCCTACAGACCACATGATTTCCAGAATAAAAAAAAAATAAAAAATAAAAAATATATATATATATATATACACACACACACACACACACACACACTTGTATTATGTAAACAAAGACAATATATGTGTGTGTGTTTACTTAATAAAAATGTATATATCATATATATATCTCAAAAAATATATTTTTTTATATATACATTTTTATTAAGTAACACACACACACTGTCTTTGTTAACATAATAAAAATGTGTGTATATATACACACACTTATGTAAACACACACACACATATATATATATATATATATATATATATATATATATATATATATTCTGTTAACAAAAATGTATAAATATATATTTTTTTATATATACATTTTTATTATGTAAACAGATTATATATATATATATATATATATATATATATATATATATCTATCTATCTATCAAAAACCAAAACAACCAACGTTATGAGAAGTAATGGGATGACCACCGCAGGTACATAAATACAATGCATCCCCCTTTAGTGACACAACCTTACAATACCTGTCAATGGAACAAATCTCAAGAACCAATTATAAAAGAAGAAGCCTCAACAGATGTGGGGTGATCCCCCTCCCAAAAAATAAAATAAAAATAAATATGAGAAAACAGCAGCAATGACAGGTTCATAACACAGGCTCAATAGGCTGGTACTTCTTATGTAAACCTCCAGCAAGAGGAAAAGCATTATTTAAAAATGTGCCCAGATCACACCCCTACATACAGGGAGGGGTCTCCACTTGTTTTCCTCTTCAGAGGCGCCAGGCATCAAAGATACAATGTAACAAAATAACCAAAAACATAAAAGGTGCAATAGGATACATAGAATGAGAGGGGCACAGGATACATAGAATGAGAGGATACATGGGAGGGGGCGATGAAACATGTGCGATAAACAAGCGATGATCGCCCCCCCCCCCCCGATCGCAGCAATGCTTGTCACAGCAGAGGTTTCGTTACCTTGTTTTGGATGCACCAGAGGCTCTTCTCGCTGCACTTGGGTGATGATACAGCTGCTTTCCATCTAATACTTGCAGGGATCCAGTGCTGATCTTGTCTTCCCAGATCTGATCTGCAGATCTTCTCCTCCACCCCAGCGATCTCCCCTGCAAATCCCGGACTATACAACCGTATCGTGCTTACCGAGCTCAGGGTCAGATCGTGCAGCCGGGGAGACGATGGTGCACATAACATATAGCGCATACATACACAGGCAGGTCCCAGCCCAAATATCAGAATTGGTTCAACATGGAGAATCCAGACTAAGAGAAGCAAAACAACAGAGGAAATAGGACATCGGCTGTTTCAAGGTCCCCCCAATACTATAGATAAACAACCTGCCCGGATCTGCCCCTTCTGCACTGCGATCCCCTTTGGAGCTGCACCCCGGGAACGTAACTTGGCCGAAAATAAAAAGCGATGGTCGTCAGAGAAGGGGGAAAGAAAAGATTTCGTGGAAATTAAGCTTTGTTTTCCTAGAGCAGGGCTGCGTGAGCGGGGAGCCTTGAAACCGCGGCCGCCTCGGATTGGCTGGCAGCTCTGTGGGCAGTATTAGGGGGCGGGGCCTTGCTATGCAGTGTTTATCTAAGTACATTCCAGTGCAGGAGCCAGTGATGGGAATCTAGTGCATCCTGGGGATCGCTGCACGGGGATCTACTGGCTCCTGAGCCACAGGGAAAGGGCGGGAAAATGGGTTCCTAATTAAGATATTAATAGTCAATTATGGGGAATTACAGTGCTGAGAGGGGACTACAGTAAAATCAGCCAAAAATAACAAACAGATGGCAGAGAAATGGGCATCAAACTGGGCACTTAATATTGTGGCTTTAAAGAAAAATTGATTTTGGGTCATTGATATAGCACAGAGGAAGTGCTGGGGCAGGACAACATCCTCTATCCCAGTCATTCCCAACCAGGGTGCCTCCAGCTGTTGCAAAACTACAACTCCCAGCATGCCCGGACAGCCTTCGGCTGTCCGGGCATGCTGGGAGTTGTAGTTTTGCAACACCTGGAGGCACACTGGTTGGGAAACACTGCTCCATCCAAAGGATTGGGGATAAGTGATTGCAGGGGGTCCAACCGCTGGGACCCCCACTATCCTCTGCATGGTGCGCCTGCCCTCCATGTTTCTCTATGGGAGAGCCGGAGATAGGTAGGTGGGTTCACGCTACGTTTGTAGTGTACGGCTGCTGAATCCGGTTGGGAGGGGCGAAAACCATCCGCTCCCGTATCCCAGCCAGATCCGGCCCAAACCCCATTAATTTCAATGAGCCGACCGGAGTCAAACGCTGACTCCGGTTGTCTCATTTTTGCCCCGTATAAGGTTTTCTGACTGGACCTAAAACCGTGGTATACCACAGTTTTAGGTCCGGTATACCACGGTTTCAGGTCCGGTCAGAAAACCGTATACGGGGCAAAAATGAGACAACCGGAATCAGTGTTTGACTCCGGTCAGCTCGTTGAAATGAATGGGGTTCGGGCCAGATCCGGCTGTTTTCCCGCATATGGCAGGTGAGAGCTAAAAACTTGCTCTCCCGTATGTAATTCATTTCAATGAGCCGACCGCAGTGAAACGTTCGGTCCGGTCGGCTCATTTTGGCCCCATATGCGCTTTTACAACCGGACCTAAAACAGTGGTCGACCACGGTTTTAGGTGCGTGGAAAAAGCGCATACGGGGCAAAAATGAGCCGACCGGACCGAACGTTTCACTGCAGTCAGCTCATTGAAATGAATTACATACGGGAGCGCATAGAAAGACATACGGAAGCGCAAGTTTTTAGCTCTCCCCTGCCGTATGCGCTCCCGTATGGGGGAAAACATAATGGGAACCCAGCCTTGAGATACGAGAGCGGACGGTTTTTGCCCCTCCCAACCGGATCCAGCAACCGTGTGAACCCACCCATACAAGACTACTGTTGGGGAGATTTCTCAAAACCTGTGCAGAGGAAAAATTGACCAGTTGCCCATAGCAACCAATCAGATCGCTTCTATTACTTTTCAAAGGCCTTTTTTGAAAATGAAAGAAACATTGTGATTGGTTACTATGGGCAATTGGTCAACTGTTCCTCTGCACAGGTTTTGATAAATCTCCCCCTTTATGTGTGGCTCTCCCATAGAGATATATGGAGGGGTCGTGTTGACCACCGGTTCGTGTAGGGGTCGACGCGGAACCGTTCATGCAGAGAACCGGGGCGTCACTTATTCAAATTAAGAAAAATGACCTGTCTTGCACACTTTGATGCCTGTTTTTATACCCAGAACCACTTCGGGTCAGGCTAGTTGCATATGATGTTTGGTATGTCTATCTGTGTTTTGGAAGTGTAAGATCAGTGGCCCAAAGTGAATTATTCTTTAGAATCACAATATTGCCTGTTTAGAATTATGCCGATAAGGCTAGGTTTACACCATGGAATTTCTGCCTGCAATTCCGCTTTGAAATTGCAGGCAGAAATTCTGCTTTCTAAAATGTATAGTGTAGTGAATGGGTTTTCCGTTCCCAAATTCACACTTCGGAATTTGTGAACGGAAAATCCTCTTTAAAATTTCCGCCTGAAGAATGTGTTGCTCATTCTTCAGACGGAAATACTCACTGAACACATTGCAGACTATTGGAGACTGCAGTGTCCGCACGGTCCTAGCGCCGACTGAATCAGTCGGAACTCGGAATCTCCGGAATTTTCTGCCTGGAGATTCCGCAGTGTGAACCAAGTTTACTATGCCAACTTTTTAGTATCTTTGTCTGTTTTATGCTCTCATCCTTTAGGGTGCTTGGGTTAAATGCAGCTGACTATATATATATACATTTTCACTATAAAGAAACAAATAAAAAAAATAAAAAACTTTTCCTGTGAATAAGAAACTAGCTTCAGCATCAAGTGATCTTCATTCAAAAAATTAGTTTATAAGATCAGTTAAGTTAGTTCTTTTGGTTCCGTTTTTTCACGGATACGACCTGGTCAGCTGATGAACGAGCATTTGGCTGATGGCTGGCCCTTTTCTGCAGTGATATCTGCATGTTTGGCCAATAACCTCCCCATGTATTAGGGCCCTAACAAGAGAGGGATTTTATCATGAAACCTACTATGTATTCAGAAAGTCTTCAGACCCTTTCTGCTAAAATAAAATAAAAATCAAGTTTTCCCCCATCATTCTGCTCTCAATATCCCATAAGGACAAAGTAAAAAACAGAATAATTCAAATCTTTGCTAATTCATTGAAAAGGAAAAACTAAAACATTACATTGACCCTTCACATAGTACTTAGTTGAAGCCCCTTTGGCAGTGATCACAGCCTCCAGTCTTCTTGGGGATGATGCCACCTGGATTTTTTTATTTTTTTTGCAGATCCTCTAAAGCTTGGATGAGGACAGTCGGTAGAAGCCATTTTCAGGTCTTTCCAGGGTCCAGGGATGTTCGACTGAGTTCAAGTCAAGGATCTGGCTGAGCCACTCAAGGGCGTTCACAAAGTTGTCCGAAAGTCACTCCTGTGCTGTCCTGGCTGTTTGCTTAGGTTATCATCTTGTTGGAAGGTGAACATTCATCCCAGTCTAAGGCCCAGAACACTCTGGATCAGGTTTTCCTTGAGAATATCTCTGCACTTTACTCCATTCAGCTTTCTCTCAACCCCAGCCAGTTTCCCTGCCATAGCTGCTGAAAAACACCCCCAACAGATGGATAGAGCCACCACCATGCATCACTGTAGAGATGGTATTGGGCAGGTGATGGCAAACTCCAATGGGCTTCTATGTGTCTTTTTGTGAGGAGAGGCTTTTTTCTGGCCACTCTGCCATTGAGCCCAGATTGACAAAGCGCTGCAGTAATGGTTGACTGTCAGGAAGTTTCTTCCATCATTTTTTATTGTAGCACAAGGCCGCAACATAACCAAAATTGAAAAAAGTGAAAGACACTGAAGACTTTCCAAATTCACTGTACAAACACACAGTCACTGGGATGGGTAGAGGAAGACTAGTGCAGTTGCCCATAGCAACCAATCAGATTACATTTTTTTATTCTTTTTATTTTACCTTTTATCCTGCTCAAGGATGTAGAAGCTGAACTTCTGCTGTAGGAGAGATACCAGGTCACTATTGCAACAGTGGTTCAGATTTGGTGGCAAGGCAAGCCAGAACACCCTGGTACCAAGCATCGGGAATACAAGCAAGAGAAGTGAGCTGGCGCTGTACTTGTACCTAGTAGTGCAGAGCAAAAGAGTACAGAATAGTGGAGCTGAAATGGTGTTGTAGTAGCGCGGAGTCTGTAGCACAGCAAAGCTGAGAAGCTTGGATGCAGCCAGGTAGTACAGGCTCAATAAGCGCACAGGCTTGGTGTACAGTCTGGATTATACAGTGTTGAATCGGCAAGGTACCACATGGATTTTGTGCAGATTTTATATAATGTTGGACTATGCTGCTAGTGTAAATGCTGTGGATATTCCACTCAGAAATTCTGCATCAGAAAATCCACAGCATGTCTGCAATGTGTGACACTACCCTAATAAGGTTAAGATTACTGACTAATCAGAAGAGGCATTTTACTGGTAAAACACCTATATTACAGAAGTGTATGCACTGACTGGCTGTTTAGTTACGCCTCCTACAGTACTAGGGGGTACTACATGTTCTTTACTACTCTATAGCAAAGGGTTCGGGGCTCCTTTACCAGGTGAGAGGTGGCTCCATTTTGCTTTTTTGGGACACGGTGTGCACTATAGAGGACCCTGAAGAACCTTCTGTCCTCTACATAGACAGTGATTTTCAGCTTCCAGCTGATCTTTTCTACTTTTATATGTATATGTTTCATCTGTATTAGTTATCTGTTCATTTTTATTTAATCCTCACTTTTTCCTATTTTTTGGTTGACATTTTGGGGGCTAAGAACCAATTACCAGGATTACATAGAGTTATGGACTCAACAAACAATGGTTTCAGCATATAATGGTCATCCTGAGACCTACTAATATTTCTGTATTCTTTTGGGCTATACCCTCAAAAAAAATCACAAAACCCTTGTATTTTGGGGCTATTTTCAAGAAAAATATATTAAGTCCTTTATATGTTTTGTGAACACACTCAAGGTAAAATATTTTATGCTGGGAGTTGTAGTTTTGCAACAGCTGGAGGCACCCTGGTTGGGAAACACCTAAGTAGAGAGAAAACACTGAATCCCCCACTATTCACAGAGATCAGCACCCCCTCCCTCTTGAACATTGGTCTCCAACCTACGGACCTCCAGATGTTGCAAAACTACAACTCCCAGCATGCCCGGACAGCCAACGGCTGTCCGGGCATGCTGGGAGTTGTAGTTTTGCAACATCTGGAGGTCCGCAGGTTGGAGACCACTGCTCTAGAATGACCTCTGAAAAGGTAACAGAGAATGGCCAGTAGACAGGTCCTATTGTTGTCTATGTCCATGGGTCCTGCTGTAAAGCATATCACTAATAGTGTTGCTCGCGAATATTCGCAATTCGAATATTATTCGCGAATATCGCATATTCGCGAATTCGCGAATTTCGCGAATATAGCGCTATATATTCGTAATTACGAATATTGTTTTTTTTTTTTTTTTTTTTTTTTTCTTCCCAGTACACATCACAGTGATCACCCCTCTCTGCTTCCAGCTTGTGTGGTGTAAAGAAGGCTCTAATACTACTGTGTGAGACTGGCGCGCGAAAATTCGCATATGCGAAAATAAGCATATGCTAATTTTCGTATATGCGAATTTTCGCATATGCTAATTTTGAATATGCTAATATTCACATATGTTAATTTTCGCAAATGCGAATGTTCGCATATGCGAAAATAAACCGAGAATATGCGAATATTCGCGAATATATGACGAATATTCGCCCATATATTCGCGAATTCGAATATGGCCTATGCCGCTCAACACTAATCACTAAATGCTGATAAAAACGGCACAGCGAAGATAGCAGCCCCCATAATAATGTACAACAATAAATAAATAAAATAAAACACAAAATTGCAATCAGAAAATAGAAAAAACATGTTTTAGCAAGTGGCTCTAGGTGATACACTTTACAGCAGGACCCATGGACTGCTTTACAGCAGGACTTATGGACATAGACAACAATAGGACCTGTCTACTGGCCATTCTCTGTTACCTTTTCAGAGGTCATTCTAGAGCAGTGGTCTCCAACTACTTTTGTTTTACTCATATTTATGGTGGAACCACATACACAAACATTGGTTACATGGAAAAAGCAAAACATTGCCGAATGGACAAGAAAGGAGAAGGGACCTCACAGAGATCCGAGGTCTATATGAGGTGTCTACAAGAGGTGACAGTCAGATCAGGGTGTAAGTTATAATGGTTCACCAGGGTTTATCAAACTCCTTTATCATATACATACACGTATACCCTTAGGCCGTGTTCACATGTCAGAGTTTCCGTGCCGGATTCTGCATTGGAATACGGAACGGAGATTCCGGAGCAGCAGAGTTCCGTAGAATTCAACCGGATTCTGCTGCATTGTTCACACTGCAGAATTTCCGTGCCAGATGTTTCCAGCACGGAAATTCCATTTTCTGTTTCCGTATGGAATGCATAGCCGTCTATGAGACGGCAATGCATTTACTGTTCATGGAATGTCCGCATGTAGATTCTCCGTGCGGGCATTCCTTTGTGTGAACATAGCCTAACTCACCTTTTCGTCAAGGCTAAGTTCATTTACATCCCCCCAGCAATTCCCTTGGCTATAGAAAAGTTCATAATGTTCGATTTTTTTTACTATGCTTTGTGACTTAACAATCGTCATGTTCTTTCTTTATTTCCTTTTTTGGTGTAAAAACTACAGATGACGGTGCAAAAACATATCTATTTACAATAGCTGTTGCTTAATGCTCAGCCGCCCCCTTCCTGCACAATGACCTTGTACAGGCCACAGAGCATGCCTAGAAAAAGCTTCCATTATAGTGAATAATGTTTCATCCATTCTATGTTCATGGGGCTTGTTGCTCTAAATGCTGTTTAAAAACAGCTCAGTTAAGATTTTCTTACTCTAATTGATTTAAAAAAAAAAAACAAAAAAAAAAACTATGCAATACATTCCATTTAAAGGGGTACTCCCGTGGAAAACATTTTTTTTTGTTTTTATTTTTTTTTAATCAAATGGTGCCAGAAAGTTAAACAGATTTGTTAATCACTTTTTTTTCAAGTCACTTTGGCGCAATACTTTGGTGCAGTGTCTTTTTGCGCCAAAGTCTTCTCCACTGTCATTTTTACAACTTTCCCAAAATCACACGTTCCTGTGTGTGATTTTAACTTTAGTCAGTGATTCATCATTTGCGCCAATCGATCTTTGGCGCAATTTTGTTTTTTTGTTTTTTTTGGTGCAAATCACCGCCAAGAAATTTTGCACATGGAAAACACACTTAGCAATGTCAGAAAATGTAAAGGCGTCAAAATACATTAACATTTTTTATGTGTGAAATCAGCGACGCCTCCAGGGCTGCTCAATACTATCCTGCGACATAGTTGTCTCTGAGGAACCTTCACCCTCCGTTGAGCCAACATTGGACATGGCCGCACAGGTTCAGGAAAGGTAAAGCACTAAAGCAGTGGTCTCCAACCTGCGGACCTCCAGATGTTGCAAAACTACAACTCCCAGCATGCCCGGACAGCCAACGGCTGTCCGGGCATGCTGGGAATTGTAGTTTTGCAACATCTGGAGGTCCGCTGGTTGAAGACCACTGCACTAAAGTAACAAAAAAAATAAATAAATACTCAAGTTGAAAATAAAATCCATTTCATATGGTGGCTATAAACCCCACAAAAGAAAATAATTCATGTCGCTTGCTGATATACTGCAGGAGGGACTCCGAAATGGCTGCTCTACAGGGTAAAATACGCGTCCTCTGTGGTGGTAAGTTCTGTGTAAAAGGCGCTGTGAACGGCTGATTTCAACATTTCAGCCAAAATTACTAACAACTTGCACCAAATGATAAATTTGGTGAATGTCCACGAAAACCAAAGTGAAAAAAAAAGGGTAAAAAGAAACTGTCAACAGGCAAAATTGATAAATACCCTCCAATGTGCATATGCACTGTCACCATAAATGGCAAATCAGTCAGCACAAAATTATGAAAAAAAAATTAACATGTTCATTCTTTTGGCAAAGTCTGGAATTTTAATTTCCACCACATAAATTCTGTATGCCCGATGCAGCAGAATCTGTGGTAAGAATGTAGCCTGAGGCTATGTTCACACTTCAGAATGTCCGCATGGAAAATCTCCGTACAGACATTGGAGGAGAT
The DNA here is from genome assembly GCF_029499605.1 of Hyla sarda. NCBI lineage: Eukaryota > Metazoa > Chordata > Amphibia > Anura > Hylidae > Hyla > Hyla sarda. The sequence continues at coordinate 97,642,141 of NC_079190.1, forward strand.
TTATCAAAACATGTGCAGAGGAAAGGTTCCTGAGTTGCCCGTAGCAACCAATCAGATTGCTTCTTTCATTTTGTAGAGGCTTTGTTAAAAAGGAAAGAAGCGATCTGATTGGTTGCTATGGGCAACTGGGCATCTTTTCCTCTGCACAGGTTTTGATAAATCTCCCCCATTCTGTACAGACTGCAAGTGCCAGCAAAATATGCCCGTGCTAGGACCACACGGGAATGCGCCGTCTCATAGATGGCTATGCATTCCGTGCAGGGTCCGCAGAAAGAATGGACAGTTCATTCTTTCTGTGGACACGGAAATCGGAATTTCCAAGGTATGAACATGGCCTAAGTCTCTGGGTGTCATAATTGTGTACAAAGCCAGTGGGGAAATCCAGCAACTGCAGCGACAGTCTGATTTATCATTTAGGGTATGTTCACACTACAGTGTGTGAATGGAATCTCCGCTCGCTGAATTCAGCGTGCGGAGACTCAGCCTGGCAGCCGGCGGCGGCGGTAGGACCGCGCGGCACTGAGCCGTCATCACTGACGGCTATGCAGTGCTTGCGGACTTCCGCGCAAAGAATGCACATGTTCTTTCTTTGCGCGGAACAATTTCAGCGGCGGAATTGTCCGCCACTGAAATTCCGCAGTGTGAACGAGTCTCGCGGAGACCCATTCACACTAATGTTAAGTTCACACCGCGGAATTCCGTAGTGTGAACATACCCTTACTCTCTGTGTCTGTGCATAAATGTGAGCAAAGTTATAGACACTTTTAAAGGGGTACTCAGGTGAAAACCTTTTTTCTTTTAAATCAACTGGTGGCAGAAAGTTAAACATATTCGTAAATTACTTCTATTAAAAAAATCTTAATCCTTCCTGTACTTATTAGCTGCTGAATACTGCAGAGGAAATTCTTTTCTTTTTGGAATGCTCTCTGATGACATCACGAGCACAGTTCTCTCTGCTGACATTATTATAATAATAATAATAACACTTTATTTATTGTTGTCCTTAGTGGGATTTAAACCCAAGTCCCCAGCACTGCAAGGCAGCAGTGCTAACCACTAAGCCACCATGGTGCCCTTAACAAACATCTGCTATGCACGGTTGCTAAAATGGACAGAGATGTCAGCAGAGAGCACTGTGCTCGTGATGTCATCAGTGTTCCAAAAAGAAAGGAATTTCCTCTGTAGCATTCAGCAGCTAATAAGTACTGGAAGGATTAAGATTTTTTAATAGAAGTGATTTACAAATATGTTTAACTTTCTGCCACCAGTTGATTTAAAAGAAAAAAGGTTTTCACCGGAGTACCCCTTTAAAGGTGCTTGGGTACAAATATTGAATACACAGCATCAAATTTATGTGTGAATTTTATGGTTTTCATTGTTATGGAACCGTGACAACAGTGTCAGATTTATCTCAATGCACACCGATGGCATCCAATATACTAGGACTGTTGGGGACCATCATGGTGTCTGACACTGGAACTACTGATGGAAGTTATGAATGTGTGAACAGAACATATATAAGGTCTTTATGTTCCACAAGGAAAAAGGATTTTTTGTCCCAATAGACTAATCTATGGCATTGGAAAAAATATTGAAAGGGTTATCTACCAGTTGGAACTGGTATTACATTTTTTAAATAGTCACCACTGCTTAGGTGTCCCTCACAAACCTTCTGAGATGATGCCATGTACATTGTTCACCTTACACTGCAGCCTGTCCTAGGCCAAAGGTATAGATGATGATGATGATGATGATGATGATGATGATGAAGAGCATGGGTTCATGCATAAGCCTTAGGAGATGCCAGCACAGTGAAACAAGTGGTATGTGAAAACACACTAAAGAAGGATGCAAGAGTAGCATAGATCTCACCACAATACATGACAAATTCCCAGCAAATTCAATACCAGTGGTCCCTCAACATACGATGGTAATCTGTTCCAAATGAACCATCGTTTGTTGAAACCATCGTATGTTGAGGGATCCGTGCAATGTAAAGTATAGGACAGTGGTCTCCAACCTGCGGACCTCCAGATGTTGTAAAACTACAACTCCCAGCATGCCCGGACAGCCGTTGGCTGTCCGGGCATGCTGGGAGTTGTAGTTTTGCAACATCTGGAGGTCCGCAGGTTGAATACCACTGGTATTGGAGGTTATACTCACGTGTCCCCGCCGCTCCGGACCGTCACCGCTGCCCTGGATGTCGCCCTCCATCGCTGCCGGTGCGTCCCCGGGGTGTCTCCGACGCTCCGGGAAGGTCTCTGCTGCCTGGGAACGTCGCTCTCCGTTGCCACCATCACGTCGCTACGCACGCCGCTCCTATTGGAAGACGGGAAGGCGACGTGATGACGAGGAAGGAGATCGCCGGCGATCCCGAGGCGTACGCTGGGGAGCCCCGAGGACAGGTGAGTGATTGTCAGCGGACCACACGGGGCACCGTAAACGGCAGCTGAAGCAGTCTGCGCTGCCGGATAGCCGTTTATGCGATGGCCCCGACATACAAAAGCATCGTATGTTGATGCTGCCTTCAACATGCGATGGCCTCTGAGAGGTCATCGTATGCTGAAATGATCGTATGTCGGGGCCATCATAGGTCGGGGGGTCACTTGTATATTAAATCCAAACTTTGTTATGCATTCCTGCATGTAAAGCTCATAGATACGATTTATAAAATCTCACCCACTTGCTTGTTACTGTAAACCTGTGTGGATTTTACCTATGCAGATTCTTGGTTACTATCCATCAGCATTTTCTCTATTTGTGAATTTAGTCTATATGATGACTTGGTGAATGGATTACTTGTCTATGGCCAGTATCAGGGTCAGATTAGTAATAACAACCCCATCTCTAGCCTAATATCTCATACAATTACCCCCAAACTAGATTTACTTGTTATATATAGTATATACCTGAAGACTTGTCAGGAATGAGAACTGCAATGACCTAGAAACATTACAGGGAATCTGAAAAAAGTATGTGAGAGCCTGTCCAGACATAAACCTTTTCCCAGCATAGAACAGAATGATTGCAGAAAATTACATATAATAAAATGAATATATCCTAATGAAGAAAATTTACAGCCATCTTGAAGGAATGCATTTTGGACAATTAAGGAAATCTGTCGTCAGTTTCACCTACACGAACCTGTCGATACAGTCAGGTAGTGCACGCAACACTGATGACCATGATACTTACTTGGTCTCGTTGAGTGGTCTGGTTCTTTTGCAATCTTCCACCATATCTTCTGTTCCAGGGCCAAATTGGAGCATGGGCTTAGTGATGGGAAACAGCAGCGGTGATGTTACGATGCTCCAAGTCGGCCCCGGAACAGAAGATATGGTGGAAGATTATGGAGAACCAGAGTACAGAACAGGACCAGGTAAGTATCGTCACCAGTGTCATCTGCACACTTGCACACTGTTCCATGATGGGAGGAGTAGTTCCTGTACAAATAGACAGATCGCCCCAGGTGTCACTCCTGACACCCAATGCGATCATCCATAATATAGCAGAGATGCGGAGCAGCTCTATACAGTGCTCACATCTCTGCTCTTTACTCCGGGCTGGCCAGTGATGTGAATAGAAATTCACATCACTCATTCATATTTTCCACCCAGAGTGGTGATTGGCCGGATGGTGGCAGCCAATCACAGCTCTCAACGAGAAATATGAATTGTGAGTGGCGGCCAGAGTACAGAGCAGAGATGCGAGCACAGAAGAAAGCCGCTCCACATTTCAGGGATGAAGGATGATCGCAGCGGGTGTCAGGAGTGAGACCCGCTGTGATCTGTCCTTAACTGCAGGTACTACTACTCCCAACATGGAGCACACTCTGCTCCATGCTGGGAACTGTAGTACCTGCATTAATAGACAGATCGCAGCAAGTTTCACTCCTGACACCCGCTGTGATCCTCCTATATAATATAGTAGTAGTAGTAGTACCTATACTAATTGACAGATTGCCCATGTCACTTCTGACGCCCGTTGCAATCCTCCTGTATAATGTATAGATGCGGCCGGCCGCTCTTCTATGGTCCCCTGCACTCACGTATATATACACATATTCATATTTCCTGCAGAGAGCTGTGATTGGCTGGAACCATCTGGCAGTGCAGGGACCATAGAAGAGCAGCCAGCCGCATCTATACATTATACAGGAGGATTGCAACGGGCGTCAGAAGTGACATGGGCAATCTGTCAATTAGTATAGGTACTACTACTTCATTCATGGAACAGTGTGTTCCATGCTGGGAGTATAGTACTACCTAAAAAAAAAAAAGGAAACACACACTACATTTTTATTATTATCGGCTACATTTTTAGTGCTTGCACACATAAATTGATCCCTGTTTAAAAATTAATTAAAATTTCGTTATAATAAAGATACATTTCGTTAAATACAATTTTTTCCATCACTACTGTATTTTTTTAATATTATTTTTAATTGTACCCTATGAAATTTTATTAAAAAGGTATCGCCATCACTTTTTTGAATCACTAAAGTCCAAAAAAGAATAAAAACCGCCTGCAAAAACGCCATAGTTAAAACCCACATGTCGTTTTTCTTGGCCTTTTTTTATTTTTTTTATTTTTTTACCCCCATAGACTTCTATGGAAGAAAAACGCCACTATTTCAGGGTTAAAAAATGCCATAGACTTAACATGCTGCGACTTTGCAAAACCGCCAAGGAGCTGAAAAACGCCAAAAGGATAAAAAAATTTAATAAAATAAAAAAACAACAAACTGAAAAACACAAAGCTGACATCTGGCTGCAGCGTTTTTTGGCCGAAAAAAATGATGTCATGTGGCAGAATTGGTGTTTTTCTTGGAAACTTAGCCTTACATGTTTTCTTACTGAACATATTCACTAACTTCACTATTGTCTTTTTTGACACTTTTTAATACTATTTTCTATCATTGATAGGTTTAAAAACTTTATAGTCACACATACTAGTTTTTTTGGCTCCTTCTGTATCTCGGATGTCAAAAATGTTTGTGTGGTCATTGCATATGTTGATAAATTATGTTGCAATATGATATGCATGCTTTTCCTTATAACACCCTATTTTACTTATTTTTGTGGTAATACATTTGAAAATTGTCAAGGTAACCATATGGAACAATGAGGACTTCGGAAATATGCAGGACCACCCGGCGCTGATTGGAACAAGAAGAGCAGGACAATGGAACCTTCACGTGAGTAACTTTATTGGTCCAGCATGCAACGCGTTTCGCTGCGCATGCGCAGCGAAACGCGTTGCATGCTGGACCAATAAAGTTACTCACCTGAAGGCTCCGTTGTCAAGCTCTTGTTCCAATCATTGCCGAGTGATCCTGCATATTTCCGAAGTCCTCATTGTTCCATACATTTCTCAACAGGCTGCAGATGGAACCTATTTGACACACACTTCACATTGTTGTGTATGATACACAACCAACTTTGGTAAGCGGCTGTCTTCCTGCTCCCCCCCCCTTGCGGGTTTACTTAGAGTCCTTTACATCAGAGCGCCTTCTCCCATTTTTCTCTTCTAAGGTAGCCATATGGGAACATAATAAATTTAGCACACACTATGTACTTCAAGTTTTGTTTGTACATTTTGCAACGAAACACTAACTGTATCAATAAGGTACAAAAAATCTTTGCACAAGTTTCTCACGACCTAAATATCTGGAAAAATTATAGGACCCACTTTAGATTCTGTAAGGGTGTGTTCCCATGATGAGGCAGCTTCATGTGGACAAAACCAAGGCTACAGGTGGGGGCCAATGGCTTTATGATTTTGCTGGTAATATTTTGACATTAAAGGGGTACTCTGGCCCTAATACATCTTATCCCCTATCCAAAAGGATAGGGGATAAGATTTCTGATTGCGAGGGTCCCGCCGCTGGGGACCCCGGCAATCTGTCATTCAGCACCCACCTTTGCAAGCTCTCCGCAGCACTGGAGGCTCCAAGCCATACTCTGTCCCTGTGGTCGTCATGCTGCACACTCGGAGCCTCCAGAGCTGCAGAGAGCTTGCAAAGGTGGGTGCTGAATGACAGATTGCAGGGGTCCCCAGCGTCGGGACCCCCGCAATCAGACATCTCATCCCCTATCCTTTGGATAGGGGATAAGATGTATTAGGGCTGAAGTACCCCTTTAAGTCAGCAAGGGATGTTGCAAAATTTGAACTCAGGATCAGTACAGGATTAAAAAAAAAAAAAAAAAACTACAATGAAATAAAAAAATAAAAAAAACTCTCCGGTTTTGCCCATAACAATCAATGACAGCTCAGCTTTCATTTTACCAGAGCTCCTTAAAGGGGTACTCCCGTGGAAAACCTTTTTTTTTTTTTAAATCAACTGGTGCCAGAAAGTTAAACAGATTTGTAAATCACTTCTATTAAAAAATCTTAATCCTTCCAGTACTTTTTAGGGGCTGTATACTACAGAAGAAATGCTTTTCTTTTTGGATTTTCCACGGGAGTACCCCTCTAAGATATGAGAGCTGAGCTGTGATTGACTGCTATGGGCAAATTACACAGTTTTATTTATTTATTTATTCCCTCAATGTTATACAATGTTATTTGTTATTATGTAGATGATTTCAATATGTACACTATAAAATGGAGTTCAAAGTTGAATATACACTCCGATGAGGAACCATGAACAATTCTATGCATGGTGTTCATTAACCTTTCTCTTCTCTCCAACTATTATTCTTGAGGTTGGAGTACCATTCCCTGCACCATGGGTAGCCTGTAATTTTAGAAACGTGGTTCATGGGGACTGAGAAAATTGGCTAAAATGACTCTAAAGAAGTCAGTTGAATGTAGGAGGACATCTTGGGGAAAAAAAAGAAAAACTTTACGTGGGTGACATGTTTACTTTTGTAATCAGGACACAAAATCCCGCTCCACCTTAGGTATTTTCCCAACCTACTTTGTGAGAAACTTGTCAATCTGACCACGTCAATGCGGCATAAACAGACACTAGGAATGTCTTACTTCAAGTTCAATCACACACAAGCTCACCAGTGATTTCAAAGAAAAACATATTTTCCTCCATGATCCATATATCCCATGAGACCTATGCAGTTTCAAGAGAGGCTTGTTATTCATGGTCGATCTGGAGGAAAGTGTAGGACATTGAACAAGGTATGGTATGTCTCCGACTTAATTAAGTGGTAAGGTCTGGGCCGAAGAAACACACTTGGTAGCAGATCTGACTTTACAAACAAAATAACTGGTAGAAAATATTTTATCTTTCACAAAATGAATTTTGTAATGGGTGCAGATGCCTGTGTTCTCAAAACTTTATGACTGGCCAATCCCATATATACGCTGACTTTTTCAATTATTTGTTTAGTTAAAATGTCTTGAACTAGAAGTCTAAGGCTATGTTCAAACACACTATTTGGTCAGAATATTGGTCAGTATTTTTAGCCCAAACCAGGAGTGGAACTGACAGAAAAAAAATCAGAATAGAAAGATTTGGCCAAAAATACTTATTAAAATACAAGTTTTTTATTTGTGTTATCACGTAAAAAATAGGGCAAAGATCTAAATTTAAAAAAGGAGAAAAGATAAGAGATAAGAGAAAAAGAAGAAATCAGAATTAATGATCCCTTCTAGGTTACTTGCAAATATTAAAGGGGTACTCCACTACCCCAGCACCCGGAACACCCCGCTCTGAATGCTGGGCGCTGGCTGCCACGCCCCTAAAGGCAAGTCTATGGGAGGAGGCGTGGTATCTGTCACACCCCCTCCCATAGACCCGCACCAAGGGGGCACGGCCACGACGACACGACCCCCGCTCCCAAACCAAATGCCCCGAACGCCGGGGCAGTGGAGCACCCCCTCATGGTCAAAGCTAACAAACTCTCAAAAACTTGCTTAAATTTTCAAAATGAGTAAAATACACCTCCTGCTGTCAATGACATATGGGGGCTGTATACTTTTTCACACTGGTCCCTTCAACAGCAAGTTTTTAAAGTATGTTCAGCTGATTTTAAATAAAATTGTTAGATTGGTGCCGAATTGTAGATTTTGATTTTCTGCAGCTCATACACTGATTTCCATCATGTGAACAAACACCAGCTGCAATGGGAGTCAATACGATCACTAGAGGCGTAGCGTGTAGCTTCTGGGCCCAGATGCAAAATCTGCAACAGCGCCCCATATGCCAAATATAATTCTGGTCTCTTATGGGGCAGACGAGTTGTGGGGCCCCCGTGCAACTGCTACCTCCATAGCTACGCCCCTGACAATCACGGCATGCTAAACAGTTAAATATGGTGGATTGAGGAATTCTGAAGGCCTCCATGCCGGCTATACTGGCTCTTCTAATGTAGTCTGCCTCAGGAGAACTGTAGTAGAGTACTCTAATCGTAACCATAAGGCTATGTTCACATGGCAGAATTTCTGCACGGAATAATGCATGAAGATTCTGCAGTAACTTGCGCAGATATTAATAGCTCATTCACTTCAAAGGAATTCCTGTAGCGGAAATTCTGCTGTATGAATGGGACAGCGGAATCCCATTGAAGTGTATTGGCTATAAATTCATGCAGAATTTTTATGGAGAATTCCATGCAAAAATTCTGGTGTGTGAACACAGCTTTTTTAATAATAAAAAACCTATAGAGGTTAATCAAGAAAAAAAACAATATACATTGTTTATTTAATGGAAGAAAAAATAAATCAAACCTTTGACCAGGTGTTAAAAGTCAAATATTAAACCTTAAACTTACAATACTTGTTTATGGTGTTTTTTGGGTCAGTTTTTCCTAACACCACATGATGTAGCTATGAATTACAGATAACTATACAAGATTTATTGTTCTCTACATACATACACATTTTTTTTTTTTTTTTATCTTTTAGAATTTTTTTTTTATTCTTCATCATTTACTTTGGGTTCCCCCCCCCCCTTTCTTCCATCCCTTTTCTCTTTAAGTTCAGCATACATAAATAATATGAGGTCATATATTTTATAATTGACGTGAGGTGTTGATTTTAACCCCTTAAGGACGCAGCCCATTTGGGCCTTAAGGACTCAGACAATAACATTTTTACATTTTTCGTTTTTCCTCCTCGCCTTCAAAAAATCATAACTCTTTTATATTTTCATCCACAGACTAGTATAAGGGCTTGTTTTTTGCACGACCGGTTGTCCGTTGTAATGTCATCGCTCACTTTACCATAAAATGTATGGTGCAACCTAAAAAATACTATTTGTGTGGTGAAATTAAAAAGAAAACCGCAATTTAGCAAATTTTGGAAGGTTTTGTTTTCACACTGTACCATTTACGGTAAAAATGACATATGTTTTTTATCCTTTGGGTCAATACGATTAAAATGATACCAATGATAATATACTTTTCTCTTACTGTTGCGCTTAAAAAAAATTGCTAACTTTTTAACCAAATTAATACGTTTAAAATCCGCATATTTTGAAGACCTATAACTTTTTCATTTTTCTGTATAAGCGGCGGTATGAGGGCTAATTTTTTGTGCCCTGATCTGTACTTTTTATTGATACCATATTTGCTTATATAGAACTTTTAATCCATTTTTTATGAATTTTTTTTAGAATAAAATGTTATAAAAAAGCATCTATTTTGGATGTTTTTTTATCTTTACGTTCACGCCGTTCACCGTACGGAATCATTAACATTTAATTTTAATAGTTCAGATATTTACGCATGCAGCAATACCAAATATGTATATAAAAAAAACAGGGAAAATGGGACAATTTACATTTTTATTGGGTTTTTAAAATTTTTTTTACTTTATTTTTTTCACCTTTTTACTTTTATTTTTACACTTTAATAGTCCCCATAGGGGACTATTTATAGCAATCACTCGATTGCTAATACTGTTCAGTGCTATGTATAGGACAGAGCACTGATCAGCATTATCGGTCATCTTCTGCTCTGGTCTGCGGGAAGGCAGATCAGAGCAGAAGACGCTGGGAAAACAGCGGAGCGAGGTGAGGGGACCTCCGTCTGCCGTGCTGGATGATCGGATCGCCGCGGCAGAGCTGCGTGCGATCTGATCATCCATTTTACTGAATGCGATGCTGCAGATGCCGTGATCTGCAGAGGAGCCCCCTGGCGTCACGAGTGGAAAGGGTTAAACAGACCCCATTGGAGCACCGCACAGCTACACCCCATATAACCTACACCCCCAAGCTACCACATAGCGATATATATATATATATATATATATATATATATATATATATATATATAGTGAGAAGTGTCAGGGATCGCCCTTTTGCTGAGGGAAAGGGACACATGTCTGACTTTATCCAAATCAGGCAAACAGCAGCAAGTTCATGCAATCTGACTCTTTCAGGTTTATTAGAAAGGTTACAAGCCAAATAAAAACAACAATACAGGAACAAAAGAAAAACCTTGCCTGTCCGGCACTAACTATACAAGTGGTGACTCTCACTGCCAGCTAACAAAAATACTTTCAGCAACCTTTACTCACATGAGTCTCTCCACATACAGAGAGAGAGATCTGCCCTCCTGGCTTCTCTTTTATATCCGCCCTCTCATTCACCTCAGGTGAGAGGCTCTGGAGTTACCTCACATAGGAAAGGAACCTGGGAGAAATATACCTGCCTTCCACCACCAAACCTGCATGACTGTCACAATGGGGGAGATTTATCAAAACCTGTGCAGAGGAAGAGTGGTGCAGTTGCCCATAGCAACCAATCAGATTGCTTCTTTCATTTTCCACAGGCCTCTAAAGAGGCCTGTGGAAAATGAAAGAAGCAATCTGATTGGTTGCTATGGGCAACTACACCACTCTTCCTCTGTACAGGTTTTGATAACTCTCCCCCAATATGTATAATATTTTTCTGTGAACTTTTTAGTAAATAAAAACAAAACAAAAAAAAACCCTATTCCCACCATACCCATAAGAGAGAACCTATCAATAACTCTTTACATCTTTTTGCAAAAAAATAGATTTGAGATCAAGTACTTTTTTCCCCCTTTCTAGACTTCATAGTCGGGAAGGTAGATAATTTATTCTAATCCCATCATTTATTGCATAAGAGTTTTTAGATACAGTCATTCATTCAGCTTTGTGTTTTACATATAATAATAATAATAATATAATAATAAGAATTTTTTTTTTACAGTGGTAAATTTTATTTCTCAGATTCCCTTAAATTAATAGTTACTTATTCTACATTTCTTAAAGATAAATATATAAATATATTTTCATTTTCACCAGGAAAGATACAACCCTAAGTAGCTAAAAATCCATTAACATTAATTAAAAATGTAATAATTTCTTAAAAACACCCATTATATTCAGAAATTAATTTTTGGGTAACTTATCCAATAATTCTTCAAAGAGATATACAATTTTTAGCAAATAGAGCTGTTATTGTATGACCAAAGTATTAAAGGGGTATTCCAGGAATAAACTTTTTTTTATATCAACTGGCTCCAGAAAGTTAAACAGATTTGTAAGTTACTTCTATTAAAAAATCTTAATCCTTTCAATAATTATCAGCTGCTGAAGTTGAGTTGTTTTCTGTCTGGTAACAGTGCTCTCTGCTGACATCTCTGCTTGTCTCGGGAACTGCACAGAGTAGAAGAGTTTTGCTATGGGGATTTGCTTCTACTCTGGAAAGTTCCCGAGACACGTGCCATCAGAGAGCACTTAGACAGAAAAGAACAACTCAACTTCATCAGGTCATAAGTACTGAAAGGATTAAGATTTTTTTTATAGAAATAATTTACAAATCTGTTTAACTTTCTGGAGCCGATTGATATATATAAAAAAAAGTTTTTCCCTCGATAACCCCTTTAAATCCACTTGGATTTTGAGAACTTTTCTACCAGTCATTTAACAAGAACCTTCATTGATTCACCTGTATAATTGTCACATGACCAAGGCAAGTTTTTATCCACTGGTAGTAAACAGTGACAGCAAGTAGAGATCTAAGTATTTAGGACAATTTTAATCAGCTTTATTTGCTTACACCTCTTTTTCTAGATTATTGAGCATGATTTTAAAATTATGTTTCCTTTTAATGTAGTTGCATATTTAATTTTGCTCAACGTAAATCATACAGTTAATTAGAAAAGTAAAGAAAAAAAACTGCTGAACAGGAATAATATAACACTTTGATTAATTTTTAACTGCGATAAGGAAACAGATTAATTATGTTATTGTTCACATTGTAGCTATAGGAGCAGTTTATTTTCTGTTGCAATCGGAGAATCAGGGTGTGACTTAGACTTGCACAAGAATGTGACAACATTTACAGCCTTTCACTTTCTTCATGATTTACTGAGCAGCAGGAGCAAAACTAAGAACTTTATCCATAACTAAAAATAGAGCTAAGAAACTTTACTTTTGCAATAAACTACAACGGTTGTACTATGCCAGGTCGATATCAAAGATTGTGCTATACCAAGGCAAAAACAGATTGTACTACACCGGGTCAGAATCAAAAATTGTAATACACTATGTCAGAATAAAAGATTGATCTATACAAGGTCTACACCGTGTCATATTTAAAGATTGTACTATGCCAGGTCAATATCAAAGATTTTACTACACCAGATTGGAATCAAAGATTGTACTACGCCAGGTCAGAATCAAAGATTGTACTACACCAGGTCAGAATCACAGATTGTACTACACCAGGTCAGAATCACAGATTGTACTACAGCAGGTCAGAATCACAGATTGTACTACACCAGGTCAGAATCACAGATTGTTCCATTGTTCTACACCTGGACAGAATCAAATATTGTACTACACCAGGTCAGACTAAAAGATTGTACTATGCCAGGGCAGAAGAAAAGATTGTACTAAGCCAGGTCAGAATCAAAGATTGTACTACACCAGATTAATATTCTAGATACTAGAGACAACATGATTTTTTTCCAAATATTTTCTGCCCTTTTAGCTTTTTCCCACTGAATTGTTAATTGCATTTTTTTAAATTAAATTCTCAAAAATACAATATCCCAACTGGGTCAGAATCAAAGATTGTACTACACTAGGTCAGAATCAAAGCTTGTATTACACAAGGTCAGAAGCATAGATTGTACTACACCAGGTCAGTATCAAAGATTGTACCATACCTGGGCAGTATAAAAGATTGTACTACACTAGGTCAGAATCAAAAATTGTACTACACTAGGTCAGAATCAAAGCTTGTACTACACCAGGTGAGAATAAAAGATTTTACTACACCAGTTTAGAATCAAATATTGTACTATGCGAGGTCAGTATCAAAGATTGTACTACACCAGGTCAGTATCAAAGATTGTATTACGCCAGGTCAGAATCAAAAATTGTACTACACTAGGTCAAAATCTAAAATTGTACTAAGCCAGGTAAGAAGAAAAGATTGTACTAAGCCAGGTCAGAAGAAAAGATTGTACTACTGTACTGTACTTTTTCCCACTGAATCATTTTTATAAATTAAATTCTCAAAATACAATATCCTAACTGGTATTAAATCTAAACTATACCAGGTTTGAATCAAGGATTGTACTACACTAGGTCAAAATTAAAGATTGTACTATACCAGGTAAGAACCAAAGATTGTACTACACCAGGTCAGAACCAAAGATTGTACTACACCAGGTCAGTATTCTAGTAACTGACAACTTTCCCCCTGAATAGTTAATTGCATTTAAAAAAAAAAAAAATATATACAATATCCCAACTGGTATTAAATCTAAAAACAAGTTTTACTCACAAGTTTACTTACAAGTTTTACCAACAACTTTTGTTCCCCTAATATAAATGACTAGAGATGAGCGAATTTTTGAAAAATTAGATTCGGCCAATTTGCCAAATTTCCGGAAAAATTTGGTTCGGTCCGAATTTATTTGCGGTGAATCTGCATTCAAAATGGCTATATCTGGCCTACAGAGAACCTCAATAGGGGTGTAGAACACTTTGCCTTGCTGTAACACGCATAGGGTGTATGCTGGGTTAGTGAAATAATACTGTAATTCAGTATGACATGCAGATTAGAGGCATCGCTATTAGAATCACTGTCACAGAGCGGCACAATGACAGAGCCTAGAGGTGGCATCAGTATGAGGAGACCATATAGTGGCTGAATGACACAGCGGGGAGGTGGCGGCAGCCTGAGGAGACCATATAGTGCCTGAATGACACAGCGTGGAGGTGGCGTCAGCATAAAGAGACCATATAGTGCCTGAATGACACAGCCTGGAGTTGGCGGCAGCAAGAGCAGACAGCATAGTGGCTGAATGACACAGCGGGGAGGTGCCAGCAGACATGAGGAGACCATATAGTGCCTGAATGACACAGCATGGAGGTGACATCAGCATGAGGAGACCATATAGTGACTGAATGACACAGCCTGGAGTTGGTGGCAGCAAGAGCAGACAGCATAGTGGCTGAATGACACAGCGGGGAGGTGGCAGCAGCATGAGGAGACCGTATAGTGCCTGAATGACACAGCCTGTAGTTGGCGGCAGCATGAGGAGACCTTATAGTGGCTGAATGACACAGCCTGGGGTTGGTGGCAGCAAGAGCAGACCATATAGTGGCTGAATGACACAGCCTGGAGTTGGTGGCAGCATAAGGAGACCATTTAGTGGCTGAATGACACAGCCTGGAGGTGGCAACAGCCTAACAAGACCATAGGGCCTACCCAATTGGAAAGATTAAAGATATATTTTTTTAACATTTCAAATAGATGAACCTAAAAAGTTTAATTTAATGTGCCAGCAGCATTAGGAGACCACATAGCGGTACAGTGGCACAGCCTGGAGGTGGTAGAAGCATGAGGAGACGATATAGTGGCTGAATTACACAGCCTGGAGGTGGTGGAAGCATGTGGAGACCTTATAGTGGCTGAATGACACAGCCTGGGGTTGGTGGCAGCAAGAGCAGACCATATAGTGGCTGAATGACACAGCCTGGAGTTGGTGGCAGCATAAGGAGACCATTTAGTGGCTGAATGACACAGCCTGGAGGTGGCAACAGCCTAACAAGACCATAGGGCCTACCCAATTGGAAAGATTAAAGATATATTTTTTTAACGTTTCAAATAGATGAACCTAAAAAGTTTAATTTAATGTGCCAGCAGCATGAGGAGACCACATAGCGGTACAGTGACACAGCCTGGAGGTGGTGGAAGCATGAGAAGACCATATAGTGGCTGAATGACACAGCCTGTAGTTGGCAGCAGCATGAGAAGACCATATAGTGGCTGAATGACACAGCCTGTAGTTGGCAGCAGCATGAGGAGACCATATAGTGGCTGAATGACACAGCCTGTAGTTGGCAGCAGCATGAGGAGACCTTATAGTGGCTGAATGACACAGCCTGGAGTTGACGGCAGCATGAGGAGACCATATAGTGGCTGAATGACAGCCTGGAGTTGGCGGCAGCATGAGGAGACATATAGCGGCTGAATGACACAGCCTGGAGGTGGCGGAAGCATGAGGAGACCATATAGTTGCAGAATGAGACAGCCTGGAGTTGGCAGCAGCATGAGGAGAACATATGGTGGCAGAATGAGACAGCCTGGAGCTGGCATCAGCAGCATCAGGAATCCTGAAAGTGACATGGTGGGGCGGTGGGTGGCAATACCAGTACCCGGTGACGAAGATGGGTGAAAAAATGAGAACTTGGCATCAGATGTGTGGAATCAGGTGGGTGGCAGGATCAGAATAGTAGCTGAGGCAGGTAGGCAGAAGAAAATGGTCTCTTTTGTAAAAGTGTTAGTGTGCGCGAAGTAAGTATTGAGCATATGCATTAAGTAAAACTTAACTTTTAATAATATTCTTAGGATAAAATATATGTACCCACATTTTTTTTTTTAAATCAAACAAAAGGAAAGGTGTGCAAAAAACACCATGTGCCACCTGCACTACCAAGTATTGATATGATGCAAAGACCTCTAAAAGGTGGAAGGAAACAACGTATGGTCCACTGTAAACGGTGGGGGTAAAAACTTCCCCTGTTAGGCTAAGTTTCCACTTGGTTTTTTTTCTGGCAGTTTTTGGAAAACTGCCACTGTAGTTGGAAAACTGCAACTGTAGTTTTTGAGCCAAAGTCAGAAGTGGATCCATAAGGGAGAAGAAGTAAAAGTCCTTCCTTTATATGTCCTATTCCTTTTGAATACACTTCTAGCTTTGGCTCAAAAACTGCAGTGGCAGTTTTCTAAAAACTGCCAGAAAAAAAACCACGGGGAAACTTTTAGGCCCTACTCTGGCATTGTTAATTCCCTTCTTGGCAAGTGTCCTCACCCTAAAAAGGGCGGCCTCACACAGGAACCTCTCCCTATTTCCACCCACAAACACTGCCATATCCCACGGTTTTTAGGTGGAAATAGGGAGAGGTTCCTGTGTGGGGCCGCCCTTTTTAAGATGAGTAACACTTTCCTCGAAAAGGTGGAAGGGAGCAACGTATTGTCCTTTGTAGCAGGTGGGGGTAAAAAATTCCCCTGTAAGGCCCTACTCTTGCCCTGTTAATTCCCTTCTTGGCAGGTGTGTACTTTTGGCTGGCCTTTCACAGTATCTAGGCCCTTAAGACTTTAACAGGAACAAAATGGCACACCACTTAGATGTATGTATGTGGTATGCACTTATGCTTGAAGGACAATGCGCTCCAGTATGCTTAAAACAGTATTTTTCTACAACACCAGCAGGTGTGTACTTTTGGCTGGCCTTTCACAGTATCTAGGTCCTTAAGACTTGAACAGGAACAAAATGGTACACCACTTAGATGTACATATGTGGTATGCACTTATGAGGGGAGGGCAATGCGCTCCACTACTCTTAAAACAGTATTTGTTGACAACACCAGCATGTGTGTACTTTTGCCTGGCCTTTCACATTATCTAGGCCCTTAAGACTTTAACAGGAACAAAATGGTACACCACTTAGATGTACGTATGTGGTATGCACAGGTTACACTTAGTGGACAATATTCTTTTTGTTCTCTGTTCACCCTAACTGGCTGGCTACTATTAGCTTTTCAGTTGTTGTACACATCAGTGCTGCAGCACACAGTCACTGTGTACTACACCCAAAATTGCACTCTCTCTCTCAATCTCACTCCCTTCCCTATCAGTGCTTCTAGGCTGGATTTGGGCTTCAGGGGAATCGATGCTGTAAAAAAGCTTTTCTGTGCAATATACTCTGCTCTCTGTCCCACTCTCTCTGCAATAGAACGCTGATGTGACTGGCCACAAGATGGCTGCCAATTATATAGGGCTGTGACATCACAGGGCTGGCTGGCTGCTGATAGGCTGCATGCTGCATGTGATTCAGGGTCATCCCGCTGACCCTTGTTCTCACCTTCCCAGGATTCATTGCCCCATGTCCTCACATGTGGAGACGCCATTTTAGATGCCCTGGAGCCTGGGCCGCACTAAATGGAGTTTAATGAAGCGATTTGTGCGATAGAATCACAGCGATATTCGCATTCGTTATGAAACTAATTTTCCTGAAATTCGGAACGAATTTGTATTAAAAAAATAAATGCAAAAAATAAATGCATAAAATGTTTGTAGTACATATGTCTTGTTAGAAATACTAAAGGAGCCTTGAAACAAACCTGAATGCAGTAGTATTGTCGAATGTGAATAAACAAAAAGTATATAAACATTTTTCAGTAAATTAGAGCCCCCTATGGATAGAGCACCCTATGCAAAAAAAGAAGTTGTTTTATTTGCTTTATTTGCTTTTAGTGTAGTTGAGTTAATGGTTGAATAGGTGACAAACTGATATTAACTGTCATTGCTATGGATACAGTAAACAATTTTCAAACTTTCCACTTTTTAAATTATGTATGCTTTAGGTCAGTAGTCTCAAACTGTGGCCCTTCAGATGTTGCAAAACTTCAACTCCCAGCATGCCCGGACAGCCACTGGCTGTCCGGGCATGCTGGGAGTTGAAGTTTTGCAACATTTCGAGGGCCACAGTTTAAGACCACTGCTTTAGGTAAACAGAAGTCAGATTTATGCAATAAAGGGGTACTTTTATTTTAAATCAACTGGCGCCAGAAAGTTAAACAGATTTGTAAATTACTTCTATTGAAAAATCTTAACCCTTCCAGTACTTATCAGCTGCTGTATGCTCCACAGGAAGTTCTTTTCTTTTTGAATTTACTTTCAGTCTGACAGCAGTGCTCTCTGCTGACACCTCTGTCCATGTCAGGAACTGTCCAGAGCAGGAGCAAATTCCCATAGCAAACCTCTCCTGCTCTGGACAGTCCCTGACATGGACAGATGTGTCAGCAGAAAGCACTGTGGTCAGACAGAAAAGAAATTCAAAAAGAAAAGAACATCCTGTGGAGCATACAGCAACTGATAAGTACTGAAAGAATGTTTTTCCCCAGAGTACTACTTTAACCAGGTTTACATTAAATACTAAAATGAACAAATTTAAAAGCATTTAAGTTGCTTTTTATTATGCCTTTTGCCATCTAGCCTATATTACCTATTTACCTAGATGAGAAGTATTAATACCATAATATTCACTGTGACCCACATGGTAATAAGGCTGTATTATAGTAGCAAAGAGATCACAATCCAGACTAAAAAATAAATGCATAAAATGTTTGTAGTACATATGTCTTGTTAGAAATACTAATACTAACTAGTATTGTTGAATGTGAATAAACAAAAAATATATATAAACATTTTTCAGTAAATTCTTAGGACAAATAATTGAGACTGACACCATTTTCTGTAGGTAAACTTGTCCTTTTTTAGAGCACCCTATGCAAAAAAAAAAGTAGTTTTATTTGCTTTTATTTGCTTTTAGTGTAGTTGAGTCAATGGTTGAATAGGTGACAAACTGATATCAACTGCCATTGCTATGGATACAGTAAACAATTTTCACACTTTCCACTTTTTAACCCCTTAACGACCAAGGACGTATATTTACGTCCTTGGCCGGCTCCCGCGATATAACGCGGGGTCACGCGGTGACCCTGCGTCATATCGGGTCGGTCCCGGCATGTATCTGAAGCCGGGACCCGGGGCCAATAGCGCGCGGCAGCGATCGCAGTGCTGCGTGCTATTAACCCTTTAGACGCGGCGTTCAAAGTTGAACGCCACGTCTAAACCGAAAGTCAAAGCTACCCGGCTGCTCAGTGGGGCTGATCGGGACCATCGCAGTGAAAATGCGGTGTCCCGATCAGCTGGGACACGAGCGGAGGTCCTCTTACCTGCCTCCGGCGTGTCCCTTCGGCGATTGATTGCTCCAAGCCTGAGATGCAGGCTTGAGCAATCGACCGCTGATAACCCTGATCAATGCAAAGCTATGGCTTTGCAGTGAACAGGGTATAAGATCAGTGTGGGCAGTGCTATAGGTCCCTATGGGAGCTATAACACTGCAAAAAAAAAGTGTAAAAAAAAAGTTAATAAATGTCATTTAAGCCTTTCCATAATAAAAGTTTGAATCACCCCCCTTTTCCCATTAAAAAAAACCATGTAAATAAAAATAAATATAAACATATGTTGTATCGCCGTGTGCGCAAATGTCCAAACTATAAAAATATATCATTATTTAAACCGCACGGTCAATGGCGTACGCGGAAAAAAAAAATCCAAAGTCCAAAATAACGTATTTTTGGTCACTTTTTATATCATGAAAAAATGAATAAAAAGCGATCAAAAAGTCCGATCAATACAAAAATGGTACCCCTAAAAATTTCAGATCATGGTGCAAAAAATGAGCCCTCATACCGCCCCATAACCGGTAAAATAAAAAAGTTATACGGGTCAGAATATGACAATTTCAAACGTATAAATTTTTCTGCATGAAGTTATGATTTTTTACAGAAGTGCAACAAAATCAAACCTATACAAGTAGGGTATCATTTTAATTGTATGGACCTACAGAATAAAGAGAAGGTGTCATTTTTACCAAAAAATTTACTGCGTAGAAATGGAAGCCCCCAAAATTTACAATATGGCGTTTTTTCTTCAATTTCGTCGCACAATGATTTTTTTTTTCGTTTCGCTGTAGATTTTTGGGTAAAATGACTGATGTCACAGCAAAGTAGAATTGGTGGCGCAAAGAATAAGCCATAATATGGATTTCTAGGTGCAAAATTGAAAGGGTTATGATTTTTAAAAGAGGAGGAGGAAAAAACCAAAGTGCAAAAACGGAAAAACCCATGGTCCTTAAGGGGTTAAACTATGTATGCTTTAGGTCCGTAGTCTCAAACTGTGGCCCTTCAGATGTTGCAAAACTTCAACTCCCAGCATGCCCGGACAGCCACTGGCTGTCCGGGCATGCTGGGAGTTGAAGTTTTGCAACATTTCAAGGACCACAGTTTAAGACCACTGGTTTAGGTAAACAGAAGACAGATTTATGCATTAAAGGGGTACTCTGGTAGAGAACGTTTTTTTTTAAATCAACTGGTGCCAGAAAGTTAAACAGATTTGTAAATTACATCCACAAAAGCAACAGAAGAAAGGGAGAGCACTCTTAAGAGCAATATCACCTTGTATAAGCAAAGCGGTCCTCAGCGACCTCTGTTAGAGTCTCCTGTGGGGTGCATATATCACAGTGTGAAGTATACAACGTAAATACAATAAAGAGCACATACGTGCACTCCCCGCATAGCAGGGACAGTCAAGCCTGGAGGTCGGGTGGCAAAGACGGGGTGCCGGGTCTCAGCATAGGCGCTGGCATGTGGCGCTCGGAGCCTACGCCGACTGTTTTGCAGATAAGTTTGTGCTTCGTCCGGACTCTCAACGAAGCACGCACTTATCTGCGAAACAGCCGTCGTAGCTTCCGAGCGCCACATGCCAGCGCCTATGCCGAGACCCGACACCCCGTCTTTGCCACCGGACCTCCAGGCTTGACTGTCTCTGCTATGCGGGGAGTGCACGTATGTGCTTCTTATTGTATTTACGTTGTATACTTCACACTGTCATATATGCACCCCACAGGAGACTCTAACAGAGGTCGCTGAGGACCGATTTGCTTATACAAGGTGATATTGCTCTTAAGAGTGCTCTCCCTTTCTTCTGTTGCTTTTGTGGATGTAATTTACAAATCTGTTTAACTTTCTGGAACCAGTTGATTTAAAAAAAAAATAATAAATACGTTTTCCACCAGAGTACCCCTTTTATGCATAAATCTGTCTTCTGTTTACCTAAAGCACTGTGGTCAGACAGAAAAGAAATTCAAAAAGAAAAGAACATCCTGTGGAGCATACAGCAACTGATAAGTACTGAAAGAATGTTGTTCCCCAGAGTACTACTTTAACCGGGTTTACATTAAATACTAAAATGAACAAATTAAAAAGCATCTAAGTTTCTGTTTATTATGCCTTTTGCCATCTAGCCTATATTACCTATTTACCTAGATGAGAAGTATTAATACCATAATATACACTGTGACCCACATGGTAATAAGGCTGTATTATAGTAGCAAAGAGATCACAATCCTTTAACACGATTGCTTGAAATAGCAACAGTAATGGAAGACTTTTCTGTGTACGGGCTCCGATATTTCTGGCTTATGCACATAGACATCCATGTTGTCCCATATGGCTGAACAAACTGTACATGGCCACATCCAAGAAACAAATGGCTGACAGTTCTTCTCCACAGGGAACCCAGATCATATAGTGCCCTGAAAACTGTAACACAATCGTTTCCTAACAAATTATTGAGCTAAATAGTGAATTGGTGAATAAATCGGATAGAGGAAAAGTGTCTAGGGCTGCAGATCTCCTTTGACTAAGGAGTATGGCCCAGATTTATCGGAGAATGTCTATGGTAGAGCTATTTTCCCACATTTATTTGGGTGATGGGTTTGACTAGCGTGCATCTTATTTATCAAGAAGGTGCAGGAGGATGATGAATTTTGCGCAGCTCTGCTTTGGTGGGAAAAGCTATACTACATACACTTTTTCTAGACACTTGTGAGGGAGGGAAGTAGACATTTTCCCGGGTCCTGATTTTGGCAGGTTTGGTGTTTTTACTTAATTTCACAGAGCTGTGGGGAAATTTTTACTTGCATTTTAGACGCTACAATCAAAATTGATTGTGGTGTCTAAGGGGTTAAAGCTGGGCCTCACCGTGATCGGTGATGTCTGGCATTAGAGTTGGTCCTGGTGGTACCACCCATCTATGACCCGCGCTCAGCTCCTGAGCACTTGTCATATAAGGGGAGTGGGACGCTGTCGTCCACAAGAGGTTAAAGGTTGAATTATGGAAGACAGAAGTGATTATCAGGCCTACTGGTAGGTGGTGTAGCTTTGGGCCTAAAAAAGTACCTTTGCGCACAAAATAGCAACTTTTGACAAAAGTCGCAAATGATAAACACGTGACCACTGCATGGTCAAAAAGAAAAAGTTCTACGGGTAGCCAAAAGGAGGGAAACTGTGTATATCAAAAGACGCATAAAAGTCGCTAAATATGCTGCTTGTGCCTGAACTGCGCCAAAACATAGACAAAAAAAAATGCTCTAAAAGCAATAAGAAATCTCCCCTTATGTGTTTTCCGTTTGTTTTTACACTCTTGTCCATGTGAAGTGTTGCACAAAGCTTATCTTCTCTGCACTCCTCCTACACCGCAGAAGAATTTGACCCTCTGTCATGGCTTAAAGGGGAGTTTTTTCAATACACCAGATATAACATTCATGGTCTAGGCTTAGAATAGACAATGTGATTGTGGAGATCTGACTCTATTACCCCAAACTCCCCCCCCCCCCCCCCCCCCCCATGAACAAAATAAAGCAGTTTAAAAAATGAAGAAGTATCCCCCTATCATTGTTGAGGCATCCCATATTATATCCTGTGTTTATTTCAAATGAAAGACATTTGTGACATGTTCTTTTTGTACAAGCTGTAGCCTTCATCCATATGAAATGTAAGCATCACGTATAAGTTAATTAGATTCCTGTGAGCAGAGATGAAGGGTCTATAGCAATACACAAACCATACTATAAATATAATATAAAGCCATAATAGGAGACATTGTCTCCTTGTGGGAAATAATAATATTGTTAGAAACTATTATGGCTTTATATTATATTTATAGTATGGTTTGTGTATTGCTATAGACCCTTCATCTCTGCTCACAGGAATCTAATTAACTTATACGTGATGCTTACATTTCATATGGATGAAGGCTACATCTTGTACAAAAAGAACATGTCACAAATGTCTTTCATTTGAAATAAACACAGGGGATAATACGGGATGCCTCAACAATGATAGGGGGATACTTTGGAATAAAAACAACCTAAAAAGTATAAATAAAAGGTAGCAAAAAGGGAATGTTATCAACAATGTATACAAACATGGACATGACATTAAAATGCCATAAAATATAGAATATATAAAATAAAATTTTTACATTTGCTGACCATGCATATAGTACAGTCATTTCTAGGGATGTTTACATGTTATGGAAGCAGAATCATAAGTGTTTTGTACCAGGTTTAATAGAGCTGACTGAGATGAATAGTGTAGCCTGTCTGTGATAGTATCGGCTGGATTGGGCAATAGTCATGTGAGTATCTTATCCCTCTAAATAGTCTCTGTAGACTCTGTATTTACACTTGAGGTCTAAAGACATCAAATGTAGTACAACTGATTGGCAAGTCAAATTTACCTTACTTTTATAATTTAGATGGGTAGAAGGCATTTCTTTGTGCTATTCATGAGCTCCACGCACTTGCTGCCCACTGACTATATAATATAGGGCAGAATAGGAGGGGTAAAAGGGGTTTTCCAGAACTGGTATTGGTATTCCCATTTACTACAATATCAGATAGAACCATTGCCTGAGGTATGTGACTGTACAATAACTGCAGTCCATTCTATCAGCTGATTAGTGTGGGGGGGGGGGGGGGAATATGTCGGACCCCACCAATGTGATGGCCTATCCCAAGATTAGGTCATCACTTTACTTTCTCCATTTTTCTCTCAGCTAGCAAATCCTATCCACACAAGCAGATGGAGATAGCTGTAATCTTACATATCTTACCCTAACAGGGAATTACATGATATATTAGTGTCTACATGTAAGAAATGCCCTAAGTATTAATGTCCATTGGTAACAGCAGTATCAACACTGACACTCTGCTGTGGGAGAAGGGTTTGCCTACAGCAGTGTACTAGCAGGGACTTGTAAAAGATGCAGAAGTGCAAAGAGTAATGTAAACTAGCAGAATGGGGGGAACAGTGACCAAGCTGCATTAATAACATGGCAGGCAAGATAACTGTTAAAGTGTACCTGTCATCAACAAATACTTTCGATATAATGTAGATAATAACATTATATGTATATTTGTAATATACATTGGTTAAAAAATGTGTATATTTTTGGGTGACAAAATGCTGTCCCTGTAGCTACTGTCCGTGTGTCTCTGTGAGGAGTCCAAATACAGGAAGTGAGGGTAGGACAAGCAGGGCTCTGTGCAGGCTCCTGGCTTGTCAATCATCCTGATGTGTGAGCCCGTAGCATGTCATAGAGCCTCAGTGCACAGAGCCCTGCGTGTCCTCAGTGTACAGAGCCCAGCTTGTCCTCAGAGTACAGAGCCCCGCTTGTCCTCAGTGTACAGAGCCCTGCGTGTCCTCAGTGTACAGAGCCCTGCTTGTCCTCAGTGTACAGAGCCCTACTTGTCCTCAGTGTACAGAGCCCTACTTGTCCTCAGTGTACAGAGCCCTGCTTGTCCTCAGTGCACAGAGCCCTGCTTGTCCTCAGTGTACAGAGCCCAGCTTGTCCTCAGTGTACATAGCCCTGCTTGTCCTCAGTGTGCAGAGCCCTGCTTGTCCTCAGTGTACAGAGCCCTGCTTTCCCTCAGTGTACAGAGCCCTGCTTGTCCATAGTGTACAGAGCCCTGCTTGTCCTCAGTGTACAGAGCCCTGCTTGTCCTCACTGTACAGAGCTCTGCTTGTCCTCAGTGTACAGAGCCCTGCTTGTCCTCAGTGTACAGAGCCCTGCTTGTCCTCAGTGTACAGAGCCCAGCTTGCCCTCAGTGTACAGAGCCCTGCTTGTCCTCAGTGTAGAGAGCCCTGATTGTCCATAGTGTACAGAGCCCTGCTTGTCCTCACTGTACAGAGCCCTGCTTGTCCTCAGTGTACAGAGCCCTGCTTGTCCTCAGTGTACAGAGCCCTGCTTGTCCTCAGTGTACAGAGCCCTGCTTGTCCTCACTGTACAGAGCCCAGCTTGTCCTCACTGTACAGAGCCCCGCTTGTCCTCAGTGCACAGAGCCCTGCTTGTCTTCAGTGTACAGAGCCCTGCTTGTCCACCCTCACTTCCTGTATTTGGACTCCTCATAGAGACACACAGGCAATAGCTGCAGGGACAAATATATACAGTACATATTTTTTTTACCAATGTATATTACAAATATACATATAATGGTATTATCTACATTATATAAAACGTTTTGGTTGAAGACAGGTACACTTTAATAAGTTAGAAGAAAGGTATAGTCTGCAGCACATATAAACAAACTTTGACCAGAAAGGTTTCACAAAAGCACTGCATATAAGGCACAGAGTTTTTTTTTATTTTTTACAAAAGATACGCTTTGAAGTGTCCCTGTCTTTTAACAAAACTATTGTCAACTAATATTACTGTTCAATTTGTCACAAAGACATGTCAAACGTTTAGACTGGTCGGGGTCTCATTACATATAGCCAGGTGACGAACACAGCAGTGTGGAGACAGGCTCCATTATAAGTCTATGGAGCTCGACTTCTGCAATCAAAAGCACAGAGTTCCGAGCCAAGGAGTGAAGAATGCTGTTGAGCACTTCTCCCGGCTAAATTTAGGGATTGGTCAGGGTTAGCACTGACACCCCAACCAATAAAAACTTTTTTAAATGACAAGATCATTTTCAATTTATAGACATTTCACAACAAACTAGTGTTTATTCACTGCTGTCTGTGATATCCAGGAACAAAGCTCTATGTTTCTTTTTTTTTTCTTCTGAATTGCGCATGCTAAAAACAGGCACAGGGCAAACTTTCCCATGCAGAAAGTGTGTGTGGTGTCCCGGTACAGGACCTGGTCCTGTCCCTTTGTCTGGAGTCCCCTCAGCCAGAGTCCCTCCATGCTAATGGGCTCTTCTGAAGGGCTAACCCCTAGTCGCCTCTTAATATGGTAATATTTAATGTATATATTTAATTAATCTAGGATACCTCTGTATAGGACCTTAGAGGTCACATGCCTTAAATTTATGTTATGCTATGGTTTAAGGACCTTTGGGTCATGTGATATACCCAGAGTCCCATAAGTCAGGACTGACAGGTTTGGCTATCCAATGAGCTTTGTTCCACCCCTTGATATATAAGGGGCGGTGCCACTTAATTCTCTCTCTTGTACATGAAAGCAAGCACATCAATCTATATCTCATCATCAATTCAAGCAGGCCTGAAGCCTTATCTTCCGCAGCCACTAAATCGTGAGTTATCCAGCTCAAAACTACTAAAACCCTGTGTGACTACTGCAACTCAATAATCCTAAATTCAGTAGCACAGTTGCTAGCAAATCAAAGCTCATTGTACTTAGAAGTCCCAGCAACCTGTGAGGAATCTGAACTATGGTCTTCCATACAAAGAGTGTTTTGTTTCCTGCAGTTGCATAAAATATGCAGTAAAGTTTATTCCGGTTTTCATCAATATCTGCTGTGGACATTCAATTATTTCTCCCTAACATTTCTGGGATGGTTGGCGGTAGGACCATTACCCTAAGGAAACCTCATCCTGGCGTCACGACAACATAGGGTTAATACCAACATACCCTACACTACTGCCTGCACCACCCAGTCACCACAAGTGTTCTCTACAACCTGCCATAATGTAGAGTCCACCACCCCTAGCCACATACTGTAGAATGGATGGGTTAAAGTAAATACATTTTGGTGTAAAATGTGTTTTAATTTAGTGCAACAATAATGTAAATAAAAACATATATATGGGGGGCATAAAAGGAGGCTCCTCTGATGAGTTGGATGAGGATGGGGTAAATAAGAGAGGTGTACAGTGACAAGGGACAAAAAAGCAAGTAAGTCACAGTGCTCTCTGCTGACCTCTGCTGTCCATTTTAGGATCTGTCCAGAGCAGGAGAAAATCCCGATAACAAACATATGCTGCTCTGGACAGTTCCTAAAATGGACAGCAGAGGTCAGCAGAGAGCACTGTGGTCGTGACAGAAGAGAAATCTAAAAAAGAAAAGCATTTCCTCTGTAGTATACAACCCTTAAAAAGTACTGGAAGGATTAAGATTTTTTAATAGAAGTAATTTACAAATCTATTTAACTTTCTGGCACCAGTTGATTAAAAAAAAAAAAAAAAAAAGTTTTCCACGGGAGTACCCCTTTAAAAAGAATAGTGTTGGGCTGGGTGGGATTTTTTGGTGAGTTGTGCAGAATAAAACGGAAATCCTTTAGGTGTCCTATCATAGGATGTTTAGTTTGAGCAGTGATAGTTATGTCCCCTCTAGTGCTTTTCAGGATTTTTGATTTGCTCAACGAAGTCATTTCTTACAAATCTTTCTTCACCTGTACTCTACTTAGAGGTTATGTTAGTTTGTGAGTTTTACTCTCAGTTTTGAATGATTTCTCAATTCTGTTAACTTACCTGTCTATTTCAAAGGTGTCTGGCTTGTCTATAAACAATGAATATTTTTTTGCCATTGCAGTGCCAAATGGGTGTATATAGAAGTTACAATTTATGTATGAAGTGGCAACAAATATATTACAATGCACTGAAAAAAGTACAATTTAAATGCAATCTGTCAGCTTTGCTGCTCAGTGCTGCAGACAATGTTGGGATAGATGCGGCACTTGAGCAGCTTGGCTCCACCTCCTTGACACTTGGCTGAGAAAGGTGATTTTATATGTTTGGCGACCAACATCAGCCTTGGGTAAAAAGATACACTTTTCTAAATATATACGTTTCTATTATATCCTAACTTGCTATTTTCTGTGTCACCCTGTGAAGTGTCATTAAATGTATAGATTCCCCTTTGGTTAATCCAAAAATACCTTTCTTTCGCTACGTAAGTAGCTATATCAAGAGGTAGCGGGCATTGCCCGCTGCCTCTTGAAAAAGCTACTTACGTAGCGAAACATGTCGAGGGGGGCAGAGTAGGAAGTTTTAAATACAGCGTTTAGTCCACCCTTGTGCTGAGTGTGGGCTGCAGGCACACTCAGTTACTGATCAGTATCAGTGACATATTGAGGACAGTGTGAATCCCTCACATATACAGTGTGTATAAATGCGCAGAAGGTGACGATTTCAAATTGTGTGTAAATTCAAATAAAGCTCATGGGAATGTTTTTAACCTCTTCAGGACGGCGGGCGTATGCATACGCCCTGCATCCCGAGTCCTTAAGGACGTGGGGCGTATGCATACACCCGTGGGAATTCCGGTCCCCGCCGCTAGCCGGTTGGGGACCGGACCGGGATGCCTGCTGAAATCATTCAGCAGGCATCCCGGCACATCGCCGAGGGGGGTCCTGAGACCCCCTCCCCATGTTGGCAATCGCAGAAAATCGCATGTCAATTCAGACATGCGATTTTCTGCTATTCTGGCCTGATCAGGTCTCTGGTGACCCGATCACCCGGAAAATAGGGATGATCGGAGCTATCATCCTGAGGGATAGGACCGAGATCGCAGTGCTGATTCTCACCAATGGCAGCGCAGGACCCCTGGATGTCTGGCAGAACGGGGGGGGGGGGGGGGAGAAGATGGAGGCCGGTACCTGCAAAGAAGATGCGTGGGGACCGCCGATCGTCGCTGGAGACAGCGGAGATCACGGCGCAGGTAGGGAAACGACGGTGGGGGGGAGGAAGGGGGCAGTAAGCGATATTTACTGCTGCCCTTCCTAGTGGGTGCAAAACTGCAACTCCCAGCATGCCCAGACAGCCAAAGGCTGTCTGGGCATGCTGGGAGTTGTAGTTTTGCAACATCTGGAGGGTCACAGTTTGGAGACCACTGTTACAGTGGTGCCCAAACGGTAGCCGTCCAGATGTTGCCAAACTACAACTCCCAGCATGCCTAGACTGCCCAGGCATGCTGGGAGTTGTAGTTCTGTAACATCTGTCCCTTCAGATTTTGCAATTTTCATGAAATTTTTGAAAATTGCTGCTATACTTTGAAGCCCTCTAATTTTTTCAAAAAGTATATATTTTATGATGCCAACATAAAGTGGACATATTGTATTTGTGAATAAAAATAAAATTTATTTGGAATATCCATTTTCCTTACAAGCAGAGAGCTTCAAAGTTAGAAAAATGCAAAATTTTCAAAATTTTCATGAAATTTGGGGATTTTTCACCAAAAAAGGATGCAAGTAATGACAAAAATTTACCACCAAAATAAAGTAGAATTTGTCACGAAAAAACAATCTCAGAATATTCGGTAAAAGCGTTTTAGAGTTATTAATGCGTAAAGCGACGGTGGTCAGAATTGCGAAAAAGGGCTGCATCCTTAAGGGGTTAATAGGCTATATGGGATAGAAAGGGTATTTTTAGATTACCCTGCGTCC
Organism: Hyla sarda; assembly: GCF_029499605.1. Classification (NCBI taxonomy): domain Eukaryota; kingdom Metazoa; phylum Chordata; class Amphibia; order Anura; family Hylidae; genus Hyla; species Hyla sarda. The sequence goes on from NC_079190.1 coordinate 97,671,633, forward strand.
TTAAGGGGAATCTATAGGTTTAATGATTCATTTAACCCTCCATATACCGGTCTTGATCCATTGTGTTAACCCTGTGAAGTAGACACACTGTAGATATCATTGCAGATAGCATGGTACATGAAATAACACAAACCCAACCACTCATTTCTCAATGTTTAAATGGTTACTGTTGTTTTGAACAACTTCCTCTATTTAATAGTTTATGTGATCTGTAACGCTAACATACCTGTAAATCATTTAATTTACTAAAACTTCCTCTGTACTCCAGAAAAGCAGCTCTAAAGTCTTAGCCATAAGTTGTCTCACTTCTCTGCAATTTGCTGTTCATTGCCTGTTGCTAGGGGAAATCTGTCTCTAGTAACAGGGAGGGCCAGGCTGAACTAAGGGCTTGGGGGTGAGGCTTAGCTTGTGCTCTGTGTAGGAGGGGAACAGCTGCAATCATGTAAGATGAGGCTTCTTTTAAATTCCAGAGGATTTACACTGGCTAAGAACAGTAGATCAAGGCTTTACTTATATCTCAGCAGCTGCAGCAGCAGGTCAGTGAGTAGTGTAACCCCTTTCTTGCCGTGCTGCTACTGTGAATGAAAGGTAAAGGCTTCCTCCTCAGCTCAGCAGCAGCAGTTCAGTTTTTTATTTAACAGCTTATATACTGTGCTTCTTTTTGCTAATGGCAGTTAGCCCAGCTCTGGTCCTACCCCCTGAATTGGAAAGAATGAGAAATAGAGGGGATTCACAGGGTCTTAATTACAGCACGGAGAACACTAAAATAAGCTTGTCATCACTCTGAATGGTCAATATAACTTAACCAGGAAGGTTTTTAGACACATTTTTTGAAATACTAGGTATGCTTTATTAGATATGCAACTATCGCTCCCCCCCCCCCCCCCCCCATGCTAATTACTTATTACTTTATTGAGTAAAATTTAAATTCATTGTTTTAATTTCTTAAAACAAAAAAAAGAACAAAACATGTTTGTTTGTTTGTTTTAGCGCACACGGGTCAAGGACACGGGTCAGGGCTCAAGGGTTTTCTGGCTCTTGCACTTGGTAGTGAAATCTGTAGTAAAAATCTGTAACAAATTTGCTACAGAAGAAACATTCTGTAACAGGTAAATGCGATTTGCAAAATGTTATCCATATTTACTGTTACCATAAGCCTTTACAGAATTCCCCTCACCAAATTCACAAGCAAAATCCCGTGTAGATTCACCTTTTTTTTCTTCTTTTTTTTTTTTTTTGCAAACTCCTCTTTGCCATTTTTCTGTCTTTTTGGGCTCAGTGGCTGTTTAAAAAAATAAATAAAACTAAAGCATGTTGATACTATGGTGTTTTTTAATTGAAGAAAAGGTGCTATTAAAAATGCAATGTGGCTTTTTTTCTGCCTTTTTTTCATCTTTTCTTTACTAAATGGACACAGAAATGATAAAAACTGGCAAAAGAGAAAAAAATCTATTTCAACACAAAGGTAAAAATGCCAGAAAAAATGGCAAGAATGCAGGAAAGTGCAACGGTAGTTTTTGCCAATGTTTTTCTTTTTTTTTTTTTTTTGTCCAAAACAACGCAGGCAAAAAAACAAAGCGAAACCTAGCCTAAGGCTTTCTTCAGATATACTTTTTGTATGCAGTTTTGTTCCTGGAAAAATGTCACTAACACAGCACATTTTAATGATGATGCATTTTCCCCCCAAAATAGAGTATACATTTTTTGCAGCGTTTTTCTCACCCTAAATACTCAATTTGTACTAAGGACAGGATGGGAGATAAATGCCGCTATATGTGCAGATGTTCTCTATGGTGTTGTGTTTGTACTCTCTTACATTACGCTCAAGTTTTAATGGAAAGGACATTGAAGAAATGTGTTTTTTTTCTTCTAGGTTTTATATAAGACATAGAGATCATACAGTGCATGTACTTATAAGATATATACTAGCACAGGCTGGCCTCAGAGCCCTCAGCAAGCCTAAAAATGTCATTCTTGTTTTTCCTACACAGATCTCCTGTTTAGCAGTATGCAGCGTGGAGCCCCAGAGCAGAGGTTGCTATGCAACAGTCATGTGACACGACAGGGCACGGTTCCCATTACACAACACGAGAAAGTGAGATTGACGCCAAGTAAAGAATTTGGTGTCTATGTCATTTGGGAGCCAGTCAGCTCTAACACAAAACAAGCTATACACTGTCAAGACTTGCAAATCAAAACAAGTGATCCTACGAGGTTCAGACTTCCCAAAATGTGAATTCAATAATGGTGATTTCCTCTCATGTGATCGACCTCCACGAGGTAAACAAGACTCCTGAAAATAAAAAGATTCTCCACCATACGGTCTGGGCTGTGCAAGCAGATAAACTCCACCCAAAATACATGATTGTCCTTTAGCTTGATTGTTTATAGCCTATAGTTTAACCCCTTGAGGACTCAGGGATTTTTCATTTTTGCATATTATTTTTTTCCTCCTCGCTCTCTAATAGCCATAAGGTTTACATTTTCCACCTACAGACCCATATAAGGGCTTGTTTTTTTGACAAACCTATTTTACTTTTTAATGACATCACTCATTTTACCATCAAATCTACAGTGAAGCACAGAAAAATTATTTGTGGGGCACAATAACAAGAAAAACACCATTTAGCAATTTTGGGAGCTTTCGTTTCTGTGCAGTTTATATTATCTTTATTCTCTAGCTCCATGAAATAAACATTTATTAAATTAGTATGCTGAAAATTGTCTTTTTGACCCCCTATAACTCTTTTATTTTTCCATATACGGGGATGTGTGAGGGCTCCTTTTTTCTGTAATCTGAAGTTTTTGTCAGTACCATTTTTGTTTTGATGGGACATTTTGATCGTTTTTTTGTAAATTGTTTATAGTGTATGAAATGACTAGGGATGAGCGAATCGAATCTGATGAATCCAAATTAGTCATGAATTTCAGGAAAAATTTGCTTTGTAACAAATCCGAATATTGCTGCAATTCGATCGCACAAATCGCTTCATTAAACTCCATTTAGTGCGTTCCAGGTTCCAGGGCATCTAAGATGGAGTCTCCACATACCAGGACATGGGGCAAGGAACTCTGGGAAGGGTATGCAGGATGAATCACATGCAGCATGCAGCCTATCAGCAGCCAGCCACCCCTGTGATGTCACAGACCTATATAAATGGCAGCCATCTTGCGGCCAGTCACTTCAATGTTTTATTGCAGAGAGAGAGAAAGAGGGACAGAGAGCAGTGTGTGTTGCACAGAAAAGCATTTTTACAGCAGCGATTCACCTCAAGCCCAAATCCAGCCTAGAAGCACTGATAGGGAAGGGAGAGAGATTGAGAGAGAAAGTTAAATTTTGGGTGTAGTACACAGCGACTGTGTGCTGCAGCACTGGTGTTTACAACATCTGAGAAGCAAATAGTAGCCAGCCAGTTAGGTTGAGCAGAGCACTAAAAGCCATATTCACCTGCTATTAGTGCCTAATACAGGTTGCTTAGCGGAGCGTATTGTCCTCTATTAAGTGTAACCTGTGCGTACATAGGTGGTATACGATTTTGTTCTTGTTTAAGTCTTAAGGGCTTAGTTACTGTGAAAGGCCAGCCAAAAGTACACACATGCTGCTGTTCTAGACAAATAATGTTTTAAGTGTAGTGGAGCGTATTGTACCCCCTCATAAGTGCATACCACGTACATACTTCTACATGGTGTACCATTTTGTTCCTGTTATAGTCCTAATGGCCTTGTTACTGTGAAAGGCCAGCCAAAAGTACACACCTGCTGCTGTTCTAGACAAATACTATTTTAAGCGTAGTGGGGCGTATTGCCCACCCCTCATAAGTGCATACCACGTACGTACATCTACGTGGTGTACCCTTTTGTTCCTGTTAAAGTCTTAAGAGCCTAGTTACTGTAAAAGGCCAGCCAAAAGTACACACCTGCTGCTGTTCTAGTCAAATACTGTTATAAGTGTAGTGGAGCGTATTGTCCTCCCCTCATAAGTGCTTACCACGTGCGTACATCTACGTGGTGTACCATTTTGTTCAAGTATGTCAGGCAGAGTAGTGCCAGGATGTGCACAGAGGAGTGGCAGGGGCTCAGTGAGAGGCCTGAGCTCCCGGTATCAGCTAGTGGTCGTGTCTCGACCAACAACCCATCTGCTGTCATTGACTGGTTAACTCGGTCATCCACTTCATCACAAGTGACATCTGATACCCCCAGTCAACAGTCAGTGGGTTCCTCGGACACAACCGTCAGTTTGCATGGCCCAGGAGCAGTCCCTGTCCTCCAATTGCCTCTGTCCTATGCTGTTCCCTCCCCCATAGAAGTATCGTATGCTGTGGGTTCAGCTCCACTTTTTAGTCAGGACGATCTACTAGAGGACAGTCAGCAGCTACTGCCCAGCCAAGAAGTGGAGGAGACATCCCCTGTTTCCTTAGCTAGGCAGGCAAGTAGTGATGAAGAGAGTGGCGCAGTAGGTGGTGTTGGGAGCATTCAGGCTCCTAAAGCACACACTGTTGAGGAACCTGACGAGGACATCAGTGACGTGCAGACACAACTCGATGATGATGAAGCCAATCACACTTGTGAGCTGGGTGCAGAAGGGGCTTCATCGTCATCATCATCATCAGGAGAAGAGGGTGGCAGGTTGCCCGTGAGGCGTCAGTTGAGCCAGCAAGGTGGTAGCATGGTTGGGAGTCAGCATGGTGGCAGCAGTGGGAAGTCTGGAGCCAAACATGCCCAGGGTAGACCACCTGCTTCACGGCAGCCTACCTGCCCGGGAGGTAGTGGAACAGAGGTCCCTGGAGTTGGCAGCAGTAGCAGTCAGTCAGTGCGGACTGTTGGGGGGAAAATCATCTACTCTGAGGTTTGGCAGTTTTTCATCAAGTATCCGGAGGATGTCAACATGGCTGTCACGATGCCGGCTGGCAGGTAGTGGATCCTCTGTGCCAGAGAGGGATTGGCGAGGACCGTGCTAGTGGACCGGTTCTAAGTCACTACTGGTTTTCACCAGAGCCCGCCGCAAAGCGGGATGGTCTTGCTGCGGCGGTAGTGACCAGGTCGTATCCACTAGCAACGGGTCACCTCTCTGACTGCTGATGATAGGCGAGGTACAAGGGAGTAGACAGAAGCAAGGTCGGACGTAGCAGAAGGTCGGGGGCAGGCGGCAAGGTTCGTAGTCAGGGTGGATAGCAGAAGTTCTGGTACACAGGCTTTAGACACACAATACGCTTTCACTAGGCACAAGGGCAACAAGATCCGGCAAGGAAGTGCATGGGAGGAGGTCAGATAAAGGCAGGGAGCAGATGGAAGCCAATTAAGCTAATTGGGCCAGGCACCAATCATTGGTGCACTGGCCCTTTAAGTCTCAGGGAGCTGGCGCGCGCGCGCCCTAGAGAGCGGAGCCGCGCGCGCCAGCACATGACAGCAGGGGACGGGAACGGGTAAGTGACCTGGGATGCGATTCGCGAGCGGGCGCGTCCCGCTGTGCGAATCGCATCCCCGACGGCCATGACAGTGCAGCGCTCCCGGTCAGCGGGACCGACCGGGGCGCTGCGGAGAGAGAGACGCCGTACGCGCTCCGGGGAGGAGCGGGGACCCGGAGCGCTAGGCGTAACAGTACCCCCCCCCCCTTAGGTCTCCCCTTCTCTTTGTCCGGTAACTGCCTCCCCTGGGATGAGGACACCGGGAAAGGATGGAGGGATTCCTCAACGGCAGGCAGTACAGCAGGAGTGGGAATGGGGAGGGAGGGCAGAGGGCGAGGCCTGGCACGGGGCAGTGTGACACCAGGACGAGGGCCATGAGGAGGCACCGAGGCTTGCCTGACTGGACTGGGAGGGGGGGAGAGGCACTTCTTAAGGCGGGCAGAGTCCATAACGACCTTAGGGAGACCGGATACAGGAGGAACCACAGGGTCACGGCAGGGAGTACTGGTAACCGGTATAAGGCAGTCCTTGAAGCAAGAGGTACCCCAGCTCTTGATCTCCCCTGTGGACCAATCCAGGGTTGGGGAATGGTGTAGAAGCCAGGGTAGTCCAAGGAGAACTTCAGAAGTGCAATTGGGGAGGACCAAAAACTCAATTTTCTCGTGATGAGGTCCGATGCACATTAGGAGGGGCTCCGTGCGGTAACGCACGTTGCAATCCAACCTGGCTCCGTTGACCGCGGAAATGTGGAGTGGCTTGACAAGACGGGTCATCGGAATGCGGAATTTATTCACCAAGGACTCCCGAATAAAATTCCCAGAAGCACCAGAGTCCAGGCAGGCCACGGCTGAGAGGGAAGAGCTGGCTGAAGTAGAAATCCGTACAGGCACCGTGAGACGTGGAGAAGCCGACTTAGCATCCAGAGACGCCACACCCACGAGAGCTGGGTGCGAGCGTGCGTTTCCCAGACGTGGAGGAAGGATAGGGCAATCCACCAAAAAATGTTCGGTACTGGCACAGTACAGACAAAGATTCTCTTCCTTACGGCGATTCCTCTCTTCCAGGGTCAGGCGAGACCGATCCACTTGCATGGCTTCCTCGGCGGGAGGCCTAGGCGCAGATTGCAGTGGAGACTGTGGGAGAGGTGTCCAGAGATCTAAGTCTTTTTCCTGGCGGAGCTCTTGATGTCTCTCAGAAAAACGCATGTCAATGCGCGTGGTTAGATGAATGAGTTCATGCAGGTTAGCAGGAGTTTCTCGTGCGGCCAGAACATCTTTAATGTTGCTGGATAGGCCTTTTTTAAAGGTCGCGCAGAGGGCCTCATTATTTCAGGAAAGTTCAGAAGCAAGAGTACGGAATTGTATGGCGTACTCGCCAACGGAAGAATTACCCTGGACCAGGTTCAGCAGGGCAGTCTCAGCAGAAGAGGCTCGGGCAGGTTCCTCAAAGACACTTCGAATTTCCGAGAAGAAGGAGTGTACAGAGGCAGTGACGGGGTCATTGCGGTCCCAGAGGGGTGTGGCCCATGACAGAGCTTTTCCAGACAGAAGGCTGACTACGAAAGCCACCTTAGACCTTTCAGTAGGAAACTGGTCCGACATCATCTCCAAGTGCAGAGAACATTGCGAAAGAAAGCCACGGCAAAACTTAGAGTCCCCATTAAATTTGTCCGGCAAGGACAGGCGGAGGCTAGGAGTGGCCACTCGCTGCGGAAGGGGTGCAGGAGCTGGCGGAGGAGATGATTGCTGCTGAAGTTGCGACTGAAGTTGCTGCACAATGGTGAATACTTCCGACAGCTGGTGGGTTAGATGGGCGATCTGTCGGGATTGCTGGGCGACCACCGTGGTGATATCAGAGATATAAGGCAGAGGGACGTCAGCGGGATCCATGGCCGGATCTACTGTCACGATGCCGGCTGGCAGGTAGTGGATCCTCTGTGCCAGAGAGGGATTGGCGAGGACCGCGCTAGTGGACCGGTTCTAAGTCACTACTGGTTTTCACCAGAGCCCGCCGCAAAGCGGGATGGTCTTGCTGCGGCGGTAGTGACCAGGTCGTATCCACTAGCAACGGGTCACCTCTCTGACTGCTGATGATAGGCGAGGTACAAGGGAGTAGACAGAAGCAAGGTCGGACGTAGCAGAAGGTCGGGGGCAGGCGGCAAGGTTCGTAGTCAGGGTGGATAGCAGAAGTTCTGGTACACAGGCTTTAGACACACAATACGCTTTCACTAGGCACAAGGGCAACAAGATCCGGCAAGGAAGTGCATGGGAGGAGGTCAGATAAAGGCAGGGAGCAGATGGAAGCCAATTAAGCTAATTGGGCCAGGCACCAATCATTGGTGCACTGGCCCTTTAAGTCTCAGGGAGCTGGCGCGCGCGCGCCCTAGAGAGCGGAGCCGCGCGCGCCAGCACATGACAGCAGGGGACGGGAACGGGTAAGTGACCTGGGATGCGATTCGCGAGCGGGCGCGTCCCGCTGTGCGAATCGCATCCCCGACGGCCATGACAGTGCAGCGCTCCCGGTCAGCGGGACCGACCGGGGCGCTGCGGAGAGAGAGACGCCGTACGCGCTCCGGGGAGGAGCGGGGACCCGGAGCGCTAGGCGTAACAATGGCCACATGCAATTTAAAAAAATATCTTTAATCTTTTCAATTGTGAGGCCCTATGGTCTCCTCTTGCTGCTGCCACCTCCAGGCTTGGTTATTCTGTCACTTTTGGTCTGCTCATGCTGTGCCACCTCCAAGCTGTGTCATTGTGCCGCCATGTGGTCTCCTCATGCTGCTGGCACATTATATAAAAATGTTTATGTTAATCTATTTAAAATCTTCAATTTACATTTTTAATATATATCTTTAATCTTTTCAATTATGAGGCGCTATGGTCTCGTCAGGTTGCTGCCACTTCCAGCCTGTCATTCTGCCACTATATGGTCTCCTCATGCTGCCACCACTTCCAGGCTGTCATTCTGCCACTATTTGGTCTCCTCATGGTGCCGCCACCTCCAGGCTGTGTCATTCTGCCACCATTTGGTCTCCACTGGTTCATGTCAGTTTTTTTTTATAGGTTTTTGACCCAAATAAATTGACCAAACATTTTTGGGAAAATTCTGCTAATTTTTAATAAAATTCGATCATCACTAGTCCTCATATGTTATCTCTGGAATTACCACAAGAATCCAAAAAAACAGGTTGGAGTGAGAAAATTAAACCATAACTGATTAAATGAGACATTCAAAGTTTGATATGCAGTTTCGCAGTACCAGCCGTATTTACTTACACGTGCATGGCTTGATATTTTGGACAAGCATTTCATACTGCCAGGATCTCCCCAGTAGCCCTCCTTGGTCAGGCCTGCACCACTAAGAGGGAGTACAAACTGACACACTACTCTAAAATTGTGCCGCTCTGTGGCCTACATAGACTTCCACCACCCCCAGTCTGTGTCATTGTGCTGCCATATGTTCTTCTCATACTGCTACCGTATCCAGGCTCTATCATATCCCATATCCATGGTCTCCTCATGCTGCTGCAACCTCTAGGCTCTGTCATTTATTGATCTTGTAGTTTGACAGTATCTTTAAGTAAATGCTTCGGGCACCCAGGACACTCAGTCATGATCATGGGGGGGGGGGGGGGGAGGGTTAAAGGCAGGGGCTGGGACAGGCAGTAGCTGGCCTCGTGGCAGAATTATACACTATTGGAGCTTGAATTACCGCGGCTGCTGGCGCTAGACTTGTCCTCCAATGGGGTCTCAAAGAAGGATTTAAAGTTTGCTCATTCCAATTACCAGGCTGTGCGGCAGTGATTCTTCAGTGACGCCAGTGATCTGCATGTCATACTGAATAACAGTATTGTTTCACAAACACAGCATACTCTCTATGCATGTTACAACAAGGCAAAGTGTTCTACACCCCTATTGAGGCTCTCCATAGCACAGAAATAGCAGTTTTTAATAGTGATTCGCCACGAATAAATTAGACCAAACCAAATTTTTGGGAAAATTCTGCAAATCAGCTGAATGAAATTTTTCAAAAAATTCGCTAATTTCTAGAAATGACCAAAAGTATGCACTTCTGGACTATGGTATTTTTTTTTTTTTTTACGTTTATGCCATTGACGGCATGGTTTTGTTAACATTATATTTTAATAGTTCGGACATTTACACATGTGATGATATCACATATGTTTATACTTGTTTACATTATTTTATTTAAAAAAAATGGAAAAGAAGGCTGATTCAAACTTTTATTAGGGAATGAACTTATTTACATTTATTAACTTTTTTTTTTCACAATTTTTTTTAGTCCCCATAGGAGATTATTACATGTTATCTTTAGATTGCATACACTGAGCAATGCTGTGCCATAGCATAGCACTGATCAGTGGTATCGCTGCTCCATTGCTACAGCCTGTCCTGGTTCCTTCACTAAAGGAGAGCCGATCAGACATGGTGGAAGAAGGAAAGGGACCAGTTGATAGTGACCCCAGGATTTTGTTGCGGGGGTCCCAAGTTAGCCAAGAACAAAATTTATCACATTTAGATGCCACATTTAGAAGTCAGGCATTAGACATGGGTCCTGCTTGCTGACAGCAAGTGGGACCTACTAGATATAAAGCATGCTCAGCTGCTTAGTGTGCTTCATATGGTGGGAGCAGGCACACATTAGGTTACTAAACATAATGAGTAAGCAGCCTTTAAGGATGTGTTCACATGATCAGGTTTTTTATTGCAATTACAGTGTTTTCCAAACAGTGTGCTTCCAGCTGTTCCAAAACATGTTGTTTTGAAACAGCTGGAGGCACACTATTTGGAAAACACTGGTGTATTAGGTCTACTAGAATGTACTCTATATGCAATTCTTTCTGAAGGTAGAAACATTTGTGTTATTTGAGATAAAGTAGGGGAGTTAGGGAGGGAGCATTTTTTTTGAACTGGTAGTTAAAGTCTTCCTGAAATGGCTGTTCATGGTATGTTCACAGTAGAAATATGAGACTGTCTCATTCTTATGAATGGGGTTTGCACAAACTGTGCTCATGCTGCAGACACAACCCCATTCAGATGTGTAAGACAGACATTCAGTTGCAGAAATGTCTGCAACAAGAGACTGCATTCTACTGCACAGCAAATATACAGAGCACACATTTTCTGGACTTTAGCAAAAATTGTTTGGGGAAATGAAGGTAAATATTTATACGCTATACTCACCCTTCTGTTTCCTCCTGATCCTGCTCTGCTGCTCTGAGTCACCGGTATATGTGCACCGACGATGTCCCCATTTACTCATGCCAATACTGCAATCGATCATTGGCCGATCAAGTGATGGGGTTCTTTTAATAAACTATCTATTAAAAGAAGTCTGTCAGCTCAATCTCATGCCTAGAGCTCAAGTGTCAAGGAGGCGGCACCGAGCCACAGCATGCATTCCTCTTCCCTCCCCCACATACCCCTTTGTTGACTGATTGAGGTACAGGGCTCAGAGCTGGAAGCCAATCAGTCAAGGCAGGGAGGGGTGGGGGAGAGAGGAGGAATGCATGCTGTGGCTTGCCACCACCTCCTTGACACTTGAGTTCTGAATAAGACATGAAATGTTAACTTTAAGTATCAAGCCCAGCAGGATGGGGAGAAGCTAGCTACCAGCTAGTGCTGTCCTGTGGACTTTTGGTCCTTAAAGGGGTACTCCACCCCTAGACATCCAAAGGATAGGGGATAAGATGTCTGATCACGGGGATCCCGTCGCTGGGGACCCCCGCCATCTCCCTGCTGCACTTTGCGGTTCGTTTGGAGCTTCAGGTGCAGCAGCGGAGGCTCATGATGTCACGGCCACACTCCCTCAATGCAAGTCTATGGGAGTGGGCGTGATGGCTGTCACTCCCCATCCCATAGACTTGCATTGAGGGGGCATGGCCATGACGTCACAAGCCTCTGCCCCGAATCGGCAGTCATCCAGCGCGGAGTGTATCGGATGTCTGGGGTGCCGTAGCCGAGATCGCTCTGGTCCCCAGCCGCGAGACCCCCACAATCAGACATCCTTTGGATAGGGGATAAGATGTCTAGGGGTGGAGTACCCCTTTAAACTATGATTTCTCAGAAACGCTGCAGTGTTCTGAGTGGATCATTGATCTTTGTATTATGTTTCCTTTTCATGATGAGCTGGGAAGTTACTTTGTCAAGAATTATTACTAGATTTGGTATATACACAATTTCCAATACTATTACTGGAGGGTATATTTTAGTTAGGATAGATATGACAAACACGACTATGTGGAGCATCTTCCCTTCTGAATGACTATGTGGATATCTTCTCTCTGAATCTATAGGTGACTACAGAATAAGCCGCATTCATTGAAATCCAGCATTTCCCCTTCATTTTCAGCCACCCCCACCCTCAAGACAGTTCTTGGAGAATCTATAACACAGAGACGCCATGTGAGCCCCATACTCCAAGAGTCAAACGTTAATATAGCATCAAGCAGCAGTTTGTCTCCTAAATAGGGAAGCGATAACAAGAGATTGAGTTACACTAACATTCACTTACTGGGGCCTCATGCAAGCTAGAACAGCTCAGATTCACAGATTATGAAGGGGACGTCTCATTGCAATGCTGAAAGAATGCACTTGTGTGTATGCGGAGGGAGCTGGGTTCTCTTTGTGAATGAAGAAAATAATTTTATTATGCATTCAGTTTATTCCATGTGTTAACTGAAAATCACTTTACTAAGGTTAATTTTACCAGGCAATTACAGTGATCCCTCAACTTGCAATGGCCTCAACATACAATAGTTTCAATATACAATGGTCTTTTCTGGACCATTGTAACTTGAAACCAGACTCAACATACAATGCTATGGAATCTGCAAAATGTGTCAATGGCTGGAAGAACCGACCAATCAGAATGGACATTTCACTGGTAAAACCCCTGTATTCCTAAAGTGCATGCACTGACTGGTGTCTGGTAGCGCCCCTTACAGTACAGGGAGGTATTACATGTTCTGTACTCTTTACCTGTGCCAGGGTTAGCTGCTCCTTTGGACACCAGGTGAGGGCGGCTCCATTTTCCTTTTTTTAGGACATTGCGTGTTACCCTGAAGAAGCTCCTGTCCTCTACATAGACCAGTGTTTCCCAAAGAGGGCGCCTCCAGCTGTTGCAAAACTACAACTCCCAGCATGCCCGGACAGCTGAAGGCTGTCCGGGCATGCTGGGAGTTGTAGTTTTGCAATAGCTGGAGGTGCCCTGGTTGGGAAACACTGAAATAGACAGTGATTACAGCTCCCAGCAGATCTTTCTTACTTGTATATGTAAGGATTTGCTTTATCTGTATTAGTTATCTACTTATTTATCTTTAATCCTCACTTTTTCCTATTTTTGGATGACATTTTGGTGGCTTCAGAACCAATTACCAGGTTTCCATAGAGTTATGGTCTCAACATACGATAGTTTCAACATACAATGGTCATCCTGGAACCAATTAATATTGTAACTTGAGGGACCACTGTATTAAGGAAATGTGACTGAAAACATTCCGTACCAAAATAATCATGACAAATGGACAATTGGTATCCATTACAGATGGCAATAAGGAAAGTTATCACCGGCCAATATTGTGAAGGAGACCCTTGTATGAATTATACAATGAATCACTCATGTAGAAGTAAACTCTTGTTTTTCAGCAATTCTGTTATGGAATGCCAATCTCTACAATTCTGTGAGTGAAGGGAAATGAACCTAACAACAATATAACCCTAGGGGGTTAAATAAACCTCTATATTACATGTGCTACTAATAAAACTTTACTTTTATTAAATATTTGCTAACACAAAGGTGAGAAACCCACGTTAAAAGCACAAATCCAGAACTATCACCTCTGGGTCGTATCAGATGTAGCCACCAATGGATACTGACTAGAGTCTGGACACTATGGTACCAAACCAGACCTTACTCAGCCTATCTTGCCATTTAACAATAATTTCTAAACTTAGGGTAAATTAGGGTAAATATCCACCCGTGACAGTGATAGGCAACATTGACACTGCCATTGTATCATGCCACTCATATATGTGCTAACGCCACTTATGTATGTGGTTTTTCCGATAGAGGTTAGCCAGTACACTATAACCATCGGTGGATACTCGGAATACCAATCACCGTGTCCTGCTGTGCACCGCAGGCACGGATCTGAGGCTCACTAGCCTATCCTGACCCTCTCTCAATCTTTAGAACTTAAAACAATAAACTGTCATGCCCCGACATGTTTCGCCACTTGCGTGGCTTTATCAAGGAGATCAAACTGACAGCATTGGATGTCAGAGCCAAATGAGTCCTTTTATGTGGTGCCCTCATGACCTCATCATTCAGTCAACCAATAAGAACCTATCTGTCTATGCACCAATCCTAGGTGTCCCATTACATACAATCACACCAATCACTATTTACTATACTCAACCTTTTGTCCCTGAGCCAATCCATGTAAGTGATACTGCATAACATCACACGCCATTCCAGCGGCTGCCCAATTAGGTTGGTGGTTGTACAAACCAATCACTGCCTGGGGACCTGTCAACATCCGCCTGCTTCAGTGTCATTTAGCAACCTGCGAATATCGGGCATATCCGCGCGCATGCGCACACCGCCCCCGTCACTGCAGCGCAAGCGCTCTCTGATGTCCGTCCCTGACTACTGTTAACTCGATCCTGTCCCGCTGGGGATACTTGGTCTTCATAAAATAGTGTAAAATACTACCTTGTCTAATGCTTGCTGGTACAAATGGACTATGCTCATAGGATTAATAGATTAAAATACAGATATGATTATGTCAAGCTATCCTCATCCAGATAGGTTGTCATAATTACTTTATGTGCTCATGAGTCCATAATGACCATGAATGACACTCTTTCTACCCGAGCACTTGGTGAGTATATATATATATATATATATATATATATATATATACAGTAATTTAAATTAATGGTGGATATTGGTATGTTCCCATGGGTTCATTTTACACCCATCACTACAAGGGCTCATACAGATGACATCCATATAATCTCTACCATAATTATCATTATCCATTTAAACACTAAATCTGTATTGCATTTTCAAAAACAAGCTGGTATTCCTCATACAATGTCTATAACATCCTAACATGTGATACACTAGTATAAATCTGTCATCATCATCTGGCAAATCTATTATTTCACTAGTGCCATACTTCCGTATCTCCATAGACACGACCTTCAATCGAAGGTCGTGTCTATGGAGATAGGGAAGTATGACACTAGTGAAATAATGGATTTGAAAATATTAGTAAAAAGGTATTGGGTATCTACTTACCACATTTGTATACACGGCTCCCAGTCAGTAATAATATATGAGAATAAGGAGAGTAAATAAAACTTAACTTTTATTCTATCACTAAGAAGTATTAAACAAATACGTGATTGTATTATGTAGAGAGGCTAGTAATGTGTCTCCTTGATCAAGACACAAACCAAATTATACAACTGTTAAACGAGCTATACAAGCCAACGCGTTTCGGCCACTATCAGTGACCTCCTCCGAGAATAGATGGGGCATTAGATTGTATCACATTGTATCACATGGACATATCCATTCCTGTAAATAAAGACAATAACACACTTCTCATGTGAATAGGGACAGGTGATACAGTGCCTGTCCTCAAATGTAATGTGACCTGCAAGACAAAAGGTTCCCCTTTTCTGGATCTCATCAGCCGGTTAGGCATCTTGTTTCTCTCCTGTGCGACCCGCAGTAGTGGGGAGCCATGATGTCTCGCTGGCTGCTCAGCGCACATGCCATAGTGCCATAGTACTAAGTGCCATACTTACGTATCTCCATAGACACGACCTTCAATTGAAGGTCGTGTCTATGGAGATACGGAAGTATGGCACTAGTGAAATAATGGATTTGCCAGATGAAGATGACAGATTGATACTAGTGTATCACATGTTAGGATGTTATAGACATTGTATGAGGAATACCAGCTTGTTTTTGAAAATGCAATTTAGATTTAGTGTTTAAATGAATAATGATAATTATGGTAGAGATTATATGGATGTCATCTGTATGAGCCCTTGTAGTGATGGGTGTAAAATGAACCCATGGGAACATACCTATTTCCACCATTAATTTAAATTACTGCTTATTATATGTTCTCGATATATACTCACCAAGTGCTAACCACGGGTAGAAAGAGTGCAATTCATGGTAATTATGAACTCATGAGTGCATAAAGTAATTATGACAACCCACCTGGATGAGGATAGCTTGAAATAATCATATCTGTATTTTAATCTATTAATCCTATGAGCATAGTCCATTTGTATCAGCAAGCATTAGACAATGTAGTATTTTACCCTTTTTTGTGAAGACCAAGTATCCCCAGTGGGACAGGAACGAGTTAACAGTAATCAGGGATGGACATCAGAGAGCGCTTGCGCAGCAGAAACTGGGGCGGTGATATGCCCAATATCAGACACCAGAGAGAGTTTGTGCACATGCACGCGGATATGCCCGACATTCGCAGATTGCTAAATGACACTGTTGCAGACGGATGTTGACAGGTCCCCAGGCAGTGATTGGTTTGTACAACCACCAACCTGATTGGGCAATCGCTTGGATGGCATGTGATGTAATGCAGTATCACCTACATGGATTGGCTCATGGACAAAAGGTTGAGTATAATAAATAGTGATTGGTGTGATTGTATGTGATGGGACACCTAGGATTGGTGCATAGACAGATAGGTTCTTATTGGTTGACTGAATGATGAGGTCATGAGGGCACCACATAAAAGGACTAATTTGGCTCTGACATCCAATGCTGTCAGTTTGATCTCCTTGATAAAGCAACGCAAGTGGCGAAACATGTCGGGGCATGACAGTTTATTGTTTTAAATGCATCTCCACTATGTCTAAAATATGAACATATAAAAGATTAAGAGAGGGTCAGGATAGGCTGGTGATCCTCAGATCCGTGCCTGCGGTGCACAGCAGGACACGGTGATTGTTATTCCGAGTATCCACCGATGGTTATAGTGTACTGGCTAACCTCTATCGGAAAAACCACATACATAAGAAGCGTTCTATATCTGCATCTATATCTGATACAATGATACAATGGCAGTGTCTGTATTTGTTACGCCGAGCGCTCCGGGTTCCCGCTCCTCCCCGGAGCGCTCGCTACACTCTCGCTCCCGCAGCGCCCCGGTCAGATCCACTGACCGGGTGCGCTGCGATACCGCCTCCAGCCGGGATGCGATTCGCGATGCGGGTGGCGCCCGCTCGCGATGCGCACCCCGGCTCCCGTACCTGACTCGCTCTCCGTCGGTCCTGTCCCGGCGCGCGCGGCCCCGCTCCCTAGGGCGCGCGCGCGCCGGGTCTCTGCGATTTAAAGGGCCACTGCGCCGCTGATTGGCGCAGTGGTTCTAATCAGTGTGTTCACCTGTGCACTCCATATTTATACCTCACTTCCCCTGCACTCCCTCGCCGGATCTTGTTGCCATTGTGCCAGTGAAAGCGTTCCCTTGTGTGTTCCTAGCCTATGTTCCAGACCTCCTGCCGTTGCCCCTGACTACGATCCTTGCTGCCTGCCCCGACCTTCTGCTACGTCCGACCTTGCTTCTGTCTACTCCCTTGTACCGCGCCTATCTTCAGCAGTCAGAGAGGTTGAGCCGTTGCTAGTGGATACGACCTGGTCACTACCGCCGCAGCAAGACCATCCCGCTTTGCGGCGGGCTCTGGTGAATACCAGTAGTGACTTAGAACCGGTCCACTAGCACGGTCCACGCCAATCCCTCTCTGGCACAGAGGATCCACCTCCTGCCAGTCGGCATCGTGACAGTAGATCCGGCCATGGATCCCGCTGAAGTACCTCTGCCAGATGTCGCTGACCTCACCACGGTGGTCGCCCAGCACTCACAACAGATAGCGCAACAAGGCCACGAGCTGTCTCAACTGACCGTGATGCTACAGCAGCTACTACCACAGCTTCAGCAATCATCTCCTCCGCCAGCTCCTGCACCTCCTCCGCAGCGAGTGGCCGCCTCAGGCCTACGACTATCCTTGCCGGATAAATTTGATGGGGACTCTAAGTTTTGCCGTGGCTTTCTTTCACAATGTTCCCTGCACTTGGAGATGATGTCGGACCAGTTTCCTACTGAAAGGTCTAAGGTGGCTTTCGTAGTCAGCCTTCTGTCTGGAAAAGCTCTGTCATGGGCCACACCGCTCTGGGACCGCAATGACCCCGTCACTGCCTCTGTACACTCCTTCTTCTCGGAAATTCGAAGTGTCTTTGAGGAACCTGCCCGAGCCTCTTCTGCTGAGACTGCCCTGCTGAACCTGGTCCAGGGTAATTCTTCCGTTGGCGAGTACGCCGTGCAATTCCGTACTCTTGCTTCAGAACTTTCCTGGAATAATGAGGCCCTCTGCGCGACCTTTAAAAAAGGCCTATCCAGCAACATTAAAGATGTTCTGGCCGCACGAGAAATTCCTGCTAACCTACATGAACTCATTCATCTAGCCACTCGCATTGACATGCGTTTTTCCGAAAGGCGTCAGGAGCTCCGCCAGGATATGGACTTTGTTCGCACGAGGCGTTTTTTCTCCCCGGCTCCTCTCTCCTCTGGTCCTCTGCAATCCGTTCCTGTGCCTTCCGCCGTGGAGGCTATGCAAGTTGACCGGTCTCGCCTGACACCTCAAGAGAGGACACGACGCCGCATGGAGAATCTCTGCCTGTACTGTGCCGGTACCGAACACTTCCTGAAGGATTGTCCTATCCGTCCTCCCCGCCTGGAAAGACGTACGCTGACTCCGCACAAAGGTGAAACAGTCCTTGATGTCAACTCTGCGTCTCCACGTCTTACTGTGCCTGTGCGGATATCTGCCTCTACCTTCTCCTTCTCCACTAAGGCCTTCTTGGACTCCGGATCTGCAGGAAACTTTATTTTGGCCTCTCTCATCAACAGGTTCAACATCCCAGTGACCAGTCTCGCCAGACCTCTCTACATCAATTGCGTTAACAATGAAAGATTGGACTGTGCCGTGCGTTACCGCACGGAACCCCTCCTAATGTGCATCGGACCTCACCACGAAAAAATTGAGTTTTTGGTCCTCTCCAATTGCACTTCCGAAATTCTCCTTGGACTACCCTGGCTTCAACACCATTCCCCAACCCTGGATTGGTCCACAGGGGAGATCAAGAGTTGGGGTCCCTCTTGTTTCAAGGACTGCCTTAAACCGGTTACCAGTACTCCTTGCCGTGACCCTGTGGTTTCCCCTGTAACCGGTCTCCCTAAGGCCTATATGGACTTTGCGGATGTTTTTTGCAAAAAACAAGCTGAGACTCTACCTCCTCACAGGCCTTATGACTGTCCTATTGACCTCCTCCCGGGCACTACTCCACCCCGGGGCAGAATTTATCCTCTCTCTGCCCCAGAGACTCTTGCTATGTCTGAGTACATCCAGGAAAATTTAAAAAAGGGCTTTATCCGCAAATCCTCCTCTCCTGCCGGAGCCGGATTTTTCTTTGTGTCCAAAAAAGATGGCTCCCTACGTCCTTGCATTGACTACCGCGGTCTTAATAAAATCACGGTAAAGAACCGCTACCCTCTACCTCTCATCTCTGAACTCTTTGATCGCCTCCAAGGTGACCACATCTTTACCAAACTGGACTTAAGAGGTGCTTATAATCTCATCCGCATCAGAGAGGGGGATGAATGGAAAACGGCATTTAACACTAGAGATGGACACTTTGAGTATCTGGTCATGCCCTTTGGCCTGTGCAACGCCCCTGCCGTCTTCCAAGACTTTGTTAATGACATTTTTCGTGATCTCTTATATTCCTGTGTTGTTGTGTATCTGGACGATATCCTGATTTTTTCTGCCAACCTAGAAGAACACCGCCAGCATGTCCGCATGGTTCTTCAGAGACTTCGTGACAATCAACTTTATGCCAAAATGGAGAAATGTCTGTTTGAATGTCAATCTCTTCCTTTCCTAGGATACTTGGTCTCTGGCCAGGGACTACAAATGGATCCAGACAAACTCTCTGCCGTCTTAGATTGGCCACGCCCCTCCGGACTCCGTGCTATCCAACGTTTTTTGGGGTTCGCCAATTATTACAGACAATTTATTCCACATTTTTCCACCATTGTGGCTCCTATCGTGGCTTTAACCAAAAAGAATGCCAATCCTAAGTCATGGCCTCCTCAAGCGGAAGACGCCTTTAAACAGCTCAAGTCTGCCTTTTCTTCAGCTCCCGTGCTCTCCAGACCTGACCCATCTAAACCCTTCCTATTGGAGGTTGATGCCTCCTCAGTAGGAGCTGGAGCGGTCCTTCTACAAAAAAATTCTTCCGGGCATGCTGTTACTTGTGGTTTTTTTTCTAAGACCTTCTCTCCGGGGGAGAGGAACTACTCCATCGGGGATCGAGAGCTACTAGCCATTAAATTAGCACTTGAGGAATGGAGGCATCTGCTGGAGGGATCAAGATTTCCAGTTATTATTTACACCGATCACAAGAACCTCTCCTATCTCCAGTCTGCCCAACGGCTGAATCCTCGCCAGGCCAGGTGGTCTCTGTTCTTTGCCCGATTTAATTTTGAAATTCACTTTCGGCCTGCCGATAAGAACATTAGGGCCGATGCTCTCTCTCGTTCCTCGGATGCCTCGGAAGTAGAGCTCTCTCCGCAACACATCATTCCTCCTGACTGCCTGATCTCCACTTCTCCAGCCTCCATCAGGCAAACTCCTCCAGGGAAGACCTTCGTCTCTCCACGCCAACGCCTCGGAATCCTCAAATGGGGTCACTCCTCCCATCTCGCAGGTCATGCGGGCATCAAGAAATCCGTGCAACTCATCTCTCGTTTCTATTGGTGGCCGACTCTGGAGACGGATGTTGTGGATTTTGTGCGAGCCTGCACTGTCTGTGCCCGGGATTAGACTCCTCACCAGAAGCCCGCTGGTCTTCTTCATCCTCTGCCTGTTCCCGAACAGCCTTGGTCTCTGATTGGTATGGACTTTATTACAGACTTACCCTCATCCCGTGGCAACACTGTTGTTTGGGTGGTCGTTGATCGATTCTCCAAGATGGCACATTTCATCCCTCTTCCTGGTCTTCCTTCTGCGCCTCAGTTGGCAAAACAATTTTTTGTACACATTTTTCGTCTTCACGGGTTGCCCACGTTGATCGTCTCGGATAGAGGCGTCCAATTCGTGTCTAAATTCTGGAGGGCTCTCTGTAAACAACTCAAGATTAAATTAAACTTTTCTTCTGCTTATCATCCTCAATCCAATGGGCAAGTAGAAAGAATTAACCAGGTCCTGGGTGATTATTTACGGCATTTTGTTTCCTCCCGCCAGGATGACTGGGCAGATCTTCTACCATGGGCCGAATTCTCGTATAACTTCAGAGTTTCTGAATCTTCTTCCAAATCCCCATTTTTCGTGGTGTACGGCCGTCACCCTCTTCCCCCCCTCCCTACTCCCTTGCCCTCTGGTGTACCCGCTGTGGATGAAATATCTCGTGATCTTTCCACCATATGGAAAGAGACCCAAAATTCTCTCTTACAGGCTTCATCACGCATGAAGAAGTTTGCTGATAAGAAAAGAAGAGCTCCCCCCATTTTTTCTCCCGGAGACAAGGTATGGCTCTCCGCTAAATATGTCCGCTTCCGTGTTCCCAGCTACAAATTGGGACCACGCTATCTTGGTCCTTTCAAAATTTTGTGCCAGATTAATCCTGTCTCTTATAAACTTCTTCTCCCTCCTTCTCTTCGTATTCCTAATGCCTTTCACGTTTCTCTTCTTAAACCACTCATCATCAACCGTTTCTCTCCTAAACTTATCTCTCCCACTCCTGTCTCCGGTTCTTCAGACATCTTTCCCGTAAAGGAGATACTGGCCTCCAAAAAGGTCAGAGGAAAAACCTTCTTTTTGGTTGACTGGGAGGGCTGTGGTCCTGAAGAGAGATCCTGGGAACCTGAGGACAATATCCTAGATAAAAATCTGGTCCTCAGGTTCTCAGGCTCCAAGAAGAGGGGGAGACCCAAGGGGGGGGGGGTACTGTTACGCCGAGCGCTCCGGGTTCCCGCTCCTCCCCGGAGCGCTCGCTACACTCTCGCTCCCGCAGCGCCCCGGTCAGATCCACTGACCGGGTGCGCTGCGATACCGCCTCCAGCCGGGATGCGATTCGCGATGCGGGTGGCGCCCGCTCGCGATGCGCACCCCGGCTCCCGTACCTGACTCGCTCTCCGTCGGTCCTGTCCCGGCGCGCGCGGCCCCGCTCCCTAGGGCGCGCGCGCGCCGGGTCTCTGCGATTTAAAGGGCCACTGCGCCGCTGATTGGCGCAGTGGTTCTAATCAGTGTGTTCACCTGTGCACTCCATATTTATACCTCACTTCCCCTGCACTCCCTCGCCGGATCTTGTTGCCATTGTGCCAGTGAAAGCGTTCCCTTGTGTGTTCCTAGCCTGTGTTCCAGACCTCCTGCCGTTGCCCCTGACTACGATCCTTGCTGCCTGCCCCGACCTTCTGCTACGTCCGACCTTGCTTCTGTCTACTCCCTTGTACCGCGCCTATCTTCAGCAGTCAGAGAGGTTGAGCCGTTGCTAGTGGATACGACCTGGTCACTACCGCCGCAGCAAGACCATCCCGCTTTGCGGCGGGCTCTGGTGAATACCAGTAGTGACTTAGAACCGGTCCACTAGCACGGTCCACGCCAATCCCTCTCTGGCACAGAGGATCCACCTCCTGCCAGCCGGCATCGTGACAGTATTGCCTTTCACTGTCACGGGTGAGGGATATTTACCCCCTAAGTTTGGGAATTATTGTTAATGGGCAAGATAGGCTGAGTAAGGTCTGGTTTGGTACCATAGTGTCCAGACTCTAGTCAGTATCCATTGGTGGCTACATCTGATACGACCCAGAGGTGATAGTTCTCAGA
Organism: Hyla sarda; assembly: GCF_029499605.1. Lineage (NCBI taxonomy): Eukaryota > Metazoa > Chordata > Amphibia > Anura > Hylidae > Hyla > Hyla sarda. The sequence goes on from NC_079190.1 coordinate 97,693,993, forward strand.
CACCTAGAATGACACAAGTAGATTTGTGCTTTTAACGTGGGTTTCCCACCTTTTTGTTAGCAAATATTTATTAAAAGTTAAGTTTTATTAGTAGCACATGTAATATAGAGGTTTATTTAACCCCTTAGGGTTATATTGTTGTTAGATTCTGTACCTCTACATGTGTTATTTGGCCAATTAGAGTAGTGAGGTGAAGGGAAATGAAACCCAGGCTCCATACACACTGTGCCTGAACCTCCTGTTGACCGGACACGATGAGGAGATTTCCTGGTGTATAACTCCTACAGAAAGCTCTAAGCCACTCTATATAAATACAACAGTACACGTCGCACATAGGATCTTATTGTAAGGCTAGCCTTTACAGCTAACACTCTTTGGATCCCCTGCAGGTAACAGAGACACGTGTATCTCTCTTTAACATAGATATATATAGTGGGAGCTTATACATTAAATGTAGGGCTCCACTGCGTAAGGCAGCAGTGCAATACAGTGGGGGTATACGTGTAACTACATCAGTATATAATCATTATTGCATCAGTATTTCAGAACTACGCAAGACAGTCACTTTAAAAAACAGATCTTATATGGATTAAATAATGAGGATTTACTAATGCAGAAAGGATCTATGGCTGTGTTCACATGGCAGAATTTCTGAGGCAGATATTTCTGCTGCGGAAATCTGAATTCCAGAGTCTGCAGAAACATTGAACCAGTTCAATGTTTCTGTGGATTCCGCTCAGACATACATTGCCGTCTATGAAGATAGCCTAAGACTGTTATGTTGTTTTTTGTTGGTGGGCAAGTTTTCCATAAAAGGGGATGCAACAGTACATAAAAATGATACAGATTGCCTTTTTCTGTCCTGTTAAATAGGTACTGTTACAATGAGCCACGACAGAGTTTTTTGTTTGTTTGTTTTTGCTACCAGATTGACGCATTTGGTAGTCAGAATGGCAGAAGTTCCATAGACTTGTATGGGGCTTCTGGCATTCCGAATCAGCCTTAAAAAAAAAAAAAAAAAGACGCCAAAGGAAAAAACACCAAGTCTCAACTGTAGCTTGTGAGTGCAAAATAACAGGGCAGTTTTTTTGTGGTGATTTTTTCAGGTAAAGAAAAAGCCACAAAAGACTGCCCTGTTATTTTGCACTTCCAAGATGCAGTTTTGGTGGTCTTTTCTCCCCCTGCATTTTTCAGTGGTTAGCACTGTTGTTTTGCAGCGCTGGGGTTCTAGGTTCAAATCTCGGGGGCCATGTTTGCGTGGGGTTTCTCTGGGTATTCTGGTTCTTTCCACACTCCAACATATCAACATATCAGATTGGTGAAATTAGATTGTGAGTCCCAATGAGGACAGGGAACCAATTTGAGTGTACAGTGCTGAGGAATATGTGTATGCTATATACATGTATACATATATATATATATATATATATATATATTGTGACAGTGTGGCAAGGAAAGGGTGTATTTCCCTAACTAACCCTGGAGAAACCTCCACCTGTGGCCTAATTAATGAGGTAGCAGAGAGGTGAAGTCTGTCAAACAGAATAATCTGGGCTCTTCCCCCAAAAGACAGCAAGGTGGCTTTGGGGGAGGCAGGGGTCCTGGTGAGGAACACACAGCCCGAGCTGTGAGTGGCCCCAACAGGGAAGTGTGGACGGGACACACAGCAAGAGGTTGCAAACACTGTGTGTGAACAGTGAGTAGAAGGTTGCAGGAGGCATAAGTTTAACTAGCCGGGAAAAGCCCACCAGTGGATAGTCAGGGGATGCTGGATTGTTAGTTAGTAACTAGATGGTCTAGGGTTTTGTTTGTTCCTGTCTTATGTTTTTATTTATCCTGGAACCTGTCTAATCAAGCTGGCAAGGGGCCGGACTTGCATAAAGTACTGTTGTTTGCCTGCTGATTGAAGTGGAAACGTGTCCTGTGGCGGTGTCAAGGACGATCCCAGAGCTATCCCCAGGGAGAAATCCTTACAATATATAAATTTATTATTCTTATAACAACTCATTGATGATTTCGTCTTGTAAGGATTTCTATTGAATTGGGGAGAGGGGAGAGACATGGTGTTTTTGATGGCGGTTTTGGCCTCCCACAAGAGAAAAATGCTAAGATTTATTTAAAGAAAACCCTGTGGTCTCAGCTTGCTATGATTTTACAAAAACTACACTGAGGCAGAAAACGACCAAGAAGTGTGAAAAAACACCCTACTGATTTTCAGCTAACATCTGGCCCCAGTATTTTTGACGCAAAAATACTCATTGCGTCTAATGTGGCTTTTATGGAGCATTTTTGCTTATAATAAAAATTCAAGAAACCTAGCCTAATACACATCACACATGGATGCATCCTTATTTCAGTCTCCTGAAGCCGGTTTCAAATGGCAGAATTTCTGCACTGAATTCTGCATATAAAAAATTATGCATGAATTTATAGCCAATACACCTCAATGGGATTTTGCTGTCCTAGTCACACATCTGAATTTCTGCTGCAGGATTATCATTGAAGTGTATTGGCTATAAATTCATGCAAACATTTTTTTATGCAGAATTCAGTGCATAAATTCTGCTGTGTGAAACCGGCCTTAGGCCAGGTTCACATGCAAGAATTTCTGCATGGAATTCCACATGAAAATTCTGCATGAATTTATAGCCAATACATTTCAATAGAATTCTGCTGGCCCATTTACACAGCAGAATTTCTGCGGCAGAAATTCCATTGAAGTGAATGTGCAATTTTTATGGAAAATCTGCATATCTGCATCAGAATTTTGCAGATTTTAAACGTGCGGTATTGGTGCGGAATCAGTCCACATGATTCAACATCTCTTACATTACTACGCAGTCACCCCAGACTCCTGCAGTGCTGCGGTACTACTACTGCTCCCATCATGGAACAGACTCTTTTCCATGATAGGAGTAGTAGTTCCCCGGCTGCAGAAGAACTCTGCAGGCAGCTTGGGAGACTACTGTAGCACTGGTACTACTACTCACATCATGGAACAGAGTCTGTTCCATGTTGGGGGTAGTAGTAAAGTGGCTGAGGTATTGATCACATCAAGTATGAGACCCGCTGTGATCATAAGTTATTAACCAGGGGAGCGGACAGCATGCTGCATCGTTCCCTCCCCAGCGATGTATATTTCAGTTTCGTAAATTCAAATACCCGCCAGGAGTCCAGAATGGCCAGCAGCAAGTGGCCATTGGGGGCTCCTGGCAAGGTTTTTAAAATGATACAGTGAGGAACCTATTTTTTCATACAGCCGGCCGGCCAGGGATTGAGGCACAGTGCCACCCGCTTCCCCAGCAGGAACAGACACTGTCCATGATAGGAGTTGTAGTAGGAGAGAAGGCTCCTGCCGGGAAAGCAGACGGCATTCTGCCACGATCCCCAGCCGACTGCCTCCATAAAAACTAGGATCAGCACTGTATAATTTTAAAAAAACCCTGGGAGCCCTGATTGGCCACTTCGTTCAGGACTCCCAGCGGGGTATTTGAATTTATGAAACTGAAATATACATCGTTGGGGAGCGGAGCGGCTGCATGCCACCAGCTCCCCAGGTTAATAACTTATGATCACAGTGGCCAATGTCTGGAATAATATAAGACCAGACTTATATTTTTCCGGACCACAGAAATCTGCATGCGGAAATTCTGCTGTGTTAATGACGTGCGGAATCCCATTAAGAGATTTTTCATTGTGTGAAAGTGGCCTTTGGCTTCAATATTTTTTCCATGTGCAAAATGGTGCATGCTGTGTTTTTAAAATACCCTTTTTTATAGGCAGTTTATGGGTCAGTCTATTGTATCAGTATTCGCCAGTTACAAAACCAGAAGTGAACACAGAGAAAACGTATAATAAAAATATTTGCTCCCCTTCTGTCTTTCCGACACGCTTCTGGTTTTGGCTTACAAATACTGATGCAAAATTTTGACTAAAATACTGCCGTGTGAAAGTGACTGAGGTTTGGAATGTAAGCACTGTGGTGTAAAAAAACATAGACGCATTTCTGCTTTTTTTCTCCTCTTTTTCTCCTTAGTTTATGGTTAATAGACTGCTTGCTATGTGATACTTAGAGAAAAAGCTAGTTTCCACATGTTGCTTGGTATGGATGCACTTTGTGAAGCTGTTTGGACTTGTCATCCGGTGGCTGGGACAGGTGGCATCTGCGTGATTAATGTGTACACAGCCAGTTATCATTGTGTCCTGTTACTTTGAACCAGAGACCACAGTCACAAGTTAACCGTTAAAGGCTGTGCTATTACTTTTCAGTGTTTAGTAAGGTTTGAGAGAGAATTTTTCTTCTTTTATAGCTGTGTTTAGTAGCGATAGTGCAACATGCAGAAAGGTATTCCCTCCCAACGAAAACACAAAACATGCCATTCATTCTATTCATATTATAAACTTATTGGGCCATGACCAGTTGGCATTTTATTGGGCAGGCACATAAAAGACGCTGCAGAGACACCATGTAATAAATCTGTAATGGTTCTATTTCTAATACTATGTGAACACAGTCAGAGCAGTCTGCTAGGTCTGGAGACATTACTAGAATTCACTAGGTCCCTATGGATTAGCTAGCAAAGCTTAGGATAGGGCCGCACTACCTTGTTCAGTTTATAGGATATTAAATAGCATATAGCAGTTATATAACTAAAATTACATTGGCTGTAACTTTTACGGCACCACAATATATTAATACCATAAGATTACATTTTCTGAGAACCCACACAGAATGTAGGGAGTGCAGTCCCTTCTTATGCATGTTACCTGCATGTCTCCCCTAGTTTTTGCCCCACGTATAAAGCACAGCGATCAGCCAAGGAACTTGCTAATGCTTGTTTGCTGGCTGATCATATCTTTCGTGGGGCCCTCTAAATCTTCATTTGCCGGCAGCACATTTCCCCATCTACATGGGATATACAGTCTACAATAATGGAAGTTAAAGGGGTACTCCAGCGGTAAGACATCTTATCCCCTATCCAAAGGATAGGGGATAAGATGCCTGATCGTGGGGGTCCCCCCCCAGCTGGGGACCCCCATGATCAGCTGTCACTCCCCCTCCCATAGGCTTGCATTGAGGGGGCGGAGCCGTGACATCACATTACTCCGGCCTCGTGATTGGCAGTCATCAGACCCGGAGCGAACATGCTCCAGGGGCTGATGGTAAAGGGGTGCTGCGTGAAAGATCACGGGGGTCCCCAGCGGCTGGACCCCCGCAATCAGGCATCTTATCCCCTATCCTTTGGATAGGGGATAAGATGTCTTAGCGCCGGAGCCAGAATGATCTATCTGCCATGGGAAGGGTCCTTTAGAAGAGCATTGATTGACTTGTACATGGTCAACTGGGAAGCTTTCTTTCTGTGTAAGATGACCCTTCGGCTATGTTCACACAATGGAATTTTCGTGCAGATTTCCACAGAAGAATTCCTCACAGACATTCCACAGCAACAGAGTCTCATTGATTTCAATGGGATTCTGCTGCGCTGTGCACACAGCAGAAATCCTGATTCCGGAGTCCGCAGAAAGAATATTCCGCACGGACATTCCACCATCTAAACATAGCCATTAGGTCACCATATTTGTGATACAATTGTATTTTTCATTAACATTTTCATTTGCTCAATTCATTCTCATTATTCTTCCTGTTATTATTACTCCCATGTCATTGTTCTATTATATTGCACGTAATATAGTAATAATAATAATCATAATACTTATCTTGCAAACTATTTTACCCTTGGGTAAATGAATAGCTGAAAGTCACACCTAAAAGGCACTTAAAGACAGATGGCACCTGTTGTTAGCTGACAAAACCCTGCGCCCTATGTGAGGTATACATTAAAATATTTGCTGTGGCTGTTAGTACAGTACTCTGTGTGTCCTAAATCTGTCCTTGTAACACAAACACTGTGTACAGAGCGACACTCAGGAAAACAACATTGGCCTCTAGCACAGAGGTAATATGAGGTCACTTGCCGGGCACCATGCCATATTTACCCCTTCATGGCTACAGCAGCATCGCTCTATACCAATAAAGTTGAACCTCTGTGTATAAACACCTGTAATATGTAATATATAATATGTGTGTATATATACAATAAGTGAGTCCCACCATTCACATTTTTGTAAATATTTTATTATATCTTTTCATGTGAAAACAATGAAGAAATGACCCTCTGCTACAATATAATGTAGTGAGTGCACAGCCGGTATGAGGCTGCATTCACATTTCGTTTTTAAGTTACGGCCGGCTCCTTTTTGACCCGTATGCGGTTTTGTGACCGGACCTAAAACCGTAGAATAGTACGGTTTTAGGTCCGGTCAGGAAACCGCAAACGGGTCAAAAATGAGCCGACCGGAGTCACCGTTTGACTCCGGTCGGCTCATTAAAGTAAATGGATTTCAGCGCTGGTCCGGCTGGGGTATGGGAGAGCCCGGTTTGCCCCTCCCCCAGCCGGATCAGGTACCCGTAAAGCAAAAACTAAGTGTGAATGTAGCCTTACAGTGTTTAATGTTGTGTCCCCTCAAAATAACTCCACACAGCAATTATTTCTAAACCTTGGCAACAAAAGTAAGTACATCCCTAAATGGAAATGTCCATAGTGGGCCCAATGAGTCAATATTCTGTGTGGCCACAATTATTTTCCAGCAAGGCCTTAAAGGGGTACTCCACCGCACACATCTTATGTTATAAGTGGTTAGATCGCAGGGATCCAGATGGTTGGGACCCCTGTGATCTCCGGGCCAGCACCCCTGTCATTCGGGTCACAGAGCGAACTCTGCTCCATGCCCGATGACTGCCGATGTAGGCTGCCACATCCCCTCCATTCAAGTCTATGGGAGAAGGCGTGATGGCTCTGTACTAGCCATCAAGCCCCCTCCCATAGACATGAATGGAGGGGTGTGGTGTGACATCCTGGACTCGGAAGCTGCAAGCTTCCGTGTTCCGGACGCCACAGCTGCCAGCCCGGAGATCGCGGGGGTCCCTAGCGGTGGGACCCTCCGCGATCTAACATCTTATCCCCTATCCTTTGAATAGGGGATAAGATGTGTGTGGTGGAGTACCCCTTTAAGCCTCTTGTGCATGACATTCACCAGAGCTTTACAGATTGCCACTAGAGTCCTCTTCCATTCCTCTATGAGACCTTTGTGCTCCCCCACCTTCCATTGAGGATTCCTCACAGATGCTCAATAGGGTTTAGGTCTGAAGACATGCTTGGCATGTTCTACTTCAGTATATCACAGTACATGTTGACATTCATGGTTTCCTCAATGATCTGTAGCTCCTTATTGCCAGCAGCACTCATACAGGCTCAGACCATGACACTCTCACCACCATGCTTGACTGTAGGCAAGACACACTTGTCTTTGTACTCGTCTCCTGGTTGCCACCACACACGCTTGATATCGCATGAACCAAATAAGTTTATCTTGGTCTCATTTACCACAGGGCATGGTTCCAGTAATCCATGTCCTTAGTCTGCTTGTCTTCAGCAAACTGTTTGTGAGCTTTCTTGTGCTTAATCTTTAGAAGATGCTTCCTTCGGGGACGACAGACATGCAGACCAACTTGATGCAGTGTGCGGCATATGGTCTAAGCACTGACAGGCTGACCCCACCACTTCAAATTCTGGAGCAATGATGGCAGCACTCATACTTCTATTTCCCAAAGACAACCTCTGGATAGGAAGCTTAGCAAGTGCAATGTCTTTGGTCGACCATGGCCTGTTCTGTGAAGAACCTGTCCTGTGAAACTGCTGTATGGTCTTGCTCACCATGCTCCAGCTCAGTTTCAAGGCCTTGGAAATCTTCTTATAGCCTAGGTCATCTTTATATAGAGCAATGTCTTTTTTTTCAGATACCCAGAGAGTTCTTTGCCATTAGATGCCATGTTCAACTTCCAGTGACCGGTATTAGAGAGCATGCGAGCGAAACCACCATATTTAGGACACCTGCTCCCCATTCACACCTGAAGTGGAGGACTTTGAGTTAGGTGCATGGTCCTCTCATGCATCTCCTCCTCAGCCATGCACTTTGCAGCATTCTATTAAAAGTTTTGATTAAATTCCCCCCCCCCATAAAATTCCCCCCATAGGCATGTCAGCCACATATTTTCAACAATTTTATTCCCAATTTTTTATATGCTCAAGTGGGCAGTCCTATCAATGACTAACAGCCTTCCTGGGAAGTGTGTGTACAGATATAGCTCTCCATTGCTGAACAGGTCTACCCATTGGACTCCCAAGGCTTAAATTAAGTTAAAGGGGGGGGGGGGGGGGAATTACAATCAACTGGTGCCAGAAAGTTAAATATATTTGTAAATTACTTCAATTAAAAAATCTTAATCCTTCCAGTACCTACTAGCTGCTGTATGCTACAGAGGAAGTTCTTTTCTTTTTGAATTTATTTTCTGTCTGACCGCAGTTCTCTCTGCTGACATCTCTGTCCATGTCAGGAACTGTCCAGAGCAGGATAGGTTTGCTATAAGGATTTGCTCCTGCTCTGGACAGTTCCTGGCATGGACAGAGGTGTCAGCAGAGAGCACTGTGGTCAGACAGAAAAGAAATTCAAAAAGAAAAGAACTTCCTGCGGAGCATACAGCAGCTGATAAGTACTGGAAGGATTAAGATTTTTAAATAGAAGTAATTTACAAATCGGTTTAACTTTCTGGCATCAGTTGAGTTAAAAAAAAATTGTTTTCCACTGGAGTACCCCTTTAAGTTATATACTTTTTTTTTTTTTTTATAAAACTACATATCAATCTGCCCAGCTCATTTTGTTCTAAACACATCATCCAGGCAGCATGCTAAATTTGACAGGTTTCTTTTACTCCATGACTTTGTGTCAACGAGTCATAATCCAACTTTAATTTTTATGGCACAGTCAAGAAACATCACATCTGGTTCCTCAGATTTGTTATGAATTAAAAAGGTGTTCTGGGGCAATGCATATTGGCTATCCTCGGTATTAGTGTGTGATCTGTTGTCTTCAGGATCCTGATGACCAGAACTATTAAGAACACAGTCCACACACCCCAGACACATGCTGCCATCATTTGCCAACCAACTCACCTATACACTACTCACCAGTAGTCGTATTAACGTATTAAAGCTTTAACCTTTATTATAAAAGAAAGGGGGTACCTTGGGGAAGATCTTCCGTAACTTAGTAAGACCTATATTTCTTCACACACTTCCGCTGCTTGAGGCCAAAGACAAAATGTAAACTCTGCCATATTAGAGCCCAGATGCATCACAAGCCTATGGGTCTATTCACATGGTAAAATTTCCCCTTGCGGAATTATACCTCAAATGAAAGCTCATAGACATCTATGGGATTCCGCACTCACATTCACACTTCTGAGTTTCAGCTTGCGGAATTCCGCAAGCGAAAATTCAGAAGTGTGAATGTGAGTGCGGAATCCCATAGAAGTCTATGGGCTTTAATTTGAGGTGGAATTCCGCAAGGGGAAATTTTGTCGTGTGAGTAAACCTATGGGATGCTGCCATACCGGGGAGACGTGGTCAGATTCCCTGTGATCATATGTTGCTAGCACATTGTTATTGGGCAAACACAGAATCTTAATGTACCCCACTGCATGACAATAATCTCTGTGTAGTTATTGCCTTTATCTGCATTGCTTATGTGTAGCAAATCTAAAAAGAAAATACGGATTTAGATAGTGTTAAAATTTGTACATCCATGTGTGAGGACAGGGAATACACACATAATGTGAGATTCTTATGGATAAAATCCCATAATGCAGAATAAAATAAAACAGTTACTGATTTGGGTGTAGACATACGGCTGCCAATTCAACAATCCTCTCTTACTTGCCACCAAAAAAAAAAAAAAACCTTCTAGAAGTAACAAGAACTTTCTGCTTCCTCGATATACGCCAGGGTATGTTTTCGTTTTTCCAAGAAATCCTGAGACACACAGTGTGAGCTGGGACACCACAGAGTCTGCTCAAGAATAAGAAAGAAAGAAGTTGACATGACACAGGCCCATTATTTTATGTTCTTGGCCTGACCCCACCCTATCAACATCCTGTGTTGTGTTCTATGGTTGAGATCAAAACTCTACTGGCTGAAGAAGTCTTGAGGCACCAGTGGTGGAAAAGAATCTCTAAGCAATGCACATTCACACGTCTTTACAGTACTCAGGGTACTGGATACAGAATAGCTCTCGCATTTTCACTTTCATTCCCAACTTAACTTAACCCTTTCATGAATGGGGGTATTTGGGGGTCTTAATGCTCAAAGCCAAATTTAATGCTGCATTTTAAAGGTGATTTTATTTTTTTCTATTTACTATACACATAATGATCTCTTGTTTTTTTTTTTATTATTAGTTTTTTTTATTTCATTTAGAAAAGGATAAACAAAATTATGAATAAAACATAACAAAAAATTGGGCAACATTTGGTGGCTGGATGTCACTATTGTGTGTTTAGAGTATATACATTCATTATAAGACAGTAGTCTTTATGCTTTTGGGTCCTGAGAAGTTCCTTTTTAATTGTTTATTTTTTCTTATTTTCTTATTTTTTTATGTATTTCTTTTTTTAATTACATTATTTGTTTTTATATATATATATATATATATATATATAAAATTTTTTTACAATAGTACAGCTCTCAAGACAATCACTTTGTTCAGTTTCAAATGACAGGCAATCAATTATTTCAGTTCCTTAACACAGTACAGGGCCGGAATGTCAGTGTGACAGCCCAATCCGGTGTTGGCATGCATGCAAGTGCTTGCACAGTGCCATCCAATCCAACAGTTTGTTAGCCAAGCCAGAACTGGTGAAGATTTGCACCTCAGTTAGCGCAATTGCGCCCAAAGGTGCAACAAACTGAAAAGTTGCGCATCATAAATTCCTGACCACTGAATGATATCAACTAAAATCACAACTTGGTGTGTTCTTTTTGAAAAACCATTTAAATGAAAAGTCACAAAACTTTGGCACAAAAAGTCACTGTGACAAAGAACAGCCCCCCCTCCCCCCCCCCCCCCCCCCCCAAAAAAAAAAAGGGGTGGAGAGGTAAAACGATTCATAAATACCCCCATGGTCTTTTGACTATTAACTTATGTGGTATGGATGGGAGAGGGTTAATATATGCGAAAATAAGTAGTGAACAAAAGTAACAAGGATATAAAATTCTCTAAAGAATGTCCCCTTGAAAATCTAAAAAAATTCCCCAGTAAAGGGGTTGTCACTCGAGCATTTCTGAATAGTTTTTTTTAGACTTAATCCTTGTAATAGTCGTTTTGAGAGTAGTGATGACCTTATTGTTGTCACCTAATTTTCATTTAAAAAAAAATGTACGTAAAGGGAAATGTCCGTGTAGAAATGTAACCATTTGATATATGGAGTGTATATATATATATATATATATATATATATATTTCCTGTTTTTTATTTCTTTTAAGAGGGGAAATAAACTATAGCTGTGGTTATAAATGAAGTACATAGTGGCGGAGCTCCATTTATCAGCATACGCAATAAATAAGCTTCTGCGGACACGTAAATGTCTACGTTGATGTATTTATGTTTGTTTTTTCCAGCTTCTTTCCCTCTGCTGAACTTGCCTGCTGTACAATGTTTACATTAAGCTTGGACACTGCAAGAGTTTCCCTTACTGGGGCCCCTTGCTATAATCTGAGGTTGTTTCCTATTGCTGCCACATTGGCTATGCATTCCTGAGCTCTGAGCAACAGGCTTCTCCTTTCCCTCCGCCCGCCCATGCTCCACAGAGGTGAAGGATTTAGTAGACAGGAGTAAGATCGGGGGGCTCATTGCTGTATCTGGTCTCAAGTCACAACATGTGGCGTAGTAATGCAAAAGGAGATAATACAATGGCGCAATATCCAGGCACCTGATAATTATTATTTCACTGCATCCGGTAGCGAAAATTACAATGCCGAGCGTGTCAACTTAGCAAAGGTTAACTTGTCGATGTAGCAGAGCTGAGTTTGGCACCAACACGATGTGATATCCTTCTGTATTATACTGATTTTCTATAGAACTGCGAATAAGTCCTTACCACAATGGGCAACAGAAACATATGACAAATTTAGCGCTACTACGGTTATATGGGGAGATTTACCAAGACCTGTCCAGAGGAAAAGTTGCCCAGTTGCCCATAGCAACCAATCAGATTGCTTCTTTCATTTTTTAGAGGCCTTGTTAAAAATGAAAGAAACAATCTGATGGTTGCTATGGGCAACTGGGCAACTTTTCCTCTGGACAGGTTTTGTTGAATCTCCCCCATAGTAACTATTAGAGATGAGCGAATTTACAGTAAATTCGATTCGTCACGAACTTCTCGGCTCGGCAGTTGAGGACTTATCCTGCATAAATGAGTTCAGCTTTCAGGTGCTCCCGTGGGCTGGAAAAGGTGGATACAGTCCTAGGAGACTCTTTCCTAGGACTGTATCCACCTTTTCCAGCCCACCGTAGCACCTGAAGGCTGAACTAATTTATGCAGGATAAGTCATCAACTGCAGAGCCGAGAAGTTTGTAACGAATCGAATTTACTGTAAATTCGCTCATCTCTAGTAACTATGTAGTAACTTTATAGTGTGGTGTCCCGGTACTGTATTTCATATTGTACCTTTGTAGAGGTCCCCATAGTCAGAGTCCCTAGGAACATCAGGGTCCCTCTTCTATAGTTATCCCCTCGTCACCCCTTAGTTGGTTCATATTTGTATAGGAATTCATATAAATATAAGTATAAATATGTATATATTCAAATGCCTACCTGTTCAGTGTAGCGGGTCATGTGATTAGGTTCAGAACTCTATGGTTTTGCTAAAGGACCTTTGGTGGTTCTCATGACACGTGTTCACCCACAATGTAATGTAACGGTGAGTGACCGTTGTTATGGACCAATCCAAAACGGCCTGCCCCTGCCCATATAAGGGACCTGCGCCATCTTGATCCCTCTCTTGGGTTGCTGATTCTGGAAGAGGTAAGACCTCCGCAGCTTACAAGACAATTTACTAGGCCAAAGCCTTGCAGCCTCGGCCTCTAACATAGCAGATATACTACGCAATTCCCCGCTACTCTGCGCAAGATCACTGGACCTAAACGCACCCTTAAATCCAGCGGATCTATGCTACAAAATCTCTGAGAAGCCAAATTGAGCTTATCTGATCCCAACCAACTGTCAATCGCTGCTCAGCTATATCTATAGAGACTCTGTTATCTGGACTGTTACTATTGCTGCATGTACAGAAATTCTTCAGTAAAAGTTCCTGCAAGTTTTCAGTTAACAGTGGTTGTGAACAATCCTTTATTCTACATTCACCTATTGCTCTTGGGAAGGGTGGTGATAAGCCTATCAGGATTACAGTATTTAAAGGGGTTATCCAGGAAAAAAACTTTTTTTTATATGTCAACTGGCTCCAGAAAGTTAAACAGATTTGTAAATTACTTCTATTAAAAAATCTTCATCCTTTCAGTACTTATGAGCTTCTGAAGTTGAGTTGTTCTTTTCTGTCTAAGTTCTCTCTGATGACACGTGTCTCGGGAACTGCCCAGTTTTGAAGCAAATCCCCATAGCAAACCTATTCTACTCTATGCAGTTCCCGAGACAAGCAGAGATGTCAGCAGAGAGCACTGTTGCCAGACAGAAAACAACAACTCATCTTTAGCAGCTGATAATTACTGAAAGGATTAAGATTTTTTTAATAGAAGTAATTTACAAATCTGTTTAACTTTCAGGAGCTAGTTGATATGAAAAAAAAGTTTTTTCCTGGAATACCCCTTTAACCCTCACCCTGGCGTCACGAGTGACAAGGGTTAACAGCGCCTTTTATTATCCTGAACAGCAACACCCTAACTACCCTACACCCCCCAAGGTTACCACAATAGTAACTATGTAGTAACTTTAGGGGCCTGCTACATTTCTGTCCCCCCATTTTGTGTGTTCTAGGGAAACATTCCAGAAGTTTAGAAATTTCGGGAGAGGGCTGCAGTGCTTTTCGGTTGTAGTCTTGGGAAGGCAGCCGAGCAGGTGGGCTTGTCTGCGAAGTCTGTAGGAAGAATAGAATGCTAGGAATGTGGCTTTTCTTCAAGCCTGTATCCGGTTCATTTCTGTCTTACAGATGGATGGGGAAGGTCAACAAGGGTTGCTGCATTAGTTAGGGTGGCTGCCGATCAGAACACTGGAGAAAGTGACCAGCAAAATGCTCATTTTTAACATTGTAATCCTAAAATGCCAATATGGCGGACAAGACAACATCAAACAACATACCAGAGTCCCGCTTCTCAGAAAAATAGCTTCACTGACACATTAGAACGCTTTTTCCCAACCAGGGTGCCTTTTACTGTTGTAAAACTACAACACCCAGCATGCCCGGACAGCCTTCGGCTGTCCGGGCATGCTGGGTGTTGTAGTTTTACAACAGCTGGAGACAGCCTAGTTGGGAAACACTGCATTAGAACATGAGTTTAAAATAACTTCGTAAAAAGAACATACATGGGGGGAATTTACTATTCATCATGTGCCACTTTTTCGTCTAGGTACAGGCCCTTTACTACTGTATACTGTTTGAGCGACGGTTTGTTGTCGAAAAGGGGGAATGGCTAGAGGCATGTATGTTTTTCCAATAAATTTACTAATGAAAAGGTCTCATTTCTGGTGGTGCTACACAAAGAAAGCAGAGACCCTAAATTACTAACCAACAAAAAATAGTAAATACCACAAAAAAAAAAAAAATACACATCGCACAATGCAGTCGGCATTGTTATCTATAGCTATTGCCTTCGAATTCCTAAGATATTTTTGTCCCGGAGTCTACTGAATGCCCGGGCTCTAGTAAAATCAAGTGGCTAAGCATACGTATTCAACAGATAAAACCTTGTTCACACAAAGTGGATACCATTTAGTATATTAATGCCAGTTTTAAAAATTTTTGACATCTGGTTGAATACATTTGTCAACAGGGCTCATGGGAACGGAGTTCCTGCACTTTTTTCACAGCAGGAACGCAGTTCCCATTAGCAAGAGTCCTGCAGGACCAGCCTTTAAAGGGGCACACCGCCCCTAGACATCTTATCACGGGGGTCCCGCTGCTGGGGACCCCAGCAATCTTGGCTGCGGCACCCCAGACATGCGGTGCATGGAGTGAACTTCGCTCCGTGCCGAATGACTGGTGACGGGGGGGCAGAAGCTTGTGATGTCACGGCCATGCCCTCTCAAAGCAAGTCTATGGGAGATGCAAGTCTATGGGAGTGGGCATGACGGCTGTCATGCCCTGTCATATAGACTTGCATTTAGGGGCTGTGGCCGTGACATCATGAGCCTCAGGCGCGGCACCCAATGCTCTAAACGAATGCCGGGTGCAGCAGGAAGAACGCGGGGGTGAATAGGGGATAAGATGTCTAGTACCCCTTTAAGTGGAAATCTTGGGTGAGTTCCCACACTTTTTTTCCCCAGAACTTGACCCCTGTTTGTCACCCATGATAAAGAACTATTTGGTACAGAAAGAAAATGATTTTTCTACAAGAATTCTTTTTCATCATTGACTTCAATAGACAACAGACTGGTCATCTAATGTACAAAGTGCATCAGCATCTCTATCAAGTATTATTTTTTGAAGCCTTGTTAACGCAGTGTAAAATTAGTGGCGTATTTTATTTGAAGGGGTACTCCGGTGGAAAACTTTTTTTTTTTTTTTATGAAGTGGTGCCAGAAAGTTAAACAGATTTGTAAATTACTTCTATTAAAAAGTAAAAAAAAAATATATCTTTATCCTTCCAGTACTTATTAGCAGCTGTATGTTACAGAGGAAATTCTTTGCTTTTTGAATTTCTTTTTTGTCTTGTCTACAGTGCTCTCTGCTGACACCTCTGTCCGTGTCAGGAACTGTCCAGAGTAGCATAGGTTTTCTATGAGGAGTTTCTCTTGCTCTGGACAGTTCCTGATACGGGCATCAGGTGTCAGCAGAGAGCACTGTGGACAAGACAAAAAGGAAATTCAAAAAGAAAAGAATTTTCACTGTAGCATACAGCTGCTAAAAAGTACTGGAAGGATAAAGATTTTTTAATAGAAGTAATTTAAAAAATCTGTTTAACTTTCTGGCACCAGTTCATTTAAAAAAAAGGTTTTCCACCGGAGTGCCCCTTTAACGTACGCATTTTTGTCCCTAATCGGCGACCAAACAGCTGTTTATTTCGTCAATAAAGGACTAAAATGCGTGCATAAAATATGTGAAGATATATTACGCAGTGTAAACTTAGTCTATCTGAAGTTTTTGCTTCATTTTTCCTAATACATTACAGGAGTAAATCCCAAAATTGGAGACATATATGTTCCCTTTTTTTATCTTTTATAAAAAAAAATTGCATATGGGAACCCAAGCAGAGGCAAAGATTTTACTTGAGTGTAATATGGATATATTTCTGCATTCATATAACACCCGCCCAACTTCCAACTCAAAACTGACAGTCCAAATCATGAGACCCACAATTGGGCATGGACTTGCCGCCATTATACAGACACAAAAATGCACATCCCATATATTACACTCTTGTAAAACTGGACGAACTAGGAAAAATTATAGAACAAAAATGTATCTTTTTACATACTTAAAGGGGTACTCCAGTGGAAAACAAACAGATTTGTAAATGACTTCAATTTAAAAATCTTAATCCTTCCAGTACTTATCAGCTGCTGAATACAGAGGAAGTTCTTTTCTTTTTGAATTTCACCACACTGCTCTCTACTAACACCTCTGTCCATGTCAGGAACTGTCCAGAGAAGGAGATTTGCTCCTGCTCTGGACAGTTTCTGACATGGACAGAGGTGTCAGCAGAGAGCACTGTGGTCCGACAGAAAAGAAATCCCAAAAGAAAAGAACTTCCTCTGTAGTATACAGCAGCTGATAAGTACTGGAAGGATTACGATTTTTAAATAGAAGTCATTCTGTTTAACTTTCTGCCAACAGTTGATTTAAAAAAAAAAAGTTTTACATTGGAGTACCCCTTTAAATATACCTCATAGAAAGTGATTCAGTAGATTTTTTTATTAGTTTTTTTTTTCCTATTTTGATCTGCATGCCACTGACATGTATTATGAAAAGGTTTAATGCATGTTAAGACACACTTTTGACATACACACAGGGCAGGTTTTGCCTAAAGGTGCCCTCTTCATGGGACGTCGCTCTGCCACCTGCAAGAAAGTTAGTAACCAGCCAGCATCACCATGGCATGAGGAGGGGGTTTGTTACAGTGTGTCATCCCAGTAGTAAGGTGGGGTGTGTCAAAAGGCGGAGTCAATGGGCGGGGTCAAGTGGCGGCAAAATTAGCTTTCGCCTAGGGTGGCAAAAATCCTTGCACCAGCCCTGCATGCACAATAGATAGGTACATAGATAGATAATTCCATAGAACAATACTGTGACAAAACTACAACTCCCAGCATGCCCGAACAGCCTTTGGCTGTCCAGGCATGCTGGAAGTTGTAGATTTTCCAACAGCTGGAGACACACTGTTTGGAAAACACTGCTATACTTAGTGCACAGGCATAGTTTTAGGAACTATGAATGGGCCAGAGATTGTATGTTATTTCTTTACACTCTTCTTTACTATTTTTCTCTTTACTTTCAAAATAGCACATTTGATAATATGTAGTTGAAAACACTGGAGCTCTGTTCATCTGCACATACACTTGATTCGCATGATCCCTGTAGAACCTGCAGGAATAAATATAAACATCAAGGTTTCGGCTAAACATAAGTTAAAGCATAATTTAATTTAGTTAAAATAAAAAAAATAAAAAAAACATATTTTATATAATAGGTAACCTTAAATGAAAAAAAGTGATCCACTGGTGTTTACATCGCTGATCCTGTTATGGCTGAACTCTTATCCTGATCTGTTCTTACTGCAGGATCAACTTATGTCTATTAGTTGGCTAACTGGACCATACACTTAGGACCCTATTACAGGGGGAGATTATTGGACAAACAGGCGACATCACCCTGTGTAATAGGGCCAAAGATCAGCCCTACACACTCCGACACACACCCACACACATGAATTCGAGTCAGAAGCTCATACATCTTTAGACATGTTTACTAGAGATTACTTTTTGTTGTTGTTTAATTTACTAGAGGGTATGAACTTTACTGTATAAGGCCCAGATTTGATGATATATTTTATCTAAAACACAGACATCGGTATTCGTCATATAAGTCCTAAGTGTGATCATTTAATCAGTTGCATTATTCTGGCACGGTATCTTCTATGCTATCACAAACTGTTTGCAAGAAAAAGGAATATATTGAGTGATTGATGCAGGGACTACAAGTCACAGAATGCCGTTAATTTTACCGGTTAACCGAGTACAGTGGTCCCTCAACATACGATGGTAATCCATTCCAAACGGACCATCGTTTGTTGAAACCATCACATGTTGAGGGATCCGTGCACTGTAAAGAATAGGACAGTGGTCTACAACCTGCGGACCTCCAGATGTTGCAAAACTACAACACCCAGCATGCTGGGTGTTGTAGTTTTGCAACATCTGGAGGTCAGCAGGTTGAAGACCACTGTTAGAGGAAGTTGTACTCACCTGTCCCGGCCGCTCCGGACCGTCACCGTCACCGCTGCCCGTTTATGTCAGGAAGGAAGAAGGACTACCACATATGGGTTACCGTATTTTTCGCTCCATAAGACGCACTTTTTCTCCCCCCAAAAATGGGAAGTAGATGTCTGTGCATCTTATGGAGCGAATGTGTGTGCCGATACTCGGCATTTGCATGGTATCGGGGACTCGTTTAATGTCCCCGATACCAAGGGCGATACCTGCAGCACTCCACGGCAGAATGGGGCAGCTGAGCGGGGCATTTGACGGCTACACTGCCGTCAAATGCCCCGCTCAGCTGCCCCATTCTGCCGTCCGCATCCCCGTTCTGCCATCCGCATCATAGCGTCCTATGGAGGAATATGTGACACACACATCCTCTACCTCCTCCCCTGCGCCCAGCGTAACACTACAGAGAAAGGAGGAGTGACGTGTGTGTCACATGCTCCTCCATAGGATGCGGATGGAAGAACGGGGATGCAGACGGCAGAACGGGGCAGTGTAGCGGCAACCGCAGGTGAGCAACTGCTGTGGGGGCACTGTCTACAAGTGGGGGCACTGTCTACAACGGGGGCCTGCTGTTTACAAGGGGGCATTGTCTACAAGGGGGGGGCTGCTGTTTACAAGGGGTCACTGTCTATAAGGGGGGGCCTGCTGTTTACAAGGGGTAACTGTCTACAAGGGGGGGCCTACTGTTTTTTTTCTTGTTCTCCTCTTCTAAAACCTATAGTGCGAAAAATACGGTATTTACGTAGTCTGTAAAAATGCTTACACAATTATTTTGCCTTATTCTATTTACAACATTAATTTTAAAATGTAGTGGGTACTCCAGCATGTACGTGTCCTAAAATTAACTAGGTGTGCAGTGTGTATTTTCAACTTTAAAATGAATAGAGTTATTAGTTATATAATACATTTTTTCTATAATTAACATTAATGTAGTAGCTTTATTTCATGATGAAGAACAAGAACAGTTATAAAAGTGGGTGTTAATGTCCTTTTCTGCAGACGGATGCACTTTCTATAAGCCAGGTTGGACCTGGAATATATATGTGACTTTTAACCCCTTAAGGACCGGGGTTTTTTCCGTTTTTGCATTTTCGTTTTTTGCTCCTTGCCTTTAAAAAATCCTAACTCTTTCAAATTTACACCTAAAAATCCATATGATGGCTTATTTTTTGCGCCACCAATTCTACTTTGTAATGACGTCATTCATTTTGCCCAAGAATCTATGGTGAAGCGGGAAAAAAATCATTGTGCGACAAAATTGAAAAAAAAACGCTGTTTTGTAACTTTTGGGGGCTTCCGTTTCTACGTAGTACATTTTTCGGTAAAAATGACACCTGATATGTATTCTGTAGGTCCATACGATTAAAATGATACCCTACTTATATAGGTTTGATTTTGTCGGACTTCTGGAAAAAATCATAACTACATGCAGGAAAATTAATATGTTTAAAATTGTCAACTTCTGACCCCTATAACTTTTTTATTTTTCCGTGTATGGGGCGGTATGAGGGCTACTTTTTTGCGCCGTGATCTGACGTTTTTAACGGTACCATTTTTGCATTGATAGGACTTATTGATTCAATTGATTCAATTGATTAAATGATATAAAAAGTGACCAAAAATGCACTATTTTGGACTTTGGAATTTTTTTGCTCGCACGCCATTGACCGAGCGGTTTAATTAATGATATATTTTTATAATTCGGACATTTCCGCACGCGGTGATACCACATATGTTTATTTTTATTTTTATTTACACTGTGTTTTTTTTTTATTGGAAAAGGGGGGTGATTCAAACTTTTAATAGGGGATGAGTTAAATAATCTTTATTCACTTTTTTTTTCACTTTTTTTTTGCAGTGTTATAGCTCCCATAGGGACCTATAACACTGCACACACTGATCTTCTATGTTGATCACTGGTTTCTCATAAGAAACCAGTGATCAACGATTCTGCCGCATGACTGCTCATACCTGGATCTCAGGCACTGAGCAGTCATTCGGCGATCGGACAGCGAGGAGGCAGGAAGGGGCCCTCCCGCTGTCCTGTCAGCTGTTCGGGATGCCGCGATTAGCCGCGGCTATCCCGAACAGCTCGACTGAGCTAGTCGGGAACTTTCACTTTCACTTTTAGCCGCGCGGCTCAGCTCTGAGCGCGCGGCTAAAGGGTTAATAGCGCGCGGCGCCGCGATCGGCGCTGCGCGCTATTAGAGGCGGGTCCCGGCTTCACTATGACGCCGGGCCCGCCGTGATATAACGCGGGGTTACTGTGTAACCCCGCGTTATATCAGAAGAGCAGGACCAAGGACGTACCGGAACGTCCTTGGTCCTTAAGGGGTTAAATAGAGATGCAACTTTTTTTCTTCATAAATAGTGACTATCACATTTGATAAATACATGACCGCTGCAAGGTAAAAAAAAAAAAAAAAAAATACTATGTGAGCAGATTTCAGAAATGTGCTTTGGAATAAGCAAAAATCAAATGCATGTATTAAAAAGTCGCACGTACGCAAGTGCAACTTTTTTACGCAAAAAAATCTATGTCCTTCATAGTGTAAAGGACACAAATAGAAAAAATACAATCTCTTTGTATAGATGTCTTGAAGGACATTATATTTATTCTCTTTCCATAGTAATTCACCTGTTTGACTGTGAGCTTGTTTGTTTATCTAATTCTGTTTTTCCATTCACAACTTTCCTATGCTACAATTCCAGCTCATAAATACATCCATAAAATATGGATCAAAGAACATAGATATCTTCAAAGGAACCAAAGTGGAACTTCTATGTAATTGTAGCAATAAATGAATCCTCTGCTAACAAGGGTGTGAAGGGTGTAACTATAGCCATAGTTGTCAATGGAATTGCTTGGAGAGTTTGCAGTGTCAGGAGCCAAAAAAATTATTATTTATTTGTAAAGTAAAACAAAAATGCATTTATAGAGGTTATACATTTTTTTCCCAACCTCTTTCTAGACTATTTTAACCCTTCCCCCGTAGCTACAGGGGGATGTTGTTCAAGGGGTTCCCTTACTACAGATAACACCTTAAAGGGGTACCTTAAAGCTGTGAGGTCTTTAACTGGCACGACGACAACCCACTTGGAGTGGTTATCCACCATGGTGAGAGCATAAGTGTACCCAGACTGGGTAGGAGACAACTTGACATGGTCTAACACGACCAACTGGTTAGGCCTTTCCATCTGTATGGAATGGAGGGGTGTTCTGGCGTCCTTGCACCCGTTCTTGGTGACGTTGCAGACGGCACACTGACTGAACGTTGTTCCGCATCCCAATCCAGTAGAATCTTTGCCTGACAGTAGCTTCGGTCTTGTGGACTCCAAAGTGTCCCAATTGATCATGGTATGCATTGAGTTCCATCGCCTCGTCTCTTCGTGGAACCAGTATCTGATGAAGTCGGTCACCTGACACCGGATCTAAAGAGTTTCAGTACAATAGTCCCTTGTGTACCAACAGTCGCTTCCTCTGTTGCCACAGACACTTCAAATCGTAGTCGCTCCGGGCCCAGCGTAGACAGTTTGGTACCTTTTTCAACAGAAGGTAGTCCAACAGATCCCCCATGACTCGACTTTCCTCCTGCAGAGTCTTCCAGGTGTATAGGTCTTCCTTGACCTTCTCGGACTTGGGTTCACCTTATTCAAGGATGGTCGCGGTATTCTGACTCACAAACCTCTGGTAGAATGGGGGCATCTCCACGTCTTCCCACTCTTCTTGGACAGGTGGATCTTTGCCGGGGCCATTCGAGATAGTACATCGGCGTTGACATTCGACTTGCCACTTCTGTACTTGATGGTGAAATCCTAATTGGCCAATCCTGAAGCCCAACACTGCTCAATGGCACCCAGTTTGGTGGTGTTCAGGTGGGCCAACGGGTTATTATCTGTGTAGACAGTGAATGGTGTGGTAGCCAAGTAATCCTTGAATTTCTCACAGCCCATACGAGGGCAAGGAGTTCATGCTTGAAGGCGCTGTAATTGGCATCGTTCTTCTCTGCTCCTTGCAGATTACGACTAGCATAGGCTATCACCCTGTCTTGCCCCTCTTGAACTTGGACTCCCAGACTTTTAAAGCTGGCATCGGTATACAACCAGAACGGCTGACTGTAGTCTGGATACGCCAGGATGGGAGGTTTGGTCAGCAAGTGTTTCAGAGCTTGTAAAGCTGTCTCTTGCTCCTTGGTACACTTCACAGGTAGTTTTCTACTGTAGTTCTCTTTCGCTGTGCCTCGCAAGAGAGCTGTGAGGGGTTCTGCAATCTGGGCGAAGTGTGGAATGAAGCAGCGGTAGTAGCCGGCAAATCCCAGGAAGCTCCACACATCTTATACTGTGTGCGGGGTAGGCCAGTCCTTGACAATCTCCAACTTCTCGGGATTAGGCTGGACTTCCTCGGCACTAACAACATGACCTAGGTTGTGTACCTGAGGTTTAAGCAGAGGGCACTTGAACGGCTTGATCTTCAATCCATGTTTGATTAAAACTTAGAAGACGTCAGACAGATGACCAAGGTGCTCCTGGTAGGATTTGGAGTACACAATGACATCATTGAGGTACAACAGGACACTGGAAGTTTAGATGACCCAGGCACCCCTCCATCAACAGCTGGAAAGTAGCAGAGGCATTGCACAGCCCGAAAGGCATACTCTTGAACTCAAACAACCCCAAGGGGGTCACAAAAGCTGTTTTCTCTCGGTCTTCCTCAGCCATAGGCCCTTGCTAATACCCACTGTCACGATGCCGGCTGGCAGGAGGTGGATCCTCTGTGCCAGAGAGGGATAGCGAGGACCGTGCTAGTGGACCAGTTCTAAGACACTACTGGTTTTCACCAGAGCCCGCCGCAAAGCGGGATGGTCTTGCTGCGGCGGTAGTGACCAGGTCGTATCCACTAGCAACGGCTCACCTCTCTGGCTGCTGAAGATAGGCGAGGTACAAGGGAGTAGGCAGAAGCAAAGTCGGACGTAGCAGAAGGTCGGGGGCAGGCGGCAAGGTTCGTAGTCAGGGGAGATAGCAGAAGTTCTG
This sequence comes from Hyla sarda, assembly GCF_029499605.1. NCBI lineage: Eukaryota > Metazoa > Chordata > Amphibia > Anura > Hylidae > Hyla > Hyla sarda. The sequence continues at coordinate 97,717,632 of NC_079190.1, forward strand.
GTACACAGGCTTTAAACACACAAAACGCTTTCACTAGGCACAAGGGCAACAAGATCCGGCAAGGAAGTGCATGGGAGGAGGATAGATATAGTCAGGGACCAGGTGGAAGCCAATTAAGCTAATTGGGCCAGGCACCAATCATTGGTGCACTGGCCCTTTAAGTCTCAGGGAGCTGGCGCGCGCGCGCCCTAGAGAGCGGAGCCGCGCGCGCCAGCACATGACAGCAGGGGACGGGAACGGGTAAGTGACCTGGGATGCGATTCGCGAGCGGGCGCGTCCCGCTGTGCGAATCGCATCCCCAACGGCCATGACAGAGCAGCGCTCCCGGTCAGCGGGACTGACCGGGGAGCTGCAGGGAGAAAGACGCCGTGAGCGCTCCGGGGAGGAGCGGGGACCCGGAGCGCTAGGCGTAACAGTACCCCCCCCCTTAGGTCTCCCCTTCTCTTTATCCGGTAACTGCCTCCCCTGGGATGAGGACACCGGGAAAGGATGGAGGGATTCCTCAACGGCAGGCAGAACAGCAGGAGTAGGAATGGGGAGAGAGGGCAGAGGGCGAGACCTGGCACGGGGCAGTGTGACACCAGGACGAGGGCCATGCGGGGACACAGGGGCTTGCCTGATGGGACTGGGAGGGGGGGAGAGGCATTTCCTGTGGCAGGCAGAGTCCTTAATGACCTTAGGGGGACCGGATACAGGAGGAACCACAGGGTCACGGCAGGGAGTACTGGGAACCGGTTGAAGGCAGTCCTTGGAACAAGAGGGGCCCCAACTCTTGATCTCCCCAGTGGACCAATCCAGGGTTGGGGAATGGTGTTGAAGCCAGGGTAGTCCAAGGAGAACTTCAGAAGTGCAATTAGGAAGGACCAAAAATACAATTTCCTCGTGATGAGGTCCGATGCACATTAGGAGGGGCTCCGTGCGGAAACGCACGGTGCAATCCAACCTGGCTCCGTTGACCGCGGAAACGTGGAGTGGCTTGACAAGACGGGTCACCGGAATGCGGAATTTATTCACTAAAGACTCCCGAATAAAATTCCCAGAAGCTCCAGAGTCCAGGCAGGCCACGGCTGAGAGGGAAGAGCTGGCTGAAGTAGAAATCCGAACAGGCACCGTGAGACGTGGAGAAGCCGACTTAGCATCAAGAGACGCCACACCCACGAGAGCTGGGTGCGAGCGTGCGTTTCCCAGACGTGGAGGACGGATTGGCCAATCCACCAAAAAATGTTCAGTACTGGCACAGTACAGACAAAGATTCTCTTCCTTACGGCGATTCCTCTCTTCCAGGGTCAGGCGAGACCGATCCACTTGCATGGCCTCCTCGGCGGGAGGCCTAGGCGCAGATTGCAGTGGAGACTGTGGGAGAGGTGTCCAGAGATCTAAGTCTTTTTCCTGGCGGAGCTCTTGATGCCTCTCAGAAAAACGCATGTCAATGCGAGTGGCTAGATGAATGAGTTCATGCAGGTTAGCAGGAGTCTCTCGTGCGGCCAGAAAATCTTTAATGTTGCTGGATAGGCCTTTTTTAAAGGTCGCGCAGAGAGCCTCATTATTCCAGGATAGTTCAGAGGCAAGAGTACGGAATTGTATGGCGTACTCGCCAACGGAGGAATTACTCTGGACCAGGTTCAGCAGGGCAGTCTCAGCAGAAGAGGCTCGGGCAGGTTCCTCAAAGACACTTCGGATTTCCGAGAAGAAGGAGTGTACAGAGGCAGTGACGGGGTCATCGCGGTCCCAGAGCGGTGTGGCCCATGACAGAGCTTTTCCAGACAGAAGGCTGACTACGAAAGCCACCTTAGACCTTTCAGTAGGAAACTGGTCCGACATCATCTCCATGTGCAGGGAACATTGCGAAAGAAAGCCACGGCAAAACTTAGAGTCCCCATTAAATTTGTCCGGCAAGGACAGGCGGAGGCTAGGAGTGGCCACTCGCTGCGGAAGGGGTGCAGGAGCTGGCGGAGGAGATGGTTGTTGCTGCTGTAGCTGTGACTGTACTTGCTGTAGTTGTGACTGGAGTTGCTGTGTCATGGTGGTCAAGTACGACAGCTGGTGATCTTGTTGGGCGATCTGACGAGCTTGCTGGGCGACCAGCGTAGGGAGGTCGGCGACAACTGGCAGAGGAACTTCAGCGGGATCCATGGCCGGATCTACTGTCACGATGCCGGCTGGCAGGAGGTGGATCCTCTGTGCCAGAGAGGGATAGCGAGGACCGTGCTAGTGGACCGGTTCTAAGACACTACTGGTTTTCACCAGAGCCCGCCGCAAAGCGGGATGGTCTTGCTGCGGCGGTAGTGACCAGGTCGTATCCACTAGCAACGGCTCACCTCTCTGGCTGCTGAAGATAGGCGAGGTACAAGGGAGTAGGCAGAAGCAAAGTCGGACGTAGCAGAAGGTCGGGGGCAGGCGGCAAGGTTCGTAGTCAGGGGAGATAGCAGAAGTTCTGGTACACAGGCTTTAAACACACAAAACGCTTTCACTAGGCACAAGGGCAACAAGATCCGGCAAGGAAGTGCATGGGAGGAGGATAGATATAGTCAGGGACCAGGTGGAAGCCAATTAAGCTAATTGGGCCAGGCACCAATCATTGGTGCACTGGCCCTTTAAGTCTCAGGGAGCTGGCGCGCGCGCGCCCTAGAGAGCGGAGCCGCGCGCGCCAGCACATGACAGCAGGGGACGGGAACGGGTAAGTGACCTGGGATGCGATTCGCGAGCGGGCGCGTCCCGCTGTGCGAATCGCATCCCCAACGGCCATGACAGAGCAGCGCTCCCGGTCAGCGGGACTGACCGGGGAGCTGCAGGGAGAAAGACGCCGTGAGCGCTCCGGGGAGGAGCGGGGACCCGGAGCGCTAGGCGTAACACCCACTGGTTAAGTCCAATGTGGAGAGGTAGGCGGCCGACCCAAGGGCGGTGAGTGACTTGTTTAATTTCCTGTAGTCGGCACAGAAACAGATGGTCCCATCCTTTTTCTTGACTAAGACAAGGGGCGCCGCCCAGGGACTCTAACTTTCTTGAATGACATCCGTCCTTTGTCGACCAGCATCTTCTTGACAGGTTGGTACATACCTGGCACGACCGGGCGTTGTCTCTGTCTTTGATAGGTGGACTGTCTCATGTCAGAATCTGGTGCTGGATCATGGATGTACGTCCAAAGTCTGTAGGATGCTTATTGAAAGCTTCTTGGTACCTCTTGGCAACATTGATGACTACATTAACTTGATCCCTCAGAGTAGTTTCATCTCCCACTTGAAATTGTGCCCAACGGGGCTCAGGGGGACTTTCAGCAGAACCCAGAGTCACCTGAGCTGTCCGTTGCTGAGCCACCTTGCGTTCTGATAAGATGTCACTTGACTCTAGAAGATACAACTGGGCGACCGGGGTGTGTTTCGGTAAAACTGTACCCACACTGGACAGATTGACTGGTCGGACTGGAACTCTCCCATTGATAACTGTGACAAGACTTCTTGCCGTTCGAACGAGAGGATGATCCTCTAATTGTATAGGCTCTAGCAGGGCTTGATAGGCCTTGTTTCTTACTCCAGGACGTGCACGGCCCCACAGGACTGTCTCTTTGTTGGGTTGAAAGGTCACCGACCTGATGTCTTGAATTCGCACATTGCAAACTTAACCTTGCCGGTTGGCAAACTTCTGCTTGGAGAACCTTTAAGTGGTTGTTACACCTTGCGCTCCGGCCACTTGCGCTGGCCGTGAGCGCATTGCCCTGCTCTCCCCTACTGCCGGCAGGGCTGGGATTCGCATCGCGGGATGAGCCTGCATGTGAATCCCAGCCCTTCACTTACCTCAGTCCTTCGCTGCCTCTTCCTCTAACTCTCAGCTCCGGCGCGCACGTCCCCATCTCATGGGGCACGCGCGCACCGGAGCTCTGAAATTTAAAGGGCCAGTACGCTCATAATTATGTGCAACACCTGACACTTCTCTATAAGTCCCTGCACCTCCCACTCTTCCCTTCCGGATCTTCAGTGCCATTTTCCTGAGATTAAGCATACCCTTGTCTGTTTTCCTAGCCTGTGTCTGACCCTTCCGCTACGTTATTGACTACGCACCTTTGCCGGCTGCCTTGACCTTCTGCTAAGTCCGACTTTGTCTCTGCCTCATCCTACTGTACTTCGCCGCGCCCAGCTACCTGTGTGGTCGAGTCGTATTGGAGATAGTAACCTGGGTGTCGCCTGCCGCAGCAAGCCCATCCTGCCTTGCGACGGGCTCTGGTGAAGACCAGCAACACCTTAGACTCTGCTCCCCGATAAGGCCCATGTCATCAGCCAAACAGGTTAGTGGATCCACATCCAGCAGCATTACAGCAAGATCCGGCCATGGATCCCACTGGCATACCTCTGCCCAAGAATCCTGATCTAGCCACTGTGGTGGCTCTCCAGGCGCAGCAGTTGACCACAAGAAATTTCTCTATCTTCAGACAGCCCATCAACTCAACCCACGGCAGGCCCCATGGTCTCTGTTTTCCTCAAGATTTGACTTCTACATTCACTTCCATCCTGCAGAGAAGAATTTACGAGCTGACGCTCTTTCCAGGTCTTCTAATGTGCATGACCGAGAATCTCCAGCTCAGCATATTATTCCACCTGAGCATCTCATCTCTGCAGCGCAAGTAAATCTTCAGCACCTGCCTCCAGGAAAGACTTACGTATCTCCCCGTTTAAGACTCCGAGTCTTGAAATGGGGCCATTCCTCTCTTCTGGCCGGTCATTCTGGAGCTCGTAAGTCCCTACAGCTCATCTCCAGACAATATTGGTGGCCTTGTTTAAAACAGGATGTCGTTGATTTTGCCAGTTCCTTTTCGGTCTGTGCCCGGGATAAGACCCCTCATTCTAAACTTGCAGGTCTTCTACAACCTTTGCCTGTTCCAGAGCTCCAATATAAACAATAAAACCGAGTTATATCTATTCCTTGTATGTGTGAACACGGCCTATACCACAGAGCTCCAGCCTCTCTGTTCAACAGTTCATAATTAGACACACGTGTATAGGGCACAATTCCAGCTGACACGCCGGCAACTAGGACTTAGGTGAGTGTACACATATCATAAGTGACTCACTGTTTAGTAGCCATGACTGAAGGGAGCACGGAGCGTGTTTTCACCTATGCTGCTTCAATCTATTGCTGCTAACCTGATGTCCTGCGAGACAATGAACCTCTTGAAAATACTTGAATAAACCTAAATGAAATTTTCTACTAAACAGTGAGTCACTTATGATATGTGTACACTCACCTAAGTCCTAGTTGCCGGCGTGTCAGCTGGAATTGTGCCCTATACACTTGTGTCTAATTATGACTTGTTCCAGAGCTCCCCTGGACTGATATTGCTATGGAATTCATTACTGACCTTCCGTCTTCCGGAGGCAATACTGTCATCTGGGTGGTAGTGGACAGATTTTCTAAAATTGCCCATTTCGTGCTGCTGCCTGGACTTCCATCTGCTCCGCAGCTTGCTAAACGGTTCCTTTGCCATATCTCCCGTTTACATGGTTAGCCTTTGCATATTGTATCTGACCATGGAGTCCAGTTCGTCTCAAAATTCTGGGGGGCCCTCTGCTAATATCTTCAAGTCAAGCTGAATTTTTCTTCAGCCTACCACCCTCAATCCAATGGACAGGTTGAGAGAGTGAATCAGGTCTTAGGCTAGGATTCAACTTGTTTTTTTTTCTGGCAGTTTTTGGAAAACTGCCACTAAAGTTTTTGAGCCAAAGTCAGAAGTGGATCCATAAGGGAGGAGAAGTGTAAGTCCTTCCTTTATATGTCCTATTCCTTTTGAATACACTTCTGGCTTTGGCTCAAAAACTGCAGTGGCAGTTTTCCAAAAACTGCAGTGGCAGTTTTCACAAAACTGCCAGAAAAAGAAAAAAAAACAAGTGGAATCTTAGCCTTAGGAGACTATCTTCGGCATTTCATTTCTGCTCACCAAAATGACTGGGCCAATTTACTTTCTTGGGCAGAGTTCTCATACAATTATAATGATTATGAATCCACTGGAACTTCGCCTTTTTTCGTAGTTTATGGACTTCATCCTCTTCTTCCCTTATCCTCTTCTTCCGGAGGAGACATGTTAAACTGCAGCAAGCCCATCCTGCCTTGCGGCAGGCTCTGATGAAGACCAGCGATACCTTAGAATCCCCCCCCCCCCCGATACGGCCCATGTCATCAGCCACACGTCAGTGGATCCACATCCAGCAGCGTAACAGTGGTGCTGCACAGCCCGCTGGCCTGAGGGGGACATGAGGTGAGAGAGGTATGCAAAGAATCTATAATGTTTCATGAAATTCATCCCCAATATGAACTCTGCAGACTCTTTATCAGACACATCAGTTACAATCACTCCCTGTACCCTGAGTACATGCTTCACCAACTGGATGGTGGGCTCCCAATATCCTTGCCTGGGTATTGGTTTCCGGTTACCTGCTACTACCCTGAAATGAACATCGTCAGGCTCACACAACAAATTAGCATTCCAGTACTTGAAAAAAAAACATCTTTAGATATAGTGGACACTTGCGATCCTGTATCTTTTAACACCTCCAACTGTACACCTTCTACAATGTCTTTTACATAGGGACAGGGGGCGACATAAAGTTAGAGTCCAGACTTAGATTGTTCTGGGTTCGGACGTGATGTCTGTTTTCCTGAGGGCCGGTCCGTGACCTCAGGGGAAATCCATTTAAATCCCAACATTGTACTTTCCAATGTCCAGATTTGTGGCAGTACGTACAAAAGGGCCTTTGGGTCCCTGGGGCCTACTGGGCAGATTATTTCGGGGATTAACATGACAGGGAGCAGATAGAGATACAGGTTTCCCATGTAAGGGTGGTTCACGGTCGGGCATAGTGGCGTGACTGGCAAGTTCCTATACAGCCTGAGTCAATTGTTCAATGTTCTGTTTAACACTCTGAAACTCTGAGGCTGTGGAGGCTGGTAGGGCATTGGACACTGGGGCGAGAGCCAGTGGTGGTGACAAGGGGTCGGCTGCCGCACCCAGGGGCTCTGGGACCAGGGCACAACTTTCTTCAGACTCAGTCCCGGGCTTTATGACTTGAATAGCCAGTCTCTTAAAAGTAGGGAAGGGCAGATAAGGTTTTTGTACTGCTAACATCCTCAACTGAGCTTTGTCCCACTTATTGTGAGCCCCATCAATAAACCTGTCCATCAGTACTTTGTTACCCTGATTGGGAGTGTTACCATCTAGCTTTTGAACAGTCTCTAGGGCCTGGGTTCTCAACCTGGGGTACTCTTACCCCTAGGGGTACGCCAGGGGCTGTCAGGGGGTACGCGAAAGCGCTGTGAAATACCGGCCATGCATTGCCCGAGCTGCGGCTACTGTAAGTGAGCTGCGTGGTTGCCGGGGAGACGTGTGGCCTTCCCTGACGTTGCGCGGAGTTGCTGCACAGCGCAGGAGACGTCAGACATCAGTGCGGCCCCGCCGAACATCCCATTAAGGAGCAGGCAACGGGAACGCAGGACGCCAGGTAAACAACTGTATGGGACGGAGGGGGGACTGTATGAGACGGAGGGGGACTGTATGGGATGGAGCACAAGGCATTAAGATGGAGGGGGAGAGGGATAATGGCGGAGGGGGGATGGGGAGTAATAAAGCACAAGGCATTAAAATGTAATGCCTTGTGCTTTATTACTCCCCCCCCCCTCCGCCATTATCCCTCTCCCCCTCCATCTTAATCCCCTTGCACCATTCCCCCTCCCTCTGAATCCCTTTTGCCATATCAGATAATAATGGCACAAGGGGATTAATATGGAGGGGGGGGGAAATGGCAAAAGGGGATCAGAGGGAGGGGGGAATAATGACACAAGGGGATTAAGATGGAGGGGGGGTTGATTATCCCCCCCCCCCTCCATCTTAATCCCCTTGTGTTATTATCCCCCCTCCATCTTAATCACCTTGTGTTATTATTCCTCCTCCATCTTTATCCCCTTGTGCCAATATTCCCCCTCCCTCTGATCCCCTTTTGCCATTTTTCCCCCCTCCAACTTAATCCCCTTGTGCTATTATTATCCGATATGGCAAAAGGGGATCAGAGGAAGGGGGGAATTATCAACCCCCCCTGCTCCATATTAATCCCCTTGTGTGATTTTTCCTCCCTCCCTCTGATCCCCTTTTGCCATTTTTCCCCCCTCCATCTTAATCCCCTTGTGCCATTATTATCAGAGGAAGGGGGAATGGCACAAGGGGATTAAGATGGAAGGGGGAATAATGGCACAAGGGGATTAAGATAGAGGGGGGAATAATAACACAAGAGGATTAAGATGGAGGGGGAATATTAACACAAGGGGATTAAGATGGAGGAGGAATAATGGGACAAGGGGATAAAGATGGAGGTGGGAAAAGGGTGCAAGAGGATCAGAGGGAGGGAGGAATAATGGCACAAGAGATTAAGATGGAGGGGGGGGGTTGATTATCCTCCCCCCTCCATCTTAATCCCCTTGTGCTATTATTCCCCCCCTCCCTCTGATCCTCATTTGCCATATTGGATAATAATGGCACAAGGGGATTAAGATGGAGGGGGAATAATGGCAAAAGGGGATCAGAGGTAGGGGGGAATAGTCGGACAGGGGAATTAAGACGGAGGGGGAATAATGGCACAAGAGGGGGCATGCATTAGTATAAAGGTAAGAACACGCCTTTTGTCCGCGGGTACCCCTCGCACGCAAGTTCCGCGTGAGGGGGTACCCGCGGACATACTTTCAGGCCTTGGGGGTATGGTCGCCGAAAAGGTTGAGAACCACTGCTCTAGGGCATTCTGTAAAGCTATGGCATAAGCCCTCAGAGTCTCACCTGGCTTCTGCCATCTCTCATACAATCGGAGACGTACCTCTGACGGAGAATGTGACTCAAATACCTGGTACAACCCCTCAAAGAGCTGCTCTACCATCACCTTCTCATAGGCGGCCCAGGTGTGGACTTCCTCAAGTGCTGGTCCTTGTAGTTGTCCTGTGAGCAGCGGCACCGGTTGATTAAGAGGGAGAGAGTAAAAGACAAACAAACTGTGAATCTTCTCCTTGAAATCCCTCAGGGTGAAGGGGTCTCTGTTGTAGATAGGAAGGACAGGATTCCCTAAAAATACTGGTGCTGATGCTGGAACACCCACATTGTTGACATGAAGTGCCAGCGGGATCGCTAATATCCCGACGGCTGGAGTAGCAGGGTCGATCGGGAGAACCGGGTGCTGACATCTTGTAGATCTCCTTGAGAAGTCTCTTTAAGAAGATTTGAGTGCATAGTCCCTTGAGTGCGTTGGCCCTTTAAGATGCTTGGCAATAGACTGCAGTGATTTAAATCTTGATTAACAGGGACCTCCTAGTGACGCTCCCCTTAATGCTAGCTGCCACCAGTGCTGAAGACTTGTTGCAGGAGATCGTTGGTTTATGCAGAGTCTGCGCTGTAGTGGGTACTTGTCGGTAACCTTCAATATGGCTGTGCCCAGGGAACTTCCTGTTTGGTCTGGTTGCTAAATTCTTCCCTCGTGCAACACGGGGCAGATCTTTAGTTCCTGCTCGCACACTGATGAGGCATCACCGCTTGGGGACTGACGGGGCGGAGCAGTGGCCGCTCACGCGCGGGGGGGAAACACCGGACTCTGTTTAACCCCTTCAGGTACTGACTTTAATTACTTTTACACACTCTGGCAGTTAACAGTCCTTCCTTCACCTCCCCCACTACTTTATCAGCGCTGGCTGGTAACTCTTTGCAATAAGGACAGTTCTGTACAATTGTCTTGCGCAAACGTTTTCGCATATGCATGCGATTTTTTTTTTTTTGGACACAATTCAGACTCAGACTAGGGGGAGTGTTACGCCGAGTGCTCCGGGTCCCCGCTCCTCCCCGGAGCGCTCGCAACATCCTCGCTACTGCAGCGCCCCGGTCAGATCTACTGACCGGGTGCGCTGCGATACCGCCCCCAGCCGGGATGCGATTCGCGATGCGGGTGGCGCCCGCTCGCGATGCGCACCCCGGCTCCCGTACCTGAATCGCTCTCCGTCGGTCCTGTCCCGGCGCGCGCAGCCCCGCTCCCTAGGGCGCGCGCGCGTGCCAGGTCTCTGCGATTTAAAGGGCCACTGCGCCGCTGATTGGCGCAGTTGGTCTAATTAGTGTGTTCACCTGTGCACTCCCTATGTATACCTCACTTCCCCTGCACTCCCTCGCCGGATCTTGTTGCCATCGTGCCAGTGAAAGCGTTCCCTTGTGTGTTCCTAGCCTGTGTTCCAGACCTCCTGCCGTTGCCCCTGACTACGATCCTTGCTGCCTGCCCCGACCTTCTGCTACGTCCGACCTTGCTCTTGTCTACTCCCTTGTACCGCGCCTATCTTCAGCAGTCAGAGAGGTTGAGCCGTTGCTAGTGGATACGACCTGGTTACTACCGCCGCTGCAAGACCATCCCGCTTTGCGGCGGGCTCTGGTGAAGACCAGTAGTAACTTAGAACCGGTCCACTAGCACGGTCCACGCCAATCCCTCTCTGGCACAGAGGATCCACCTCCTGCCAGCCGAATCGTGACAGTAGATCCGGCCATGGATCCCGCTGAAGTTCCACTGCCAGTTATCGCCGACCTCACCACGGTGGTCGCCCAGCAGATAGCGCAACAAGGCCACCAGCTGTCTCAACTGACCGTGATGCTACAGCAGCTACTACCACAGCTTCAGCAATCATCTCCTCCGCCAGCTCCTGCACCTCCTCCGCAGCGAGTGGCCGCTTCCGGCCTACGACTATCCTTGCCGGATAAATTTGATGGGGACTCTAAGTTTTGCCGTGGCTTTCTTTCACAATGTTACCTGCACTTGGAGATGATGTCGGACCAGTTTCCTACTGAAAGGTCTAAGGTGGCTTTCGTAGTCAGCCTTCTGTCTGGGAAAGCTCTGTCATGGGCCACACCGCTCTGGGACCGCAATGACCCCGTCACTGCCTCTGTACACTCCTTCTTCTCGGAAATTCGAAGTGTCTTTGAGGAACCTGCCCGAGCCTCTTCTGCTGAGACTGCCCTGCTGAACCTGGTCCAGGGTAATTCTTCCGTTGGCGAGTACACCATCCAATTCCGTACTCTTGCTTCCGAATTATCCTGGAATAATGAGGCCCTCTGCGCGACCTTTAAAAAAGGCCTATCCAGCAACATTAAAGATGTTCTGGCCGCACGAGAAATTCCTGCTAACCTGCATGAACTCATTCATCTAGCCACTCGCATTGACATGCGTTTTTCCGAAAGGCGTCAGGAGCTCCGCCAGGATATGGACTTTGTTCGCACGAGGCGTTTTTTCTCCCCGGCTCCTCTCTCCTCTGGTCCTCTGCAATCCGTTCCTGTGCCTCCCGCCGTGGAGGCTATGCAAGTTGACCGGTCTCGCTTGACACCTCAAGAGAGGACACGACGCCGCATGGAGAATCTTTGCCTGTACTGTGCCGGTACCGAACACTTCCTGAAGGATTGTCCTACCCGTCCTCCCCGCCTGGAAAGACGTACGCTGACTCCGCACAAAAGTGAGACAGTTCTTGATGTCAACTCTGCTTCTCCACGCCTTACTGTGCCTGTGCGGATATCTGCCTCTACCTTCTCCTTCTCTACTATGGCCTTCTTGGATTCCGGATCTGCAGGAAATTTTATTTTGGCCTCTCTCATCAACAGGTTCAACATCCCGGTGACCAGTCTCGCCAGACCCCTCTACATCAATTGTGTTAACAATGAAAGATTGGACTGTACCGTGCGTTACCGCACGGAGCCCCTCCTAATGTGCATCGGACCTCATCACGAAAAAATTGAGTTTTTGGTCCTCCCCAATTGCACTTCCGAAATTCTCCTTGGACTACCGTGGCTTCAACGCCATTCCCCAACCCTTGATTGGTCCACAGGAGAGATCAAGAGCTGGGGTACTTCTTGTTTCAAGGACTTTCTTAAACCGGTTCCCAGTACTCCCTGCCGTGACCCTGTGGTTCCCCCTGTAACCGGTCTCCCTAAGGCTTATATGGACTATGCTGACGTATTTTGCAAAAAGCAAGCTGAGACTTTACCTCCTCACAGGCCTTATGACTGTCCTATTGACCTCCTCCCGGGCACTACTCCACCCCAAGGCAGAATTTATCCTCTGTCCGCCCCAGAGACTCTTGCTATGTCTGAATACATCCAGGAAAATTTAAAAAAGGGGTTTATCCGCAAATCCTCCTCTCCTGCCGGAGCTGGATTTTTCTTTGTGTCCAAAAAAGATGGCTCCCTACGTCCTTGCATTGATTACCGCGGACTTAATAAAATCACGGTAAAGAACCGCTACCCCCTACCTCTTATCTCAGAACTCTTTGATCGCCTTCAAGGTGCCCACATCTTTACCAAACTGGACTTAAGAGGTGCTTATAATCTCATCCGCATCAGGGAGGGGGACGAATGGAAAACTGCATTTAACACCAGAGATGGACACTTTGAGTATCTGGTCATGCCCTTTGGCCTGTGCAACGCCCCTGCCGTCTTCCAAGACTTTGTTAATGAAATTTTTCGTGATCTCTTATATTCCTGTGTTGTTGTGTATCTGGACGATATTCTGATTTTTTCTGCCAACTTAGAAGAACATCGCCAGCATGTCCGCATGGTTCTTCAGAGACTTCGAGACAATCAACTTTATGCCAAAATGGAGAAATGTCTGTTTGAATGTCAATCTCTTCCTTTCCTAGGATACTTGGTCTCTGGCCAGGGACTACAAATGGACCCAGATAAACTCTCTGCCGTCTTAGATTGGCCACGCCCCTCCGGACTCTGTGCTATCCAACGTTTTTTGGGGTTCGCCAATTATTACAGACAATTTATTCCACATTTTTCCACTATTGTGGCTCCTATCGTGGCTTTAACCAAGAAGAATGCCAATCCTAAGTCCTGGTCTCCCCAAGCGGAAGACGCATTTAAACATCTCAAGTCTGCCTTTTCTTCTGCTCCCGTGCTCTCCAGACCTGACCCATCTAAACCCTTCCTATTGGAGGTTGATGCCTCCTCAGTGGGAGCTGGAGCGGTCCTTCTACAAAAAAATTCTTCCGGGCATGCTGTTACTTGTGGTTTTTCTTCTAGGACCTTCTCTCCGGCGGAGAGGAACTACTCCATCGGGGATCGAGAACTACTGGCCATTAAATTGGCACTTGAGGAATGGAGGCATCTGCTGGAGGGATCAAAATTTCCAGTTATCATTTACACCGATCACAAGAATCTCTCCTATCTCCAGTCTGCCCAACGGCTGAATCCTCGCCAGGCCAGGTGGTCGTTGTTCTTTGCCCGTTTTAACTTTGAAATTCATTTTCGCCCTGCCGACAAGAACATTAGGGCCGATGCTCTCTCTCGTTCCTCGGATGCCTCGGAAGTAGAGGTCTCTCCGCAACACATCATTCCTCCTGACTGTCTGATCTCCACTTCTCCAGCCTCCATCAGGCAAACTCCTCCAGGGAAGACCTTCGTTTCTCCACGCCAACGTCTCGGGATTCTTAAATGGGGTCACTCCTCCCACCTCGCAGGCCATGCGGGCATCAAAAAGTCCTTGCAACTCATCTCTCGTTTCTATTGGTGGCCGACTCTGGAGACGGATGTTGTTGATTTTGTGCGGGCCTGTACTGTCTGTGCCCGGGATAAGACTCCTCGCCAGAAGCCTGCTGGTCTCCTTCATCCTCTGCCTGTCCCCGAACAGCCTTGGTCTCTGATTGGTATGGACTTTATTACAGAACTACCCCCATCCCGTGGCAACACTGTTGTTTGGGTGGTCGTTGATCGATTTTCCAAGATGGCACATTTTATTCCTCTTCCTGGTCTTCCTTCAGCGCCTCAGTTGGCAAAACAATTTTTTGTACACATTTTTCGTCTTCACGGTTTGCCCACGCAGATCGTCTCGGATAGAGGCGTCCAATTCGTGTCAAAATTCTGGAGGGCTCTCTGTAAACAACTCAAGATTAAATTAAACTTCTCTTCTGCTTATCATCCTCAATCCAATGGGCAAGTAGAAAGAATTAACCAGGTCCTGGGTGACTATTTACGGCATTTTGTTTCCTCCCGCCAGGATGACTGGGCAGATCTTCTACCATGGGCCGAATTCTCGTACAACTTCAGAGTCTCTGAATCTTCTGCTAAATCCCCATTTTTCGTGGTGTACGGCCGTCACCCTCTTCCCCCCCTCCCTATTCCCTTGCCCTCTGGTTTGTCCGCTGTGGATGAAGTGACTCGTGATCTTTCCACCATATGGAAAGAGACCCAAAATTCTCTTTTACAGGCTTCATCTCGCATGAAAAAGTTTGCCGATAAGAAAAGAAGAGCTCCCCCCATTTTTGCTCCCGGAGACAAGGTATGGCTCTCCGCTAAATATGTCCGCTTTCGTGTCCCCAGTTACAAACTGGGACCACGCTATCTTGGTCCTTTCAAAGTCTTGTGCCAAATTAATCCTGTCTCTTACAAACTTCTTCTTCCTCCTTCTCTTCGTATTCCCAATGCCTTTCATGTCTCTCTCCTTAAACCACTCATCATCAACCGTTTCTCTCCCAAACTTGTTTCTCCCACTCCTGTTTCCGGTTCTTCTGACATCTGAAGGAGATACTGGCCTCCAAGACGGTCAGAGGGAAAAAATTCTTTTTGGTTGATTGGGAGGGCTGTGGACCTGAAGAGAGATCCTGGGAACCTGAGGACAACATCCTAGACAAAAGTCTGGTCCTCAGGTTCTCAGGCTCCAAGAAGAGGGGGAGACCCAAGGGGGGGGGGGTACTGTTACGCCGAGCGCTCCGGGTCCCCGCTCCTCCCCGGAGCGCTCGCAACATCCTCGCTACTGCAGCGCCCCGGTCAGATCTACTGACCGGGTGCGCTGCGATACCGCCCCCAGCCGGGATGCGATTCGCGATGCGGGTGGCGCCCGCTCGCGATGCGCACCCCGGCTCCCGTACCTGACTCGCTCTCCGTCGGTCCTGTCCCGGCGCGCGCGGCCCCGCTCCCTAGGGCGCGCGCGCGCCGGGTCTCTGCGATTTAAAGGGCCACTGCGCCGCTGATTGGCGCAGTTGGTCTAATTAGTGTGTTCACCTGTGCACTCCCTATGTATACCTCACTTCCCCTGCACTCCCTCGCCAGATCTTGTTGCCATCGTGCCAGTGAAAGCGTTCCCTTGTGTGTTCCTAGCCTGTGTTCCAGACCTCCTGCCGTTGCCCCTGACTACGATCCTTGCTGCCTGCCCCGACCTTCTGCTACGTCCGACCTTGCTCTTGTCTACTCCCTTGTACCGCGCCTATCTTCAGCAGTCAGAGAGGTTGAGCCGTTGCTAGTGGATACGACCTGGTTACTACCGCCGCTGCAAGACCATCCCGCTTTGCGGCGAGCTCTGGTGAAAACCAGTAGTAACTTAGAACCGGTCCACTAGCACGGTCCACGCCAATCCCTCTCTGGCACAGAGGATCCACCTCCTGCCAGCCGAATCGTGACAGGGAGGACTTGTGGCTTTATGGCTAAGGCACACACCCGTATCCTGTTCATGATGCCAACGTTTTGTGGTGAGCCACGGGGGTACAATGTGCGGTGTAGGGGCAGATGGTGTTGCTCAGGGCCAAATGGTGTTAACCCCTTAGTGTTTGTGATGCCAGGGCATGGTTTTAACCAAGAACCACCCGAACGGTAGCACCGCTAGTCCTAGTTAGGCAGGGCAAATAAGAGTCCAAGGCCAGGTCAGGGTTAACGGTAGCTTTACTTAGGTAGACAGATGGTACAGTCTTTACAGCTAGGCCAGGATCCCAGAGAGGTGACCAGTAACACAGGGGACCTCGCAGCTTGCTGGGATTTGCAGTTACTTTGACAGACTTTAGGACAGCCACGCTAACTATAATAGACTTGACTTAACTGAATATAGTGACAGCAGACAGAGATGACTTGACTTACTGACATGTGGCTGTAATTTAGGCTTGAGGCCTCCAGATGTGCTGGACACTGGCTCTGAGATGTCTGGACTGGACTTGCCCTCAGCAGAGAATGAATCACATGAGAGAGATTGTAGTACCTCCCCCTCTTATAAAGGGGGGCTGAGCAAGGAGCCCATAGGCTAGTTGCGGGTCATCTGGTCACCTGGTGCTCTCTTGGTAACAAAACATGTGACTTTAACATGTGACAACCATTATCATGTGATCAATAACCATGTGACCATATCAAAGGTCCTTTACACATAATATACAACTATATAGATCATAGGGGTACAATGCAGGTGAGCCCTGGGGATGTGCAGGGACTCAAGCTCATAGGACTGTGAAATACATATCCCGTACTGGAACATCACAATCTGATGCCAGAAAGTGCTACAGATTTGTAAATTACTTCTATTAAAAAATCCTCAAGTGCACCTCTGACATTTGACATGTCCTAGAGCAGTGGTTCTCAACCTTTTCCACGACTGTACCCCAAAGGGTGAAAGTATATCCGTGGGTACCCCTCGCACGTAAATTGGCATGGAATGGCCTGTGCTTACCTTTATACTAATGCGATACCCCTTTTGCTATTATTCCCCCCCTCCCTCTGATCTCCTTTTGCCATTATCCCTACTGCCCCTCCTTTCCATCTTTGTCCCCTTGTGTCATTATTATCCGATATGGCAAAAGGGGATCAGAGGGAGGGGGGAATAATGGCACAAGAGGATTAAAATGAAGGGGGGAATAATGGCACAAAAGGATTAAAATGAAGGTGGGAATAATGGCACAAGGAGATTAAGATGGAAGGGGGGGTGCCATAATTCCCCCTCCCTCTGATCGCCTTTTGCCATTATCCCCCCCCCCCCCCCGTCCATCTTAATGCCCTTGTGCCATTATTTCTCTCCCCCCCCCCCCCATCCCCCCTCTGATCCCCCTGGGCTAATATATATATATATTCACATACATATAATAACATCCCTCCCTCCTACACACTTAGTTTTTACTTATTTTTTTTTACATTACCTGGCCTGTTCAGGTATACGACGCTCCCAGAGTCCCGTTCCCAGAGTGCCGTTCGGCGGGGCCGCACAGAAGGGTGACATCCTCCTGCGCCATTCCCAGCTCTACCGCCAATGCATGGCCGGTATTTGTCAGTGCATTGCGTACGCGTGCCACCGGTTGAGAACCCCTGTCCTAGAGTCATGTTTAAAGTTTTGATCGGTTTGTGTCTAAATGTTCAGAACCTGAAAAGTACAGCTGACCAAGACAATCCCACAGACTTACATGCATTGTAAGTTTGTCTCACTTAGCATGCTCTTCTTCCAGCTTGTTCTAGCTATCAGTCACAGTCTGAACACTCAGACCCTGACCACCCCCCCTCCCTTCCCAACTTTTGACATGTTACTACAACATGTCAAAAGTATTTTTTAAAAGACAGTGCCAATTTAAACCTTCCAGTACTAATTGGCTGCTGTATGCTTCAGAGGAAGTTGTTTAGCTCTCTCCAGTCTGACCACAGTGCTTTCTGCTGCCACCTCAGGTGCAGGGCAGGTTTGCTATTAGGATTTGCTCCCGCTTTGAACATTTCCTGACAGAGATGGCAGCAGAGAGCTCTATTGTCAGACTGGAAAGAACTACGCAACTTCCTCTGGAGCATACAGCAGCTAATAAGTACTGGAAGGGTTACGATTTTTAAATAGTAGTAATTTATAAATCTGTATAACTGGCACCAGTTGATTTGAATATGTTTTCTTTCTTCCGGAGCACCCCTTTAAATATGACAGCAGCTGATATGGTAACCTGAATCCCCATGA
Source organism: Hyla sarda (assembly GCF_029499605.1). Taxonomy (NCBI): domain Eukaryota; kingdom Metazoa; phylum Chordata; class Amphibia; order Anura; family Hylidae; genus Hyla; species Hyla sarda. The sequence continues at coordinate 97,735,352 of NC_079190.1, forward strand.
ACACAGCCTGCTAGAGGAAGTTAAAGCCAGCCATACATTTGCCATGCAGCAAACAGGGAAAGATGGGTGAAGGGTGTCCATTCAACACATGGATGCACCAGTGCAGGATCCATTCTTACAGTGCAGCACTCCTTTCTTGCTCATAGAAGCTGGACTCCCTCTATTATGTCCATATGCACTAATTGGGCTAATGGACAGGGGTTGTACCCAATAGTAAACAACACCTTCATATTGAAAAGGTGACTGAAAAAAATGTTTTATCATTCAGGCGATGCTTAGCAGCCTCGTGATTAATCTCTATAAACATTTCAACATTTATCTAAAGCAAAGAATAGAGTAGACTATAAACATGCAAGTGATATGTAACTGTACTGAATGGAGTCACGGATGTGTCCTATGGATCATAAATCAACTTTTTATTACCTAAGTCAAAATTCTACACATCATTTGGAATACTTACATCATTTGGAATACTTAAAGGTTCATGAAATGCTTTCTTTCCCTTAATATTTGGCATCCGTCACTAATTGGCTCTAACCACATTGTTTATGTTTTTTACTGGATGCTCTGTTTAGAATAGTGCAGTGTGCTGAGCTATTCCCTAAAGTAAGGACCCTATTTCAGGAGAAGATTTTTAGCCAAACAGGCCCATATTGCCTTGTGTAGGGCCAACCCTCAGCCAACGAATGAGCAAACACCAATTTATTGGCTGATTGGGTTATTTTGACCTGTCACACAATAACAGGCTGTCGATTATTTTCTATCACCAGCCTTTATACACTGCTCAAAAAAATAAAAGGAACACTAAGATAACACATCCTAGATCTGAATGAATTAACTAATCGTATGAAATACTTTTGTCTTTTGAATGTGCTGACAACAAAATCCCACAAAAATGATCAATGGAAATCAAATTTATCAACCCATGGAGGTCTGGATATGGAGTCATACTCAAAATCAAAGTGGAAAACCACACTACAGGCTGATCCAACTTTAATGTAATGTCCTTAACACAAGTCACAATGAGGCTCAGTAGTGTGTGTGGCCTCCACGTGCCCGTATGACCTCCCTACAATGCCTGGGCATGCTCCTGATGAGGTGGTGGATGGTTTCCTGAGGGATGTCCTCCCAAACCTGGACTAAAGCATCCGCCAACTCCTGGAAAGTCTGTGGTGCAACATGGCGTTGGTGGATGGAGCGAGACATGATGTCCCAGATGTGCTCAATCGGATTCAGTTCTGGGGAACGGGCAGCCAGTCCACAGCATCAATGCCTTCCTCTTGCAGGAACTGCTGACACACTCCAGCCACATGAGGTCTAGCATTGTCTTGCATTAGGAGGAACCCAAGGCCAACTGCACCAGCATATGGTCTCACAAGTGGTCTAAGGATCTCATCTCAGTACCTAATGGCAGTTAGGCTACCACTGCCAAGCACATGGAGGGCTGTGCGGCCCCCCAAAGAAATGCCACCCCACACCATTGCTAACCCACCACCAAACCGGTCATGCTGGAGGAAGTTGCAGGCAGCAGAACATTCTCCACGGTGTCTTCAGACTCAATGTGAACCTGCTTTCATCTGGGAAGAGCACGGGGCGCCAGTGGTGAATTTGCCAATCTTGGTGTTCTCTGGCAAATGCCAAACATCCTGCACGGTGTTGGGATGTAAGCATAACCCCCACCTGTGGACGTCGGGCCCTCGTACCACCCTCATGGAGTCTGTTTCTGACCGTTTGAGTGGACACATGCACATTTGTGGCCTGCTGGAGGTCATTTTGGAGGTCAAGTCAGTTTGGCAGTGCTCCTCCTGCTCCTCCATGCACAAAGGCGAAGGTAGCGGTCATGCAGCTGGGTTGTTGCCCTCCTACGGGCTCCTCCAGGTCTCCTGATGTACTGGCCTGTCTCCTGGTAGCGCCTCCATGCTCTGGACACTCGCTGACAGACACAGCAAACCTTCTTGCCACAGCTCTCATTGATGTGCCATCCTGAATGAGCTGCACTACCTGAGCCACTTGTGTGGGTTGTAGACTCAGTCTCATGCTACAACTAGAGTGAAAGCACTGCCAGCATTCAAAAGTGACCAAAACATCAGCCAGGAAGCATAGGAACTAAAAAGTGGTCTGTGGTCACCACCTGCAGAACCACTCCTTTATTGGGGGTGTCTCGCTAATTGCCTATAATTTCCACTTGATTGTCAATCAGTGTTGCTTCCTGAGTGGACAGTGTGATTTCACAGAAGTGTGATTGACTTGGAGTTACATTGTGTTGTTTAAGTGTTACCTTTATTTTTTTGAGCAGTGGTGGCAACAAGGTTTGCTGTGTCTGTCAGCGTGGTGTTCAGAGCATGGAGGCGATACCAGGAGACAGGCCAGTACATCAGGAGACATGGAGGAAGCCGTAGGAGGGCAACAGCCCAGTAGCAAGACCGCTACCTTCGCCTTTGTGCAAGGAGGAGCAGGAGGAGCACTGCCAAACTGACCTGACCTCCAAAATGACCTCAAGCAGGCCACAAATGTGCGTGTGTCCACTCAAACTGTCAGAAACAGACTCCATGAGGGTGGAATGAGGGCCTGACGTCCACAGGTGGGGGTTGTGCTTACAGCCCAACACCGTGCAGGACGTTTGGCATTTTCCAGAGTACACCAAGATTGACAAATTCGCCACTGACGCCCTGTGCTCTTCACAGATGAAAGCAGGTTCACACTGAGCATGTGACAGACGTGACAGAGTCTAGAGACGCTTTGTTGAACATTCTGCTGCCTGCAACATCCTCCAGCATGCCCGGTTTGGCGGTGGGTCAGCAATGGTGTGGGGTGGCATTTCTTTGGGGGGGCCACACAGCCCTCCATGTGCTTGCCAGTGGTAGCCTGACTGCCATTAGGTACCGAGATGAGATCCTCAGACCCCTTGTGAGACCATATGCTGGTGCAGTTGGCCCTGGGTTCCTCCTAATGCAAGACAATGCTAGACCTCATGTGGCTGGAGTGTGTCAGCAGTTCCTGCAAGAGGAAGGCATTGATGCTATGGACTGGCCCGCCTGTTCCCCAGACCTGAATCCTATTGAGCACATCTGGGACATCATGTCTCGCTCCATCCATCAATGCCACGTTGCACCACAGACTGTCCCGGAGTTGGTGGGTGCTTTAGTCCAGGTCTGGGAGGACATCCCTCAGGAGACCATCAACCACCTCACCAGGAGCATGCCCAGGCATTGTAGGGAGGTCATACTGGCACGTGGAGGCCACACACACTACTGAGCCTCATGTAAAGACGAAAGTATTTCATGCGATTAGTTCATTCATTTGGATCTAGGATGTGTTATCTTAGTGTTCCCTTTACTTTTTTGAGCAGTGTATAAAAACAAAGACTAAACAAAGACATGTTCCATTTTAGGGGTTATCCCCCCAAAATAATCACACAGCCCAGAGCCAAAATTAACAAGATCCCAAGAGAAGATATAATCGCTAAAAGAGGACTATCCATTAAGAACAGTAAGTCTCCTAGAACAGTTTTTTCATTTAAATGATAAAATAAAACAGGTTATCAATTCCAACTGGTTTATACTTGAAAACGATCCTGACATCCAAGAAATAACGAGTCAAAAACCAATTGTTACATATAGACGTAATAAAACGATTAGAGATTACTTAAAACAAAGACAATGCAAGCAAAAAATACAATCCAACTGGCTTACTGACACTCAAAGTGTAGGGAATTTTAGTTCCGGCTCATGTTCGTTCTGTGTCCTGAATATTAAAACTAAAACCATACAATTAGGGGGTTACACTGTATTTGTGAAACAGCCGGTGACATGTATGTCTACCTCCTGTATTTAGTATACTGCATGATTTACTTGTGCGGTCTGTACTACATAGGTAAGACAAAACTAGTCGACCATTGTTCCATAGAATTAGGGAGCATATTAGATCCCTACATATTGGTAGAGGGTGGCAGAGATTTAAAAATCATATAACCTCATTTCATGAAAACAAACTGTCAGCTTTAAAATTGCTGCTCTAGAAGGAATCCAGATGGATCCTGAGACTGGATGCAACAGGACCACTGTCCTTCAGCGGCCTCACAAAGCGCCTAGTGGTGTGATTCGGTCCATGGCCCGGCGTCTGAGCCCCCCTCCCCGGTTTCATCTGCCGCCTCCCTGCATGGACCGATGCGGTCTCGGGAGTAAGAAGTCCGTTCTGCCAGTTGAAGATGCGGTGAGCGCTCCGTAACTTTTTTACTTTTGTGCTATTGTATTCATGTTTGTCGCTTTATGCGTGCAGCGCCACCGGCTGTGCAGTGTGTTACATGCCTGCTCCCTCGTTTGAGGACCTGATCGTATGATTTATAAAGAGATAGCGTTGGTGCCGTTTTTTTCTTTGTGCTTGGTGAGTTGAACATGTTCCATTATACTTTGCCGCTATGTATTTGTTTTTCACTGTTAGGTTACTCTGTTTTTATATCTGTTTATATCCTGTTACTCTCATTTTATATCTGCTACAAGTATAGTATATTAGCTTTTTTGTTTGTGACATCTTTTAGAGAATTGTGCAATACTTGCTAAGCTTGTCTGAAGTTGCGCTATGTCAAATCGAAGTGTTTTCCACAAGCTAGGTTGATGTTGTTGACTATAGGAATGCACAAGGGAACCTAGAAAACTGATTTTACAGCTGTGAACGTTGTGTATAGTTTTCAGAATAATCTTTGGCTATATGTTATTTGAAAGGCCTGTGGCAGTGAAGAGGTTAGTTTTTCTGGTTTCCTGTGTCATTCTAGGTCGCCTTTTACTGCCTTCTTTTCCCTCTTTCCTTCTTCTCTTCCCTAGGCCTCCTTAGCAAACTGATGCATGCCAATCTGAGGCCACTTTGGGGAAAAAGAACATCAGGGGGAGGGAGGGAGGGAGTACTGGAGGAGAGTGCGTGGGGAGAAATGACATGGGGAGGCACCTTTTCCTGAAAACCATGTGACTTGCCTGGGTTTACAGAAATCACAGATTGTTTTTCCCGCCAGCTGCTACAGTTTTTAAAGGGATAAGACGCCTGAGATGAAGCCAAGCGCAGAGGACCAGAATAAGGGAGTGCTATTCCAATACACCAGCCCATCATAAAGAAATTACTGCAATGATCAGTCAGATATTATATAACCAAAAAACAAACCCAGTGTGCAATGTGGGAATCTGGCTTTAAAAGAAATGTTTTTTTTTTTTTTCTTTAATAAAGGTATCTGATAGGGATACAGGGACGGAATCTTTTTGGGTTGTTATTATTTATTACATACCTGTACAGTAGCCACAAATTCTGGTTTGACTAGTTTAGGTCTAATACTCAACAATATTGTAGATTCCTATGATGCAGATTTGTAGTGCAAAGATGTTCCTGTATTACACTCGGGTGTGTCCCGCACAGTACTTAGGCCCTGTCAGGTTGAGTGTGTCCAAGGGGCTCTCCTGCAGTGTCTCCCCCATAGTAATATGTATAGTGTATAGTGTTATGTTTGTTATGTATAAAGGACCTTTTAAGGACCTTTGAGTTAGTCACATGATAATGTGTTCACATGATGTGTTAGTTACCCAGAGAGCACCAGCTAACCAAGTGACCTGGGGCAGCCATTACAATCTCTCTCTGCTGAGGAACAGTAAAGACCAGACGTCTCAGAGCTAGTGTCCAGCATATCTGGAGGCCTCAAACCACCTACAGCCACATGTTTAGTAAGGGTGCTTTCACACTACGTTTGCAGTGTACGGTTGCTGGATCCGGTTGGGAGGGGTGAAAACCGTCCGCTCCCGTATCCCAGCCGGATCCGGCCCCAACCCCATTCATTTCAATGAGCCGACCGGAGTCAAACGCTGATTCCGGTTGTCTCATTTTTCCCCGAATACGGTTTTCTGACCGGACCTAGAACCGTGGTATACCACGGTTTTAGGTCCGGTCAGAAAACTGTATACAGGGCAAGCTCCGGCCGTCTCCCGGGGTCTTCTGCTCTGGTCTGCGATCGAGCAGACCAGAGCAGAAGATCACCGATAATACTGAGCAGTGCTGTGTCCTATGCACTGTATTATACTGTATACTGTATTATATATAATACTGTATACTGCACAGTATTAGCAATCAAACGATTGCTATAGATAGTCCCCTATGGGGACATAAAAAGTGTAAAAAAAAAAAATCCCCTCCCCCAATAAAAATGAAAATTGTCCATTTTTCCCATTTTACCCCCAAAAAGCGTAAAAAGCTATTTTTTTATAAACATATTTGGTATCGCCGCGTGCGTAAATGTCCGATCAAAATATAATGTTAATGATCCCGTATGGGGAATGGCGTAAACGTAAAAAATTAAAAAAGTCCAAAAGTGCAGCTTGTTTGTCACATTTTATTTAAAAAAATTTATAAAAAATTATCTAAAAGTTTTATATATGCAAATGTGGTATCTAAAAAAAGTACAGATGACGGCGCAAAAAAATGAGCCCTCATACCACCCTATATACGGAAAAATGAAAAAGTTATAGGTGGTCAAAATAGCGCGATTTTAGATTACTAATTTTGTACAAAATGTTTTTGATTTTTTTTTAAGCAGTACAAAAATATAAAAGTATCTAGCCATGGGTATCATTTTAATCGTATTGACCCACAGAATAAAGAACACATGTCATTTTTACTGTAAAGTGTACAGTGTGAAAACAAAACCCTCCAAAATGTGCAAAAGTTTGGTTTTCATTTAAATTTCCTCCCTAAAAATTTTTGTTTTGGTTTCGCCGTACATTTTATGGTAAAATGAGAGGTTTCATTACAAAGTACAATTGGTCACGCAAAAAACAAGCCCTTATATGGGTCTGTAGATGGAAATATAAAGGAGTTATGGATTTTAGAAGGCGAGGAGGAAAAAACAAAAACGCAAAAATAAAATTGGCCTGGTCCTTGAGGTGAAAATGGGCTTGGTTATTAAGGGGTTAAAGGGGTATTCCGGTCATCATGCACCCTCCCATAGACATGAATGGAGTGGGCGTGGTGTGATGTCAAATCTCCAGTCCTGGAAACACAGAGGTTTTAGAGACTGGAGCTGCAGCCCCGCATAGAATGCAGGTGCTGCACATAGATCGTGGGTGGACCCAGCGGTGGACCCCCTGCGATCAGACATTTTATCCCCTATCCTCTGGATAGAGGGTAAGATGTCTTTGGCCAGAATACCCTTTAAATACCTGTTGCTGACCAGTGGATTGTTTGACTTCCCATTTGCCTATCCTTCAAAGACTTATCAGATCCCAATATTGGAGTTAAAGGATTAAGACCTGGCAGTTCCTTAGGGTCTGCTAAAGAAAATGGCCAGTTTAAAGTCTGCTACAGAAGCTGTTTTAAGCAGATTAGTAAACTTTAACCCTGTACAAGTAGGTCTTAGCAGGGGAACCAAGCTACTGAGCATGTGCAACCATCAGCACGGGACACATTAGGTAGTTGTTCCAAGAAGGAATTACAAGAATGTCGGAGGCTCCTTAACAAGTATGTAGGAGAGTCAAATTGACTACAGGTTAATGGATAGACTCCTCACAATCTGGGTCATAACGTTACATCTGACTCATAAATATTAATGTACAACTTTTCTTCATGATGTTTGACTGGCTAACTGAGAGATATTATGCCGACCAGGATTGCCTTAGAGCAGTGTTTCTCAAGCGCGGTCCTCAAGACCCCCCCCCCCCCCCCAACAGGTCATGTTTTCTGGAATTTCTTAGTCTTTCACAGGTGAAATATTTATGGTCAGTGAATCAGTTATCACCACAGTTATATGACCTTTAAAATACTAAGGAAATCCTGAAAACATGACCTGTTGAGGGGGGGGGGGGAGGGGGCCTGGGGGGGTCTTGAGGACCGCGCTTGAGAAACACTGCATTAAAGCAAGTAAATTTCATAATAGGGAATGCAGTGGTCTTAAATGTTAGGACAGTCTTAGCTTTCTTAGATCAAGCACCAACCCTATTTAAAACAAAACTCCGATGTTGCTTTGCTAGATGCAAAAAAATAAGCATTTGCTAACTTGAGATGAAGTTGGCTGTGGTTGGATGGTTTCTCATACTCCTGTATAAACTATTGTGATAGCCTGGGGGGTGTATGGTATGGGGAGTGTAGCTGTGCAGCAATTAAAGGGTGCTTGTTAACCCTTGCTATTCGTGACGCCAGGGTGAGGGCTCTTCAATAACGCTTTTCCTACCGCCACCCTTCCCAAGAGCAATAGGGAGGTAGATAAGAAGAATAGATTGTCCACAACCGGAGAGTTTCTGAAACAGCATTAAAGTTTACTGAAAATTTTCTGCAAGCTTCAATAATACAACAGTCTCTGAGTATAACAACAGCTTTTCCTTGGAGATTGACAAAGGTTGTGACTTTAACATTAAGAGTCTTTTTAGTATATTGTGTTGCTCCACTGGATTTAGGGGTTAATTGCGGTCCAGTAGTCACGCTTACATTTGCGGGGACTGGCGTGCAAGGATCAGCAGTCCACCTGCACTAAGAGTCTAAACTTTATGGCTACCAGTTCTAGCCGGGCACACACTTACGAATCTCCTGCCTCTAGGAGTCTCTTGGTCTAAGGACCAGGCACAAAAGCTTGACGTTACGTTACAACTTGAACAGTCTTAGCATAGTCCTGCTAGGCACACTTCTTGAACTGTTGCAGAAAAGTCTGTGAAGACAACAACAACAAAAAACTTTAAAGCTGTATGAGTGTCACAGTTCAGATGCAACTCCGGCGAGGTTGTCCTGCTCCTCGCCTAGTGCCTCTACCCCTCTCAGGATCACGAGCAGGCAAAGAGTTAATGTGGCTCTCCCACACCACATTAGTAAGGGTAGAGTGCGACACTGAAAGATTGAGGTCAACAGTTGGTGCTGGTTGATTCGGCCCCACCTCCTCCACAGGCGTGGGCCGCAGCACATTTGTTGGTACCTGGGGGGCAGACCAAAGCTCCTTGTCGGGAGTAGGCCCAGGTATTTCCGTTGGCACCCGCGGTTGAGGCCAAACCTCCTGGAAAGGAGTAGGCCAGGGTGCTTTGTGGTAGACAGAAGGAAGTGGTTGCTGCTGTAGAGACTCCTCCTCCTTGGGTACGTTGGTGGAGGCATCAGGAGCAGGCCATTTTGGCCAATCGTCGTCATCATCGGGCAGTGGGGGAATATTGCAGGCCCCCTCTTCATCCATTGATAACCGCTGCAGACGATCGGCAAGATCGTGGAACAGTTGGACTGCGACTGCCGCAACTTTCTTTTGTTCCGGTGCCATCTTGATGCTCATGCCACGTGGAATGCTGCTCTCCGGCATGTCTGTACTTTCCGGTTCTCCTTTGTGCAGACGGAAGAGGTCGCTGTGCAGGGTTCCCTTTATATTGGGCTTTGCCAAAATGGCTGGCGGCCGGAAGAACGTCATCGATGCAGCCCCGACTTCCTGTCTCCTCGGAAACAACAACTGTGACTTTAAGTTCCCTTTCGGCTGTGACACGCTCAGGATTTCTTTGCGTGCTTTTCCGGCAGCAGGTTAACTCTTGCACTGCTGACCGGACCAGAGAATCGTAGAATACATTCATTCCTTACTTTACACATTCCTGCAGCAATAACATTTTCGTCTCCCCCCTTACTTTTCGCGTGTGCTCTCTGCATGCGGCACCATACGCAATCTTCCGTGCAATTATATGGTGCTCCGTAACACATTGGGACAGTCTTTTATATAGGGGGAGTACACTTTACTTAGTGGCCACAGCTGGAGGCACACACCCATATCCTGTTCGTGAAAAAAGCTATGTGATAGCCTGGGGTGTGTAGGGTATGGAGAGTGTAGCTGTGCAGCAATTAAAGGGTGCTTGTTAACCTTGCTATTCGTGACGCCAGGGTGAAGGTTCCTCAATAGCGCTTTTCCTACCGCCACCCTTTCCAAGAGCGATAGGGAGGTAGATAAGAAGAATAGATTGTCCACAACCGGAGAGTTTCTGAAACAGCATTAACATTTACTGAAGATTTTCTGCAAGCTTCAATAATACAACAGTCTCTGAGTATAACAACAGCTTCCTTGGAGATTGACAAAGATTGGGACTTTAGCATTAAAGGGGTATTCCAGGCCAAAACTTTTATTTATATATCAACTGGCTCTGGAAAGTTAAACAGATTTGTAAATTACTTCTATTAAAAAATCTTAATCCTTCCAATAGTTATTAGCTTCTGACGTTGAGCTGTTATTTTCTGTCTAACTGCTCTCTGATGACTCACGTCTCGGGAGCTGTGCAGTTCCTATGGGGATATTCTCCCATCATGCACAGCTCCCGGGACGTGACATCATCATTGAGCAGTTAGACAGAAAACTTCAAAAGCTAATAACTATTGGAAGGATTCAGATTTTTTAATAGAAGTAATTTACAAATCTGTTTAACTTTCCGGAGCCAGTTGATATATATTAAAAAAAAGGTTTTGCCTGGAATACCCCTTTAACCCCTTAACCCCTTCATGACCCAGCCCATTTTCACCTTCATGACCTGGGCATTTTTTGAAAATCTGACCACTGTCACTTTAAACATTAATAACTTTGGAATGCTTTTACTTATCATTCTGATTCCGAGATTGTTTTTTCGTGACATATTCTACTTTATGTTATTGGTAAAATTTCACTGATATTTGTATCCTTTCTTGGTAAAAAATCTAAAAATTTCATGAAAATTTTGAAAATTTAGCATTTTTCTAACTTTGACAGTCTCTGTTTGAAAGGAAAATGGATATTCCAAAAAAATTACATATTGATTCACATATACAATATGTCTACTTTGTGTTTGCATAAAAAAATTGACAAGTTTTTACTTTTGGAAGACACCAGAGGGCTTCAAAGTTCCGCAGCAATTTTCCAATTTTTCTCAAGACTCTCAAAATCGTAATTTTTCAGGGCCCAGTTCAGGTTGGAAGTGGATTTTAAGGGTCTTCATATTAGAAATACCCCATAAATGACCCCATTATAAAAACTGCACCCCCCAAAGTATTCAAAATGACATTCAGTAAGTGTTTTAACCCTTTAGGTGTTTCACAGGAATAGCAGCAAAGTGAAGGAGAAAATTCTAAATCTTCATTTTTTACACTCGCATTTTCTTGTAGACCCAATTTTTGAATTTTTACATGGGGTAAAAGGAGAGAAATCACCCTAAAATTTGTAACCCAATTTCTCTCGAGTAAGGAAATACCTCATATGCGTATGTAAAGTGTTCGGCGGGCGCAGTACAGGGCTCAGAAGGGAAGGAGCGACAATGGGATTTTGGAGAGTGAGTTTTTCTGAAAGGGTTTTTGGGGGGCATGTCCCATTTAGGAAGCCCCTATGGTGCCAGAACAGTGGACCCCCCCCCACATGTGACCCCATTTTGGAAACTATACCCCTCATGGAATTTAATAAGGGGTGCAGTGAGCATTTACACCCCACTGGCGTTTGACAGATATTTGAAACAGTGGACTGTGCAAATCAAAAATTTTATTTTTCATTTTCACAGACCACTGTTCCAAAAATCTGTCATACACCAGTGGGGTGTAAATGCTCACTGCACCCCTTATTAAATTCCGTGAGGGGTGTAGTTTCCAAAATGGGGTCACATATGGATATTTATTGTTTTGCGTTTGTCAGAACTGCTGTAACAATCAGCCACGCCTGTGCAAATCGCCTCAAATGTACATGGCGCACTCTCCCTTCTGGGCCTTGTTGTGCGCCCCCAGAGCACTTTGCGCCCACATATGGGGTATCTCCGTAGTCGGGAGAAATTGCGTTACAAATTTTGGGGGTCTTTTTTCCCTTTTACCTCTTGTGAAAATGAAAAGTATAGGGCAACACCAGCATGTCAGTGTAAAAAATTTATTTTTTTACACTAACATGCTGGTGTAGACCCCAACTTCACCTTTTCATAAGGGGTTAAAGAAGAAAAAGCCCCCCAAAATTTGTAAGGCAATTTCTCCCGAGTACGGCGATACCCCATATGTGTCCCAAAACTGTTGCCCTGAAATACGACAGGGCTCCAAAGTGAGAGAGCGCCATGCGCATTTGAGGCCTGAATTAGGGATTTGCATAGGGGTATTCTATGCCAATGATTCCCAAACAGGGTGCCTCCAGCTGTTGCAAAACTCCCAGCATGCCTGGACAGTCAATGGCTGTCCGGCAATACTGGGAGTTATTATTTTGCAACAGCTGGAGGCTCCGTTTTGGAAACAGTAGCGTACCAGATGTTTTTCATTTTTTGGGGGAGGGGGGCCTGTGTAGGGGTATGTGTATATGTAGTGTTTTTTACTTTTTATTTTAGGTTAGAGTTAGTGTAGTGTAGTGTTTTTAGGGTACAGTCACATGGGCAGAGGTTCACAGCAAGTTTGCCGCTGGAAGTTTGAGCTGCAGCGCAAAATTTGCGCCATCTCAAACTTGCAGCACTCACTGTAAAACCTCCGCCCATGTAAGTGTACCCTGTACATTCACATTGGGGGGGGGGCAAATATCCAGCTGTTGCAAACTCCGAGCATGCCCTTTGGCTGTCCGTGCATGCTGGGAGTTGTAGTTTTGCAACAGCTGGAGGAACGCTGGTTTGGAAACACTAAGTTAAGTAATAAACTTTCAAGTGTTTTGCAACCAAACTTAGTGTTTCCAAACCAGTGTGCCTCCAGCTGTTGCAAAACTACAACTCCCAGCATGCATGGTCTGTCAGTGCATGCTGGGAGTTATAGTTTTGCAACAATTGCAACAGCTGGAGGCACTGAGGTAGGAAACGGATATTGTTTCCCAACTAGTGTGCCTCCAGTTGTTGCAAAACTACAACTCCCAGCATGCCCAGACTGCCCAGGCATGCTGGAAGTTGTAGTTCGGCAATATCTGAAGGATCAGATGTTGCCGAACTACAACTTCCAGCATGCTTGGGCAGTCTGGGCATGCTGGGAGTTGTAGTTTTGCAACATCTGGAGGTCCACAGTTTGGAGACCACTGTATAATGGTCTCCAATCTGTGCTCTTCCAGATGTTAGAGAACTACAACTCCCAGCATGCTTGGACAGACTGAGCATGCTGAGATTTGTAGTTTTGCAACATCTGGAAGAGCACAGATTGGAGACCATTATACAGTGGTCTCCAAACTGTGGACCTCCAGATGTTGCAAAACTACAACTCCCAGCATGCCCAGAAAGCCAAAGGCTGTCTGGGCATGCTGGGAGTTGCAGTTTTGAAACTCTCAGAGGCAGCAGTGCGATCGCTTTACGGCGATCTCACTGCTGCCAATGAAGATGCCGCACTGCTGCCGGAAACTCACCTCCGGGACGCAGCGCAGCCGGGACCGCATGGAGGACGCCGGGACCGCTCGGGACACCGCTCGGACAGGTAAGTGATGCCGGGGGACGGGTCAGGGACACTTAGCAGAGCGGTGTGTGTCCCGATCCCCGTGATCGGGACTCACACACCGCGCTGCTATCAGCTAGTCAGATTTGACCAGCTGATAGCAGCGATCGCTGGGGGGGGTGGGGGATGAAACCCCCCGTGGTCGCACGGTAAGATGGCTGGTTAGCAGTGATAGCCACCATCTTTCCGGGCGCTGCGGGGTGCCGCGAGTAGCGGCAGTAATGTTCATGACGTACCTGTATGTCATGGGTCGGGAACACCTTGCCACCCATGACGTACAGGTATGTCATAGGTCGGGAAGGGGTTAAGGACCCAGCCCAAATATACCTTAAGGACCCGGCCATTTTTTGAACATCTGACCACTGTCACTTCAAGCATTAATAACTCTGGAATGCTTTTACCTTTCATTCTGATTCCAAGATTGTTTTTTCGTGACATATTCTACTTTGTGTTAGTGGTAAAATTTTGTCGATACTTGTTTCATTTCTTGGTGAAAAATTCCAAAATTTTATGAAAAAAGTGAACATTTTTCATTTTTTTTACTATGAAGCTCTCTACGTATAAGGAAAATAGACATTCCAAATAAATTATACATTGATCCACATACACAATATGTCTACTTTATGTTTGCAGCATAAAGTTGACATGTTTTTACTTTTGGAAGACATCAGAGGGCTTCAAAGTTCAGCAGCAATTTTCCAATTTTTCACAAAATTTTCTAAATCGGAATTTTTCTGGGACCAGTTCAGTTTTGAAGTGGATTTAAAGGGCCTTCATATTAGAAATTCCCCACAAATGACCCAATTATAAAAACTGCACCCCTCAAAGAATCCAAAATGACATTCAGTAAGAATGTGTTAACCCTTTAGGTGTTTCACAGGAATAGCAGCAAAGTGAAGGAGAAAATTCAAAATCTTCATTTTTTACATTCGCATGTTCTTGGAAACCCAGTTTTTGAATTTTTACAAGGGGTAAAAGGAGTGAAATCTTCCTAAAATGTGTAGTCCAATTTCTCTCGAGTAAGGAAATACCTCATATGTGTATGTCAAGTGTTCGGCGGGCGCAGTAGAGGGCTCAGAAGGGAAGGAGCGACAATGGGATTTTGAAGAGTTTTTCTGAAATGGTTTTTGGGGGGCATGTCACATTTAGGAAGCCCCTATGGTGCCAGAACAGCAAAAAAAACACATGTCATACTATTTTGGAAACTACACCCCTCAAGGAACGTAACAAGGGGTACAGTGAGCCTTCACACCCCACAGGTGTTTCACGACTTTATGTCAAAGTTGGATGTGTTAATAAAAAAAAATTTTCACTAAAATGATAGTTTTCCCCCAAATGTAAAATTTTTACAAGGAGTAATTGGAGAAAATGCCCCCCAAAATTTGTAACCCCATCTCTTCTGAGTATGGCAATATCCCATATGTGGATGTCAAGTGCACTGCGGGCGCACTACAATGCTCAGAAGAGAAGGAGTCACATTTGGCTTTTGGAAAGCACATTTTGCTGAAATGGTTTTTCTAGGGCATGTCGCATTTAGGAAGCCCCTATGGTGCCAGAACAGTAAAAAAAAACACATAGCATACTATTTTGGAAACTACACCCCTCAAGGAACGTAGCAAGGGATACAGTGAGCCTTAACACCCCACAGGTGTTTGATGACTTTTCGTTAAAGTTGAATGTGTAAATGAAAAAAAAAAATTTCGCAAAAATGCTGGTTTTCCCCCAAATTTTACATTTTTACAAGGGGTAATAGGAAAAAATGCCCCCCAAAATGTGTAACCCCATCTCTTCTGAGTATGGTAATATCCCATGTGTGGATGTCAAGTACTCTGTTGGCTCACTACAATGCTCAGAAGAGAAGGAGTCACATTTGGCTTTTGGAAAGCACATTTTGCAGAAATGGTTTTTGGGGGCATGTCGCATTTAGGGAGCCCCTATGGTGCCAGAACAGCAAAAAAAAAAACACATGGCATACTATTTTGGAAACTACACCCCTTAAACATAACAATGGGTCCAGTGAGCCTTACCACCCCACAGGTGTTTGACTACTTTGGATGTGTACATTTTATTTTTTTTTTTACTAAAATGCAGTTTTTTCCCCAAATTTTATATTTTTAGAAGGGGTAATAGGAGAAAATGCCCCCCAAAATGTGTAACCCCATCTCTTCTGAGTATGTAATACCCCATGTGTGGACGTCAAGTGCGCTGCGGGCGCACTACAATGCTCAGAAGAGAAGGAGTCACATTTGCTAATTTTGCTGAAATGGGGGGGCATGTCGCATTTAGTGCCAGAACAGCAAAAAAATTTAAATTTGTAAATACATTTCTTTGGAATAAGGACATACCTCATATCTGGACCGGTCACAGAAGAACAGGAGTGCAGTCAGGGGCCTTGAGCTTCGAAATCGTTGCCTATGGAGCCAGAGCAGTTAGACCCCACCTCAAGGGGCATTACATGGGGTAATTAATAAACGTTACATGGGGTAAGTTACTAAAATGGGGTACAGTGGGACATAAAATTATAAAACAGGTTATGTTCCCAGAATGATGACCCAGAGCATAGCCAAAACTAAAGAATATGCCCACCCCAAACCCTATGCTCTGAATCATCATTCTGGGAATGTGATATGTGTGGCCGTCCCTAACCTGTTGCCTCAAATGCGCACCCCGCTCAGGTGGAGAGAGAGCGCTGCGCATTTGAGGCAACATAAAAAGTCCCCGATGATAGTGACTCAGTGACCCATGACCCGTTTTTTGAAAAAATAACCCAAGATGTCTTATCAGTTTATTTATTTATTTATTTTTAAGAAATTTTTTGGGGGCAATTTAGTGGTTTTATGGGGTTAAAATTTGGCAACCTGTACCAAGTAGACCGCAACTTTTTTGTACCATACACGTGTTTTCCGCATGGCGTTATATGGCTTCAGGATTTGATCAGAAAGATCAACTCCCCCCATATACCGATTGTAGTCCAGAATACAATCGGGCTTGAGGACCGTTGTTGTGGTACCTTGCACAGGGACAGGTGAGCTGCCGTTGCCATGAATAGTGGTCAGCATAAGGACATCCCTCTTATCCTTATACCTGATGAGCAACAGGTTTTCATGGGCAAGGGCACGGGACTCACCCTTGGGCATAGGTGTCTGCAGAAAATTTAGAGGGAGGCCTCTCTGATTCTTCCGCACGGTCCCACAAGCGGACGTGGATCTGGCGGCAAGGGATGTGAAGAGAGGGATGCTGGTATGAAAGTTGTCCACGTACACGTGGTAACCCTTATCCAGCAATGGGTACATAAGGTCCCAAACGATTTTCCCCTTAACACCCAGAGTGGGGGAACAATCTGGGGGTTCAATACGGGAATCTCGTCCCTCATACACCCTAAACTTGTAAGTGTACCCGGAGGTACTCTTACAAAGTTTATAAAGCTTCACGCCATACCGCGACCGCTTCGAGGGAATATACTGGTGGAATATGAGTCTCCCCTTAAAACTGATGAGAGGCTCATCTACAGAGAGGTCCCTGAGCGGTACGTAGGCCTCCAAAAATTTGGCCCCAAAGTGATCGATGACCGGACTCACTTTGTAAAGCCGGTCATAGGTGGGATCACCTCGGGGTGGACATGCCTCATCATCTGCATAATGAAGGCATTTCCGAATGGCCTCGAACCGCTTCCGTGCCATGGCCATACTGTACAGCGGGGTCTGGTATAGGACGTCCCCGCTCCAGTACTGTCTGACACTTGGCTCTTTGACCAGGCCCATGTGCAGCACGAGGCCCCAAAATGCCCTCATTTCGGCTGCACTGACGGCGTACCATTCATTGGACCTGGCCAAAAAATAATTAGGGTGGTGGGCGATTAACTGCCTGGCGTACAGATTAGTCTGCTCCACCATGTGATTGACCAGGCTGTCACTAAAAAATAACTGAAAAAGTCAAATTCAGTGAACCCAGCCGTGTCAATCCGGATTCCGGAGTCGCCAACAAACTCCGGAACCCGTGGATGATAACCCTCTGGGGGTCTCCAGACAAGTTCACCGGGAGGGGGCTCCGGTAAAATCGCCTGGGGGGTCGAACTCCTAGTACGAGCGGCATTGTCGCTCGTACTAGTGCCGGCCACTGGGCCACTTTCATGGGGGGTGCGTGGCCTCGTCTGGCGGCGTCTCCGCCGCCGTGCAGGGGGCTCATCATCACTGCTAGATGATGAGGAGGACGATGAAGAACACAGGAATGTTGGATCTTCATCGTCCTCACTCACAGATTCGGAGTCGGAGGCAAGAAAAGCGTATGCCTCCGCTGCCGAAAATGCCTGGCAGAGCCATCGCCTTTTTCTACGGTGGATGGGGGGGGGGGGGGTCGGTGGCGGTGGGGGGGGGAGGCTGTGTGTGTGTGGGGGGGGGGGGGGGGGCGGGGATGTATGTAGTGAGTGCTTGGTGTAACTATTAGATATAACGGTGTGTGATTAGAAATCACACACCGTTATATAAGGGAGGAAAAAAAATTGCGGACAAAAAAAAGTGGGGGGGCAAATGCAGCACCCTGAACCCCTAACAGGGCCCAGGTCACACTGAAAAATTTGTGGTGGACCCTTGGGAACCTATTAGGGGGTCAGGGGGGGGGGATTATTTTTTTTTTTTACTTTTTTTTTACTTTTTTACACTCACTCCTACCTTGCCCTGGAGTGTATTCTTTCCCTGCTCTGTCCCTGCAGATCTTCTTCCCTGAGGGGGCTTTGATCGCACAGAGGGGGGGTCCCTGGCACCTTCGAGCAGCTTTGCCCGCTGACTGAACTCAGTTAACAGGCAGAGCTGCAAGAAGATGCAGTTAACCCCTCCCCTGCCGGCTGCTATTGGCTGGACGATCGTCCAGCCAATAGCAGCGCTCCTGGGGGGTGACGAAATCGCCACCTCCCCATAGATACAGTGGGTGATAGGGGGTGTATTGTACACCCCCGATCACCTTGTATCTCCAGGTCATCGGGTCACACGTGACCCGTATGACCCGAATCCCGGCAGATCGTCTGTGTGAATTCACTAACGATCTGCCGTGATCGCCGACACGGGGGGGTATGATGACCCCCCTTCTGCATTTGCACAGGATGCCTGCTGAACTATATCAGCAGGCATTCCGGACAGGTCCCCACCCGGCGCGCGGCAGGGACCGAAATTCCCACGGGCGTATGGATACGTCCTGGGTCCTTAAAGGGGTAGTCCAGTGGTGAAAAACTTATCCCCTATCCTAAGGATAGGGGATAAGTTTGAGATCGCGGGGGGTCCGACCGCTGGGGCCCCCAGCGATCTCTCTGTACGGGGCCCCGGCTCTCCGCCGAGATAGCGGGTGTCGACCCCCGCACGAGGCGGCGGCCGACACGCCCCCTCAATACATCTCTATGGCAGAGCCGGAGATTGCCGAAGGCAGCGCTTCGGCTCTGCCATAGAGTTGTATTGAGGGGGCGTGTCGGACGCCGCCTCGTGCGGAGGTCGACACGCCCCCTTCCAGCGGGCTGTCGGAGCTCCGTACAGGAGATCGCGGGGGGCCCCAGGGGTCGGACCCCCCGCGATCTGCAACTTATCCCCTATCCTTAGGATAGGGGATAAGTTGCTCACCACTGAATCACCACTGGACTACTCCTTTAAGTATCAGAAAGCTAGGGCGTATCCTTAAGGGGTTAAGAGTCATTTTAGTATATTGCGTTGCTCCCCTGGATTTAGGGGTTGATTGCGGTCCAGTAGTCACACTAACATTTGCGGGGATTTAGATTTGAACTCACGGTTATGGTTATTATCTTTGAAAGTTGCGTAGCACCATCCTGTTAGTCCGGCATCCACGAGAGCAGCAACCCAAGAGAGCGATAATTGGATGCAGCTCCCTTATATGGGCAGGGGCTGGACTAATGCTAATTGGTCCATACTGATGTCAATCACCATTACAGAGATTTGTGGGGAACACGTGACCCAAGGACCTCCTAAGATCCTACAACATACCATAGAGGTTACTAGCATGGTCACATGACCGAAGGTCCTGCAACGCTGAACAAGGTAAGTACTATACATTAATATGGAATATATAATTATTAAATATATACATTTATTATCATTAAAGATAGAATTTAGGAGAGGCGACTAGAGGCTGTCCCAGCTGAGGAACCCTACCTGAACATAGTTACTCTGACTTTGGGGACCTCTACACTAGGTACGGTATGCAATACGGTACCGGGACACCACACTATTATATGCTATTAAACATAAATAACACACCTACAAGAAATTGTTGCAAGCGTCCCAGAAGAAGGTGTAATTTATAAAAGGTATATCGGGGTGGGCATACCTCGGCCTTCCAGTGCAAATGGTTATTTCTGGTAAATTTGTACTTTTTCCTGTCATTTTTTTCTTTTGCAACTTCATTATGGGCCTTAGGGATACAGAATGTGCAATAGCATTACCTAATATGTTTGTACAATCTGTTGGCCATATATTGTACCAGCAGCAAGGCATTGTTTTCTGGGAACCCGTCACTGGTTTCATGCTGCCCAAACCATGGTCACCAGTCCTGATTGACAGATTTTTCCCTATAGGCAAATAGGGAGAGATCTGTCCATCAGAGTCAGAATAAAGCCCTGAAGATTTAGAGCCCCATCCTTCACTAAAGTTATGACTATGATTACTCTCAAATGACAAAGCCGTTCAGAGTGAATCACAGATTGTTGTGAAAAGGGAGTCTGTCAGTGTCATTCTGCCTGTGGTTTGGGCAGCAGGGATCTAGTGACAGGTTCCCTTTGATCTGGTGCTGGAGCTTCTGGCATGCTTCCCTAAGAGACTCAAGTTGGAAATGTTAATGTTAAATGGGCTCTGTTCGCCAATGATATCATCTTATTCCAATCTAATCAGGATGAACAAATCCAAGAACTCAGTATTCGGGGTACCAAGAAAATGTGCCTGAATGTAAACTTTTAGAATGATCTATCTTGGGAATGGCTAGAGAAGACTGTCACAAATGCCAACATTACATATCTAGTGGCACAAAATAGTAACTAAACAATACAAGAGGGCATCTTCCTATGCTTGGTCAGTGCCATTTAGGAAAGATGTCCTGTTTTACTCAACTAAAGTACACCATGCAATTCATTTACATACTGTTACAGCATAATATGAATACAATAAACTCAACCTTTAATATGGGCGTAAAACAAACCCAGGATAGTGTTAATAAATGTAGGAGAAGGAAAATATATTTTTTAAATATAAACCCAAAATAAGCTAACATACTATATACTAATAGAATAATACAGAATTTATAGTTGGGCATTCTATAAAAGTGTTTAAACAATGAAAGAAAAATGATGTCAAGTATTAAATGATCTGCTACACATTCAAGTGGCTGGATGGTTATCCCTTGAGGAAATAGGGACCCGTCATCATCTACAGTATTACCAAATTAAAGCTTCTTGAGTCAAAAAACTAGCCGCTATATCAAGCAAGGCTTGCTCTAATCCCTTTCATTTGGTCTTTGTGGAGCTCACCCGAGACCCATCTCTCTCTTGTGCACCATGTCATGTCTCTTGTGTGCTACTTGGTGCTATTGACCTTATGTCTCCCAGTTGGGCCTTCAAACATTGACTGATTTTGAGAAACATTTACATAACAAATTATAATAAAACTGTTAGAAATAGGTGAACTTATGATGCAATTTGTCAATTCACATATCCTTCTATAGCCACTAAACACGGCAAGAGGGCATACTACTAATGATATTATGCACCAAGGTCAGAACTGATTTATGGTCTTGCCTGCACTGCCAAAAATGTCAACAGGTGATAAGCCTACTTAAAGGAGCAGTCCAGTATCAAAAAACATATTCCCTATCCGCAGAAGAGGGGATGTGTCAGAACACGGGGGGTCTGACTGCTGGGACCCCCCACTGTGGAGGGTACTGGAGATTTGGGTGATGACCATAGAGTGACGCCAGGGCACCTAAACCTCCACGGTCCGAGGATGAGATAGCTTCTCCTGGGCCAATCGTGGGGACAAGGATGACACCGATGCAAGGTTACAGATTACTATCTTTACTGTTGCAGAAATTAGCAAATTAAACACAAAATGTAATAAATAAGCAGAGGCAGGCAAAGGGGGAGCAAAAAATAAACTAAACCTATTGCTAAACTAAACTTGCTATATTGCTGGAACTGATTGCCTGCTAAGAGCCAATATCATAAAATACTTTAGTTTCAAACATGGGGGGGATTTATAAAAACCTGTGCAGAGGAAAATTTGCCCATTGCAACCAATCAGATCACTTATTTCATTTTTAGGAAGGCCTGTGAATAATGAAAGAAACAATCTGATTGGTTGCCATGGGCAACTGGACTTTTCCTCTGCAATGGTATTGATAAATCTCCCCCATTAACTTTAAAGTTGTAAAGGGAAAACAAGTATAAGGGGATTGTTATAAACATACATAAAGTGTCACATAGTGACTTGGATAATGAGGATATATAAGTACATACATACATAAGTGCAGATTTACTGACCTCAAAAACTGATACTTTCAAGACAAGACACTAAGCAGCAAGTGGAATAACAGTAAATCTGACAGGAAGAGAACACAAAATCCTAATGCATTGGCATTTAGAAAACTAAACGAAATAAGTAAGTCTGGGCTATAGTCAGTAATGTACATGAACTTCCAGCCTACTGTTCGTCTGACTTGTGTATTGAGATATGTATTTTTAACACACTTTGGGGGGTACACTTTTTCTTTAGATTTGGTGGTTCGGTTATGTTTTATTGGCACCTCTAAATGTTTTTCTTCTAGCTAACATTGTGCCAACATCACAAATCAATGTTATTTATATATTTATTTCTTTATTTTCATTCCCATTTTTTCAGAAAACAAAATGTATCCATCTTCAATTATATTCTTAGGAATCAGTTACTTCAGTCGGTATCTTTGCTTTGATGTTGCACCTTTCCCCAGTATACAGGAAATTGCTTGTAGAGCTACATGAAATGACTGACCTCTATACTGAAGCTTTTCAAATCTCCTATACTTCCCTTTCTCACGGACTAAGGGTAGCTACATAATATCAGTCAGGCTTTATACAATACAGAAAAATAGTATAAGCTTCCTAGAAGCAGTTAACTTTCAAACGGAATGTCCTCCCCATTTTCAAATCTAATACAGGTAAAATATTATGTTATTGTTTTTAACACTCACGTTTCTGGACCTGTGTGGCAGATGACTCGGACCGTGCCAGGGAGCAGAGTCTAAGGTGCCGCTGGTCTTCACCAGAGCCCGCCGCAAAGCAGGATGGGCTTGCAGCTGCAGGCGACACCCAGGTCGCTACCCCCGACACGTCTCGACCACACAGTCGGCTGAGGAGATGCGAAGCACAGAAGGGAGGAGACAACTCGTAGTCTGGATAGCTGAAGGTCAGGGCAGGCGGCACAGTAGCGTAGTCGGGACGTAGCAGAAGTTCAGTAGGCAGGCGGCAGAGAAGCAAGGTCACAAGAGCAGGAGATCTGGCACACGGCAAGGCAATACTATGGAACGCTTTCACTAGGCACAAGGCAACAAAGATCTCGCAGAGAACTGAGGAGGGTGGAGGAATATATCAACAAGACACAGGTGGTTACACTAATGAGCATACTGGCCCTTTAAATCTTAAAGCTCCGGCGCGCACACGCCATAAGGGACAGGGACACGCTTGCCGGAGCAGAGAGGCGGAAGCCTAGGCAGGGGAAACACCCGGAGAGTGATGGACTGGGGCTCGCATGCGGGTGCGTCCCACAATACGAGTCCGAGCCCCCGTGGCAGCAGAAGGTAAGGGGACCATGCGCTCACGGCCAGCGTGTGAGGCCGGAGCGCATAGCGTAACATTGTTTTTTAATATATCATTAATGTGGTTAGCATTCTACAGTACCTATTGCCACAATCATTACTGATCTTAGCCATCCTAATGTGTTAAATAAACATAACCCTGAAAGTCCGGTTGTATGTCTAAAAGGTAAAAACACCCAATGCAGTTGCGTTGTGTTGCAGTTGCGGTTTGCTATATGCAGTAAATTCTTCTGAAATGCTGCTGTTAATCTGCATTTTTTAAGACTTGCCAGTTTTTGCTATATTGCTAAAGTATTTCTTGCATATGGCCAACCACACTGCATGTTTTCACCTTAACCTCTTTTCCATTTGGATTGTACAGATATTATATATTTAATTTACATAGCAAAAAAAAATAATGAAGTAATCGTAAAATGTCTTAATAATAAATGGTATTAAAGTAATGCGGCCAAGACGCAAACAGGATATTTCTGAATGCCAAGCCATTTCTTGGTATTTTCATATAATTCTGCTGTTCTCCATAACAACAAGGGTGGTTACGATATATGTGTAGGGAAAATTCAGTTCTTGGCTGACACTGGGATACGAAATACTCCAGACTAAAATAGAAAACGCATTCTTCAAGATTTAACCACTGGAACCTTGGAATGTCTACAATTTCATCTTGATCAGTTCAAATGGCTGTAATAAAGACAATTAGAATACACATCAGAAGTAATATTAGCCATGGGGAACACATTTGTGAGGAACCAAATCATCTAACACCCATGTGAAAAAGTAAA
This sequence comes from Hyla sarda, assembly GCF_029499605.1. NCBI lineage: Eukaryota > Metazoa > Chordata > Amphibia > Anura > Hylidae > Hyla > Hyla sarda. Next base: position 97,759,330 of record NC_079190.1, read on the forward strand.
TTCACCCTTAACTGGTTCTACCTCTTTTTGCATCAATAATTGGAACCGAAGACTTCCTGTGAGTCTTGCACATCTCTGAACTTAAAGGGGTTATCCACCATAAGGAGATTTTAGTACGTACCTGGCAGACAGTAATGGACATGCTTAGGAAGGATCTGCGCTTGTCTTGGGGCTAAATGGCCATGTTGTGAGATTACCATAACACTGTGGCTAGATTTTTGTGAACTGGTATTTCCTGTTTGACTTTTCTTTTTTTGACTACAAATCCCACAATTCCATTTTCCTTCCTCCCACACATCAGCCACCCCACCCATTGAAACATAAATGAGCTGCATCCATTCAAATCAGTGTGGTTTTCAATCAGGGTGCCTACAGCTGTTGCATTAGTTGCAGATTGATCCCTCCACCCATTGAAGCAGACAGGCTCCCTGTCATCAGCTGAGTAGTGAGTCAGGTCTCGGCCGCATTGCAAGCTGGGAAAAATCTGAGACAACAGTCATTTTGTATGCTGGTAAAAATAAATATTGGAGTGAGAATCACATAAGAATTGTGAGAAAACCTTCACACACAGGTACAGACACTATATTATGAACTACACTAACTTTACAGCCCCTGTAGCATAGCCAAATAAAAAAAAAATTCCTGGAATACCCCTTTAAGCTTCCCTTTAACATCTTCAGAGTAAAGGCAGATTACACCCAGTATGCAGCGACATAGAAGCCATCAAACATTACGGAAAACCTTAGGCCTCAAAGTATAATGTGATTCATCTAGAGTAGTGGGAGAGAAACTATGGCTATTAAAGTTACGCCAGTTACAGGCAAGCATAATACGAGTGCATCTCTACAACTGCCCACTATAGTCCATGATCCTATGTTCACTTTGGTGAGATGTCTGAGGGGTGTACCTGTGGTGGTCTGTGCAACAGATTCAGTACAGATATGCAGGTAACTCACAAAACAAAGGGTTAACCTCTTAAGGACCCAGCCATTTTACACCTTAGGACCCGGCCATTTTTTGAACATCTGACCACTGTCACTTTAAACATTAATAACTCTGGAATGCTTTTAGTTATCATTCTGATTCTGAGATTGTTTTTTCGTGACATATTCTACTTTAACATAGTGGTAAAATTTTGTGGTAACTTGCACCCTTTCATGGTGAAAAATCCCAAAATTTCATAAAAAATTTGAAAATTTTGCATTTTTCTAACTTTGAAGCTCTCTGCTTGTAAGGAAAATGGATATTCCAAATAAAAAAAAAATTTATTCACATTTCCAATATGTCTACTTTATGTTTGCATCATAAAATTGATGAGTTTTTATTTTTGGAAGACACCAGAGGGCTTCAAAGTTCAGCAGCAATTTTCCAATTTTTCACAAAATTTTCAAACTCAAAACAGTGGACCTCCAGATGTTGCAAAACTGCAACTCCCAGCATGCCCAAACGCCAAGGGCTGTCTGGGCATGCTGGGAGTTGTAGTTTACAGGGTCCCATTACAGCAATGCATGTCGCTTTACGGCGACGTGCATTGCTGTAAAGGGCCCGACCGCGGCTGAAGATCAACTCACCTGTCGCCGCCACCGTCTTCATCGTCTGGATCTGGGTCTTCAGGGACGAGGTAAGTACCGGGGCCGGTCCCCAGCACTCCCCCGTCCCCCGCAGCGTCCTCCGGTCTTCCTCCCGTCCTCTCCGGACTTCCAGGGGACGGGCAGGACGGGAGGAAGTAACCGCCCCCCCCCCCCCCCTGCGATTGGTCGGTTAACTAACCGACGGATCGCAGGGGATCGGAGGAGGTGGCAGGCTTGTCACCTCGCTCCTATACGTTAGCATGGTCCTGGCTGTCTGTGACAGCCGGGATCATGCGAAATTACCGGGCGGTCGGGTCCCAGAGCCCGGGCGATTTCCCTTGCGATTTGCGGCGATCGCCGACATGGGGGGCCTATATGGCCCCCCCTCGGCGTTTGCCCTGGATGCCTGCTGAAGAATTTCAGCAGGCATCCGGTTCCGATCTCTGCCCGGCGCGCGGCAGAGACCGGAAAACGCCAGGGCATATGGATACGCCCTGGGTCCTTAAGGCCCAGGGTGTGAGGGCGTATCCATACGCCCTGGGTCCTTAAGAGGTTAAAGGGGTACTCCGCCCCAAGACATCTTATCCCCCTATCCAAAGCATAGGGTTTAAGATGTCTGATCGCAGGGGGTCCCGGGATCTCGGCTGCGGCACCCCTCTGTAATCACTGCACAGAGCAAACTCGCTCTGTGCGTAATGGCGGGCGATACAGGGGCCGGAGCATCGTGACGTCACGGAGCATCATGGGGGCTGTCACGCCCCCTCCCATAGACTTGCATTAAGATGGGTGGGCTGTGACACGGGGGGTGGAGCCATGACGTCATAATGCTCCAGCCCCTGTATCGCCCGTCATTACGCACAGAGCGAATTTGCTCTGTGCAATGATGACAGCGGGGTGCCGCAGCTGAGATACCGGGACTCCCCAGCTACGGGACCCCCGCGATCAGACATCTTATCCCCTATCCTTTGGATAGGGGATAAGATGTCTAGGGGCGGAGTACCGCTTTAAGTTTACTAAAGTCCACTGTACGTAACCAGCACAGGGTAGCACAGTTGCATTGGTCACAGTTCCTTTTTAGTTGCTTTTAGCAGTTTCTAGATAGAAATGTCTAAAAAAGGGGTCATATGACCAAAGTTCCATGCATTCTTTACATGTAATCCACCAGTAGTGGCAGTAGAGAGCAAAATAGTCATCCTAAATATCACAGTGTAAGTGTATGCAGTGTGAAAGACAAAATACAAGTTATACATTTAAGACTAACAAGAGGACTAGCAGTGCTCTAGTTTTAGAAAGTTGTATCAGTCCAAGGAAAACCTCTGGGATAGTAGAAAATGAAAGAGGCACTCACCATGTCACTTTTCTTTACTTTTTATTGCAGTACATCATGCAGACATTACAGACATTCAAAGCCTTGCAGCTCCAAGCATGGACGCCAGTGTGCTCAACGAGCACACTGGCGTCCATGCTTGGAGCTGCAAGACTTTGAATGTCTGTACTGTTTGCATGATGTATTGCAATAAAAAGTGAATAAAATAAACATAGTGAGTGTCCCTTTCATAGTCATTTTGCAATATTCTTTCTGCATTTATTCCATGCCATTTTTAAAGTGTACCTGTCGTCATCAAAAACTTTTGATATCATGTAGATAATACCATTATATGTATATTTGTAATATACATTGGTGAAAAAATGTGTATATTTTTGGGTGAAAAAATGTTGTCCCTGCAGCTATTGCCTGTATGTCACTATGAGGAGTCCAATCAAGGAGGTAAGTTTGGGACAAGTAGGACTCTGTGCAGGCTCCTTGCTTGTCAATCATCCTGTGAGTCAGTAGTTTGTCATAGAGCCTCAGTGCACAGAACCCTGCTTGTCCTAACCTCACTTCCTGTATTTGGACTCCTCACAGAGACACACAGGCAATTGCTGTAGGGACTAAAATATACAATTTTGTTAACCAATGTATATTACAAATATACTTATCATGGTATTATCTAAATGATATAAAACATTTTTGTTGACGACAGGTACATTTTAAAAACTCTGCTTGTTGTCATTCAATAGAAACCTTCATTGTTTACCTTGTTTCCAGTGAAAATCAACCTATCCACAGTATAGGAAACATGTATCTGATTGCGCATTAGGACCCCCCACGATCTCCAGAACGGGGCCCCGGCTCTCAGAGAGAGAGCACGTCCTGTAGACAGAGGGCTCTACTCAGATATCTTCATCTACACGTGCTCTGTCTGAGAGCTGGGGCCCCATTCTGGAGATCCTTGGGTCCTCCAAGACCCCTGCATGCGCGATCAGATATTTATCCCCTATCCTGTGAAATTTGTCTTGGATATGTGGTGGACACACAACCGCAGAGAACTTGCCTACTGCTGAGCATCTGTGCATCACTTGACCAGGACTCATTTTTAAGCGAACAGTAAAGGCTAATACTAAATAACAGCAAGCAAAAATCTTAAAGGGGTTCTCCGGTGCTTACACATCTTTTCCCCTATCCAAAGGATAGGGGATAAGATGCCTGATTGCGGGAGTCCCGCCGCTGGGGACGCCCGTGATCATGCACACGGCACCCCGTTTGTAATCAGTCCCCGGAGCGTGTTAGCTCCGGGTCTGATTTCGGGCGACCACATGTGACGTCATGCTCCGCCCCCCAATGCAAGCCTACGGGAGGGGGCGTGATAGCTATCACGCCCCCTCCCGTAGGCTTGCATTGGGGGGCGGAGCATGACGTCACATGGGGTGGAGGTGTGACGTCACACGCCGCCCGCCCTATAGTCGCCGGTAATCAAACGGGGTGCCGCGTGCAAGATCACGGGGGTCCCCAGCGGCAGGACTCCCGCGATCAAGCATCTTATCCCCTATCCTTTGGATAGGGGATAAGATGTGTAAGCACCGGAGAACCCCTTTAAACTGTGAGTAACTAATATGGAAAGTAGATTGGAAAATAAGATTTATTAACACAAAAAATAAGATTTATTTGCTGAAACCAAGGTTTCCTTTTAATCCCACTGAAACCTAAAACATTTAGCAGAATGATCCCTGTACTATTATATTATGGTGTCGATGGATCTGCACGTTCACTTAGGAATAGGTTGAGTGAGAACAAGGTTACATTCTCTTGTCTTTATATGCGTAACAAAACAACATCACAATGCTCATCCACTCCTACATTCTGCATATTTTCATCTCCTGCTATTCTAGAAATCTAGTTGCACCCGTGGTTTTCATTTTTTTTTTTTTTTTTTTTAAACCATCTGGTTTGCTTTTCTATTTAAAGAAAAACATATTCATTTTAAGAAGCCTCCTGGTTCTTGTTTTTCTCAAAAGCATAAAGAAAAGAAGACATTCAATGAAGTATTTGCTGGAAATGAAAGCTTACTGAATCCTCCTATGGGCCCCAGTGTTGGATCCCTTTTCAGCAGAATGGACAGAACTCAAATTGCACAATCTCAATGTAGCATTACACTGTACTGAAGATGTTTTTTTAATGTATTACCGTATATACTCGAGTATAAGCCGACCCAAATATAAGCCGAGGCCCCTAATTTCACCCCAAAAACCCAGGAAAAGTTATTGACTCGACTATAAGCCTAGGGTGGGAAATACATCATCCCCCCCTGTCATCATCCAGACCCCCGTCATTAACACCCCTCATCATCACCCTGTCATTTTCACCCCCGACATCATCACCCCATCATCTCCCCCCCCCCTCCCTTCATCATCATCGCCTGTCAATCCAGTGGTCTTCAACCTGGGACCTCCAGATGTTGCAAAACTACAACTCCCAGCATGCCCGGACAGCCATCGGCTGTCCGGGCATGCTGGGAGTTGTAGTTTTGAAACATCTGGAGGTCCGCAGGTTGAAGACCACTGCGGCCTTCGTCTTGATCCAGACCCCCCTTTAGTTTTCTACTCACCTCCCCTCGGTGGGAAGGAAGGGTGAGCTGGTCCGGGCCATCTATGCTGCAGGGACCGTCCGGTGGGGAGGGTTAGTCGTTCCGGGCTGTCCATCTTCACCGGGAGGCCCTCTTCTCCACTCCGGGCCCGGCCCCGGACTAGTGACGTTGCCTTGACGATGACGCACGGGGATGTCCGTGCGCAGCAAACGTACCTGCACATGAACGTCCCTGTGCGTCATCGTCAAGGCAACGTCACTAGTCCGGGGCCGGCCCGGAGCGGAGGGGAGGGACTACCGGTGAAGATGGACAGCCCGGAACGACTAATCGGATGGTCCCTGCAGCATAGATGGCCCGGACCAGCTCACCCTTCCTTCCCACCGAGGGGAGGTGAGTAGAAAACTAAAGGGGGGGGTCTGGATGATGACGAAGGCCGCAGTGGTCTTCAACCTGCGAACCTCCAGATGTTTCAAAACTACAACTCCCAACGGCTATCCGGGCATGCTGGGAGTTGTAGTTTTGCAACATCTGGAGGTCCGCAGGTTGAAGACCACTGAGAAGGGATTGACAGGGGGAGAGTTCACTCGAGTATAAGCCGAGGGGGGCGTTTTCAGCACGAAAAATCCTGCTGAAAAACTCGGCTGATACTCGAGTATATACGGTAGTTTGGAATACATAGTTTTGTAGATGGATTTGTTTATTATATCTATATGATTGACAATTCTAATTCAAGGGGATAGTCTCAGGATTTTTATTATCATGGGGGACCTGTATCATGGTTGCCTTTGGAAAGAGTTTTGAGGTCATTTTTTGGCTTTGATTTTACTATAAGGGGGAGGGGGGGGTTGATAAATTTGGCTTACATAAGCAAAAAAACAATAAATCACTTTAGAACACTATTTTGTATGTTTCCTCCTCTTCTCTGCGACTTTTTAAAAGTGCTCTCCAAAGGCAGTTTTGTAAGCCAGGTCTGTCTTGGCTTTGGTTTGCAACTTTTTGGTGGGGTTTGTGACTTTTTGTATACCTATGTGCAACATTCACACTTCATAAATTCGTAACTACTGCAGAGTAAAAACTGAAAGTTGCTTAAAGGGGTACTCCGGCACTAAGACATAGCGGGGGTCCCGCCACTGGGTACCCCCATGATCTTCCATGCCGCACCTGGTTAGAATCAGCCTCCGGAGCGTGCTCGCTCCGGGTCTGATTACTGGCCATCACGGGGACGGAGTGACATCACGCTCCGCCTCCTCAATGCATGCCTATGGGAGGGTGCCCGACAAATTTTGAAAAAAATGCTAAAGGGGCCAAAATTGCAATTTCCACTCAAATGCAAAATGCCAGAAAAAACGTCAGACACAGGAAATTGCGCTGGTGTTTTTCTGGCATTTTTTTCTGTGAAAAAAATGCAGGGAAAAAAAAGTGGAATCCTAGCCTTATGACTCTTGTTAACATGGACTGAATCCACACTGATTTCCGTGTCAAAATGGACGGGTTAGCATTAAAAACAATCTCCCATTATTCATTTCTAAGGGAAATTCTACACCATACAGAAAAAATGTGTGTGGTTGCAGATTTTTCAGAAAATCTGCATGGATGCTTCGAATGAAATCAATGGGAGCTTTAATAATCCACATGAAAATCTGCATGGCAAATTCAGCACAGATTTTGAGGTGGAATTTGGAGTGTCAGCTAGCCCTTACTGGACCTATATTACAGATAGCCTGGTGTCTTAGGTAAAAAACACATAAAGTGGTAATGTTGTGATTGTCCATATGTAGGACTTCTGAAATGCTGCTGCAAACCTGCAATATCAGATGTACTTACTGCATTTGGCCAACTGCAACGCAAAAGCAATGCAACACAACCACATTGTGTTTTTACTCTTAGACACTGCCCATTATGTAGGTTATGTATAGCTTTAAAATGTCTAAATAAAATAGAACATTGAGCTTCATACAATATCTAGAATCCTCTGTGTTTTCCCCATGTTTGTGTGTCCTCCCTTAAAGGAGATCTATGGCTAAAATTAACATCCTTATTACAGCTGATCCGACCGCTGGAGGCCCCCCTGCGATCACTGGGAGGGGCCCTGGCGCTCAGTGAGGCACGCGCTTCATGCTCCCATAGAAATGAATGGAGCGCGTGTTGTCTACTGCTATACGACATGCGCTTCTTACGGAGAGAGCCGGGGTCCCATTTTGGAGATCTCTGGGGGTCCCAGCGGTTGGACCTCCCCTTTCGATCAGCTACTTATGCCCTATTCTGTGGATAAGGGGATAAGTTCATTTTCGCAAGAGTTCTCCTTTAATTCTCACAGGGAGTGCCTAATTCACATGCAAATTCAGGTTATTTTATATGAATGTATGCTAGATTTACTGTTCAGGGATGGGGGAGGATAGTAGTCGTAATAGTAGTAGTCATCATCATCCATCTCCTACAAAAAGATGTAACTAAGTGAAAAAAAATGTATAAATAAGGTACACCTGAATGTATTTTTTTTTTACTTACCCGTATATACTCGAGTATAAGCCGACCCGAATATAAGCCGAGGCCCCTAATTTTAGCCCAAAAACCCAGGAAAGTTATTGACTCGACTATAAGCCTAGGGTGGGAAATACATCATCCCCTCCATGTAATCATCCAGACCCCCATCATCATCCCCCCCTTCATCATCACCGCCTGTCAATCCCTTCATCAGTGGTCTTCAACCTGCGGACCTCCAGATGTTGCAAAACTACAACTCCCAGCATGCCCGGACAGCCATCGGCTGTCCGGGCATGCTGGGAGTTGTAGTTTTGAAACCTCTGGAGGTCCGCACGTTGAAGACCACTGCGGCCTTCGTCATCATTACCCCCCCTTCATCATCACCACCTGTCAATCCCTTCATCAGTGGTCTTCAACCTTCGGACCTCCAGAGGCTTCAAAACTACAACACCCAGCATGCACGGACAGCTCCGAGCATGCTGGGAGTTGTAGTTTTACAACATCTGGAGGTCCGAAGGTTGAAGACCACTGCTGAAGGGATTGACAGGCGGAGAGTTCACTCGAGTATAAGCCGAGGGGGGCATTTTCTGCACGAAAACTCGGCTTATACTCGAGTATATACGGTACATGACAGAACAGAAAAACTCAATGTGATTCATTTGATTTCTTGAATTAAGAAAATTGATGGTGCATGTAAACTTCCAATCCATACAAAGCAAAAATGTGTTTCTGTTTCATGATCCACCTTCTAGCACAAGTAAATAACTCTGTGAAATATCTTCTGTACAGCAGCTCCATAAGCAGCGTACAGATATGAAAGATATCGGTCCAGAGGAAAAAGACAACAGGAATAAAACTCACTGTCGGCAGATACTGAAGGAAATAATTACTATGAAAGGAATAAGAAACACACATACACCTGCTGCTGTGTAGAGAGAATGTGCAGCCCCATGTGCCACCTACTACTTCACAGGCTCAACCTTGCACTCAGGAACTCTGTAGCCAGCAGATGTCTATATGGGATGTTGTATTTTTCATGCAATTTTTCATGCTTGTTCAAAAGGACATTGTGGAGTGCTGTGTAATATTTTTGGGGTACCTCTATTAATGATGGAGCATAACTACTTGAGTTGAGATCTAAAATCTGGTTAAAAAGTACCCCCATGGCGCTCTTCTTTGTGTCTCCTGCATACAGATGAAAACCTGATGATGGCGGCGGCAGCCAGCAGATTAGGCAGATCGCCCAACTTTTTAGTTGCATCTTCCTATGCCTAGGCCTATTTGGACCTTATAGGGCACCTGTCATTACTAGAGATGAACGAATTTACAGTAAATTCGATTCGTCACAAACTTCTCGGCTCGGCAGTTGATACTTATCCTGCATAAATGAGTTCAGCTTTCAGGTGCTCCCGTGGGCTGGAAAAGGTGGATACAGTCCTAGGAGACTCTTTCCTAGGACTGTATCCACCTTTTCCAGTCCACCGGAGCACTTGAAGGCTGAACTAATTTATGCAGGATAAGTCATCAACTGCCGAGCCGAGAAGTTCGTGACAAATCGAATTTACTGTAAGTTCGCTCATCTCTAGTCATTACTTTCATGCTGCCTAAACCATGCGTCATCAGGATGATTACCAGGGGATTATCCCCATACTGCCAGGCTTGTCTGATTTTGACCTGTTTTGGGGAGGTTGATGCAGCATTAAAGTGGTGGCAAGTCCCATTTAAAGGGGTACTCTGTCGCAAGACATGTTATCCCCTATCCCCAGCGGCCGGACCCCCGCGATTTCTGCAGCGGCACCCCAGTCTTCCGGTGCACGCAGCGTCCATGCCCCCTCCATTCATGTCTAAGGGAGGAGGCATGACAACTGTGTACTAGCCGTCATTCCCCCTTCCATAGGCATAAATGGAGGGGGCATGGCATGATGTCATGATCACGGAAGCCTCAGGCTTCTGTGACCGTATCACCGCAGCTCTGGTCCGGAGATCGTGATCAGATATGTTGTCCCCTATCCTTTGGAAGATTAGAGGTATCTTGTTACTGTGGCCAAACAGCTATGTTGTCCAACTCTGCCATAAAAAGCCTGTCCAGGTCCATCTGGTGCAGCTTACTTCCCAATAACTTCCTTCTTTCCCTAATGTCAGGATAGTTGGGATACACCCATACCTATTAGATACAAATATCTAATGTTTAAATGCAGCTGTTGCTGGTGTCACACTGTGTGCACAATTGTTTAGTACCATATATACTCGAGTATAAGCCTAGTTTTTCAGCACGATTTTTCGTGCTGAAAATGCCCCCCTCGGCTTATACCCGAGTGAACTCTCCGCCTGTCAATCCCTTCTCAGTGGTCTTCAACCTGCGGACCGCCAGATGTTGCAAGACTACAACTCCCAGCATGCCCGGACAGCCATCGGCTGTCCGGGCATGCGGGGAGTTGTAGTCTTGAAACATCTGGAGATCCGCAGGTTAAAGACCACTGCGGCTTTCGTATTCATCCAGCCCCCCCCCCCCCCCCTTTAGTTTTCTACTCACCTCCCCTCGGTGGGAAGGAAGGGTGAGCTGGTCCGTGCGCAGCAGACATACCTGCGCATGAACGTCCCTGTGCGTCGTCGTCAAGGCAACGTCACTAGTCCAGGGCCGGGCCCGGAGTGAAGAAGAGGGCCCCCCGGTGAAAAAGACAGCCCGGAACGACTAATCCTCCCTACCGGACAGTCCCTGCAACATAGATGGGCCGGACCAGCTCACCCTTCCTTTCCACCAAGGGGAGGAGAGTAGAAAACTAAAGGGGGTGTCTGGATGATGACGAAGGCCGCAGTGGTCTTCAACCTGCGGACCTCCACATGTTTCAAAACTACAACTCCCAGCATGCCCGGAGTTGTAGTTTTGCAACATCTGGAGGTCCGCAGCTTGAAGACCACTGAAAGGGATTGACAGGCTGTGATGATGAAGGGGGGGGAATGATGACGGGGGTCTGGATGATGACAGGGGGGATGAGGACATGGGGGGATGATGATCGAGTATATACGGTAAGTACTTTTACTATATCATTTTTACTCATATTATTAAACTCTTAGCTGTATTTAATTAAATGCTTATTGGATTTAAGCATATGAAGTGATGTTTATTTGTGTAATAACAGAGGGAGTGGCCTAAGGAGATTAACACCCTACATCAAGGAATTATTAGCCAGCTTCTTTTACAAAATGGCCAAAAAAAGATTTAACCGACTCTGAAAAGTCAAAAATTTAAAAAAGTCTTTTAGAGGGATGTAGCGCTCTTGAAATTGCTAAAAATATTGGGGTGTGATCAAAGAACTATCAAATGTGTTGAGAAAAAAAGATGCAAATGAACTGCCAAAGATTTAGGAAGAATAAAATGTGAAGTTTCCAGGAACCCATTATTCTCCAGTCCTGTGATATTTTAGATGGCAACCTACCTGGAGAGGCCAGAGGAACAAGGGTACAAGGTTTTCAGAGAGCTCAGAAATATGGCCAAGGTAAGGGAGGCTAAAACCCGACCACTACTGAACATTAGTTGACATGTGAAGACTGGGCCAAGAAATATCTAAAGGCAGATTTTTCAAAGGCTTTATGGACTGATGAGATGAAAGTGACTCCTGATGGTCCAGATAAATGGGCCCATTACTAGACTAGTAAGGCTGGGTTCACACCACGTTTTCTGAAATACGGTTCCCGTATACGGTTTGGAGGAGGGGGGCGGGGCTTAATCGCGGCGCCTGCACTCAGCCGTATTCGGGAACCGTATTTAATGCAAGTCTATGAGCCGACCGGAGTGAACTGCAGCCTCCGGTCGGCTTCCTTTTCGGCCGTATGCTGCGGTTCACTCCGGTCGGCTCATAGACTTGCATTAAATACGGTTCCCGAATACGGCTGAGTGCAGGTGCCGCGATTAAGCCCCGCCCCCCTCCTCCAAACCGTATACGGGAACCGTATTTCAGAAAACGTGGTGTGAACCCAGCCTAATAGGCACAGAGCTCCACATCGACCTAAATGCCAGCAAGGACCTTTTCAAGTTTAATGTGAACTCATAATTAACTCTCAAACCACTGGCTAAAGACTATTTCTTTAAGCAGTAGTACAGGAAAATGACTGTATCTTTCATGCAGGACAATCCTCTATCCAAGTACTCAACTGCAAGGCTGTCCAGTAAGGCCTTAACCCTTTCTTTCCCTCAGACATATCTTTATGTCATAAACGGGAATACTTTATCGCGAAATGATGTATTTTTACATTATTTCATGTTAACAGCCTTTAAAGAGAAATTAGGAACTGTGCTTACTTCATAGATAGTAAGAAATGGCTGCTAATGAGAAACAAAATCCATAAAATCACATTGTCTGATTTTTTAAGAATTTATTAGCAAATTATGGTAGAAAATAAGTATTTGGTCAATAACAAAAGTTAATCTCAATACTTTATTATATACCCTTTGTTGGCAATGACAGAGGTCAAACGTTTTCTGTTAGTCTTCACTCGGTTTTCACACACTGTTGCTGGTATTTTGGCCCTTTTTTCCAAGCAGATCTCCTCTAGAGCAGTGATGTTTTGGGCCTGTCGCTGGGCAACACGGACTTTCAACTCCCTCCAAAGGTTTTCTATGGGGTTGAGATCTGGAGACTGGCTAGGCCACTCCAGGACATTGAAATGCTTCTTACAAAGCCACTCCTTTGTTGCAGTGTGTTTGGGATCATTGTCATGCTAACAGACCCAGCCACGTTTCATCTTCAATGCCCTTGCTGATGGAAGGAGGTTTTCACTCAAAATCTCACGATGCATAGCCCCATTCATTCTTTCCTTTACACGGATCAGTGGTCCTGGTCCATTAGCAGAAAAACAGGCCCAAAGCATGATGTTTCCACCCCCATGCTTCACAGCAGGTATGGTGTTCTTTGGATGCAACTCAGCATTCTTTCTCCCCCAAACATGACAAGTTGAGTTTTTACCAAAAAGTTCTACTTTGGTTTCATCTGACCATTTGAAATTCTCCCAATACTCTTCTGGATCATCCATTGCTCTCTAGCAAACTTCAGACGGACCTGGACATGTACTGGCTTAAGCAGGGGAACACGTCTGGCACTGCATGATTGGAGTCCCTGGCAGCATAGTGTGTTACCAGGGACATGCACACATAGGGCTCAAACATGCCCCTGCCTTCTTCTGCCCCTGCCCTTTTTTTTTCTGATGTTGACAATCACTGCCTCCCATCTGCACTCATCCTCAACTGCCCTTGGCCATTACCCCCCCCCCCTCCACTCACCTACTAGTGTGGGGTGACAAGGGATGCCTGGGTAGCAGACGCGTGTGCCGCACGTCCGCTACATCACCTCGTGACTCCTCCAGGTGTATTAACGCAGAGGAGCAAGCGTCTGCCTGACTGACTCCTGCCTTCCTTTAGTGCCTGTCTGCCCTGGTAAAACATAACATATTTCATGTGGGTGGAAAGTAGTCCAGTCTGCAAAGGAACAATGGTTGAATTGCTTTGTCCCTTTGCACACTGGGGGTTGTAGGGTTTTGTCCCTTTGCATATTAGTACAGACTCTAATATGCAAGCATGCAAAGGGACAAAGCACTACAAACCCCAGGATGTACAGTGATAATCAGAGTCTGTAGTCAAGACTCTAATATGAAAAGGGACAAAGCACTACAACCCCCAGTATGTAAAGATACAATGCATTACAAGCTCACAACCTCCAGCACGCTAGGAAAGAAGGCACTAGAGAGTCTGTAGTGCCTTTTTGCCTTGCATGCTGGAGGTTGTGAGCTTGTAATGCATTGTATCTTTACATACTGGGGGTTGTTGTGCTTTGTCCCTTTACATACTGGAGTTGTAGTGCTTTGTACCTTTACATACTGGGGGTTGTAGTGCTTTGTCCCTTTACATACTGGGGGTTGTAGTGCTTTGCATACTGGGGGTTTTAGTACAAAATAGTGAATAAAATATTTTAAAAAAATATTAATAAATGTAAATAAGCCACTTTTAATAAAAGTTTGAATCACCCCCCCCCCTTGCAGAAGAGTCTAAACTATTGAAATATAACATTAATTTAACCGCATGGTCAATGGCATAAATAAAAGAAGAAAACACCAAAGTCCAGAATTGCGGATTTTTGGTCACTTCATAAATGAGAGTTTTTTTAAATAAAAAGTCCAATCTAATGAAAAATGGTACCGATAAAAACTACAGATCATGGCGCAAAAAGTGAGTCATCATATGGATAATAAAAGAGCTATAGGAGTCAGGACAATTTTAACCCCTTAAGGACAGACCCATTTTTTACCTCTATGACCAGGCTCTTTTTTTTTTATTTGACATGTATCTCTTTAAATGGTAATAACTTTAGAAAGCATTTTCTGAGCAGAGCGATTCTAAGAGAGTTTTTTCGTGACATATTGTACTTTATATAATTGGTGCATTTTTGTTTACACATGAAGCATTTTTTGTGAAAAACTTCTAAATATTGTGAAAAACTGGAAAATTTCTGGCTTTTTTTTATTTTTTATGGTGTACACTGTGCGTTAAAAGTGATGTTATATTTATTCTGTGGGTCAGTACGATTATGGCGATACCCATTTTATATAGCTTTTTATGTTCTTTTAGCTTTTCTGAACAAAATTCTTTTTCTGACATTCATTTTCCAACAGCCATAACTTTTTTATTTTTCGTCCAACGCCATTGAGTAAGGGCTTATTTTTTGCGGGATGAGCTGTACTTTTTATTGGTATCATTTTTGGGCTACGTGCTACCTTTTGATCTTTTTTTTATTCCGCTATTTGTACCAAAATTGGCGAATTTTGCGCTTTTTTTTAATGGTTTTTTTTTTTCGGCGTTCACCGTGCGGGATAATTTACATTATAGTACACGTCATTACGGACGTGGCAATACCTATTATGTATATGATTTGTGTTTTTGATCTTTTTTGGTGATAATACAGGGCTTTTATTGGGAAAGGGGCATTTTTTTTTTTTTACACTTCATACTTTTATTGAAGAACTTTTTATTTTATTTTTTACACTTTTTACAGGTTATACTATGCTGCAATACATTTGTACTGCAGCACAGTATAACCTGATGAGCTGCAGACACTACAGCCTGTTCAATCCAGCCTCTGGCTGGATCTCACAGGCTTCCGTAGCAGGCATACAGGAGGTCATGATCTGACCTCCTGCTGCCATAGCAACCAACCGCGACCGTATCGCGGCGCCGCCGTTGGAGAACAGGGGGAGAGCGCTCCCCCTGTAAACACCATAGATGCCGTGATCAGGATTGATCACGGCATCTATGGGGTTAATGCTGCCGGGATCTGCGCTATCACGGCTCCGGCAGCAGCGGTGGGACTTCGGCTGTGATTGACAGCCGGGTCCCATCGCCGATCTTCTGCGCTGCCTGCGGCAGTGCCGGAGATCGCTATGACGTATGCATACGTCCAATTGCGCAAATGTTTCGGATGATTGGACGTATGCATATGTCCTATAGCGGGAAGGGGTTAAGGACCACAGGTTTTTTCATTTTTGCACTTTTGTATTTTCCACCTCACATTCTAAAAATCTGAACGCTTTCAATTTTGCACCTACTAACTCAAGACCTGATCCTGGAAAACTGTTCTTTTTGGAGGGGGACATATCTTCCCTTTTTGCGCCGTGATCTTATTGGTATCATTTTTGTTTCGATGGGACTTTTTGATTGCTTTTTATAAAAAAATTTATACAAAGGGACCAAATGTAATGGTCTTACCGTGACGGCTGAGTAGTGGATCCTCTGTCCTGTGTGAACAATGACTGTACCATACCAGGGAGCAGCAGGCGGCACCCAGGTCGCTACCCCTGGCACGATCCGTCCACACAGGTTGCCTACATAGAATTCTGCACAGATGGTAGCATAGTCAGGATGAAGCACAGGTCAGAAGGCAGATGGCAAAGGAGCGTGGTCGGGTCACAGGCACTAGGTCAGGTCACAGGCTGGAGGTCAGGAACACAGATATGGCACACAAAACATAATTCTCTCTCAAAGGCACTAAGCACAAAGATCCGGCACCAAGATGGGAAGGTGCCGGACTTAAAAAGAGTACACCCAGCAGGCGACCAATTAAGGGCATACTGGCCCTTTACATCTAGCAATGCCGACGCACACGCGCCCTAAGGAAAGGGGATACGAGTGCCGGCGAAGCACAGAAGCAGGAGGACTGGGGACAGAAGAAGGTGGGGGGATGCCCGGGGCTCGCATGTGGGCGCGTCCTGCATAGTGAGTCCCGGAGCCACCGCAACTAGAAGGAGGGGCGTGCTTGCGGCCGGACGGAACATCTGGAGCATTACCCATAGCAACACCCGCGACACGCTAGAGGGTGTGTCCCGCACAGAGTCCCGGAGCCACATCAGATAGGGGAGAGGGGGCACTCATGGCCAAAATGAATGGCCGGAGCACTGCCCTTAACAGTACCCCCCCCCCCCCCTTGGGTCTCCCCCTCTTTTAGGGTCTAAGAAAATCTCGAACTAGGCTGCAATCAACAATATTCTCTTCCGGTACCCAAGACCTCTCCTTAGGATCAAAGCCAATCAACAAGAAAATAATGCTTCCCTCTCACAGTTTTCATGGCGAGGATCTCTTTTTCACCTCAAAAATGTTGAAGGACCAGAGACAGGAGTGGGAGCAACAACTTTTTGAGAAAACAGATTAGTGACCAGGGGCTTGAGCCGAGAGACATGAAAAGAATTTGGAATGCGAAGGGAGGAGGGTAGACGTAGTTTGTAAAAGGCTGGATACATTTTTTCAAGAACCACAAATGGATCTAGGTAAGGAGGACCCAACTTGTAACTGGGAATTTTAAAGCGTATATACTTGGAGGAGAGCCAAACCGTGTCACCAGGAGAAAAGGATGAAGGAGGTCTTCTTTTCTTGTCCGCTTGAGACTTCATTTGGGAGGAAGAGGATAACAATGACCGTCGAGTCTTCTGCCAGATGGACACAAAATTCAGATGGACTCACAGAGCCTCACATGCAGCATATTTTATGAAAAACTCCAAAATATTGTGAAAAACTGGAAAATTTCTTGCGTTTAAAAAAAATGTTTTTTATGGTGTACACTGCGGTAAAATTGATGTTATATTTATTCTGTGGGTCAGTACGATTATGGCGATACCCAATTTAAATAGCTTTCTATGTTCTTTTTCCTTTTCTGAGCAAAATTCTTTTTCTGCCATTCATTTTCCAACAGCCGTAACGTTTTTATTTTTCGTCCGACGCCACTGAGTAAGGGCTTATTTTTTGTGGGATGAGCTATAGTTTTTATTGGTATCATTTTTGCGATATGTGCTACCTTTTGATCTCTTTTATTCTGCTATTTTCGTTGTCTTCTTTTACAGCGTTCACCGTGCGGGATAATTTACAATATAGTTGTATAGTACACGTCCTTACGGATGTGGCAATACCTATTATGTAAATTATTTCTGTTTTTGATCTCTTTTGGTGATAATACAGGGCTTTTATTGGGAAAGAGGCTTTTTTTTTTCTTCTTTACACTTCATACTTTTACTGAAGAACCTTTTATTTATTTTTTTTACATGTTATACTATGCTGCAATACATTTGTACTGCAGCACAGTATGACCTGATGAGCTGCACACTGTACAGCATGTGCGATCCAGACTGTGGCTGGATCTCAAAGGCTTCTATAGCAAGCAGACAGGAGGTCATGATCTGACCTCCTGCTGCCATAGCGACCCGCGATCGTATCACGGCGCAGCCAATGGCGAACAGAGGGAGCGCGCTCTTCCTGTGAACACCATAGATGCCGTGATCAGGATTGATCACGGCATCTATGGGGTAATGCTGCCGGGACCGGCGCAATCGTGGCTCGAGCAGCTGTGGCGGGACTCCGGCTGTGATTGACAGCCGGGTCCTGCTGCCGATCTCCTGCACTGCCCGCGGCAGTGCCAGAGATCACCAGGATGTATGCCTACGTCCTAGCACGCGAACGTGTCGGATGCTGGGACGTATGCATACGTCCTATAGCGGGAAATTTTGTGGGAATTTTTTTTTTTTTTTTAAATCGACTGATTTCTTCTATTTATTAATCTTAATCCTTCCAGTATTGATCAGCTGCTGTATGCTCCAGAGGAAGTTGTGCAGTTCTTTCTTGTCTGACCACAGTGCTCTCTGTTGACACCTCTGTCCATGCCAGGAACTGTGCAGAGCAGGATAGGTTTGCTATGGGGTTTGCTCCTACTCTGGACAGTTCCTGACACAGACAGAGGTGTCAGCAGAGAGCACTGTGGTTAGACTGGAAAGAATTATACAACTTCCTCTGGAGCATACAGCAGCTGATACTGGAAGGATTAAGATTAATAAATAGAAGACATTTACAAATCTGTTTAACTTTCTGGTACCATTTGAACCAGAGTACCCCTTTAAGGTTTAATAACATTTTGGATTGACAGAGAGCTTTGTAGTTGTTCAATAATAAAGTGAATACTCAAAAATACAATTTGCCTTAGAATTGTGTACACAATGTACACTTTGAAGCGAATATTTTCGAGCAACGTTCCATAGTCCCCACCGATTACTTACTTATCCTCCATCCTATAGATAGGGGGTAACTTTTCATTATTAGAATACCTCTTTAACCCATTAAAGGCCAAATAAATTTTTAGCATTTCATTTTTTCTTACTCTAAGGCTAGGTTCACACTGTGGAATTTCTGGGAAGAATTTCTGCCGGAGATCGAGATGGCGGCACTAGGACCGAGCAGACTGCATTGCTGCCCCCATAGACAGCAATGCATTTCTGGGTGGATCTTTTGGGAGATCTGCTCAGAAATGCATTGCCATCTATGGGGACGGCAATGTAGTCCACGAGGTCCGAGTGCCGTCGGCTTGATCTCCAGCAGAAATTCTGCCCAGAAATTCCACAGTGTGAACCTAGCCTAAGAGACATTATTACAACAATACCCAATTTATAAAGTTTTTATTTCATTTTATTGAAAATTAAAAAGGCTTAAAATTGCCCAATTCTGATCCCTATAACTTTATTTTTATTTTTTCATATACAAGGCTGTATAAAGGCTCATTTTTGCAGTGATCTGCAGTTTTATTAGTACCATTTTTGTTTAGATGAAACTTTTTGATCACTTTTATAAAAAAAATTCTAATATATGATGTGACCAAAAATTTGCTATCTGGAGTTTGCCATTTGTTTTATATTTACGCCATTCACCATGTCATTTTATTTAAATTATAATTTAATATGTTTATGGGTTTTTTGTTTACATTTCTTTGTTTAAAAAATAGGAAAGGAGGATCTGAATGTTTTTTTGTTGGAGGGGCCGATTTATATTTTAAATTTTTTTTTAATGTTATATACACTTTTTAAGTCTGCTATAGGGACTATTTAACCCCTTAAGGACCCAGGCAATTTTCACTGTAGGACCCGGCCATTTTTTGAACATCTGACCACTTTGACTTTAAGCATTAATAACTCTGGAATGCTTTTACCTTTCATTCTAATTCCGCGATTGTCTTTTCGTGACATATTCTACTTTATGTTAGTGGTAAAATTTTGACGATACTTGCATCGTTTCTTGGTGAAAAATTCCAAAATTTGATGAAAAAAGTGAAAATTTTGCATTTTTTTTTTACTTTGAAGCTCTCTGCTTATAAGGAAAATGAATATTCCAAATAAATTATATATTGATTCACATATACAACATATCTACTTTATGATTGCATCATAAAGTTGACATGTTTTTACTTTTGGAAGACATCAGAGGGCTTCAAAGTATAGCAGCAATTTTCAAATTTTTCACAAAATTTTCAAAATCGAAATTTTTCAGGGACCAGTTCTGTTTTGAAGTGGATTTGAAGGGCCTTTATATTAGAAATACCCCACAAATGACCCCATTATAAAAAAAAACTGCACCCCTCAAAGTATTCAAAATGACATTAAAAAGGTTTGTTAACCCTTTAGGTGTTTCACAGAAATAGCAGCAAATTGAAGGAGAAAATTCAAAATCTTCATTTTTTACACTCGCGTGTTCTTGTAGACCCAGTTTTTGAATTTTTACAAGTGGTAAAAGGAGAGAAATCTTCCTACAATGTGTAACCCAATTTCTCTCGAGTAAGGAAATACCTCCTATGTGTATGTCAAGTGTTCGGCGGGTGCACTAGAGGGCTCAGAAGGGAAGGAGCGACAAAGGGATTTTGGAGAGTGAGTTTTTCTGAAATGGTTTTTGGGGGCATGTTGCATTTAGGAAGCCCCTATGGTGTCAGGACAGCAAAAAAAAACACATTGCATACTATTTTGGAAACTACACCCCTCAAGGAACGTAACAAGGGGTCCAGTGAGCCTTAACACCCCACAGGGGTTTCACAACTTTTCGTTGAAGTTGGACGTGTAAATTATTTTCTTTTTTTTTCCACTAAAATTCTAGTTTTCCCCCAAATTTTTAATTTTTACAAGGGTTAATAGGAGAAAATGCCCCCCAAAATTTGTAACCCCATCTCTTCTGAGTATGGAAACACCACATATGTGGAGGTCAAGTGCTCTGTTGGCGCACTACAATGCTCAGAAGAGAAGGAGTCATATTTGGCTTTTGCAAATTTAATTTTGCTGAAATGGTTTTTGGGGGGCATGTCCCATTTAGGAAGCCCCTTTGGTGCCAGGACAGCAAAAAAAAATCCACATGGCATACTATTTTGGAAACTACACCCCTCAAGGAACGTAACAAGGGGTACAGTGAGCCTTAACACCCCACAGGTGTTTGACGACTTTGGATGTGTAAATGAATTTTTTTTTTCTTTTTACTAAAATGCTGTTTTTCCTAAAATTTTAAATTTTTACATGGTGTAATAGGAGAAAATGTCCCCCAAAATTTGTAACCCCCATCTCTTCTGAGTATGGAAGTACCATGTGTGGATGTCAAAGGCTCTGCTGGCGCGCTACAATGCTCAGAAGAGAAGGAGTCACATTTTGCTGAAATGGGGGGGCATGTCACATTTAGTGCCAGAACAGCAAAAAAAAAAAGAAAAAAAAATTTGTAAATACATTTCTTTGGAGTAAGGACATACCTCATATGTGGGCGTAGATCGGCTCACTGGTCACGGAAGAACAGGAGGGCAGTCAGGGGCCTGGAGCTTCTAGACAGCTTCCTATGGAGCCAGAACAGTGGGACCCCCCCTCAAGGGACATTATATGGGGTACACTAATAACTAACAAGGGGTACAGTGGGACATAAAATTATAAAACAGGTTATGTTCCCCGAATGATGACCCAGAGCATTGCCAAAACTTTAAAAAAAATATGCCCACCCCAAACCCTATGCTCTGAATCATCATTCTAGAAAAGATGACCTGTGTGGCCGCTCCTAGCCTGTTGCCTCAAATGCGCACCCGCTCAGGTGGAGAGAGAGTGCTGCGCATTTGAGGCAACATAAAAAGTCCCCGATGATAGTGACTCAGTGACCCATGACCCATTTTTGGAAAAAATACCCCAAGAGGTCTTATCAGTTTTTTCTTTTTTTTTTTTTTATGAAATAGTTTTTTGGGGCAATTTAGTGGTTTTATGGGGTTAAAATTTGGAATGTACTCTGGACTTGGTACATTGGGGTCAAATTATAGAAAATTTTAATGAAGAGGGAAAATGTAGTACTCCATGGAAGTGTGATACTCCCTGAAGCAGTCCTTAATGCAGAGGCCCGGATGATCAGGGCCAGTGTCACACTGAGTGGTGGTGTCCTTCCGTATCCCCCTCCTGTTACACACTCTGCATTTTTTCTGGGATCGTCCCTTCTTTCCAGTGTGGGGGACCTCACCTGGAAAGTGTTGGCCTGGGACGATCCTGGCACCTATAACTCCAGTTTCTTGGGAAGTCCGGCCTGCTCTTTCCCGGTCAGCAAAGATCAGGACCTTTAGGACTTCCTCTTGGAACTGGAGGTATGTCCCTGTGTTACCAGCGTTCCGGTACAGTACAAAAGAGTTGTACATGGCAACCTGTACCATGTAGACCGCAACTTTTTTGTACCACACGTGTTTTCCGCATGGCCATGTATGGCTTGAGGACTTGATCTAAGAGATCAACTCCCCCCATATACTGGTTGAAGTCCAGAATACAATCAGGCTTGAGGACCGTTGTTGTGGTACCTCGCACAGGGACAGGTGAGCTGCCGTTACCATGAATAGTGGTCAGCATAAGGACATCTCTCTTATCCTTATACTTGACCAGCAACAGGTTTTCATAGGTAAGGGCACGGGACTCGCCCTTGGGAATAGGTGTCTGGAGCAAATTTAGAGGGAGGCCTCTCTGGTTTCTCCGCACGGTCCCACAAGCGGACGTTAATCTGGCGGCAAGGGATGTGAAGAGAGGGATGCTGGTATAAAAGTTGTCCACATACACGTGGTAACCCTTATCCAGCAATGGGTACATAAGGTCCCAAACTATTTTCCCGCTAACACCCAGAGTGGGGGAACAATCTGGGGGTTCAATACGGGAATCTCGTCCCTCATACACTCTAAACTTGAGAGTGTACCCGGAGGTGCTCTCACAAAGTTTATAGAGCTTCACGCCATACCGCGCCCGCTTCGAGGGAATATACTGGCGGAAGATGAGTCTCCCCTTAAAACTGATGAGAGACTCATCAACCGAGAGCTCCCTAAGCGGTACGTAGGCCCCAAAGTGATCGATGACTCACTTTGTAACTTTGTAAAGCCTGTCATGGGCGGGATCACCTCTGGGTGGACATGCCTCATTATCTGCATAATGAAGGCATTTCCAAATAGCCTCGAACCGCTTACGTGTCATGGCCATACTGTAAAGCGGGGTCTGGTAGAAGATGTCCCCGCTCCAGTACTGCCTGACACTGGGGAGTGTGTAGTGAGTGCTTGGTGTAACTATGTATAACGGTGTGTGATTAGTAACTTGACCCCTAATAGCGCCCGGGTCACACTAAAAAAAGATGAGGCGTACTCTTGAGCCCAATTAGGGGGTAAGGGGGGGTTATTGTTTTTACTTTTTTTTCTTACTTTATTACATGGATTTCTCTACCTTTCCCTCTGGTTGATTCTGTCCCTGATCTAGGGAATCTTCGGGTCTCCTGAGGCGATCCGATGGGGGCAGAGGGGGGATCCCTGGCTCCTCTTGCAGCTCTGACCGCTGACTGAACCCAGCTAACGGTCAGCGCTGCAGAGGATGCCGTTTAACCCCTCCCCTGCCGGCTGCTATTGGCTGGACGATCGTTCAGCCAATAGCAGCTCTCTTGGGGGGGGGGGGGGGGTGAAATCGCCACCTCCCCATAGATACAGTAGGTGATAGGGGGTGTATTCTACACCCCCGATCACCTTGCATCTCCGGGTCATCGGGTCACACGTGACCCGTAAGACCCGGAATTGCGCAAATCGCAAGTGCGATTTAATTTGCGATTTGCGCCGATCGCCGACATGGGGGGGTCTGATGACCCCCCTCGGCATTTGCGCGGGGTGCCTGCTGATTGATTTCAGCAGTCACCCTAGTCCGATCCCTGCTCGGCAGGGACCGGAATTCCCACGGGCGTACCTGTACGCCCTGGGTCCTTAAGACCCAGGTACAGAAGGTGTATGCATACGCCCTAGGTCCTGTACGGGTTAAAACTATCTATTAATTGTTTGTACTGTTCAGTGCTAAGCCATATTGGACATACCAGTGCAGTGACGATCAACAGCGTGGAGGTAAGCAGCAGCCCTGTGGCTGTCATTTTAACCCCTTAAGGATGCAGCCCTTTTTCCCCTTAAAGGGGTACTCCGCCCCTAGACATCTTATCCCCTATCCAAAGGATAGGGGATAAGATGTCAGATTGCCGCGGTCCCGCTGCTGGGGAGCCCCGGGATCCCCGCTCTGTGCATAATGATGGGCGATACAGGGGACGGAGCAGTGTGACATCATGGCTCCGCCCCTCGTGACATCACGGCCCGTCCCCTTAATGCAAGTCTATGGCAGGGGGCGTGATGACCGCCACGCCCCCTCCCATAGACTTGTATTGAAAGGGGCGGGCCGTGACGCCACGAGGGTCGGAGCCTTGACGTAACGATGCTCCGGCCCCTGTATTGCCCGTCATTACGTGCAGAGTGAACTCGCTCTGTGCTGTAATGATAGCGCAGTGCTGCAGCGGGACCGCGGCGATCTGACATCTTATCCCCTATCCTTTGGATAGGGGATAAGATGCCTAGGGGTGGAGTACCCCTTTAAGGATTGAGCCTTTTTTGCAATTCTGACCACCGTCGCTTTATGCATTTATAACTCTAAAACGCTTTTACCGAATATTCTGATTCTGAGATTGTTTTTCCGTGACATATTCTACTTTATTTTGGTGGTAAATTTTCATTGTTACTTGCATCCTTTTTTGGTGAAAAATCTCAAAATTTCATGAAACTTTGAAGCTCTCTGCTTGTAAGAAAAATGGATATTCCAAAAAAATTATATATTGATTCACAAATATAATATGTCTACTTTATGTTGGCATCATAAAATGGACATATTTTTACTTTTTAAAAAAATTATTGGGCTTCAAAGTAGAGCAGCAATTTTCAAAAATTTCAAGAAAATTGCAAAATCTGAAGGGACAGATGTTACAGAACAACAACTCCCAGCATGCCTTTGGCTGTCTGGGCATGTTGGGAGTTGCAGTTTGGCACCCACTAGGAAGGGCAGCAGTAAATATCGCTTACTGCGCCCTTCCTTTCCCCCCCCACCGTCGTCTCCCTACCTGCGCCGTGATCTCCGCTGTCTCCAGCAACGATCGGCGGTCCCCACGCATCTTCTTTGCAGGTACCGGCCTCCATCTTCTCCCCCCGTTCTGCCTGACATCCAGGGGTGGGCAGAATGGGGGGTTGCCATGGCAACCCACTGTCCTGGGCTGCCATTGATCAGAATCAGTTCTGACCAATGGCAGGGGATAGGAAGAGATTGCAGCACTGCGACCTCGCTCCTATCCCTCAGGATGATCGGGGCTGTCACTGACAGCTCCGATCATCTCTATTTTCCGGGTGATCGGGTCACCAGAGACCCGATCAGCCCGGAATAGCAGAAAATCGCATGTCTGAATTGACATGCGATTTTCTGCGATCGCCGACATGGGGGGGGTCTCAGGACCCCCCTCGGCGATGTGCCGGGATGCCTGCTGAATGATTTCAGCAGGCATCCCGGTCCGGTCCCCAACAGGCTAGCGGCGGAGACCGGAATTCCCACGGGCATATGCATACGCCCCACGTCCTTAAGGACTCGGGATGCAGGGCGTATGCACACGCCCGGCATCCTGAAGAGGTTAACTGATCAGGACTGTCGCACTGCACTGCTGAGGTCCTCATCAGTCTCCCAAACCCACCAGCACATGTTACTTTTAAGATCAGCATTGATCATGGCATCTAAAAGGGTTAAATGTCTGGAAATGGCAGTAAGTTCAGGTTGCCTTAAAGGGGTACTCCACTGCCCCTTTGGGCCCCTTAAAAAATGATGAAGAAGAAATTATAAACGGGGATCAGGAAAAAGCAAACATATTGAACAAATTCTTCTCCACTGTGTTCACCGAGGAAAATGAAATGCCAGGTGAAATACAGTATGATAAGGTAAACTCCCAAGTACAGGTCACCTGTCTAACCCAGGAAGAAGTACAGTGCCGCCTACAAAAAAATCAAAACAGACAAATCACCAGGTCCAGATGGCATTCACCCCCGTGTTCTAAAGGAATTAAGTAATGTTATAGACAGACCCCTATTTTTAATATTCCGGGACTCTGTAGTAACAGGGACTGTTCCCCAGGACTGGCGCATAGCAAATGTGGTACCAATATTTAAAAAGGGAACAAAAGGTGACCAAGGGAATTATAGGCCTGTTAGTTTAACCTCCGTTGTATGTAAATTGTTTGAGGGTTTTCTAAGAGATGCTATTTTGGAGTATCTTAATAAAAATAAATGTATGACCACTAACCTGATCAGCTTCTATGAGGTGAGCTCCAGACTGGACCAGGGGCAATCGCTGGATGTTGTATATCTGGATTTTTCCAAAGCATTTGATATGGTGCCTCTTAAAAAGTTGGTGCATAAAATGAGAAGGATGGGGCTAGGGGAGAATGTGTGTAAGTGGATAAGTAACTGGCTCAGTGATAGGAAACAGAGGGTGGTTATTAATGGTAGTTATTCTGATTGGGTGACTGTTACTAGTGGGGTACCACAGGGGTCCGTCTTGGGTCCTGTTCGGTTTAATATATTTATTAATGACCTTGTAGAGGGGTTGAATAGTAAAGTAACAATCTTTGCAGATGATACTAAACTCTGTAAAGCGGTAAACACTATAGAGGACAGTGCACTGTTACAAATGGATCTGGATAGGTTGGAGGTTTTGCTGGGAAGTGGCAAATGAGGTTCAACACTGATAAATGTAAGGTGATGCACATGGGGAGGAAAAATCCGGGCTGGGATTATGTATTAAATGGGAGAACACTTGGGACGACTGACATGGAAAAGGACTTAGGAGTCTTAGTTAACAGTAAATTTAGCTGTAGTGACCAGTGTCGGGCAGCTGCTGCCAAGGCTAATAAAATCATGGGGTGCATCAATAGGGGCATAGATGCTCACGACAAGGAAATAATTCTACCGCTGTACAAATCACTAGTCAGACCACACATAGAATACTGTGTACAGTACTGGGCACCAGTGTACAATAAAGATGTAGTGGAGCTTGAGAGGGTTCAAAGACGGGCAACCAGAGTAATACGGGGAATGGGAGGACTACACTACCCAGAAAGATTATCAGAATTAGGGTTATTTAGTTTAGAAAAAAGAAGGCTTAGGGGCGACCTAATAACTATGTATAAATATATCAGGGGACAGTACAGAGATCTCTCCCATGATCTATGTATACCCAGGACTGTATCTATAACAAGGGGGCATCCTCTACGTTTAGAGGAAAGAATGTTTCTACACCAGCACAGATGGGGATTCTTTACTGTAAGAGCAGTGAGACTGTGGAATTCTCTGCCTGAGGAGGTGGTCATGGTGAACTCAGTAAAAGAGTTCAAAACTGGATGCATTCTTGGAGAGTAATGACATAGCTGGTTATGTATACTAGATTTATAGAGACAGAACATTGATCCAGGGATTTATTCTGACTGCCATATTTGGAGTCGGGAAGGAATTTTTTCCTCTAGTATGAGGGTTTTTTGCCTTCCTCTAGATCAACTCAGTAGGGACTCATTAGGGATATAGGTTGAACTTGATGGACTCTGGTCTTTTTTCAACCTCATGAACTATGTTACTATGTTACTGCCCCAGTGTTCGGAACATTTTGTGCGGGCTGCGGGGGTCGTGACATCACAGCCACACCTCTCCTGACATCACGCCATGCCCCATCAATGCAAGTCTAAGGGAGTGGGCGTGGCAGATGTAAATGTACTTTACGTATCCTTAGAGTTAAAAACATGGTTTTGTTATACATATTTTACACTTTTTAAGTCCTCACAGAGGCCATATTAGCTGATAGGGACTGCAGCACTACAGAGATCCTGATCACTACCCTGAAATGCACAGTACCTGTCATTTTGCCTTTTAAATGCCATCATCAGTATTGATCATGGCATCGAAAGGATTTTATAACAGACATCAGCACTGATGTCCCTCATTAACAGTGAGTGACAGTTGCTTATTGCAGCCTATACTCACTGGCTATGAAGCAAGCAACGTGTTCTATTATGCCTTTCAGAAATGTGCTCCTCAGACCTTGTTGGGGCATTAAATCCATGGACCAGATCGCAATGCCACATGTCACCTTTGTTATTGTCCATGGCATGTAAGATGTTTGACAGATTGAGGGAGCTTGATCACAGGAAGCTGATGGGTTACTATGATCAATTGATGACAAAGGGTCGGTGTTATAGACTAACAAAAGCCTCAAGGTTTTCAACTTATGGAAGCATTTTAGGCTCAGACATATGAAGGAAGAGTAAATGCCAGAAAAACACCAATGTTGGCATTCTCTATGTGTTTTTTTTTCCTCCCACAGAAGTCTGTGGGAGAATAAAGCCAAGATTTCCTGCAAAAAAAGGTTATAGTCTAAAAAAAGCAAAAAAAAAAACCTGCTGATTGCTTAGAGTTAATCCCCTGGAATACCCCTTTAAGGGGTTAAAAAGTATCAAACTACTGAGAATTATCAACTACTATCGTTTGCTTTCAGTAGTGTTGTGGGATCAATGAGGGTGAATTGAAGAGGCAACAAGCTGGGACAACCTTCAGCTTTGCTTTTTCTTTAATTTACAAAGAATCTTTGTGTCTATCAAACAAATAGCTCTGTTTTTTAATTGAGAATGCTCCACCGGATAACTAGGGAGTTGTTTATTAGTCGCAAAGTGGAGAATGGTCACTGTACAGTGATTCCTGGAAAGAAAGGGCCCTCTTGTGGTTACCCTATGAAGTTATCCAAACCATTTAATTGATAAACTCATATTATGTCTACATTCGCATTACAAAGTAAGATTACAGAAAGCATTTTAAACATTGTATTTCCAGCATTTGTTCGTGCCTTTGCCCTATGTATGAGGTTCATCTGTAGAGTCAGCTGCAGGGACAATCATGTGAAAACAAATACAATCTGTACATACGATGGTGGTCCGGTCCCCAAGATCACATTTTCAAATACTACAAAGTAGCGTATTTGGTTCTATTGAACACTAAGGACTGAAAGCAGACAAGTCTTTTAAGTAAGGTGATAAATTCTGATATTATTCTTTATACTAAATGTAGCATGCTTCTGCAAAAACAGGGACATAGAGTCCCATGTAGATCTAGAGACTTGTGCATTCGGAGTCATTACAAGGAGCACTAATATGGAGCATTGTTTCTAAGTGAGAGCATACCTGTAATACATCTTTCGATGGAGCATGTCACATTTTTTTCTGTAAAATTTTGTATGTTCTATGATTTAATCTCCAAAGCTTTCCTGTAATCTGTCTTTAATTATGGAGGAATTATTCTGTTTACATCTTTAAAGTGTACATATCTGTATTTGTAAATAGGTGCACATCTTTTCAAATAGGTGCACATCTGTGATCGATGAAAAGATGTGCACCTATTTACAAATACAGAATCCAATAACACCTGTATTTTATATCTTGCCCAAGGTTCATAAAAGTTTGGTCGATCCCCCGGGACGCCCTATTGTCTCCTCCATGGACTCTGTACTTTCCCCACTTTCTGTTTTATTGGAGAAGATGTTAACTCCTTTGATCCAGAAAACTCCTGCATTTTTATTGGATACCGGTGATTTTTTGAAGGTGTTGTCAGGGGTAACAAACATAACAGGTGAAACATGGCTAGTTACCATTGATGTAGTTGGTTTGTACACTGCAATTGAACATGATAGGGGTTGTGAGGCCACTAAGTGGATTCTTGACCAAAGTGATTATAATGAGTTACAAAAAAACTTTTTTCTTGACCTGTTGAATATTGTTCTGAGAGAGAATTACTTTTTGTTTGAAGATACATACTATTTGCAATGTAGGGGTTCGGCGATGGGAGCGAACGTGGCCCCTCCATATGCAAATGCATACATGTCGCATTTTGAATATCAATATGTGTACTCACATGATCTTTTTAAAAAACATGCCCCTATTTGGCGACGTTTTATTGACGACATTGTATGCATTTGGGAGGGGCCACGTGCGACACTGGATGAGTTTTTTTCTTTTATTAACAACATAAGAGTAGAATTAAAATTTACCATGATGGCTGACCAACGACAAGTCAGTTTTTTAGATACACTCATTCAGAAAGATGGAAAAGGAGGCCTCTGTACAGATCTATACCGTAAGCCCACTGATAAAAATAGCTTACTTCATTACACCAGTGCCCACCCCCCTTCCATGAAAAAATCTATTCCCATCTCTCAGAAAAAAAGAATAGAAAGGATAGTGACGGACCCCGAATTACGTGCTGTGAGATGTAAAGAATTGGAGGACAAATTCAGCAGAAGGGGTTACCCCAATAAAGTTCTCCAACCCACCGTTACCTCCTACCCTCATAATGTAGAAAAACGTAACAAGCAAACCAAAATTATTCCATTCATTCGAACATACCATCCCCTTACATTCAAAATAGATAAGATTGTAAAAAATTATTGGAATATACTTCAGAAATCTTACCCCCAAATAGAAGAATTTAAAACCCGACCATTGATCTGCAATAAACGATCTAAAAATATCAAAGACACTTTAATAAGAGCAGACATTGGGGGTAAACAAAAAAGTCGCCAAAGTTTTTTAGGAACACAACGCACCGGTACTTATCCGTGTTTGAACTGCGCCCAATGTAGCAATGTGATCAAAGGCAACCAAATTACACATCCATATTCCGGAAAAAAATTCCCCATTACCAAATTTTTCACATGCCAATCTCGTAATGTCATATACATAATAAAATGCCCGTGCGGTCTCCTATACGTGGGGGAGACCACCCAGCGGGTGGGAGACCGCATTAATCGCCATAAATCGAGTATCAGATGCCAAAATTTTCTTCTCCCCATCCCTGCACATTTCAGCAATAAAAACCATTCCATATCACAATTACAGTATCAGGTGATTGATGAGGTCGTGCAACCACGGAGAGGTGGTGACATTAAAAAATTACTCATCCAGAAGGAAGCGTTTTGGATACACCGTTTAGGGACTCTGGAACCGCGCGGTATGAACCGCGATTATGAACTTTCACGATTATTATAGATACATGTTGACCTGAATGGCATTAGTTAATGATATATTTGCTAATTTCTTTACAGAGCGGGAAATGAATCTGCACTCTACGGAAATCTCCGCTATGAAAAATTTCCTATTAATGATTTGTCTTCTTACTTTTTTCATTTTATATTGTTTTCAATATGTATACATCTTCACAGTACATCATGTGCTTTGAATGATAGTAATTAGTGACGTGGTACCTGTGAACCGGATGTAATTATATAAGGTGCATTCTAACAGTTACCTGTACTGGTTGACAAAGGCTATTGAGCCGTAACGCGTACCTACCTTGTATGCTATGCATGTTGCATTAATAAAAACCTTTGAGACTTCAAAAAACTTCTGAGTGCCGGGACCCTTGATGCTGCTGCAGGACTGGTTAGTGTCCCAGTAGGTATGGGGACCCCTAGTGTTGGGATTTTCAGGAGCCATTTTCTTTATAAAATATTCAAAACATTTTAACAACCATATTACAAAAGGACTTACATTTTTTATCAGTAACATCATATAAAAAGTTTTTGGGTCTGACAGTGCCCATTTAAAGCATTACTAACATTTATATAAACTTTTAACATTTCACCCATACATGTCAAAAGATGAGATGGCACCAGGTTTCAGTCCTGTAACCCACTAAAACTGCTAGGTATAACCAGATGAAGCTCTTATTTCCCAGCTGCGGGATGTAGACTGATGGTTGTTGCCCCTTTAGCAACATTTAGCAGATCCTGGAGTGCACTTGGATCCACTCTTATCCTTGCTGACTAGCATCACAGTCCACTTGACAACAGGAGATAATATGGCCCTCTGAGCCACTGGAGGTGATATGGCCCACTGGATTTGTAGGAACTCTTTAGATAGGACTGGTTACATTTCACAGGTGTGTAAACCTATACAGTCTAAGGCTCTGTAGACTAACACACAATGCTCCTTACCCCCTCTGCACTACACTACACTAGACTAACTACTCCCTGTGTTAAGCAAGACATCCTCCTTCCAGCTATTGAGCAGATTGGTGGTTGAACAGAGACCTTTGTCTTCTGGAACTTTCTTATCCAAGAAGGTTTGCAGTGGTCTGGAGAATGTCAGAGCACTCTATAGGGCTATGGTCATGGTGCTATGGGTCAGTCATTAGTGATGATCACGGTGCTATGGGTCAGTCATTAGTGATGATCATGGTGCTATGGGTCAGTCATTAGTGATGATCATGGTGCTATGGGTCAGTCATTAGTGATGATCATGGTGCTATGGGTCAGTCATTAGTGATGATCACGGTGCTATGGGTCAGTCATTAGTGATGATCATGGTGCTATGGGTCAGTCATTAGTGATGATCATGGTGCTATGGGTCAGTCATTAGTGATGATCACGGTGCTATGGGTCAGTCATTAGTGATGATCATGGTGCTATGGGTCAGTCATTAGTGATGATCATGGTGCTATGGGTCAGTCATTAGTGATGATCATGGTGCTATGGGTGAGACATCAGTGGTTGTCACAGTAACATTTATGGTGGTCACCTTGAGATGGGGATGGCTTAAAGGGTTGGTGGCAGTCACACTGCTATGAAGTTGCTTGTTGCAAATTGTCTTATACAGAAACTTCCTGGCCACCCAAAAAGGAGTGTGTCAATTACCAAAGCACAAATGGCAAGCGGCATATACTCATTGGGTATGTCCTAGTTCTAAACTAAAAATGTTGGTGTGGGGGAGTGTATCAAGTACAGTCATGGCCGTAAATGTCGGCACCCCTGAAATGTTTCTAGAAAATTAAGTATTTCTCACAGAAAAGGATTGCAGTAACACATGTTTTGCTATACACATGTTTATTCCCTTTGTGTGTATTGGAACTAAACCAAAAAAGGGAGGAAAAAAAAAAAGCAAATTGGACATAATGTCACACCAAACTCCAAAAATGGTCTGGTCAAAATTATTGGCACACTTTCAAAATTGTGGATAAATAAGATTTTTTTCAAGCATGTGATGCTCCTTTAAATTCACCTGGGGCAAGTAACAATTGTGGGCAATATAAAAATTCCATCTGAAAGCAGATAAAAAGGAGAGAAGTTCACTTAGTCTTTGCATTGTGTGTCTTTGTGTGCCACACTAAGCATGGACAACAAAAAGAAGAGAAGAAAACTGTCTGAGGACTTGAGAACCAAATTTGTGGAAAAATATCAATAATCTCAAGGTTACAAGTACATCTCCAGAGATCTAGATTTGCCTTTGTCCACAGTGCGCAACATTATCAAGAAGTTTGCAACCCATGGGACTGTAGATAATCTCCCTGGGCGTGGACGGAAGAGAAAAATTGATGAAAGGTGTCAACGCAGGACAGTCCGGATGGTGGATAAGCAGCCCCAAACAAGTTCCAAAGATATTCAAGCTGTCCTGTAGGCTCAAGGAGCATCAGTGTCAGCGCAAACTATCAGTCGACATTTAAATTAAATGAAACGCTACGGCAGGAGACCCAGGAGGACCCCACTGCTGACACATAGACATAAAAAAGCAAGACTACATTTTGCCAAAATGAACTTGAGTAAGCCAAACTCCTTCTTGGAAAATGTCTTGTGGACAGATGAGACCAAGATAGAGCTTTTTGGTAAAGCACATCATTCTACTGTTTACCGAAAACGGAATGAGGCCTACAAAGAAAAGAACACAGTTCCTACAGTGAAATAAGGTGGAGGTTCAATTATGTTTTGGGGGTTGTATTCCTGCCTCTGGCACTGGGGGCCTTGAAATTGTGCAAGGCACCATGAAATCTGAGGATTACCAACGGATTTTGGGTCGCGCTGTACAGCCCAGTGTGGGTTTGCGTCCGAGATCTTTGGTCTTCCAGCAGGACAATGACCCCAAACATACGTCAAAAAGCACCCAGAAATGGATGGCAACAAAGCGCTGGAGAGTTCTAAAGTGGCCAGCAATGAGTCCAGATCTAAATCCCATTGATTGCCTGTGGAGAGATCTCAAAATTGCTGTTGGGAAAAGGCGCCTTCCAATAAGAGACCTGGAGCAGTTTGCAAAGGAAGAGTGGTCCAATATTCCGTCTGAGAGGTGTAAGA
The DNA here is from genome assembly GCF_029499605.1 of Hyla sarda. Classification (NCBI taxonomy): domain Eukaryota; kingdom Metazoa; phylum Chordata; class Amphibia; order Anura; family Hylidae; genus Hyla; species Hyla sarda. Next base: position 97,793,105 of record NC_079190.1, read on the forward strand.
AGCATATTGATGGTTAGAGGAAGCGACTGATTTTAGTTATTTGTTCCAAAGGGTGTGCAACCAAATATTACGTTAAGGGGGCCAATAATTTTGTCCATCCCATTTTTGGAGTTTGGTGTGACATTATGTCCAATTAGCTTTTTTTACTCCCTTTTAGTTCCAATACACACAAAGGGAATAAACATGTGTATAGCAAAATATGTGTTACTGCAATCCTTTTCTGTGAGAAATACTTCATTTTCTAGAAAAATGTCAGGGATGCCAACATTTACGGCCATGACTAGAAGTCTTTGAGTCTGTTTTTTCTTGGAAGAAGTTACATAAATATGGAATTTGGACTTTAATAGGTCGACAAACCAGACCTCTTTTTTGCCTAGTACCCCATCCTATGCTGTACTTTATTGCTTCATGTTCTGTATTTCAGCAGAAACCGAAAAAAGAGGCTGTGACCAGGACACATTATATTTACCATGGTCCAAGAGCCCTTCTTTAAGAACACATTCCTCCCTCTACCATAGCTCCTTTACAGACTGCCCTCAGAACTGGATTCTTTTTCTCTGTATGAGAAGCGATGTTACCATGGTGATGCCAGATGTCTCCAATATCTTAGTCTCCTGCTGGGATGGATATTGGAGGAGCTTCCCTTTGATGGGACCTAAAGGATGGATTCAAGGATCGCTAAGTATGACGTGACGAGAAAGATGGACTTTTACAAGGAAATTAATGCTCTGGTAGCAAAAGGTGTGTAGCATGGGAAGAGGCTGTGATTTGATGTGTGTGTGTGTGATAGGGTCTATACTTGCCACCCGTGTATCAAAGCTTTTACACAGAAAATGTGTGTAAGGAGAAGCTTCTGTAATCTGGGTACAGAATTGAGAGTTACATGGGTGCAGGTCCGTCTATCATATTCTTACCTTTTCCTGCTGTTATGATGCAATCAGGCCAGCCATTTATATAAATGTACAATATGTAGTGTGAGGACATCTGAGGGAAAAAAAATTCAAATCAACTGGTGTCATAAAGTTATAAGGATTTGTAAATTACTTCTATTTAAAAATGTAAAGCCTTTCAGTACTTATCAGCTGCTGTATACTACATAGAACGTTGTATAGTTCTTTCCAGTTTGACCACAGTGCTCTCTGTTGCCACCTCTGTCTGTGTCAGGAACTGAGCAGGAGAGGTTTGCTATGGGGATTTGCTTCTTCTCAGGGTAGTTCCTGACACAGACTGGAAAGAACTACATAAATTTCTCTACAACAAACATTAGCTGATAAGAACAGTAAGGATTACATATCTGTAATTTACAAATCTGTTTAACTTTCTGGCACAAGTCGATTTAAAAACATTTGTTGTCCACCGGAGTACCCCTTTAAGTACAGATGAGCAAACCTAAGTACAGTTTGGTTTTGTTCAGATAGAACTCGAACTGCGGGTGGTTTAGTTCTGCAAAACCTGCTAAAATAACATAGGCCACATAGCAGAAAGGAGAAGTAGAAAAGATCACATGACCTTAGGGAATCCCATAATGCCTTTCAAAAAGCTCTCCTAGCCAATCAGGATGCATTAGAGGGGTGATGTCAAAGCCACTATGAAAGCCTATGCACATATGCACATAGCTTTAGCAACCATTTTAGCGATAGCAGGTGTTAAGTGAAGATTTCTGTGAGGGATCCTAAGTAGTGAACAACACAGATAGGAGTAGGACCACATATATAATACTTGTGGTAAAGCAGCAGAGAGCATTCTGCATCTGTTTTCATTGGAAGTTAAGTGTGCCAGTTCATTTTTTGTTTTACACTTATTGTGAAACAGCCACACATAAAAAGTTTTCGGTCACTTTTGGGCATTTTCTGGGGTGCTAATCCTGTTTCTATGCTCTAAAGTTCGAATTATTATTAATAGCTTGTAAAAACCACTTCAAAAAAGCCATTGCTTCTTTTAATACCTCTGTGTGAATATCAACACCAGCAGATATCTACCTCCAAACAGAGATTATTTTAGACATGAATTTTAAAAAGCATTAAAAATCCTCTAGTGTAGTGTTTTTTTTTGTTCAACCTGTTAGTTACCAACGAGTACCGTCCATTTACCCATAGTCATACATGTTGCTGTAACAGGGATAACTGACACCAGTTGCCTGTGCATTCGCTATCCCCACCCTTACTGGTTGGCAAACCCCAGCGAGGCATTCCCTTACAGGAATACACAGTCAGTTGCATGTATGTCTGCCAGCCACAGCAAAGTCAGACAGAACAGCTGATGATCGTGTTGTGTACTGCATTTTGCACTACATTTTCCTACGAAAGATGGGATCAGCACAAGGTCGCAACCAACCAGTTGAGAAACACTGCACCTTTAGGTGTTTAGGAGTCTTGTCTAGTTTGTGACATCAAAGAGGGTCTCTTCCTTCCCCATATGAGGAAAATAAATCCTTCACATCGTATTGTCACATCGCTTGCCTCTAGATGTTTTTGCCTCCTCCAGACTCATGTAGGTGTTAAGGGAGTATTGTCCTCAGTTTGTGATGTTAAATGGGGTCTCTTTCTACCACATGGGAGGTAAATAATTCCTCCTGATGGTAAAGGTCCCTCATTTTTCTCTAGATGTTAAAGGAGTTATCTCGGGAGCTAAAATGGAATTAACTTCCCCTGCTCCCCTGTGGCTCATTTTTTGTTTTGCTTTGCTTCATCCTGATACCTTTTAGAATAAAGGGGGTGCGCTGAGAAGTAATATGTTGCGATCACCTCCTGCAGGCAAAACCAGGCCCTTGTGGTGGCCAATGTACACACAATGTTGCACCAACATCAGATTCATCATGCATACATTTGCTACCACTGGTTTCACCGGCATTTGGCAATTGCAACATGGTACCTGCCCCCTTCATATCAGAAGGTATCAGTATGAGACAAGACTAAACCAGTAGTAACTTGCTGGAAAGGAAAGGACTCGGGTTTCCTTTGTCGGGATACCTATGAAGGAAACCTGAGTGTTTTCGAAATGCGTCGACATCTTTGTGGACTCTCTGTGCCCCCTTAGTGACGTCACTACTAGCCGCTCACATCACCGAGCTATTTGCCACGGGGACGAAAGCCGCTTGAGACGCTACCGGCCAGAGCGTTCTCCCGCTATACCTGTTCTAAAGATCTCTACCCTGGAAGGTGACTGTTCTGACCATCTACAGACTCCAGGTACTCAATCATATCAGGAAGCTATATCATATTTCTGTTAAGGAAGTGCAGATACCATTGCATTACATTTTGCAGCGCTGGAGCAACCCACTAACGGGCCCACTACGGAAGGACTTATTCATTTCTTGGCTGCCATATTATTGATTTAACATTTCCAGGTATCTAACTAGTATATTATGCCATTCACTTATTGCAACATTATCATTGTCCATATTTCAGAAATCTATGTACTTTGTTCCATTATGATGAAGCACCACTAATCTTAAGGTAGGACATCACTAGAGAAGAGCGAACTTACAGTAAATTCGATTCTTCACAAACTTCTCTGCTCGGCGGTTGCTGACTTTTCCTGCATAAATTAGTTCAGCTTTCCGGAGCTCCGGTGGGCTGGAAAAGGTGGATACAGTCCTAGGAAAGAGTCTCCTAGGACTGTATCCACCTTTTCCAGCCCACCGGAGCACCGGAAAGCTGAACTAATTTATGCAGGAAAAGTCATCAACTGCCGAGCCGAGAAGCTCGTACCGAATCGAATTTACTGTAAGTTCGCTCATCTCTAGACATCACCTCTGTTTTTTTTTTTTACTTCCTTTTTTTTGGTTTAGTTCCAATACACACAAAGGGGGAGATTTATCAAAACCTGTCCAGAGGAAAAGTTGCCCTGTTGCCCATAGAAACCAATCAGCTTGCTTCTTTCATTTTTAACAAGGCCTCTGCAAAATGAAAGAAGTGATCTAATTGGTTGCTATGGGCAACTTTTCCTTTGCACAGGTTTTGATAAAGCTCCCCCAAAGGGAATAAACATGTGTATAGAAAAACATGTGTTACTGCAATCCTTTTCTGTGAGAAATACTTCAATACGTCTGTGAAAAATACCAGGGGTGCCAACATTTATGGCCCTAACTTTATATAATAAAAAGGGAACTAAAACAAGGAAGACTAATTAATCTTTCGATACATGTGTCTTTTGGAAAGAGGTTCTACATTACCTGTTACCTAAAGTAAAGAAAAATAACAGGGTCCTGATGGGATACACCCAATGTTATTAAGAGAGCTGTCACGATGCCGGCTGGCAGGAGGTGGATCCTCTGTGCCAGAGAGGGATTGGCGTGGACCGTGATAGTGGACCGGTTCTAAGTCACTACTGGTATTCACCAGAGCCCGCCGCAAAGCGGGATGGTCTTGCTGCGGCGGTAGTAACCAGGTCGTATCACCTAGCAACGGCTCAACCTCTCTGACTGCTGAAGATAGGCGCGGTACAAGGGAGTAGACAAAAGCAAGGTCGGACGTAGCAGAAGGTCGGGGCAGGCAGCAAGGATCGTAGTCAGGGGCAACAGCAGGAGGTCTGGAACACAGGCTAGGAACACACAAGGGAACGCTTTCACTAGGCACGATGGCAACAAGATCCGGCGAGGGAGTGCAGGGGAAGTGAGGTATACATAGGAAGTGCACAGGTGAAGACACTAATTGGAACCACTGCGCCAATCAGTGGCGCAGTGGCCCTTTAAATCGCAGAGACCCGGCGCGCGCGCGCCCTAGGGAGCGGGGCCGCGCGCGCCGGGACAGGACCGAGGGAGAGCGAGTCAGGTACGGAAGCCGGGGTGCGCATCCCGAGCGGGCGCCACCCGCATCGCGAATCGCATCCCGGCTGGAGGCGGTGTCGCAGCGCACCCGGTCAGTGGATCTGACCGGGGCGCTGCCGTGGCGAGGATGTTGCGAGCGCTCCGGGGAGGAGCGGGGACCAGGAGCGCTCGGCGTAACAAGAGCTTAGCAGAGTACTGGCAAAACAGTTAACATATTTCTTCGATCGCTGGTAACAGGATTCGTCCTAGAAGATTATAAATTAGCAAATGTTGGGCCCAATAACAAAAAAGGTATTAGGAATAGGGCAACTATACACCAGTAAGCCTGACAGCAATAGTGGGAAAATTAATGGAAACCATGCTAAAAGATATGGAATTCCCATGGTTTGCAAGCTGAGAAACAACATGGGATTACTGCAGAAAGATCATGTCTATTTATTAGACACACACAGAGAGACACACAGACATACACATAGACACACTCACCTAGCCTGCGCTGCGCTTCTAGTCTCTGGCGGCGGCCTGTGGAGTGATGTCACTGATGCCCTCTTGCACGGGTCTGTGGAGGGAAGTCACTTCCGCAATGTCCCTTGTCAGACCCTGGCTGGCCGGCTGCCGGCTCACTGTCTAAAGTGGCTAAAGTGGGGCAGTGGAAGGGCCAGCCTTACCATGAACCTTGGTGGCACAAAAAAAGAGGGGGCAGCACAGTGCCACCCCTGAAAAGTGCCGCCTGTAACCAATGGTCCCACTGGGTCCCATGCTAGGGCCGGCCCTGCCCTAAATGACATGCATAAAACAATGGAATATATACATAAAAATCCCAAGTGGGAAAAATTTACAATGATGGTTGGGCACATGATCAGACCTATGTTATCAAACCATGAAAAAATAAGACCATGTGTCACTGTAAATGCCGGACCATGAGCCCAATGTACCACCAGGGGTGTTGCTAGGTCTCCAAATGACCAGGGGCTAGAGCCCACAGCACAGCCATGCCCTTAACCGCACCCTTAAACAAGCCCCTAACCACATCAAGCCTCCTTCAATATTGTCCCACCTGTACACAACACACTGCACATACGCGACCAACACTCTATTCATGGTTTATAGAGAAGTGCCTCTCGTACAGAATGCATGAAGCACTGGTCTACTCTCTTCATTTCTGGGGACATTACTCTTCCCTTCTTGTGATCGGTGGGTGTCCCAGCAGTCAGACCCCACCAATCACCTAGTTATCCCCTATCCTGTGGATAGGGGATCACTGTAAATTTTGTGAATACCTCTAAGAGCAATAATGTTGACAGCAGGGCGCAAATCCTGCAGGAACATGTGGGAACTAAGTTCCTGCACTTTTTTTTACAACAGGAACACCGTCTTTAAGTGGACCAGTCCTTAAGTGAAAATCTTGGGTGAGTTCCCACACTTTTTCCCCCCCAGACTTGACCCCTTGTAGTCAGACTGTCATCATTACCACCATAGACCATATACCGTGTCATATATATACGTTGGCCCAGTACAGGAGATGTTGCCCCGTGCTCCTGCTGTCCTGTCAGGCAGCCTCCTTCAGTGTCCCCAAGGCCCCCTGCACTTGTTTCCCCATTGTAAATATGTTTTACCATGTAAAGTGTTATAAAATGTAATGTTGCTTTAACAGTTATACCATGTGATATGTCATGTGATTGTTACCCAGGAGGTACCAGTGACCAGGTGATCCCAAGAGTGACCTATGGGCTCCCTGCTAGTCACCCCCATATAAGCCCTGAGTGGATCTAGCTTTGCTCTCTTTGAGCTCTGCTCTCTGAGCTACTATTGTCCATAACTTGGTGTCGGAGTCTTTATTGCCCCGTGCCTAGCCCAGGATCCAGTGTTATACCTTCGGGGGGTGGTTTTAGGCTAAACCACGCCCTGGCATCACGAATACAAGAGGTTAATGCCATCAGCCCCTAGGGTAACAACATCTGCCCTGCACCACACACCCCGCCACCACATATATACAGTGGGGATCAAAAGTTTGGGCACCCCAGGTAAAATTTTGTATTAATATGCATAAAGAAGCAAAGGAAAGATGGAAAAATCTCCAAAAGGCATAAAATTACAGATTAGACATTCTTATAATATGTCAACAAAAGTTAGATTTTATTTCCATAATTTACACTTTCAAAATAACAGAAAACAAAAAAATGGCATCTGCAAAAGTTTGGGCACCCTGCAGAATTTATAGCATGCACTGCCCCCTTTGCAAAGCTGAGACCTTCCAGTGTCATGGGTTGTTCTCAATGATCATCTGGGAAGACCAGGCGATGTCAATCTCAAAGGTTTTAAATGCCCAGACTCATCTGACCTTGCCCCAACAATCAGCACCATGGGTTCTTCTAAGCAGTTGTCTAGAAATCTGAAACTGAAAATAGTTGACGCTCACAAAGCTGGAGAAAGCTATAAGAAGATAGCAAAATGTTTTCAGATGTCAATACCCTCTGTTTGTAATGTAATTAAGAAATGGCAGTCATCAGGAACAGTGGAAGTTAGGGGTTGTGCGTTGCCCTGCAGTTCGAAGCTCCGCTCACAGCATCCGGAAGTTCATTACTCCAAACGCTGTGACGTCTCGCCCGCCCCCTTGTGACGTCTCACCCGCCCCCTCAACGAAAGTCTATGGGAAGGGGGCGCGACTTTGGTAGAGGGGGGCGGGCGTGACGTCACGAGGGGGCGGTCGAGACGTCACGAAGGGGCCGGGCGGCTGCAAACACGGAAGCCCGCACACAGCGTTCGGAGTAATGAACTTCCGGACGCTGTGAGCGGAGCTCCGAACTGCAGGGCAACGCACAACCCCTTTAAAGCAAGAACTGGAAGACTAAGAAAAATATCTGACAGAACATCTCACAGGATTGTGAGAAAAAAACTATTCAAAACCCACGTTTGACTGCACAATCCCTCCAGAAAGATCTGGCAGACACTGGAGTTGTGTTACACTATTCCACTATAAAGAGATACTTGTACAAATATGGTCTTCATGGAAGAGTCATCAGAAGTAAACCTCTTCTAGGTCAAATCAGCGTTTGAACTTTGCAAATGAACATATAGACAACCCTGATGCATTTTGGAAACAAGTTCTGTGGACCGATGAGGTTAAAATTTAACTTTTTGGCTGGAATGAGCAAAGGTACGTTTGGAGAAGAAGGAGAACAGAATTTAATGAAAAGAACCGCTGTGCAACTGTAAAGCATGGGGGTGGATCAATCATGCTTTGGGGTTGTATTGCAGCCAGTGGCACAGGGAACATCTCACGAGTAGAAGGAAAAATGGATTCAATAACATTTCAGCAAATTTTGGATATTAACTTGATACCATCTGTGAAAAAGCTTAAGTTAAAGAGAGGATGGCTTCTACAAATGGATAATGATCCTAAACACACCTCGAAATCCACAGGGGATTACATCAAGAGGCGTAAACTGAAGGTTTTGCCATGGCCTTCACAATCTCCTGACCTCAACATAATTGAAAATCTATGGATAGACCTTAAAAGAGCAGTGCGTGACAGACAGTCCAGAAATCTCAAAGAACTGGAAGACTTTTGTAAGGAAGAATGGGCAAAGATACCTCAAACAAGAATTGAAAGACTCTTGGCTGGCTACAAAAAGCGTTTACAAGCTGTGATACTTGCCAAAGGGGGCAGTACAAGATATTAATTCTGCAGGGTGCCCAAACTTTTGCAGATGCCATTTTTTTGTTTTCTGTTATTTTTAAAGTGTAAATGACGGAAATAAAATCAAACTTTTGTTGACATATTATAAGAATGTCTAATCTGTAATTTTATGCCTTTTGGAGATTTTTCCATCTTTCTTGGTTTCTTTATACACATTAATACAAATTTTTTCCTGGGGTGCCCAAACTTTTGATCCCCACTGTATATTGACAGATGTGTTTTTAAATAGGAGCCAGCTAAAAAAAAAAAAAATAAGGATTACTTTTGATCAACGCATCTCACCACAGCAAAACATTATGCAATGTTATATGACATCTTATCAGATCATTTTGCTTCTTCTTGCAACTGGTGGTCAGCAGCTATGGTGGCTGTTGGGACATTAATGCCATTAAAAATATTGCCCCAGCAGCTGTCATACCTGCTGACCGCCAGTTGCAAGAATAAGCTGCTTTAAGTAGAAGCAGTGCACTAGTATAGTATTGTGGGGGATATAGTAGTGATATTATGACTGACACATATAGTACTAGTATAGTATAGCATAATAGACTACTATTATCATCCCCATTATACTATACTGGTGCAATATGTGTCAGTCATTCTATTACTAGTATCATCTCCATAATGCATTACCAAAGCTATATATACTGGTAGTATGACTGATACATAGAGCACTGGTATGGCATGATGGGAGTGAAAGTAGTAATATTATGCCTGACAGTAGAATATAGATATGGTACCTGGTGTGACTGATGAGTAGAGCACACTGCTGATGCCGGTCCGTCCCTGTATTAGATTTGAATTGTGTTCCACTCTTCAGCTGGTGCCACACAGGGAGGGAATTGTTAGGACATTACAGGGGCCGATGGCAGGGCCAGACTGGGAACAAAAATAGGCCTGAGCAATTTAGAATAAGTAGCCCATTTTTTTGGTGGGGGTTCGACTGCTGAGACCCCGACGATCACCTCAGTTCAAGTTGCTCTCCACCTGTTGTAAAGCTACAACACTCATGTCTAGAAAGCCTCAGGCATTATGGGGGTTGCAGTTTTGTAACAGCTGTAGAGCCACAGATTGGGGTACATTGTCACCCATCAGAACTGCAGAACTTACAAGTGACTCCAGCTCTGATGAATACAGTCAGGAGAACACACAATTATATCAGTGACCTGAGTGATTTCTGTTGTTGTTGCTGCTTTTTTTTTTCTCCTTCTTGTCCAGGCACCAGGACATTTTCCTGCTTCATCTTTCTCTGCACAGCCTGACGTCCGGACATTGTTAATTTGTTAGCAGACCCTCATCCTCTATATGAAGATAAAAAAAAAGTATTATAACTCTGCCATACACTGTGCCACCTGAATATAGCCATGCCAGACATCATGCCCCCCTCAATAAAACCCTGCCATACACTGTGCCCCCTGAATATAACCTTGACAGAAACTGTGCCCCCTGAATATAACACTGACAGAACTGCTGTATCCATAATAATAATACTACTGCCACACACTGTTTTTTTCTCAGTTCGACTGAATCCTACATCTGCACTGTCCTTCTCCAGACCCCTCTGTCCACCTCTTCCTCCTCTAGACTCATCCAGGCTCATCTGTCTTCCTTCCAGCTCCTCTGTCCTCTTCCTTATCCAGACCTCTCTGTCCTTCTCCAGACTCCATTATCATCTGCCTCCTCCAGACCCCTCTGTTGTTTGTCTCCTCCAGACCCCTCTGTACTCCTCCTCCTCCAGACCCCTAAGTCTTCCTCCTTCTCTCACATTGCATCCCCCCACCTCCGACCAAAACCTCCCCAGAACCCATAGTCTTCTTCCAGACTTCTCCTCCCCCCCCCCCAACAGATCCCTAAGTCATGTACTGTATATGTATGATTGATGTGTTCCACCTACAGACCCATATGAGGGTTTGTTTTTTGCACCACCAATTTTACTTTGTGATACCATCAATCATATCTAGGTAAAATCAGAAAGAAAATATTTGTGGGGAAAAACACCATTTTGTAACTTTTGGGGCTTCCGATTCTACGCAGTACACTTTTCGGTAATAATGACACCTTATATTTACTTTGAAGGTCAATATAATTAAATTAATACCTATTCTATATAGGTTTGATTTAGCTTTACTTCTGTAAAAATTTTTTTTACTTTTTGCACAAAAATTCATACATTTAAAAATGTCCTATTCTGACTTCTATAAATTTTTTATTTTTCCGCATACAAGGCTATATGAGAGCTCAATTCTTGCGTCGTGATCTGATGTTTTTATCAGTATCATTTTTGTTTTGATGGGAACTTTTGATCGCTTTTTTATAAAAATTTTTAGGGTATACAAAGTGACCAAAAATATGCAATTTTGGACTTTGGTATTTTTTATGTAATCGGTATTGATCGTGCGATTTACCGTATTTATCGGGGTATACCACGCACCGGCCTATAACACGCACCCTCATTTTACCAAGGATATTTGGGTAAAAAAAGTTTTTTACCCAAATATCCATGGTAAAATGAGGGTGCGTGTGTGCGCGTGTATACCCCGATATACCCCCAGGAAAGGCAGGGGGGGAGAGGCCTTCGCTGCCCGCTTCTCTTCCCCTACCTTTCCTGGGGTCTAGAGCGCTGCTGTCGGCCCTTCTCACCCCCTGGCTATCGGCGCCGCTGCCCGTTCTGTCCCCCTGACTATCGGTGCCGGCACCGACAGCCAGGGGGAGAGAAGGGGCAGCGGCACCCATTGCCGGCGCCGCTGCCCCGTTGCCTCCCCCCATCCCCGGTGGCATAATTACCTGAGTCGGGTCCGCGCTGCTGCAGGCCTCCGGCGTGCGTCCCCTGCGTCGTTGCTATGCACGGCGCGGCGCACTGACGTCATGCGCCGCGCCGTTCAGCGCATAGCAACGACGCCGGGGACGCACGCCGGAGGCCTGCAGCAGCGCGGACCCGACTCAGGTGATTATGCCACCGGGGATGGGGGGAGGCAACGGGGCAGCGGCGCCGGCAATGGGTGCCGCTGCCCCTTCTCTCCCCCTGGCTGTCGGCGCCGCTTCTCTCCCCCTGGCTATCGGCGCCGGCACGATAGTCAGAGGGACAGAACGGGCAGCGGCGCCAATAGCCAGGGGGTGAGAAGGGCCGACAGCAGCGCTCTAGACCCCAGGAAAGGCAGGGGGAGAGAAGCGGGCAGCGACGGCCTCTCTCCCCCTGCCTTTCCTGGGGGTGTATCGGCGTATAACACGCACACAGACTTTAGGCTAAAAATTTTAGCCTAAAAAGTGCGTGTTTTACGCCGATAAATACGGTAATTAATGTTATATTTTTATAGTTCAGACATTTAGGTGGTACCACATATGTTCATATTTATTTTGTTTACATTTTTTTTTTATGGGAAAAGGGGGGTGATTAAAATTTTTATTAGGGAAGGGGTTAAATCACTTTTATTAGTCTTCACAGGGGACTATACCATGCAATCTTCTGTTGGCATACACTGTTCAATGCTATGCCATAGCATAGCATTGATCAGTGTTATTGGTGCTCTGCTGCTCCAGCCTGCCATGACTGGAGCTTCAGAGCAACGATTGGATGGCGAGGCAGGTAAGTGCCCTCCCGCCGTCCTCTTAGGCTGCTTTCACACTATAAAATTCATCCGTTTTAAAGATCCGTTTGATGTTCCGTTATGAAAACCCTGAAATTCGGCCTTTAAACGTCCGTTAGAAAATCCCATTATAGTCTATGGGATTTTTACATTATCCGTTTTAATCCATTATAGTCCGTTATTAAAGGAGTATTCCATGAAAAAACTTTTTTTTATATATCAACTGGCTCCAGAAAGTTAAACAGATTTGTAAATTATGAATTTGAGTAGAATACAGACATAGCGCACATCTACAATCTTGTATAATGATCTGATTGCTTTTCAGCACAATATCAAAAACTAACAGGTTGTTAGTATACATTTTTGATCAAAAAGTACAAGCCCACTCGCCACGTCAAGGCCACCTATTCAGAGTGGGTCCCTAACGTCCCTAGCATAAAATGGCGTAGCACCGGGCGGCGACCACCACCGCCGCGACACAGGTGCCCACGGGGGGGGGAGCGACCCACTGGCAGAGCGGCCCCAATGCCTCTCAAACCAGTCTATAGGCCGCACCCGCCCGCAGACACAGCGCCACGGCAGCAACGGACGCCGCCCCGCACCACACCAGTGTGAACAAGATGTAATGGCTCACTTACCTTGCTCACCCAGTCAGACTGGGAGGCTGCTAGGAAAGAAATGGCCCTAGTGTGGCTAATTACCACCTATATAGGTTTGGGCTGAGTTAGTATACATTTTTGATCAAAAAGTACAAGCCCACTCGCCACGTCAAGGCCACCTATTCAGAGTGGGTGCCTAACGTCCCTAGCATAAAATGGCGTAGCACCGGGCGGCGACCACCACCGCCGCGACACAGGTGCCCACGGGGGGGGGGGGAGCGACCCCACTGGGTGCTATAAGTATCATTTTGATCAGTATCACCCGCACTACAAGTCTGTTAGTGCAGGTGATACTGATGACAGATTTCCTTTTAAAGAAGAACAACTACCACAAGAGGACATAGTTTTATATTAGGGGGAAAATGTTTCTGCAGTAATATCCGGAAGTATTACTTTACTGAGAGAGTAGTGGATGCATGGAATAGCCTTTCTGTAGAAATGGTAGCTGCATGAGGCTAGCTTTCAGATAAGATAGGGACCATGACTATTTAGAGTACAGTGGTCCCTCAACATACGATGGTAATCCGTTCCAAACGGACCATCGTTTGTTGAAACCATCACATGTTGAGGGATCTGTGCAATGTGAAGTATAGGACAGTGGTCTACAACCTGCGGACCTCCAGATGTTGCAAAACTACAACACCCAGCATGCCCAGACAGCCAACGGCTGTCCGGGCATGCTGGGAGTTGTAGTTTTGCAACATCTGGAGGTCTGCAGGTTGAAGACCACAGGTATTGGAGGTTATACTTACGTGTCCCCGCCGCTCCGAACCGTCACCGCTGCTCAGGATGTCGCCTTCCATCGCTATCGCTGTCGCTGCGTCCGCGGGGTGTCCCCGACGCTCCGGCAAGCCTCTGCTTCCCCGGCATCCGCGCTCTGCGTCGCCGCCACCACGTCGCTACGCACGCCGCTCCTATTGGATGACGGGACGGCATGCGACGTGATGACGACGATGGAGAGCGACGACGATGCAGAGGATCCCGAAGAGGACGCGCCGGAGCCCCGAGGACAGGTTAGTGATCGTCAGCGGACCACAAGGGGCACCGTAAACGCCTATCCGGTGGCAGCTGAAGCAGTCTGCGCTGCTGGATAGACGTTTATGCGATGGCCCCAACATACAAAAGCATCGTATGTTGATGCTGCCTTCAACATGCGATGGCCTCTGAGAGGTCATCGTATGCTGAAATTATCGTATGCCGAGGCCATCGTAGGTCGGCGGGTCCCTGTATTCAGAATATTGGGCAGGCTATGATAAACTTCACCTATAGTTTGGGCCCTCAATGGGCAGCGTGTTTAACTTGATTTGCTCTCCTTCAGCCACTCAGGTATCCATATAACCACCCTAAAATCACAGCTGGGGTCCCGCCACAGCTGCCAAGACTGGCGCGATCCTGGTCCCACCGACGATCACCTGCAGCATATCGCGCATTAACCCCACAGATGCTGTGATCAGTCCTGATCACAGAATCTATGGGGTTGACAGGGGTGCTCCCCTTGTCCACCAACAGCGATCCCACAATGCAATAGCGGGATCCCATTGGTTGCCATGGCAGCAGGAGGCCAGCAGGTTGGATTGCACAGGCTGTTAGTCAGTGTGATACTGACTGTTATACTGTGCTGCCATACAGATGTACTGCAGCATAGTATAACCTGTAAAAAGTAAAAAAAAAAAAAGTTTTTAAATAAATGAATAAAGTGTAAAAAAAAAAAAATGCCCCTTTTCCAATTAAACCCTATATTATCACCCAAAAAAATAAAAACGCCCAAACCTATACATAATAGGTATTGCCACATCCGTAATGGTATTTATGCATGGTGAACACCTTAAAAAAACAAAAACACAAATTTTAGTCCAAACGTGGAATAAAAAAGATCAAAAGGTAGCATGAATCACACAAATGGTACCAATAAACAGTACAGCTTGTCCCTCAAAAAATAAGCCCTTACACTATGGCATTGGACGAAAAATATCAAAGTTATGGCTGTCAGAACATGACAACACAAGGGGAAAAAGGATTTTTCTACCATACAGTAAATGCCATAATAAAAATAATCTAAAAAATTCCAGAAATTACAATTTTTTCACAATATTTGGGAGTTTAAAAAAAAAAAAAATGCTGCATAAATCAACAAAGATTTACCACTAATATAAAGTACAATATGTCACAAATAAAAACAATCTCAGAATTGCGTCGCTAAGTAAAAGCATGCCAGAGGTATTACCATGTAAAGACACGCATGCCAGATTTGAAAAATTGGGCTTGGTCATTAAGGTAAAAACAGGAGGCGGCCTTATAGGGATACTCTGCTGAAAAACATTTTTTTTTTTTTTTTTTTTTTTTTAATCAACTGGTGCCAGAAAGTTAAACAAATTTGTAAATTACTTCTATTTAAAAATCTTAATCCTTCCAGTACTTATCAGCTGCTGGATGCCCACAGGAAGTTCTTTTCTTTCTGAATTTCTTTTCTGTCTGAACACACTGCATCTCTGTCCATTTTACAAACTGTCTGGAGCAGTATAGGTTTGCTATGGGGATTTTCTCCTACTCTGGACAGTTTCTAAAATAGACAGAGGTGTCAGCAGAGAACAGTGTGGTCAGACAGAAAGGAAATTCAAAAAGAAAAGAACTTTCTCTGTATTATACAGCAGCTGATAAGTACTGGAAGGATTAAGATTTTTAAATAGAAGTCATTTACAAATCTGTATAACTTTCTGGCACCAGTTGGTTTAAAAAAAAATTCCTTTAAGGGGTTAAGTAATCTGAAAAGCATGAACTACATCACCCAGGCCTCTGTGTTAATCCTATGCCAGCCAAAAACTAGGGAAGCATGTACGGTGTAGGCAGCAAAAGCTGGGCGACTAGGAAAGGCTCAGTATATACACCTTCTCCAATGTATGCAGATAAGAATAGGTGTTATGTAACATATCTAATGGCGATAATATAATATGGTCACAATATGCTATAATCCTGGTTCAGATATTCCAGATAATAAAGACTGTATACCGATGAAAAGTCATGAATAATATTCCCATAAAGTAATATAGACCTGTAAAGAAATGGAGACCACATGCCAAACCCCAAAAACTAATACAGACCCCATTCATTTTTTTTTTATAGAAAATAGTGTTATTTACAGTCATTAAAAACACATGCAATCTGTGACAAAGCCTTAGGCTAGGTTCCCACTACGGAATTTCCACCTGCAATTCCGCTTACTAAAATGTATAGTGTAGTGAATGGGTTTCCGTTCACAAATTCACACTTCGGAAATTGTGAAGCGGAATTTGTGAATGGAAAATCCGCTTGAAAATTTCCACCTGAAGAATGGCGTTGTTCTTTCTTCAGGCGGAAATACTCGCGGAACACATTGCAGGCTATTGGAGATTGCAGTGTCCGCACGGTCCTAGCGCCGACTGATTCAGACAGCGCTGGCCACACTCAAAATCTTTGGGCGGAAATTTTCTGCACGGAGATTCCACAGTGTGAACCTAGCCTTAGGCTGGTTTCCCACTGTGGAATATCTGGGCAGAATTTCTTCCGGAGATCGAGCTGGCAGCATTAGGACAGCACGGAATGCATTGCCGTCTGCATTTCTGGGTGGATCTTTTGGGAGATCTGCTTAGAAATGCGACATCTATGGGGACAGCAATGTAGTCCGCAAGGTCCTAGTACCGCCGGCTTGATCTCCGGCAGAAATTCTGCCCAGAGATTGCGCAGTGTGAACCTAGCCTTAGGGTCCATTCACACTATAGAAGTTAACTCTGACATTCTGCTTGGAAATTCAGGGTGCAGCAGCCTCTCGTTGTGCTCAAAGGGTTTCTGCTACACCGTGCACATTCTTTTGGTGGTATTTCAAGCGGACTGCATTGCCGTCAATAGGGACAAGGAATCTCTGCCCAGAACATTTCCAGGCAAAAATTCCGCAGTGTGAATGGGCCCTTAGGCTGGGTTCACGCTACAGAATTTCTGCTGGAGATCGAGCCAGCGGCGCTAGGACCGAGCAGACTGCATTGCTGCCCCCATAGACTGCAATGCATTTCTGGGTGGATCTTTTGGGAGATCTGCTCAGAAATGCATTGCCATCTATGGGGACAGCAATGTAGTCCATGCGGTCCTAGTGCCGCCGGCTTGGTCTCCCGCAGAAATTCTGCCCAGAAATTCCACAGTATCAACCAAGCCTTAGAGTATTTTCAGACATAGTGGACCTGTTAAAGGTTTATTGTCGGTACTACTACAAAATTGTGGAAAATACAGCAGTTTTTGTACAAAATTGCAGCATTCTGTGGTAGTTGCAGCATTAAATTATGCAATGCAAATATGCAATAAGGGGAGGGTCACGTAGGGCACATCCGCAGCGTGTTTCACACTGCAGATACAGCTTTAATAATAAATACAGTGGTCCCTCAACATATGATGGTAATCCGTTCCAAATGGACCATCGTTTGTTGAAACCATCGTATGTTGAGGGATCCGTGCAATGTAAAGTATAGGACAGTGGTCTTCAACCTGCGGATCTCCAGATATTGCAAAACTACAACACCCAGCATGCCCGGACAGCCAACGGCTGTCCGGGCATGCTGGGAGTTGTAGTTTTGCAACATCTGGAGGTCCACAGGTTGAAGACCACTGGTATTGGAGGTTATACTCGTGTCCCCGACGCTCCGGCAAGGCCTCTGCTTCCCTGGCATCCTCGCTCTCAGTCGCCGCCATCACGTTGTTACGCACGCCGCTCCTATTGGATGACGGGACGGCAAGCATAGCGACGTGACGACGACGACGATGGAGAGCGCCGACGTTGCAGGGGATCCCGAAAAGGACACGCCGCAGCCCCAAGGACAGGTAAGTGATCGTCAGCGGACCACATGGGGCACCTTAAACGGTTATCCGGTGGCAGCTGAAGCAGTCTGCGCTGCCACCGGATAGCCGTTTATGCGATTGCCCCGACATACAAAAGCATTGTATGTTGATGCTGCCTTCAACATGCGATGGCCTCTGAGAGGTCATCGTATGTTGAAATGATTGTATGTCGGGGCCATCGTAGGTCGGGGGGGGTCACTGTACACCTGCAGACAGAACGCTCCCAAATGCATTAATTCCATGACTGGTCACGTGATAAGCAAATAAGAGGTGAACAGCTTATACTAAACTGATATTATCTATACCAAGAAATAATAATGTTCATTACTTTAGAAAAAAACAAACAAATTGTCAAAATAAAGTCTCATTGTAGGCACAAAATATGGAACGCTTCACGAATTTGCGTGTCATCCTTGCGCAGGGGCCATGCTAATCTTCTCTGTATCGTTCCAATTTTAGTATATGTGCTGCCGAAGCGAGCACAATCTGCCAGTGGGTCTCATTGCTATTTATAGTCCCTTTGAAGGAAATATGTTGAATTAGAGAGAGAGTATTTTAAATGTTTATCAAAGATTGTACATTTTTACACAAGACTTGACCTAATAGTTATAGGAGCAGTTGTAAAAATCTTCCAAAACATCAACATTTAGGGTAAAACGAAGGTTTACATTGTAACAAGTAAAATGCAAATGATCTCCATGCCAAAGTGAATGCTGGGAAGAGAGCGGGAAAACTACGCATACTACAAACCACTAGAGGGCGTCCAGCTGCAAAGTGAAGCTCCGTTCTCGACAACAAACGTGACCTCCGCCCACTTTTTTTTTTAATTAACTTTAACAATAAACTGTTCTTTTTCTCCAACTGCAGAACACCACCCGCTCCTGTCACGTGATTATCATCTTCATAATAGCAGCTAAAAAAAAAAAAAAAAAACTCTTCTCGCTCTCGTGCGGAGCTCCGCCCACTGCTGTCACATGATCACAGTTCTTTCAGCCTCAATCTAAGAGATACAGAGCACTGCAGGTCCTGGTCAGGCAGTTTCTGCTGTTGTGTTATCCTGATAACACACTGTAACAAAAACCTCCTCATGTAACAGCTTTCCACACAACAGCAGTGACTGCCCGACAGGACCTGCTCTGTATCTGTTATAAACTGAA
Source organism: Hyla sarda (assembly GCF_029499605.1). Classification (NCBI taxonomy): domain Eukaryota; kingdom Metazoa; phylum Chordata; class Amphibia; order Anura; family Hylidae; genus Hyla; species Hyla sarda. Next base: position 97,811,830 of record NC_079190.1, read on the forward strand.
GGTGTAGGACCTGTGATGATGTCACAACCATTCTTGTGAGAGCGAGGCTCAGCAGGATAGAATAGAATAATGCGGCTGATGGACCTGTGATGATGATCATGTGACAGGAGTGGGCGGAGTTCCGCTGTAGGACAGCGAGAAGAATTGTTTGTTACAATAAAGGTTAGTTAAAAAAAAAAAAAATTGAGTGGAGGTCACATGTTTCATATACAGACTGGAGCTGCACTCTGCAGCCAGACCCTGTTGGATAGGAGGGCCCCTATTGGTTTAGATGGTGTGGGCGTGTCTCTCTCTATCAGCCTTTATCCAAAGAGCTTGCCGCCTTGTGATTGGCTGCGTGCAAGCGGTGACCACACTTCATCCCGGGAGCTGTCACTGCCGTGACCTGACTGCGCAGATTTGTTTGGCATCTGACCGGTGAACAGGGCGGAAGCGGACAGGTGGGTCTGGCATTATATGGGGGAGGTTGGCAGCCATTCTTTACACGGTACACCGTTAAATGCATTGCTTATGACTTCTTATACATTGTTACACTATATAGCAGTGTTTCCCAACCAGTGTGCCTCCAACTGTTGCAAAACTACAACTCCCAGCATGCCCGGACAGCCTTTGGCTGTCCGGGCATGCTGGGAGTTGTAGTTTTGCAACAGCTGGAGACACACTGGTTATGAAAAACTGCTAAATATCATAGTTGACTTACAGGGTGGGTTGTGGATCCCCAGTACCTGTGAAAACTGTGTCCTAGGACATGCTGGGACCTGTAGTTCTCGTATCTCTATAGACAGTGTATATCCTGTATAGTGTGTGGCGTATGCCTATAAGTTTGTGCCTTCAGTGGCGGAAATAAATATGGAAAATATATATATATATAATATAGAAAAAACTATAATGATCCAAAGGATGTAGGTCTCCACACTCGTATAAATATATCAAAAATGAAAAAAATAGGGAACCTTTAAAATGTTAATATTTATTGTATCCATTAAAATATGAAAAAAACTTTTTGGAAAAAATCACACCACGTGAAAAAACTAAGAATGTATTGCCACCGCCATATGTTGGTATCTTTCTTGGTGCTCACCTCTCCACATTAATTCATACAGATGAGAGCCCCAACATTGTATTCTTATATTAACGCCACAGTCTTTTGATCACTGTTCACACTTCTAGTAACGCCACAGTCTTTTGATCACTATTCACACTTGGTTTTTAGAGCCAAGAGAAAATAATCATGCAAATTTTGCAATTGGAATCCATAAAACTGTTAGTTTTTTGGATTTAAAGTGCGGAATTTGCATGAATATTTTCTCTTGGCTCTACAAACCAAGTGTGAACAGTGATCAAAAGACTGTGTCGTTACTAGAAGTGTGAACAGTGATCTAAAGTATATGGCACTGGATGCAGTAAATTACTAACAGTTTTATGGATTCCAATTGCGAAATTTGCATGAATATTTTCTCTTGGCTCTACAAACCAAGTGTGAACAGTGATCAAAAGACTGTGGCGTTACTAGAAGTGTGAACAGTGATCAAAAGACTGTGGCGTTAATATAAGAATATAAGAATACAATGTTGGGGCTCTCATCTGTATGAATAAATGTGGAGAGGTAAGCACCAAGAAAGATACCAACATATGGCGGTGGCAATACATTCTTAGTTTTTTCACGTGGTGTGATTTTTTCCAAAAAGTTTTTTTCATATTTTAATGGATACAATAAATATTAACATTTTAAAGGTTCCCTATTTTTTTCATTTTTGATATATGGAGAAAAAAACTGTCTAAATGAAAAGCTGTTTCCCGTAGCAACCAATCACAGCGGCAAAAAAAAAAAAACTGCGATATGGGCAACAAGGGGGATTTCTCTTAGACAGCACTGACTTTAGTATTTATCACTTCTTGCGCCATTTTATAGAGCTCTAAATTCCGCAGTGTATAAATAGGTCACCAGAGGACAGGCAGGTACCCGGACTGGCATATTGTGCAATGTCAAAGTTCTCATGTATGGGGACGGTAGAGCTGCACCAGGACTTAAAGCAGGGTTCTCCAAACTGTGGTCCTCCAGATGTTGCAAAACTACAACTCCCAGCATGCCCGGACAGCCGTTGGCTGTCCTGGCATCCTGGGAGTTGTAGTTTTACAACAGCTGGAGGGCCACAGTTTGGAGACCACTGTCTGGAAGTGTTGCTATCTGTTTTTGAGACCACGTATATGCATTTTATTGCCAATTTTTACATGTGGTGTGTGTGCGTGTTTTTAAAAAAAATTTAAAATTTTTTTTTTTTTTAGTAATTAAAAAATGTTAGATTGTTTCAGAATACCGCCATATAGAGGAGCCTGGGTGTAGATCGCAGTTTTATATACAAAGGGCTGTGATATATCTGCAGCCATGTATTAGGTCAGAGGATACAACCTGTTGTATCCATGTAGGCAAACAGTAAATACGAGTGACCAGAGAGACTGAGATTTGCAGGCAGAGACTGTTATCTTAGGGTGTGTTCACAGGTACAGGACCTGCTGCAGATTTCATGTCCATTCCCCTCTCCCCCATTTCATGATCACCCCCCCATTCCTACCCCCTTTTCCTCCCCATTTCACAGATCCTGTTCTCCTCCGAGAGGTCCTGGTGTCTTCTGTGCCTCCTTCTTCAGACTAGCAGCTGGTTGCAGGACCTTCCTGCTCAGCCAATCACTGACCAAGACAGGACATCGCTGCGGAAATTGGGAAACCCTCCACTACTGCAGGCAGGGGTGGGGGGGGGGGGGAATAAAATAATTCTTGTCCAAGGGACTAAAGCAGAACACAATCTACTTGTCCCTCAAGAAAATCCACTTGTCCTGGTAGATATAATAATTTTCAACCAAAATAGTACGTAAATAAGGTCTTTATTAGTTTCTGTACTTTCGTTTTTTTTTTTTCCTCCTCGTCCTATAATAGCCATAACTCTTATATTTCCATCTACAGACCCATATGAGGCTTGTTTTTTGCGGGGCCAAGTATACTTTGTAATGACACCTTTCATTTTTCCATAACTTATGCTGTGAAACAAAAAAAAATATTTGTGAGGTGAAATTGAAAAAAATGCAAATTTTGGGGTCTTCTTTTTTTGCCATTCACCTTGTGGTCAAACATACATATTATTTTGATAAGTTAGCTCAGCCTGATTACACCAATACCAAATTTGTTTAGTTTCCATCATGTTTTAATAATTTTTTTTTTTTAAATCCTGACCCCTATAACATTTCGATTTTCCCTATACTGGGCTGTATGAGGGCTAATTTTTTGGGCTGTAATATGCTGTTTGTATCGGTATCATTTTGGTATTGATCAGACTATTTGAACACTCTTTTACTTTTACTTTTTTTCTGGGATATGATGTTATAAACATAAATGCAATTCTGTGATTTGGTATTTTTTTTGTTAACGCCATTTACAGTGCGGGATATAAAATGTTCTTTTTTAATAGTTTGGACAATTTTTACGCCCCAATACCAAATATGTTTATTTTTATTATGTGTACATGTTTTTATATAGAAAAGGGGGGTGATATGAACTTTTAATATGGAAGGGGTTAATGGGTGTTTTTAAACTTTTATGAAACTTTTTTTTTATTTTATTTTTTTAGGAGAAATCATTTAAAGTTCTATTGAACTCAATTGATCTGTGTTAATTTGTTTGAGCCTGCTTAAGGCAGAATGCAGATCTATGGGGGCAGCCATGAATACAAAGGTAAGCCCTCCGGCTACCTCCACAGGGGATCGCACCAGCAACACCCCGCAAACCCCGATTGTGCGATTGTGCTGAGCGATCCACCCCGCTAGACCACCAGGGATGGTTAAAGGGGTGTTCCGGGCAAAAACATCTTATCCCTTATCCGATACAGGATTAAATCTATGAAAAATTTACCTGCCCGGAACTACATGTCCCGGGCGTCGGGCGATAGGATTTCCACATCCCTGTGCAGGTTCTATGCAGAAGTCAATGGGTACCGAAAATCTGCACAGTGTGAAATCTGTGGCGGATTCGACATGTCTGACTGTACCCTTATGGTGAAATGCAAAATGCAATCCTTATTTTTATTGTCAAACCATGAAGCTTTTATTAAAGTACAAAATTTAGCAAGTACAAGCCAAAACAAAGGCAAAACATAAACATCATAACACGGACACTAGAGCATACAAATACTAGTATAAAAAAAATACAATCATAAATCAAGGGCATAAATGCAAGAAAAGTGGTCTCCACCCAGCCCCCTCCCCCCACCCCCAAACACAAGAAAAATAAAGTGGCCAAGTGGACTTCAATGACATTGTAACAATGAGGAGATGATAACCACGGCCCCTAGACTGCCTCAAATTGCTCCACAGCGACTCCCCTAAGGCTGCATTCACATCTCGTTTTGCAATACTGTTGCCGTATCCCGTTTCTGTTAAAAAAACATATGTCACCGAAACGTATGCAACCGTATATGCCTCCTCACGTTTTTAAACTGTATACGGTTTAAAAACTGATATACGTTTGCATACCTTTTTTAATACATTTTTCTTGAAAAAAAATATATATATACAGTTTTAAAGTTTGTCAACATTTTAAATAGTTTTTCTTTTTATTGAATTTCCAAAAAAAAAAAAAGAAAAACCGTATTGTGCAAACCGGATGTAACCGTATGCACATACGGTTACCATAGAACTCCATTTTAAAATAACCGTATACAGGTTGGATACGTTTTTTGACCGTTAAAAACCGTATAAACCCGTAAATGATGCAAAACGTACACAACCTGATGCTACGGTTGGCATACAGTTTACAATGAAATGTCTATGTATACGGTTTGCAATACGGTTCCATACGTTTTTTTTAAATCAAACCGGATACGGCAACCGTATTGGAAAAACGAGGTGAGAATGCAGCCTGATAGCAGACTGTTTCTCATACAGCATATTAGTATTGATTCGGTCTATAACTTGTCATCCTATTAAGGTATCCATTGTGAGGCTATATAGATCTGTGCCGCTATTGAGACAAACTGACAGAGGCAAAATGCATGATCTTATTTTGGAGGGCTTATGGCCTGGGAGACAGATCGCCGGTGTCCTAGGGACACGACAAGGCATAATGCTATCTAACAAATCTAAAATTTGTGTCCAAAAGGCAGCTGCCACAGGGTAACTCCACCAAACGTGGTACTTAGTACCCTGTAAATCACAGCCTCTAAAGCACAGGGGAGACACTGTGGGGTATATATAGCCTCTAAACATGTTGGGACCAAATAGACCCTATAAAGAATCTTAAAGGAGTACTCTGGCATGCACTTTTTTCATTTTATCCCGTCCGGGCTGCAAAATAAAAGAAAACACACTTTCTCTTACCTGCCAACGAGCCCCCGGAGCTCCGGTACAGGTGTTCGGTCCCCGGGCTGTATTCTTCTTCTTACTTCCTGTTAGCTTCAGCGATGTCCCGCCTCGGCCGGTGATAGGCTGAAGCTCCGAGTGACGTGCCGGGCTAACAGGAAGTAAGAAGAATACAGCCCGGGGACCGAACACCTGTACCGGAGCTCCGGGGGCTCATTGGCAGGTAAGAGAAAGTGTGTTTTCTTTTATTTTGCAGACCGGACGGGATAAAAGGAAAAAAGTGCACGCCGGAGTACTCCTTTAAGACACTTTTCCGCAATTATTTTTATTTACATAAGGTAGAATGTCTTCAGTCCAGCACCCAATAGTCCAGCACCCATCACGTTCCAAAAAAAGGAATAGGAGGTACGTCAGCAGTCGGGCTGCCTGCCTGTGTAGCCTTCTATGTTTACGTTAGATCAGATTAGTAAAAAGCCATTAGGAAAATATAAACCGCTCTACCTCCCTGTGAGTGTGGTAATGATATAATATAGTAATATTTATTTATATAATGTTAACAAATTCTGTAGCACTGTACAAGGCACACAAAAAAAAAAAAAAAAGTATTGGTTACACTATTGCACACTAGATCAGTGTTTCCCAACCACGGTGCCTCCAGCTGTTGCAAAACAACAACTCCCAGCATGCCCGGACAGCCTTCGGCTGTCCGGGCATGCTGGGAGTTGTAGTTTTGCAACAGCTGGAGGCACCTTGGTTGGGAAACACTGTCCTAGCTATTCATGAATCAAAGCAACCATGATCATTTTAGCTGTTTTGAAAAGGGCGGATTCTGGGTTTTTAAGATGCAGGTGAAAGGGACAGATCTGATTCTATTACATGACAGCAAGCTGCCTCGGAGTTGTTGTAGTGCCACACACTGAGATGGAAGTATCAGGTTTAGGCAGATCCCTCAGTGTTGTAATTTTCTCTGTTTGTGGTGTTCTTCCATAAACCTCTATTGGATATGCTAAAAAATTGGATGAATAAGGTTAGAATTTCCCATGTCTGGTGTCCGGCATACGTAAATCCAGCCTAAATCTCAATGCAACTGATGCTACAAGAAGTTTTTGAATGCCGAACGGGGGGAAGGCAGCAAGATGCGTTCCCCTGTGCGGTGCCGATCCGGCAAGTCCAACCATTCGGCATCTCAGTTTGGACTTGAGTGTAAACTGTCCAGCTCAAATGAATGGGATCAGTTTTAGCATCAGTTTCCCTCGGGCAAGTTTTCTTCAGTGCCGGAGGGAAAAAATGCCGGATGACGCATATAATGTAAACCCAGCCTAAATGTGATCAACCATGTGATAGTGATAGAGGGGAGCGAAGTATCAGTGCCTAACCTTCAGATCCTGTCCTTCTTTAATTCTGTAAGGGTGTTTTCACACCACATTTTCAGCCTAAGGCTGCCGGATCCGGCTGGGGGAGGGGAAAACTGTGCGCTCCCGTACCCCAGCCGGACCGGCGCTGATATCCATTGACTTTATTGAGATGATATTTAGTGTGTATGTGTGTGTATGTATATATATATGTGTGTGTGTGTGTGTGTATATGTGTGTGTGTATATATAAAAAATATATTTTAGTATACTACGTTTTTAGGTCCGGTGACATAACCGGATACAGGGCAGAAATGAGCCGACCGGAGTCAAATGGTCATTCTGGTCAGCTCATTAAAGTCAATGTATTTAAGCGCTGGTCCGGCTGGGGTAAGGGAGCGCACGGTTTTCCCCTCCCCCAGCCAGATCCGCCAGCTGTAGGCTGAAAACATGGTGTGAAGGCACCCTAAAATTCCATTACATGAACCCCATGAGTGCACCATCCCTGCCGGTGCTGCTTCAGATTCCTTCCCAAAACGAACAGAGTAAAAGGGCTCCGACATCTGTGCCGTGGTGCCGACTGCACATAGCAGCTCTCTTTCTACTTGGCAACTATAATAGGAAAGGGTAAGGATCTGGCCCCCATCCAGGCTGTTAAGGACGCTGACAGGACTTTATCATTCACAGAACAGGAATGTGGTTCCTGGCTTGGATTAGAAATGTGGGCATCCTCATGAATAGAATTATTTTGTTGGCACCCGGTTTCTATATTTGGCTTTTTTGCTGTTTAACCTTTCTAAAGGCCCCAGTTTGTGTTCCACGGCTTCGGCCAGGCCTGTGCACTGTGAGGAGCTGCTGATGGCTTGTCACACTTCCTATCTCGCAGCTCGTAAGCAGCCGGGTCTCTTGGGGACAATAACTTGGCCTGCCAAGAACTGTGGGATTACCATTCACTTTGCTACTTTCCTTTTCCCGTCCTTGTTAATAACAGATACACGTTCATTTACTTTTTTCTGAGGTCTACATTTCTTTATATTCTTTCTGACAACGATTTTTTAGCTATGATCTTGTCATTATTTCATTCTCACCCATAACTATTCCATCCTTATAACCATAGGAAGGCTTCTTTTTGACGGGACAAGTTCTATTTTATAGGGCACCCTTTACTGCACCATAAACTGTACTGAGAATCTTTTTAAAAATAAAATAGTTTGTAAGGTGTAGAATGGTTTTTTGGGCTATGTTTTTACTGCATGGATCTTGAAGCTTAAACTACATGTTATTTCTAGTCTGCCAGTCAGTACAATTACAGCAGTACCAAATTTATTTAGTTTTTTCAATTCATCATCTCTACAGCGCCACATGAGATTGCCCCCCCCCCCCCCCCCAATGATCCTATAGGAACAGGAAGCACAAAGAGGTTAAAAGTCCCCTCCCCAGACAACCCCTCAGTGTTTCCTGTTCCTATGGGAAGCATTGAGGTTTATCTCTGGATCCTGGGGCTGGCGTCGGAATCTTGTTTAATGCAGTCAGGCGGTGGAGGTTGGCATCCATTTATTCCCCGTCTGCAGCACCGCTCCGGGCCGCGTGCACACTGCAGCATGCCTCTCTGGGCCCTCGGTCTCCCTGCCATGGCACTCCGGGAGTTAATCTGGCAGGGAGGATATGTGTCCTCGGGCGAACGCGCCTGTACCCCCTGGTTCTTTCTGGTCTTTGGCGGGTTCCGGTGCCGGCGTGTGACGTCGGCAAGCGCATGGCATGCCGGGATTGCCAGAGACCGGAGGTCCTGTTTCATGTATGTCACGGAATCTGAAACTTCATGCTGGGGACCAAGTCCAGATGCCGGCATTTGGGCAACAAAATTCAAATCTGGGTGTGTATTTTAAGGTAGGCAGCTTTCCATTTTCTTGTCTCTGTCATTATGGAAGCTAATCATTCTTCACGCTCTGACTCTGTGGAGCAGGGGAAGACTATCAGCCCAATAAGTATCTGGCCTATGGATTCACTTACTTTTGCTTGTTTGGGTTTCTTTCTTCGTATTGATGGGTTGTCCTTCTCTCCTTTTTAGGGAGACAAGGGGACCCCAAGAAAACCTAAAGAATCTAAAGCTAAGCCAAAAAAAATGTGCAATATGCTTTGAAAAATTGCCTGAAGGATATGCGAAGGCCCTTTGTGTCTCATGCACTGCTAGGAATGTTCAGCAGGAGTCCCCGTCTTTCATGGATGAATTAAAAAATATGAAAAGGCTGGAAAGTACAAGCCTCTGTGGCCACTGCTCTTCCTTCGCAATCCACCGCTGGTCCTCCTCCTGCAAAAAGAATCCAGGCAAGATGTACCTGTTGCTTCAGTCTCTAATTCGGATGTATATGTTGTCTGATGTGGTATCTGAGGATGTCTTACCTTCCGCTCCTAAAAAAGTGGAGGATAAAAGATATTATTTCTCAGCACAGGATACGGTTACCCTCTTAGATGCTGTTGGGAGTACTATGAATATTGAAGAGACTCCGGTAGTTCAGACTGTGTAGGATGAGATGTTTTTGGGTCTTAAGCCTAAATTAACAACCTTTTTTCCTATCCAAGAAAACCTTAAAAGCTTGATTGTGGATGAATGGAAGGAACCTAACAGGAGACTAGTGATGCCTAATTTAGATCTAGATTCCCATTTAATTGTGATGATACAAATTTGTGGAATTAGTTTCCTAAAATTGATAGTCAAGTTTCCAAAAAAAAATCTCTTCCTTTTGAGGATGCTTCGCAATTGAAAGACCCTTTAGATAGGAAAAGGGAAGGCTTTTTTCATAAGAATTGGGATGCCTGTTCAGCCTTATTGAACCCATATATTGCAACGACAAGTGTGCCCAGAGCTCTTTATTTATGGTTAAATTGGAGAGTCATATTGAAAATAAAACTCTAGGGATCAACTGATTACTATCATTCCCATGCTAAAGCCAGCTACTGCCTTTCTTGTGGATTTGTCTGTGGAATCAGTAAGAATGGTGGCCAAGTCCGCAGCTCTATCTAACTCAGCTAGAAGAGCACTCTGGCTGAAAAACTGGCAGGGAGATTCTGTTTCAAAAATGTAATTATGTTCTATACTGTTTGAAGGTAAACATGTGTTTTTGGCTCTGTCTTGGATAATATTTTACAGCAGGCAGCCGACAGAAAAAAAGGTTTTCCAGAAGAGAAATCGGCAAAACTTGAAAAGATTTTTCTTCCCTTCAAGAATAGGCAAGACTTGTATAAAGGTAAGGGTAAAACCGGAAGGTGGAGTTACTCTAAGGGAGGAAAAGTGTGTGAGTTCTTACTCAACCCCAACCGCTACCAAAAAAAAAAAGCAGTGACATTTCCTTGGTCAGGGGGAAACTGGCTCTATCCGTTTATCCTCAATTCCTTGGCTCACGGATTCAAAATAGAGTTGGTCTCTCCACACCTCAAAAATTTGTCACACCAAATTCAGTTCCGAATGTTCGAACAAGCGTCTCTTTCAGGGTGTTCAAGACCTTCTCTCTCTCTGGGAGCAGTCATTTCAGTTCCCCTGGAGGAATAAGAACAGGGCCATTATTCTTGCCTTTTTATTGTTCCCAAACCAAACGGTTCTTTCAGGACCATAATAAACTTAAAATATCTAAACCACTTTATTGTGTACAAGTGCTTCAAGATGGAGACTCTCAAGACAGCCATCCCAATTATTCCTCCGAATGCCTGGATGGCAATAATAGACTTGAAAGGCGCTTATTTTCATGTTCCCATATTTCCTCTTCATCAGAAATTCCTGAGATTTGCGGTTATTTTAAATCACAAGGTTCCATTATCACAACCTTCCATTATCAATTTAAAGCACTTCCATTCGGGATTTTATCAGCCCTGAAGATCTTTACCAAAATTATGATAGAAGTAGTAGTCTTTTTGAGACTAAGAGTCATGATCATTTCCTATCTGGATGACTTATTGATTATTGCTCAGTCCGAAGACCTCCTAAACAAGCATGTGAATCTAACTATTCTCTCTCTCCAGAATTTAGGTTGGATCATCAATTTCCAGAAATTGTGCCTTCTTACTTCAAAACAGAAAATTTTCCATGCTATTGGACTCTAGCAAGCAAATGCCTTTTCTGAAAGAAGAAAGGTTATCTTCTCTAATCCAACAGGTCATGAATTTTTATCGAAAGGAGACATCCTCCATCAGGAACTCGGATCCATGACATCTTACATTCTGGCAGTACCCTTGAGTCAGAGCCATTCACAAACTCTTCAGAAACACATCCTAAAAGTTTGGGTTCGGTCTCAATATTCTCTGGAAAGAAAGATGGTGATTTCTCCTTCTGTAAAACTATCTCTGAAGTGGTGGATGAAGAAGAAAAATCTCACCAAAGGTGTGTTTTGGATCAGTCTTCCTTATCACACTGATGACAGATGCCAGTCTGACAAGTTGGGGGCCCATGTGCAGGATCAGCTTCTCCAGGGTGTCCGTCAGAAGAAAATTGTCTTCACTCATCCAACTTCAGAGAATTGTTAGCGGTTTTCAAATCACTGAAGGTGGCGACCACCCTTGTTCAGTACTGTCATGTAAAAATCTACTCTGACAATGCCATTGCAGTGGCTTTCCTGAATCATCAAGGGGGAACAAGGCACAGATCCCTTCAAGACCTGACGGAAAATATTTAAAAAAAATTTTGGGGCAGGTAACAGGATATTATCCATTACTGTTGTTCATCTCAACGGCAAAGAAAATATCCAAGCTGACTACTTAAGAAGTCATTGAGTTAACCCTGGAGAATGGGAATTGAATCCTCAGGTGTTCGAGACTCTAGTGTTCTGATGGGGGGGCTCCAGAAGTGGATCCCTTCGCTTCCAGGAAGAATTTCAAGGGAAAATCTTTTTACCTATTTCCATGCGATCGGCCAGACTGCATAGACTCCCTTCAGCAGACATGGGGCTTCAAGACTGCCTATACCTTCCCTTCCTTTCCCCCTAATCAGGAAGACGCTATGAAAAATTTGGATGGAGTCTGACAGTTATTTTTATAGCACCAAGATGGCGGAAGAGGGGATGGTTTTCTCTAATACAACAGCTAGCAGCGGATCAGCCTTATCCTCTTCCCCCGAGAGAAGATCTTCTGCTGCAAGGTCCTCTATATTACAAGGGTCTGATGAATCTGCAATTGACAGCATGGCTCTTGAAAGGGCAATATTAAGACAAAATGGTATCTCTTCTAAGTTAATTGACACCCTTTTTATTGAGTAAAAAGTGATTTGTTTCCTGGTGTGGTCCTCATCCTCCAGACCCATTAAAACCGGACATTCCTCAAATTTTGAATTTTCTGCAAGCCTTATTTGACAAGGGCTTGGCTCTGAGTACATTGAAGGTGCAAACTGCAACACTTGGATGCTTTTTTGATACATGTATTGTGGACCATAAGTGGATAAAGAGATTCTTTTAAAGCCATTGCCAGGTTAAAACCTAAAATATCCACCCTTTCGCCTCCATGGGATTTAAATCTGGTCCTTTCTAGTCTATCCAAGGATCCCTTTGAACCAATTCAAGATATTTCTTTAAAATGTCTTACCTGGAAAGCAGTTTTCTTAAGAACTTTTACTTCAGCACTATGGGTAAGTGAGATCCAAGGACTATCCATTGAAGATCCTTACTTAACTATTTTAGAAGACAGGATAATTCTGAAATTAAATCCAGCATTTCTACCTAAGGTAGCTTTGAACTGTCATAGGTCTCAAGACATTGTTTTGCCAACATTTTGTAACCCACCAAAAAACGACAAAGAAGTTTTTTCATTGTTTGGACGTAAGAAGGACTATATTACATTACCTTCAACAAACTAAAGATTGGAGAAAGGATTCAAATCTTTGTTCAGTTCCAGGGTTCTAACAAGGGGAAGAAAGCTTCAAAAGCTTCTATTGCTAGATGGATGAAGTCAGCAATTTCGGAGGCCTATAAAAGATCAGGGAAGCAAGTTCTGGAACACCTTAAAGCTTTGCCAGTCTCCTGGGCTGAAAGGTCTGCCTCGTTAGAACAGATTTACAGAGCAGCAACCTGGGCTGCAACTCACACCTTTTATTATTATTATTATTATTATTTATTTTTTTTTTTTTTAACCCCTTACGGACTGAGGGTTTTTCGTTTTTTCCTCCTCACCTTTTAAAAATCATAACCCTCTCAATTTTGCACCTAAAAATCCATATTATGGCTTTTTTTTGCGCCACCAATTCTACTTTGCAGTGACATCAGTCATTTTAACCAAAAATCTAAATGAAAAAAAAAATTATTGTGCGACGAAATTGAAGAAAAAACGCCATTTTGTAACTTTTGGGGGCTTCTGTTTCTATGCAGTACATTTTTCAGTAAAAATGACACCTGATCTTTATTCTGTAGGTCAATACGATTAAAATGATACCCTACTTATATTGGTTTGATTTTGTCGTACTTGTTGAAAAAAATCATAACTACATGCACGGAAATTTATATGTTTAAAACTGTCATCTTCTGACCCCTATAACTTTTTTTATTTTTCTGCATATGGGGCGGTATGAGGGCTCATTTTTTGTGCCGTGATCTGACATTTTTAGCAGTACCATGTTTGTATTGATCAGACTTTTTGATCGCTTTTTATTCATTCTTTCATGACATAAAAAGAAACCCAAAATACGTTATTTTGGACTTTGGAAATTTTTTTGCGCATACGCCATTAACCATGCGGTTTAATTAATGATATATTTTTATAGTTCGGACATTTACGCACGCGGCGATACCACATATGTTTATATTTGTTTTTATTTACATGGTGTGTTTTTTTTATGGGAAAAGGGGGGTTATTTGAACTTTTATTAAGGAAAGGGTTAAATCACATTTATGAACTTTTTTTTTTTTACACTTTTTTTTTGCAGTGTTCTAGCTCCCATAGGGACCTATAGCACTGCACAAACTGATTGCCAGCACTGTTCACTGCAAAGCCATAGCTTTGCAGTGATCAGTGTTATCGGTGGTCGATTGCTCCAAGCCTGAGATGCAGGCTTGAGCAATCAATCGCCGAAGGGACACGCCGGAGGCAGGTAAGAGGACCTCCGCTCGTGTCCCAGCTGATCGGGACACCGCATTTTCACTGCGGTGCTCCCGATCAGCCCCACTGAGCAGCCGGGCAGCTTTCCCTTTCGTTTTAGACGCGGCGTTCAAGGGTCGTTTGTCTTGTCCACAATGCTCTCTGCTGACATCTGATGTCCGTATCAGGAACTGTCCAGAACAGGAGAAAATCCCCATAGCAAACCTATGCTGTTCTGGACAGTTCCTGACACGGACAGAGGTGTCAGTAGAGAGCACTGTGGAAAAGACCAAAAAGAACTGTGGAAATTCAAAAAGAACAGAATTTACTCGGTAGCATACAGCTGCTAAAAAGTACTGGAAGGGTAAAGCTTTTTTAATAGAAGTAATTTACAAATCTGTTTATCTTTCTGTCACCAGTTGACTTTTATGAAGACTTAATAAAAAAAAAGTTTCCCACCGGAATACCCCTTTTAATGTGAGCTCATTTCAAGACTTGGTGTTTGGTTGAAGAGTGTTGCAAGCGGCTGTCCCCCCTAGACCACTTTTTTTTTTTTTTTTTTTATCTGGTATGTCTAATGTGGTGCTGTTGTGGTGAGTTAATTGAAAAGATAGAATTATGATTTACCGATAATTCAGTTTTCCTGGATCATCACAACAGCACCCTTTAATCCCTCCATAAGTATTACTTTTTTGCTTCTTGAGAAGTTGTGAAAACTGAGGGGTTGTCTGGGGAGGGGCCTTTTAACCTCTTTGTGCTTCCTGGGGTCAATCTCATGTGGTGCTTTGTGATGATTCAGGAAAACCGAATTATCGGTAAGTCATAATTTAGGATTTTCCTAGTCTAATGACGGAAAATATAGATTTTTTAAAGACAGGAGGCTCGTATTAATGCATATTCCTTCTTTATTATGACCAATAGCAGAAAGAAAAAGTGCAACCAACCATGGAAGAAAAAAGATGCAGGTTACCAGCAACCTGACCGCACCCCTTCCAATCCTTCCACCAATCATATCAGAACTTGCTCCATATCAGAACTTGCTCCATGATGCTTATAGTCCTCCGGAACAACAGCACGAAGACATCCACTATGACTTGAATCCTTGTCGACCAGCACCATCCTAGAGCAACTGAACAGAAACGACCTCCAATGAACCCGGAAGTCTTTAACTCATTGAACGAGGATCAGATCCGCCTTTCGTAGTCCAAGTCGACACTCAGCTCAATACCCTAGAACAGAGTAAAATACATACCATAACAGCGATGGGGAAAAACCAGGGAGGGATGATACTCACCTCCTGTATTTATAAAATCTATACAGTGACACCCCCCCCCCCCCCGACCTACGATGGCCCCAACATCATTTCAACATGCGATGGGCTCTCAGAGGCAATCGCATGTTGAAGGCAGGATCAACATACGATGCTTTTGTATGTCGGGGCCATCGCATAAACGGCTATCCGGCAGCGCTGACTGCTTCAGCTGCCGCCGGATAGCAGTTTACGGTGCCCCATGTGCTCCGGTGATGGTCTCCTACCTGTCCTCGGGGCTCTGGAGCATCCTCTTCACGATCCCCCAGCATCGTCATCATCATGTCGCCATGCACGCCATCCCGTCATCCAATAGGAGCGGCATGTCTAGCTATGTGAGAACGACGATCCCGGGCAGCAGAGACATTCTAGAGCTGCGGGGACATCACAGGGATGCGGCGACAGCGATGGAGGGCGATATCCAGGGTAGCGGTCACGAGCGGTGAAGGTCCGGAGCGGCGGGGACAGGCGAGTATAACTTCCTATACTTTGCATGGATCCCTCCAACATACAATGGTTTCAACAAACGATGGTTCATTTGGAATGGATTACCATCGTATGTTGAAGGACCACTGTATTTTCAGTCATACTAGGAAAATCCAAAATTTTTATGGCAGACAGGAGGCTCGTTTCAATGCAAGTTCAAAGTACACAAGCAAAGTACATATTCACAAAACTGACACAGAAACATGACTCTCGGTCTAAAACAAAAAGTCAGAAAAGAATCCTCTGATGAGCAGTCTGCCGCTTTCAAAATATCAGAAAGCGAGCCTCCAGCCTGGGCCACTTTCGTGGCCATGGCACCTCTGGATGAATGCACCGAAAAAAGAGAAACATCAACCCCCGCCAAGGCCATAGTCTGCCTGACCCAACGCGATAGTGTCGGAGAGGAGACCGGCAAATGGGGTGTACAAAAACATATCAATAATTGGGAGAACCACGGGGACCTCAGGCTCTCCGTCTCAAGTTCATAAGCCTTTAAGCATCGAACCACACACAACTTAGAGTGTGCCGGAAAAATAGGATAGAACACCGTACGCAGATTTGTCTTGGTATGTTGAGCAACCGGAAACTGCACCCCCTGTGGAGTGAACTGCCTCCTAGAAATGTCCAAAGCCTGTACATCAGAGATGCGCTTGATGGACACTAGACACAGTAACATGGCCAACTTATAAGATAAAAGTCTTAAGGACAAGGCATCATTGTCATCCCAAGAAGAAAAAATGCGTAACACCAAGGAAACATCCCGGACCCGGGGGATGTTTAAACCGGATACCCTTCAAGAGGCGACAAACCAGCGGATGTTGTCCGGTCGCAACACCGTCCACTGGGGCATGATGGGCCAAAATGGCAGACCTATAAATGTTAATGGTCCTGTACGCCTTGCCATTCTCAAAAGCTTCCGAAAGGAAATTTTAATATTCCGGACACGGGCTCGAATGGGATCCATTTGCCGCTGTGAGCACCAATGAACCCATAATCCCCAGGCTGATCGGTAAGCCGATCTGGTACCTGGAGCCCACGCCTCACAAATGAGGTCTCTAGCTGACTGTGCTATGTCTCTATCAAAGGTAGATGGCCTGATATCAGCCATGCCACTAATGGCAACTGACCCGATAATACCAACGGGTGTAGCTCCCCTGCTGGACCCAGCAGAATCGAGGGGAACCGTGGACAATCTATGGTCATCCCCCAGGACCTGGGGAAACCAGGACTGAGTTGGCCACCACGGGGTAATCAACACCAAAGTCGCCTTCTGGAACTCTGCCTGCCATAACACCCTGGGTATCATGGCAAACGGGAAATGCATACAGCGTTCCCTGCGGCCAAAGCAGCGTCCGTTGCCACCGCCTCTGGATCCAGTCTCCAGCTGAAGAACCGGGGTAATTGGCGATTTGAGCCATGAGGCGAACAAGTCCAGTTCCAAAGGACCCCACAAGATCTGGATGGCCTGGAATACAGTTTGATGTAAAATCCAATCACTGCCATCCACCAAATGTCTGGAGTTCCAATCCGCAACTGAATTGGAAACTCCCGGTAGGTACTCTGCTTGAAGAGCAATGTTCTTCTCCAGGCAAAAGGGCCAAAACTTCTTCGCGAAGTCCGTCAATACAGTGGGTATCAAAAGTTTGGGCACCCCAGGTAAAAAAAATGTATTAATGTGCATAAAGAAGCCAAGGAAAGGTGGAAAAATCTCCAAAAGGCATCAAATTACAGATTAGACATTCTTATGTCAACAAAAGTTGGAAATAAAATCTATCATTTGCACTTTCAAAATAACAAAACAAAAATATGGCGTCTGCAAAAGTTTGGGCACCCTGCAGAGTTAATATCTTGTACTGCCCCCTTTGGCAAGTATCACAGCTTGTAAACGCTTTTTGTAGCCAGCCAAGAGTCTTTCAATTCTTGTTTGAGGTATCTTTGCCCATTCTTACTTACAAAAGTCTTCCAGTTCTAGGCTATCTGTCACGCACTGCTCTTTTTAAAGTCTATCCATAGATTTTCAATTATGTTGAGGTCAGGAGATTTTGAAGGCCATGGCAAAACCTTCAGTTTACGCCTCTTTATGTAATCCCCCGTGGATTTCAAGGTGTGTTTAGGATCATCATCCATTTGTAGAAGCCATCCTCTCTTTAACTTCAGCTTTTTTACAGATGGCATCAAGTCAGCATCCAAAATTTGCAGAAATTTTATTGAATCAATTTTTCCTTCTACTCATGAGATGTTCCCTGTGCCACTGGCTGCAATACAACCCCAAAGCATGATTGATCCACCCCCATGCTTTACAGTTGGACAGAGGTTTTTTTCATAAAATTCTGTTCCCCCTTCTTCTCCGAACGTACCTTTGCTCATTCCAGCCAAAAAGTTCAATTTTAACCACATCAGTCCACAGAACTTTTTTTGCAAAATGCATCAGGCTTGTCTATATGTTCATTTGCAAAGTTCAAACGCTGATTTTGTGGTGAAGACTCTTCTGATGACTCTTCCATGAAGACCATATTTGTACAAGTATCTCTTTATAGTGGAATAGTGTACCACAACTCCAGTATCTGCCAGATCTTTCTGGAGGGATAGTGCAGTCAAACGTGGGTTTTGAATAGTTTTTTCCTCACAATCCTTAGAGCTGTTCTGTCTGATTATTTTTCTTTGTCTTCCAGATCTTGCTTTAACTTCCGCTGTTCCTGATGACTACCATTTCTTAATTACATTAAGACAGAGGATATTGACATCTGAAATCGTTTTGCTATCTTCTTTATAGCCTTCTACAGCTTTGTGAGCGTCAACTATTTTCAGTTTCAGATTTCTAGACAACTGCTTAGAAGAACCCATGGTGCTGATTGTTGGGGCAAGATCAGATGAGTCTGGGCATTTAAAATCTTTGAGATTTACATCACCTGGTCTTCCCAGATGATGATTGAGAACAATCCATGACACTGGCAGGTCTCAGCTTTGCAAAGGGGGCAGTGCATTCTATAAATTCTGCAGGGTGCCCAAACTTTTGCAGACACCATTTTTTTGTTTTCTGTTATTTTGAAAGTGTAAATGATGGAAATAAAATCTAACTTTTGTTGACATATTATAAGAATGTCTAATCTGTAATTTGATGCCTTTTGGATATTTTTCCATCTTTCCTTGGCTTCTTTATGCGCATTAATGCAAATGTTTACCTGGCGTGCCCAAACTTTTGATCCCCACTGTACGTGACATCTCGTGCCCCCTAGTCGATTGATATATTGCACCGCTGTGATGTTGTCCATACACAGCAGTATGCAACAGTTCGTCCTGTGAGAAGCGAAACTCCTAATGGCAAACGAGCCCGCCAATAGCTCCAGACAATTGATGTGCAATTGTGATTCCGCTGGAGACCATTTTCCCCCTGTGGTGGATGAGCTGCATCGGGCTCCCCAGCCACTTAGGCTGGCAACCGATTCTATAATAATGTCCGGTTTGGAGTTGAATATCGTCCTCCCCTTCCAATCCTGGACATGCAGGAGCCACCACAACGGTTCCTCTCGAGCGTCCTGCAAGAGGGGCACCTGATCCGTGTATGTTAGACCTTCTGCTAAATGACAGATTTTCAATCTCTGCAGAGCCCTGTAGTGCAGGGGTGGCGGAAAAATCACCTGCACTGAGGCCGACAACAGGCCCACTATTCGAGCCACCGTTCAAAGACATACCCTTCGTTTGCGATGAAACATCCTTTATGTTTGCGGATCACTGCCAGTTTTTTGGTTGGCAGACTCAATGTCGCCGACTCTGTGTCCTCTATGAAACCCAGAAACTCCATCACCTATCATGGGACCAATACAGTCTTATCATTTAGAAGAAACCCCAGATCCGACAGAATGGTCGAGGCCCACTCCACGTGGAGCAGAACCTTTCTCCTCGTCCGAGCCAAGATCAATATATCTAGATATACGATAAGTCGAACGCCCCGACTCCTTAGAAGAGCCATAAAAGGTCTCAGGAGTTTGGTGAAACACCACAGAGCAGACAAAAGCCTGAACGGGAGACACGAAAACTCCCACTTTTGGCCTTCCCACAGCAACTGTAGAAACTGTCGGGAAGAAGGATGAATTGGTACCGTGAGGTACGCGTCCTTCAGATCTATCTTCACCAACCAATCTCCCGGGAGAAGTAAATCCCTGAGAAGATGAATGTACTCCAACTTGAAGTGGTGATACAAAACGCACTCTTTTAGATCTTTTAGGATGATTACAGGTCTGTGACCGCCATCCTTCTTCACAAGGAAGATGTTGCTGAGGAAACCCGTTTTGTACATGGCCACCGGACAAATGGCGTGTTTGCATAAAGATCTTTGATCTCTGCCCAAATCAGATCTATGTCTGAGTTCGAAAAATGGATACTTCTCGGCCAATGTATCTGCACTGGTGGTGTCATGAACTCTATTACATAACCTGTCACCGCCTGTAAGACCCAAGGGTCTCCGTAATCGGGGACCAGGCTTGGGTAAAAACTGTCTGCCCCCCACGGATATTTTTCATATTCAGAATGACACGACCCACCTGTTCCTCTGCCTCTCGGGAACCGCCTCTCGCCCTCCAGGGCCGTCCTCTAGTCGGAAAGAAAGGCAAGGCGGGCACGGGTGCAGCAACTGTTTGCATTTGTGGTCTCTCCTGAATATACTGCACTGGACCTCTGTGATAGGGCCTAAAATAGGAGCTACGGTTTGAAGGGCGACCCTTGCCCCTTCCAGCCCGACCGAAAACCTTGTTGCCCAGAGTTTTCTTCAACGAAGTCTGGCATTCATCCAAATTGGAAAAGAGGCCGAAGAACTTATTTATGTTCTTCAGCAAAGAGTCTCCAAATAAAATACTCTCCGCCGGACCCGGCTCCTCCGAAGCCAGATGGGTCAGTTGTGGGTCCAACCTCATAATGGACTGAATACGCTCTGTCAACACCGCCGTATTAGCGTTGCCCAAAAGGCAGGTCGCCCGTAGAGCCCGACCTCTCAGGACCTCGGCATCAATCGGATCACCCGATGCGACTGCCTGCTCAGAAATATTAAGATTTTTTGTCAAGGGCCCCAGCGTTTCCAGCAGATTGTCCTGGACCGATTTGAAGGAGCAGTCAATCCCACTTTTTTGGGTTCTTACCCGACTTAACCATATATTTAACCAGGATTGGATCGAGCTCCGGGGTCTCTGCCACCTTATTAGCTACTGAAGGATGGGGACACTCCAATCACAGTTTATTTCTATTGCCTCTGTTGAGAGGCTTACGTAGCCATGCCTCCACATATTTGGCCACTTGTGGCATAGGGGTCCACTCCCCTTCTTCGATACGGAGGCTATTAAAGCATCCGCGAGCGGGGAACACCTTGGGAGTCTAAGATGGCATAAGGGGAGACTTCATCAGCGGGGGATGAACCAAAGGGAACATCACCACCTTCCCCACAGTAGTCTTCCTCCCCACTGCTGAGGGTGGAGGGTCCAGAAAATTCAGAAGGTTTAATCAGAGTCCGCAACAGAATCATCAACATATAAGTCCGGCTTATCCCGCTTAGCGGAACGAACTGCTCGGCTGTCAACAACTCCTCACGGGTGGAGGGTCTGGTACCCGTAGTCTGGTCACTGCCTGTAGGCAATGGGCAAGTGGGAATATTTTATACTATCTCCTGGTTTAGTATACGCTACAGGATAGGTCGGAGCAATGATGGCGCTTCCGGTCCTCTTACCGGGTCGTCTGGAGCCAGAGGCTCGATCATGTACCGGTGGGGCCACCAACGGCACAGCCGCCAGGGCTGCCGAGTCTTGTCTAGAGGTACATATGGCCATGGAGACTAGAGATGGTCTCATTCATGGAGGCCATAGCGGAAGCCAGGGCCGAAAGCACGGATAAATGAACAAATTATGGATTTGGTCCGCTGACATATAGTCAAGGTCACGTATAGTAGCTGGGCCATCCCCCCCCCCCCCGTGGTCAGGTCCAATTTACCTTCAGCCATAGTGCAATGTGGGATAATGATAGTATGAGGACAAATGTGCCACCTGTAAAGAGAAGAAAAGTGGGAATCTAATATATAAATGTTTAAAGGAGTAGTCCGGCACGCACTTTTTTCATTTCATCCCGTCCGGGCTGCTAAATAAAAGAAAACACACTTTCTCTTACCTGCCAACGAGCCCCCGGAGCTCCGGTGCACTCCGGTACAAGTGTTCGGTCCCCGGGCTGTATTCTTCTTACTTCCTGTTAGCCCGGCACGTCACACGGAGCTTCAGCCTATCACTGGCTGAGGCGGGACATCGCTGCGGCCGGTGATAGGCTGAAGCTCCGTGTGACGTGCCGGGCTAACAGGAAGTAAGAAGAATACAGCCTGGGGACCGAACACTTGTACCGGAGTGCACCGGAGCTCCGGGGGCTCGTTGGCAGGTAAGAGAAAGTGTGTTTTCTTTTATTTTGCAGCCCGGACGGGATAAAATGAAAAAAGTGCACGCCGGACTACTCCTTTTAATCACTCCAAAACCTCCCTAATAAACACTATCTAGTAGGGAAGAATGATGGGACAGAAACACTGTATATAAACAAAAAGAACCAGCGCTGTCACTATCCCACCTGGTGGGATAGCACAGCAAGGGTTTCTTGGGGCCTTGGCCGTCCTCTGGCACCTAGCCAGCAAGTGCCGGTAACCCGACCAGTATACCAGCAGGAGAGCGCAATGAAAACTTCTATGCGCAGGACGCGAATGCGCTGCGACTATACGTGACCGCATCTCGCCCGAAATCCTTTGAGAACAGGCATGCTCGCGCATGCGCACTGGATGCGCGCCTGAAACTCCTAGACGGGCGCAATCAAGGAGCAAGGAGGAGGCCGCTGACGTCACCGGCAATGGTGAAGAGTCAGCCGGTGACTAGCAAAGATACAGGGAGAGTGTATAAATGCCCGGCAGCGCCACAGCAACCCAGGATAACACCAGACCAGGTAGAATATGGGGCAAAGATAACAAGGGCTGGCATATGCAGTACCTACACCGGACCCTGATAAAACAGTGGAAAATAAGAGAGGAGAAAAAAAATATATATTCCAAGGAAAGCAGCACCCCAAAAAAATGTAGCGGTGCACTCAGAGCCGGACCCCGGTCAATGGTCCATATGCAATATAAATTAGAAGTCCGCAGCACACAATCCAAATGAGTGAAAAAAGTGAAATTTATTCCATAATCAGGTGAAAGTTACAGCGACGTTTCAACCAGCTCTCCTGGTCTTTCTCAAGCATAACACAAGTGAACAAAAGGTCCCATTTTAAACCGCCCAGTTAGACGCAATTGTACTCATCTGTAGTCTCTAGCTATTGAGCAGGAAGAAAGAGGAGGAGGTGAAGCCTCAGTTGGTTTTTATGGAGCAAGTTCTGATATGATTGGTGGAAGGATTGGAAGGGGTGCGGTCAGGTTGCTAGGTGACCTGCATCTTTTTTCTTCCATGGTTGGTTGCGTTTGCATTTTTTCTTTCTGCTATTGGGCATAATAAAGAAGGAATATGCAATGATACGAGCCTCCTGTCTGCCATAAAATGTCATCTTTTTTGTTATGCCTTTTAAAAACTTTTTTTTTTTCCCATTGATAGACCTGTTTGTGTGTATGTCGGGGGGCTTGTTTTTTCAGATCATTGCTCTCTTTATTAAAGTGTATTTTGATGTGGTTAGGCGATTTTCACACAATGGATTTTTCGTGTGGAGTCCCATTGATTTCAATGAGATTCTGCTGCACTGTCCCAGACAATAAATGCACTTCACACCATGTATTCCATGTTCTCCAATAAATCACCTTACTTTAGTCACGTTTCCATACAAAAACTATTTTGTGAGCATAGTGTGACAGAACACAAAATAATCACCCAGTGCTTGTCGCTGATGAGGTCTACAGCATTACTTCAAGCTCCCACCGTAGAAAGGGAGAGATCCTGAAACGTCGCCTGCATTTCTCACCTTCGGCTGAACAGCCTGCTGCTGTCCGGATAAGAAAGCAAGAGATATGGCCAGCATGGACACTATTGCACGGAGCTCCGGTGGGAGCTTGAAGTAATGCCGTAGACCTCATCAGCGACAAGCACTGGGTGATTATTTTGTGTTCTGTCACACTATGCTCACAAAATAGTTTTTGTATGGAAACATGTGACTAAGGTTATGTGATTTATTGGAGAACACGGAATACATGGTGTGAAGTGCATTTATTGTATGGAACTATGTTGTGCTGAGAAACCGTGGATACTCAGGTGCACTACACCACACCCAGGTGCTGATTACACCCTCTACCTCATTTATGTTGAATTCTGCTGCACTGTTCACATAGCAGAATTTCCAAGCTGGAAATATCTGGTGCGGAAATTCAAATTCTGGTGTCCGCAAAAAAGAATAGATGTGCATTCTTTCTGCGGACTCCGCACGGAAATGCATTGCCGTCTATAAGGCAGCGTATTTCCGAACGGTCCTAATGTCAGCATGCTATGCCATGTTTTTCCATGCGGACATTAGCCTGTGTGAACATGGCCTTTACTCTTCTGGTACACCTCAAGGTTATCAAGGAGTCCCACCATGTAATCAGGTGACTGAGGGCCAACCCCCTCTACAATGAGCTATACTGTTCAGCTAATGAATGCAAAATCTGACCTATACCACTAAACCGGAGACCAAAATGACTCTCTTGGCCTCTAGCAATTAAGGGGGTACTATGGATATGTTTACTGTATATACTTGGAGCTGTCCCTGCACATATTGTAAACATATACTGCTAATGCAGTGTGAAAAGAGGCTTATTCCTGTAAGCTCAGCCATTTAAGGCTCATTCACATTCAACTCTCAAGTGAAGAAATTCCAGTGCTGCAGCTTCCTATTGTCATCAATGGGATTCTGCTGCACTGTGCACTATTCTAATTCTGGACTCTGAAATTTTGCACGGACTGCATTGCCGTCAGTGCTAACAGGGCATTTCTACGCAATCCTAGCGCTGATGGTTTTGGTGGCACCTGCTGCAGACAGAGATTCCGTCTTATAAATGGGTCTTTATAGTGCATTGAGTTTGAGTTACAGAAAGTAGCTTTGTTATGGTGTTCACTAGGCTACCTTTACTGTCCTAAATGTCCACAAAAGAAAGCGAAAGTATCCGGCACTGTCACTTAAGACCTGTGTGTGTTTATACCTCCGTAAATGTAGCTGGTGCTTGCAATTTGTATGCTACTATGGGTGGTGCTGCACGCCAGACTAAGATGAATGCACAATATAAACACTAAAGAGAGGATGCGGAGCAACTCGCCCATTCTTTCGGAGGCAACGAGGCAGGTCACTGCACGGACAAGCCATAGTGAAGCCGATTAAATCGGTGAGTTGCTCCGCATCCTCTCTTTTAATATTTATATTGTACCTGGTCACCCGGAGGGTGTTTTTTTTTTTTTTTTTTTTTACATTTTTTTTTAGTGTATGAAATCTGATCTAGTATTAGTCACCAAATATTCGTCTGTCATCGTTGTGATAGCTATGTTGCCCCTTTTATTGTAGGGATCTGGGACCCCACGAGTGTTAAGTGTTCTTTATTGTACTGGATATGTTGTAGTATTTTGCCATCTGATAAACTAAATTAAATTGTGTAATGTTTCAGAATGTATGAATAGTAAACTAGATGAATATATATAATGATGTCTGATATCTTCTCCACATAGAAAGCAATCATGTCTGAAGAATGGACACCCTCAGGAGACTCCACATCCTCAAAGCTGATGAGGAAGACTAAGGAATCACCTTTTGTTCCTATAGGTACAGTATTTAATATGTAGTGATCTAGAAGTACATTATATAATACCTGATCTGTGTCAATAGCCTTCCATGCAGATTAGAGAAAGGAGTGAGGATCAGCTGCTCATTCAGATAAGTTTAGCTGCAGGTCTGGAGATTTGTGCAGTTTAATGTGTCGCTCTGACTTGGGAATACAGAAACTCATTTATTGTAGAATTGTAGCCCAGCGGGAAAAGTCTCCAAATCAATTGTAGTAGCTTTGCTACTGCCTACAGCAGGTCAGACAATGTAGACATTAGTTGTATAGTAAACTGCTGTTTTAACATGTAAAAAAATAGAGAACACCTTTAAAAATAAAATACACAATAATTTTTCTTAAATACAGCATATGTCAGGCCCCCTCCCATAGGCTTGCATTGAGGGGGCGGAGCGTGAAGTCACTATGCTCCGTCCCCGTGATCGCCAGTAATCAGACCCGGAGCGAGCACGCTACGGGGGCTGATTCTAACGGGGTGCGGCGTGGAAGATCACGGGGGTCCCCAGCGGCGGGACCCCCGCGATCAGGCATCTTATCCCCTATCCTTTGGATAGGGGATAAGAAGTCTAAGCGCCGAAGTACTCCTTTAACTTCAATATGTCTTTCTTGTACACTGGTGCCCAAAACTGTACACCGTATTCCATGTGTTGTTTGACTACAGTGATAGAACTATGTTTTTGTCTGGTTCATCTATGCCCCTTTTGATTCACCCCATTAACACAATATTTTCCCATTTAGTTAATAATCTTGACATGAACTTTATTGTTCTTACAGGAAGGGAACTCTGGCAAACACATGGTGGGAGATTTATCAAAACTTGTCCAGAGGAAAAGTTGCCCATAGCAACCAATCAGATCGCTTCTTTCATTTTGCAGAGGCACTTTAAAAAATGAAAGAAGCGATCTGATTGGTTGCTATGGGCAACTGGGCAACTTTTCATCTGCACAGGTATTGATAAATCTCTCCCATAAGGTTTTGTGTCAGCACAAACTTGACGTACGTTTAAAATTATGACCAAAGCATTAACCTTTACATTAATGACATCTATTCTTTTTTTATAAAATACATTGGTTGTTGAATGTTTTTTATGTTTTTGGGGTGGTGGTGGGAGAATATTTCAGTCCCTATGACTTTACAGGTTCTATGCACAGGAGCCCTTGTTGAGAGCTGTTGTTTAACCCCTTAACAACAATGCACATAAATGTACGTCATGGTGACGTGGTACTTAAAGCACCATGACGTACATTTACGCGCCGCCATAATCGCGAGCAGGAGCGGTGCTCGCGTCATGCCCGGCAGGTCCCGGCTGCTATCAGCAGCCAGAGACCCGCCAGTAATGGCGGACATCCGTGATCGCGCGGATGTCCGCCATTAACCCCTCAGATGCCGTGATCAATACAGATCACGGCGTCTGCAGCAGTGCGGTACTTTGCACGGATGATCGGATCGCCCGCAGCGCTGCCGCGGGGATCCGATCATCCAGAATGGCAGCCGGAGGTCCCCTCACCTGCCTCCGTCCGTCTCCCGCTCTGGTCTAAGATCGAGCAGAAGATCACCGATAATACTGAGCAGTGCTATGTCCTATACATAGCACTGCACAGTATTAGCAATCAACTGATTGCAATGAATAGTAAAATGTTAAATAAAGTATAAGAAATTTGAAAAATCCCCTCCCCCCCCCCCCCCCCAATAAAAAAGTAAAACGTCTGTTTTTCCCATTTTACCCCCAAAAAAGCTTAATAAAAAAAATGAATACACATATTTGGTATCGCCGCATGCGTAAAAGTCTGAACGATTAAAATATATTGTTAATCATCCTGTACGGTGAACGGCGTAAACGTAAAATAATAAAAAGTCAAATTGCTGCTTTTTATTTATTTATTTATTTTTTTTTTGTCACATTTTATTCCCAAAAAAATAATAAAAAAATCAATAAAAAGTAAAACCTAAGCAAAAGTGGTACTGATAAAAACTACAGATCATGGTGCAAAAAATGAGCCCTCATACCGCCCCATATACGGAAAAATTAGAAAGTTATAGGTGGTCAAAATAGGGCAATTTCAAGCATCCTAATTTTGTTAAAATGGTTTGAGATTTTTTTTTAAGCGCTACAATTATAGAAAACCATATAACATGGGTATCATTTTAATCGTATTGACCCACAGAATAAAGAAAACTTGTCATTTTTACCGGAAAATGTACAAAAACAAAACCTTCCAAAATTTGCTAAATTGCGGTTTTCTTTTCAATTTTCCCGCATAAATAATATTTGTTTGGTTGCGCCGTACATTTTATGGTAAAATAAGTGATGTTATTACAAAGTAAAATTGGTGACGCAAAAAACAAGCCCTCGTATGGGTCTGTGGATGGAAATATAAGAGTTATTATTTTTAGAAGGCGAGGAGGAAAAAATGAAAATGCAAAAATAAAATTGGTCTGGTCCTTAAGGCCAAAATGGACCTGGTCCTTAAGGGGTTAAATAGAAATGTATGATTGTCCCTGGATGGTTGGTAATAGTCTTTGATGTCCACCTTTCATCTTCATTGCAACAAATAGTCTGGACAGATCTTTCTCCTAATCAGGCCTTCCTGAAAACATTATTATTGGGGAAATCTAATAAGACCTGAGCACAGCTGGTCTGACAGATGACAGTGGCATCGCCTGTGTGAATTAACCCATTAATGCCCAGCAGGGTTTGTCCTGATAGTATACAATATACAGCAGTGTTTCCCAACCAGGGTGCCAAAGGCTGTCTGGGCATGCTGGGAGTTGTAGTTTTCCAACAGCTGGAGGCACCCTGGTTGGGAAACACTGGTATACAGTATATCACTACTTGTCAAAGCTGCATGTTCACAGTAGATAGCTAATAGCCAAACAAACATGTCATTTATATAGAATAGGTCATATAGGCAGTTGTAGGAGCTGCTTGCACTTCCTCTAGATAAGTTACATAGCTGTATATGGGCATTTTATATCCCTCAAAGTGAATCTGTCACCTGCTGCAAACATGCCAAAGAAATCACATTAGGAGATATATATATATATATATATATATATATATATATATATATATATATATGAGAGAGAGCGAGAGATTGCACTAATGTAGTAAAAATTCAGAAAAGAAAGTATATTCAGGTCCGCTTTACAGTCAGAGAGGCAGGGTCGTGCCCTAAAAACGGTGTGCGCTCAGATGCTGTGCCAAGACTTTCACTCAAGATGGGCCTGGGCAGGGAGGTAAAGAGAAGAGGCATGTCAGCCTGCATATTTTCAGTAAAGATGCCATCTTGAATAGTGCTATATATATTGCACTGAACTAACATTTTTGGATGTGCTTGGCTATAGGCTGTGTCAGGGCATGCTGGGTGTTGCATTTAGCTACGAACCACAACTACCACAATGCCCTGATGCTGCCTCCTCCTCACTGTTAGTGAAGTCTCTGGAGCTGTGTGTGAGAGACTACTTTCTATACAGATCGGCGGAGGAAAACAGTAGAACAAAGCTCTGGTAACTACAAGGAGCCAGACAGCAATGCATCCTGGGAAATATAGCTGCTTTTATGGTCATATGGTTTACACCAGTGCCAGCTCACAGGAAGAAAAGAGACCAGAGCTGTAGAGGGGTGAGAGGCTACTTATGGTGAAAATGACACTGAAGAGTGAATAGTGTTAGGATAGTGGTATGTATTGTTCTAGAGCTTTTCATTTTGTATCAGTTTTGTAGGATGCAAAAGGAGGTAGACAATGACACATTTCAAGTGCAGGTGCGCTCTTAGTCGTATACTGATTACACAGATACACAGGTTTATATAGGGGAAACAATTCCCTCGGGTCACACCTTGTGGGCCGGAGGAACAGTTAACCCCTCACAGGTACATGTTTCACAATAAAACTTCTAAGTTTATTCAAATACTCTTAAAAAAAAAAAAAAAAAAAAAAGTGTTAAAGTAATAAACATACAAGATATAAAAAGTATATGTAAAACAACAACAACAACACGAGGTTGATATACAGCAAAAAACCAGTGGTCTGAACTCCGACAGATCAAAAATGTAAGATCACATCTTGGCGTCTGTTCAGACCAGACGGGACTCGTGTGGCTAAAGTTAGAATCCAAAATATTTCTCTGTTCAACAGCTTCTGCCTGTGGTCACCTCCTCTTAGAGGACGGACTGTTTTGATTGCAGAAAAGGTTAAAGGGGTTATCCAGGAAAAAAACTTATATATATATGGAGAATACAGCAGCACACTGCTAGCACAAAGATACAGATAAAACATGAAATGCTACATTGCTACAATGCAAAAAATGCATAAATGAGCTACTTAGCTCACAATTTGGCGGCCAAATAGTTTGGACCATCCCACCACGATAAGGTGACCTCATTGGGACGGACCCTACACTGTGAATATGCCTCTGTGTAATCAGTTTAACAGTCTGAGACGTCCAGCACCTTATACAGCACCTAATAGAGGTGGGTGGGGTGCAAGAGCCAACATGGAGGCAGCCACTCCCCCACATGTATAACACAAACAAGGATGAGTTGGCCAGCACATACTGATACCGAAACTACTGCATGGACCTGGCATACAGGTGCACGCTGCTGGGCTGAATATACATAAACAGGAGAATACAGCAGCACACTGCAAGCACAAAGATATAGATAAAACATGAAATGCTATATTGCTACAATGCAAAAAATGCATAAATTAGGTACTTGGCTCACAATTCTGTTCTGACGTTCACAAAATAATTTTTTTTTATATCAACTGGCTCCAGAAAGTTAAACAGATTTGTAAATTACTTCTATTAAAAAATCGAAATCCTTCCAATAATTATCAGCTGCTGAAGTTGAGTTGTTCTTTTCTGTCTGGCAACAGTACTCTGTTGACATCTCTGCTTGTCTCGGGAGTAGAAGAGATTTGCTATGGGAATTTGCTTGTACTCTGGACAGTTCCCGAGACAGGTGTCATGAGAGAGCACTTAGACAGAAAAGAACAACTCAACTTCCGCAGCTCATACGTAATGAAAGGATTTAGATTTTTTAATAGAAGTAATTTACAATCTGTTTATCTTTCTGGAGCCAGCTGAATAGGAGTTGGCAAGCACGTACTGATACCGAAACTACTGCATAGACCTGGCATACAGGCGCACGCTGCTAGGCTGATGATACATGAACAGGAGAATACAGCAGCACACTGCTAGCACAAAGATACAGATAAAATATGAAATGCTATATTGCTACAATGCAAAAAAATGCATAAATGATGTACTTAGCTCACAATTTGGCAGCCAAACTATGGGATGGTCCAAACTATTTGGCCACCAAATTGTGAGACAAGTCCCTCATTTATGCTTTTTTTTTTTTTTTTTTTGCATTGTAGCAATGTAGCATTTCATGTTTTATCTGTATCTTTGTGCTAGCAGTGTGCTGCTGTATTCTCCTGTTTATGTATATTCAGCCTAGCAGCGTGCACCTGTATGCCAGGTCCATGCAGTAGTTTCGGTATCAGTATGTGCTGGCCAACTCATCCTTGTTTGTGTTATACATATGGGGGAGTGGCTTCCTCCATGTTGGCTCTTGCCCCCCACCCACCTCTATTAGGTGCTTTATAAGGTGCTGGATGTCTCAGGCCTTGCAAGCCTGTTAAACTGATTACACAGAGGCATATTCATAGTGTAGGGTCCATCCCAATGAGGTCACCTTATCATGGTGGGATGGTCCAAACTATTTGGCCACCAAATTGTGAGCTAAGTACCTCATTTATGCATTTTTTGCATTGTAGCATTTCATGTTTTATCTGTATCTTTGTGCTAGCAGTGTTCTGCTGTATTCTCCTCTTTATGTATATTCAGCCTAGCAGCGTGCACCTGTATGCCAGGTCTATGCAGTAGTTTCGGTATCAGTATGTGCTGGCCAACTCGTATTCAACTGACTCCAGAAAGTTAAACAGATTGTAAATTACTTCTATTAAAAAATCTAAATCCTTTCATTACTCATGAGCTGCGGAAGTTGAGTTGTTCTTTTCTGTTTGAGTGCTCTCTGATGACACCTGTCTCAGGAACTGTCCAGAGTACAAGCAAATCCCCATAGCAAATCTCTTCTACTCCCGAGACAAGCAGAGATGTCAACAGAGAGTACTGGATTTAGATTTTTTAATAGAAGTAATTTACAAATCTGTTTAACTTTCTGAAGCCAGTTGATAATAAAAAAAAAATTTCCCCCCTGGAATACCTTTTTAAAGATGAGAAGGAACCATTGTGAACTTCAGAACAGCGTCTAGATACAGCAGACATTTTTTTTTGTAGGCAAAGTGTGGAATGTCTGATAAGTGCTTCCGTATTCTTACTTTCAATGGGGTTGTGGTACAGCCCACATACTGTATTCTGCAAGTGGTGCATGAGAACAAATAGACTGTATATGTGGAATTACAATTAGTATACTGCACAAAAAATATAAGAGGGCAGATATGAAGCACTCACCACGTGAATCTTCTTCTTTTAGTAGTCTTTATTCATTGCACTTCAACGTACACAGACTAACAAGGGATCGGTGCAGGGGAGTGGGTCACAGACTGGAGGCGGTGGAGAACACAGGTGGAGGGCAACAATTGTTTCACTCTATCAGCGCTTCTTCCGGCCTAGACTGACGTGTGTCCGTCAGAGCACATTTAAATACACTCCACGTTACTACTAATTTTCATAAAATAGTAGAGAAACATCTATACAGCAAAATGTTAAAATCAATATACAAGTGCATTTAAAAACAGTTTACAGCCATACGAGTATCATAGGAAAACACTTAGTTCATTTTTGTCATTAAAGCAGAGTGGCCCCATAGCGTTTAAACGCATTATCCAGTGGGCTTCACATTCCATCAGTAGCCGATGTCTGTCCCCTCCTCTTTCTGGGATGTCTACCTTTTCTATACCAGCAAACCTTAGCACGGAGGAATCGCCTGCATTTTCATTCTTGACGTGTTCGATCAGTCTAGTGGCTCCAATACCGGTACGTATTGAGCGCAAATGTTCTTTAATTCGAGTGGCTAATTTTCTTTTTGTCTTGTTGATATAGAAAAATCCGCAATGGCATGTACTGTATAGATGTTTTACTTCTATATTTTATGCAAATTAGTAGTTAAATGTGCTCTGATGGACACACATCAGTCTGGGCCAGGAGAAGCGCTGATAGCCTGAAACAATTGCCGCCCCCCACCTGTGTTCTCCCCCGCCTCCCGTCTGTGACCCACTCCCCTGCACCGATCCAGTGTTTGTCTGTGTACGTTGAAGTGCAATGAATAAAGACTACTAAAAGAAGATTTACATGGTGAGTGCTCCATATCTGCCCACCTCTTATATTTTTTGTGCAATATACTGTAGCACTTTATGTAGAGCACCTCACACCTTCTGCCATTGGGATATGTGCAATTTTTTACCGTACAATTAGTACTGCTCCATGTTATTGCAGTGCTGGTAACTCCACATCTCTACAGTGATTACAATTACACTGTTTATACTGTTTCGTGGTGTATGTTTTACCAGTTACATAAGAGTCAAATGTTTTGGTTGCATGTATCACACTGCAGCATGTACAGAGATTGTGTCCACATCTATATGATCCTTTTATATGTAAGCCACGAAGAAATGGTGGGACAGGATGTCTGAAATAGACTAGGGGACACTAACTGTCCAATGGTTGGTGCCCTCTTGGGAACACACCTATATCCAGATTTAGAGACACATGAGAAGAGCGGTGTCACGATCACACCCTATCGGTCCAGCTAAGACGCTAGAGAGAGTGTGATGGTGCAAGGGTTAAAGCCGCCAGACCTCTGGGTATCCACTACTAGTCCCAGCAAGTCACCAAATTAACCCTGAGATAAACGTGTTTCCACCAGAGCTGCCTTCAGAAAGGTGAGCTCATATATTTAGAGATCAAAGACCAGAGCTGATTAATTAAACATTTAATCTGATAAAAGGTATCATAGTGCTGACTATATAAAAATACAGAAACAAATGACATACAGGTATAAAAATATATAAAAGAGTTTTGCAAGGCAAGTTCAGAAAACAAAAATGAAGTTCTTACAGCATGATGGTATAGCAGTCCTTGTCCGTGAGAGTGCTGTTCTTAGGATGGTCTTGTCAGCTTGTTGCACAGCGTTGAACACCCTGAGTTTAGCATTGTTTTAAAGATCATATCTGCTTTCTTGGGAGGGAGACTCCATTCCCCCCTCCCCTCTGATCCCACCAGGGGGTCTTCTTTCTTCCTGGCCCCTTATCTGTTTGATTATAGGATGGGACCAGAGTGCATGACTTCAAAAAAGCCTTTGACTTCAAAGGAGATGTAAACAAACAGCCAGACCCCCAATAAAATGCAATACAGTAAAGGACACACCGTCCCAATGACCGCTCACCCATGTCCTGGACAATCCATCACACAGTTATAATTATAGGATTTTAATAATCAGGCCTTGGGCCTGACAAGGGGGTCAGAAAGTATCATAGGCATGTATTTGTGCACAACTTTACATATGGAAGAAAATTCAACACTGTATGTGGTGGAAAATACTACTGAAGATACATCTGGAATTGCACAGTTTGCTGAACATGACCTATTTGTAGAACTGGGAGAAATATGGAAGGAAGGTAGCTCAAACCACAAGAAAAAGTTGATATAAATAAATATGCCAGATGAGAACTAGTGTATAAAGTTGCGTACCCTATGCAATCTGTAGAGCAAATATACAATAAAAAGAGGGGACACTTTCCTCAAATCTAGTCTTTCATAAGCAGTATTATGATATTGAATGTTCAGTCGGATATACAAAAATTAAAAGATGCAATTTAGATAAGAAAAAGGTATTATTTATTATAAAAATGTATGGCATTATCTGCAGGGCCCTTACATAAATGCTAATAGATATAAGGATAAAATACAATAACATTTTTATGTAAAAGTACGTATTATGCAATCTATATTGTTCAGTCTCTATAGAGAAATAGTGTGCAGGCAATGTAAAGTGTCCGTAGCATGCAAGTCTATGTTGGTATATAACAGTGGAGAGCTCATTGTCCGTTTAGTAGTTACTATGTAACAATAGAAATACTTGTAGTCCGTGCAGTCGCTAGATATCTAGTTGTAATAGTTCAAGACAGTTTGTCTCACCCTTCCTGGTGTGGTCCCGCGGAGCTCTCTCTCTACTTACCTGCTGTGGCTTCCAGCCTGGACGCCTAGTCGCTTCCTGGGTTTAGCCAGTTGTCAGCGCCGGCGAGCCAGGGGAGGGACAGGTCTGCTACTTGTTGTCAGTAAATTGCTTTGTGCGCACCAGGAGTGGATAAAGTTGATTGTAGCTGTATCTTTGCTTCAGTATGCGGCTGTTATAGATTGTTGTATAAGATGAGAGGGGGGCTAGACGCATTTCAAGATCTGCTGGATCTCTTTTTCAATAGCGATATGCCGACACTGTGGGTGTGCAAAACGTATGTGTTGCTTATCTCTGATTGGGCCATTTTGTTTATAGTAAGACCTGTTCTGGATCAGAACCACGGTTGCTCGGGGGTGATGTCAATCTCTGTACTGGATAATGGCCAGGAATGGATTTATAAAGGCATTATATGCATATATATGTGTGTGTAACCAATAGTCCCATTAGACCTTTTACCTAATATTTTATTATGTATTAGCATTATAGTGGGTCTAGGCTATACAAATTCCTCCTGTACTTTGGAGGGCTCTATGAGAATACATATACACCAAGCAGAAAAAATAGAGCTACAACCTCCTATTAAAAATTTCACAAATTTTATTTAACATCATTTAAAAATGGTAACATGAGGTATGTCAAACAATGACACTCCAATAAAACCACTCAGTGGGGTGCTGGACACACTATAATACAGATAATAATCATATAGTAGACACAGAACGTTGTGTTACCTAATATAGACTGCAGAATAGACATATACACTGTGGGTAATAACCCATCTCCTGTCTATCTACCTTGGATCTTGAAACATAGCATATACTAACCAGCATTCTGGGATCCTGTGTACACTCACCCATGTTGGTTTGTTGTCAGTACACCACTGAACCCCTACAGCTACTGTTTCGTCCCTTCCTCAGGGGGCTTGCTAACGATTGTTCTGTTCCCTTATATACATCTCCTATTGCCTCATGTTCCGGAATGCTATTCCAGTTTTTTTAAGTTATATATGACTTTCCTTTATGGTGTCCCATTACAACCCAGGCCATGGATATTCTGGAAGAATACCTTGAAAAAATAGAGGACTTAGAGTACAAATTTTTCCATCTTTCCCAGTGAGAGATGAAAATTTCAAACGGGGATGGGAGGAGCTAGCATCAAAATGCGGACGAGGTTTCATGCAGTTGTTAATACAATTAAACACATCTACATTACAGAGCCTGGAGAAGGAAATTGAAAAACATCAGGAACAAATTAAAAAAACAATTGTCCAATGAGGCTCTGGAAAAATTGAATGAGGAATTAGAAATACAATTTCAGAAATGGGGAAAATGAAGTTAGTACAGTTAAACAGAAGAACTTTCAAAGGGATTTATTAGACCTAGAGAGAAATCCGTCCTATAGATGGCGACAGAATAACCCTAGGTCTAGATCTAACTCTGGATCTAGGTGGTCATCCTTTTCATCCAGACCCTCATTGGATGAAATTATTAGCCTTAATGAACGCAGACAAAGCATTCAGAGCCAGGCCCTGAATAATTGGAGGGGTCACAGTACTGCAAAAAACGTAAAAAATCTTCTCTGGGAAAAGGAGGAAAAAAGACCAGGAATATGGAGATAATTAGTTTGTCTTCGCATGCCCTCACTGATGCCCAGTATAAAGTTTTGAGTAAAGGATTGCATTTTTTCAC
The DNA here is from genome assembly GCF_029499605.1 of Hyla sarda. Classification (NCBI taxonomy): domain Eukaryota; kingdom Metazoa; phylum Chordata; class Amphibia; order Anura; family Hylidae; genus Hyla; species Hyla sarda. The sequence goes on from NC_079190.1 coordinate 97,848,060, forward strand.
CCTCTAATCACTTTTAGATTTTTTTTTTTATTTTTTTTTTTTTTTTTTTTGTAGCCTTAAAAGATCTGCACCTCTTCTCTAGGAAATTGCTCCTGAAAAGATTACACCATAAGGGTACATTCCCACACGGCATATTTGCTGCTGCGTATTTTATTTTCTCTGTTGAAGTCAATGGGTAGGAAAATACGCAGCATCAAATACGCAGCAAAATACGCCGTGTGGGAACGTACCCTAAGAATGAACAAACTTCATTGAGCCCAGAGGAGAGGGAGGCTGTACAAATTTTGGAGGAGCTTTTGCTACAAACAGCCTACAGGTGAGCCAGATCACTTCTCAAAGGAAATTTTTCCTAGATCGAAGACGTTTCCCCCTTTGTCCCTATGTCCATCTATCGACATCTTCACTAAGTTGGTAACCAATGAATTTAAAAACATCTCTACAAACATAACACGTGATAACTTAACAAAACAGCGAGAAGCACTATTACAGTTGCAAAAATATGATGTGGTGATAAAACAGGCAAACAAAGGGGGAAACGTAGTGATCTGGCCCACAGAAAAGTATGAGAGGGAAGTTTTCTGTCAGATAAAAGGAAAATCAACATATGAGAAATTAGCATATAATCCCCTCCCAAGATATATGAGGGAATTAAAATTGATCTTGGATACTGCCCTAGAACAGGGAATCCTTAATCAAAAAGTATTGGAGGGTTTATGTAAACCATATCCTCAGATGCCGACTTTCTATATCCTTCAAAAAGTCCATAAAGATCACCTCAATCCCCTGGGATGTCCCATTGTGTTTGAGATAGACTGACTATGTGAACCAGTCTGCAAATTTATTGATTATTTAAAACCATTAGTTGAATTTTTACCTTCCTTTTGTAAAAGGCACAACGGACGTCCTGGGAAGGATTGATGGGATCTCTATGGACACGAATATGATTTTGGTTACGGTTGATGTTGAAGGGTTATACACGTGTATAGCACATGATCATGGCTTAAGAAGAGTGGAGTTTTATTTGAGGACAAGCAATTAGGATGACTACCTCTGTGATTTAATGTGATTTTGATTTTGTTGAGATGTTCTCACTCATAAATTTTTTTTTACATTTAACGATTCTTTTTATTTACAGAAATGCGGCACTGCAATGGGGGTGGTGTGTGCCCCGTTTTACGCAAACCTCTATCTAGGTTACTGGGAGAGGGAGGTATTGCAGTGCGGTGGGGCGCACGCCGTCTACCAGGTGCAGTACTGGTTACGTTTATATGGACTATATTTTATTTTTATGGCAGGGATCGTCATCCCAATTGGAACGGTTCATTCAAGGATTAAATTGTAATGATATGAACATACATATTATTATAACATACAAATATGATAGCCACAAGATAGATTTCTTAGATATACAGTTTGAGAAGAAATCTAATGGATTGTTATCCACAGATGTATATAGGAAATCCACTTCTATAAATTCTTTGCTGTAAGCCAATTCGGCACAGCAACATTCCACAATTAAAGAGGTCCCGGTGGGGCAGTTCCTAAGGATGAAGAGTATCTGTTCCTCTAGAGACAGATTTGAAAAACAAAGCAAGGACCTGACTCAACGTTTTCTTGAAAGAGGATATAGTAAAAGATCGGTGAAGCAAGCATACCACAGAGCAAGGTACACCCCTAGGGCAGAATTAAGAGACGGGAGGGAAGACCAGAACAAAAAATGACGAGATTTATTACCTCTTATAACTGTCAATGGGACATGATGAGAATGGCAATCCAGAAACATTGACAGCCAAGAGAGCTCAAAACTTGAAAGACCTTTAATATTCGCCCGTCACCTGACTTCCCTGATAGGATCACTGCTTGTCCCAAGTGCTCTGCCCCTCTGATGGACATGTGGCATGGAGTATGGTCCTGCCCTCATATAGTGGAATACTGGGGAATGGTCATACGATTCATCAAAGACTTATGGGACATAACTCTACCCTGCACACCAAGAACCTTGCTATTTCATCAAAATAGACCCCCGAAACCTAGCCTTCTGACAGAGAAGACAACACCTCAGTTGCTCCACATAGTCCTTTTGGTGGCGCTTAGATGTGTATTCTCCAGCTGGTTTTCCCCCACGGTCCCCCCCCTGACCATGCTCATCGCCCAGCTCAAACTGCTATGTGGGATTGACAGACTAGACACAGAACGACATAAGGATACACGGACAGACACATTTTTCAAAAAATGGGAGGTGTTTATTCTTTCGCAATACACAGCATCTGAAATAGTTGACATAGTTACTCCTTTCAGCTTCACGGAGTGGTACTGTTTGAGATCGATTGGTGGAACATTAGGTGGCTTAAAACTCCCCACTTAGTGGTATATTAGCTAGCTGGCTATGTAACCCGACTGACATAGTCTGTTTTTTTTACATCAACGGTTCCTATTACTCTCCCTCTATACCACACTTCATTCTGAGCTGACGTGTACCATTCTATATTGGCTTTTCCTCATTGAGAACCCGAGGCGGCAGACTCCTCTGACTACATGTATCTAATTTTTTGTAACTGCTTCCTGCTCTTTTCTACTTATTGGTTTTGCTGTGTTAATTTATGCATAATTGAAATAAAATTTGTTTAAAAAAAATAACAAATAAAAAATTGAAAGACTCACTATGTGGCTAAAATAAGGAACCCGTTCGGGGCGGGACCTCCCAGAATAGGATTTTTTCCATGCAGAGATTGCAAGGCGTGTGAAAATATGGAGAGAGCGAAGTCTTTTCGATCCACTAATGGTAAGAAGACTTTCGTAATCCGTCAATTTATAACGTACTAGCATACATGTAGTACATTACGCCACGTGTGGATGCAAGAAAGTGTCGGCCTTACATCAAAGGAGCTAAAAACCCACAGCATGAGCATGTGAGTGACATCTTAGCGGCTAGGGATGTTGAAGAGACTACCTCACTTAAAGGAGATATCCAGTGGTGAACAACTTATCCCCTATCCTAAGGATAGGGGATAAGTTGCAGATCACGGGCGGTCCGACCGCTGGGGCCCCCTGCGATCTCCTGTACGGAGCCCCGACAGCCCGCGGGAAGGGGGCGTGTCGACCTCTGCACGAAGCGGCGGCCGACACGCCCCCTCAATACAACTCTATGGCAGAGCCGGAGTGCTGCCTTCGGCAATCTCCGGCTCTGCCATAGAGATGTATTGAGGGGGTGTGTCTGCCGCCGCTTCGTGGTCGACACCTGCTATCTGGCTGGAGAGCCTGGCCCCCGTACAGAGAGATCGCAGGGGGCCCCAGCGGTCGGACCCCCCGCGATCTCAAACTTAGCCCCTATCCTTAGGATAGGGGATACGTTTTTCACCACTGGACTACCCCTTTAAGACTTTGCCCCGTCATTTTAAACAGGCCCATGGCTGTGACCTAAGATCTTTGCGATTAAGAGGAAAAGAAAAGGTACAGAGTGTCATCAGAGGGACCAATGCGAAGCAAATTTTGGCAAAAAAGGAATGACGTTGGATTGTTACCCTGGGTACGATGGTTCCTGAGGGCCTAAACGAACAATTAAGTTTTGTAATGTTTCTGTATTATGCATCCACCATGATTTTAACTTGTTTTCTCTTGTATGTGTTTTTTAGTTATATATGACTTTCCCTTATGTTGTCCCGTTACTACACAGGCCCTGGATATTCCGGAAGAATACCTTGAAAAAATAAGATAGGAAAAAATAGGGGATGTGCAATAAGTGAGATAGAAGTAAGAGTAATAACTGCATTTTTAGAGAATAATATTAGCATATGAAATGTGACTTACAATGTATTGTATGTACATGATTTATAATGTACACAGGGTAGAGAAAAATGCTGACCACATTCTTGTCACCAGTGGTTTTGGTCTTAATCACCTTTTTTTTTATTATCTCGTCAAGTGGTGGTCACTTTTTTTTCTGTTTTTTTTATTTAGTTTTTCACCTTTTTTTCACTCTAAATTATAAGGTAATTTTTAATGGATGGTCAAATTTAAAACATAATATAAGAAATTAAGGGTATTTGTCAATAATTAAAGGGGTTATCCAGGAAAAAACTTTTTTTTTTTTTTTTTCTATATCAACTGGCTCCAGAAAGTTACAGGTTTGTAAATTACTTCTATAAAAAAAAAAAAAAATAATCTTAATCCTTTCAGTACTTATGAGCTGCTGAAGTTGAGTTGTTTTTTTCTGTCTAAGTGCTCTCTGACACGTGTCTCAGGAACTGCCCAGTTTAGAAGCAAATCCCCATAGCAAACCTCCTCTACTCTGTGCAGTTCCCGAGACAAGCAGAGATGTCAGCAGAGAGCACTGTTACCAGACCGAAAAGAGCAACTCAACTTTAGCAGCTGATAATTATTGAAAGGATTAAGATTTTTTTTAATAGAAGTAATTTACAAATATGTTTAACTTTCTGGAGCCAGTTGATATATAATTTTTTTTTTTTCCTGGAATACCCCTTTAAGAAAGGTTTAGGGTAATGGCTATGGTGCACTTAAAGGGCATATGTGCAATATATTCATGTGTCAATAATAAAAATGTGTACCATGTTTAAATTATGTAATGTGTGTTTTGATAATATATGTAATCATGGTCTTACACTAATGGGTATTAGATAGTTTACACTGATTGGGTTAAAGAAATAGAGTGGGGTGAAAGTGGGATGCATCTAAACCTCATAATCCTAATATGTGGATTTATGTCTGTAGATCTTTGTACATTATGAGGTCACTTGTCCATGCACAGCATGCATGGGCAGGAGCGCTCCCACTCCTGGCATCTGTAAACGCAGAGCGCACGTCACAGTGAGGGGAGTGGGACATGCGCGCTGACTGTGATGCTAGGAGAGGGCAGCGATATTCTCCGGATGTATGCTGTGTGGGCGCCGTCAGCAACGGAAGACCAGAAACTGGACTAGTGTTCCGGAACATGAGGCAATAGGAGATGTGTATATAAGGGAACAGAGAACAAGTGTGAGCAAGACCCCTGAGGAAGGAACAAAACAGTAGCTGTAGGGGTTATGTGGTGTACTGACAACAAACCAACATGGGTGAGTGTACACAGGATCCCAGAATGCTGGTTAGTATATGCTATGTTTGCACAGTTATTGAGTACACGTTGTGGTGCAGATCCAAGGTATATAGACAGGAGATGGGTTATTACCCACAGTGTATATGTCTAGTCTGCAGTCTATATTAGGTAACACAACATTCTGTGTATACTATATTATTATAATTGTATTCTAGTGTGTCCAGCACTGAGTGGTTTTATTGGAGTGTCATTGTTTGTTATACCTCATGTTGCCATTTTAAAATTATAAATAACATTTGTGACATTTTTAATTGGAGTTTGTAGCTCTATTTATTCTGCTGTGTGTGTGTGTGTGTGTGTGTGTATGTATGTTAGATATAGATATAGATAGATAGATCTCTATTATCTCTCTCATCTCTTTATATCTCTATTCTATATCCTGCATATGGATTGGACCTATAAGGGAGTGTATATACAGTCATGGCCGTAAATGTTGGCACCCTGGAAATTTTTCTAGAAAATGAAGTATTTCTCACAGAAAAGGATTGCAGTAACACATGTTTATTCCCTTTGTGTGTATTGGAACTAAACCAAAAAAGGGAGGGGGAAAAAAGCAAATTGGACATTATGTCACACCAAACTTCAAAAATGGGTTGGACAAAATTAGTGGCAGCCTTAAAGGACATCTGCAGCATGATTAACACTTATCCCCTATCCACAGGATAGGGGATAAGTGTTTTGATCGTGGGGGGGGGGTTTGGTCCGACTGCTGCGACCCCCTGTGATCTCCTGTACGGGGCCGCGGCTGTCCCGTGCAGGGGGCGTGCCGGCCGCAGCATGACGTTGCAGCCGGCACGCCTCCTCCATACATCTCTATGGGAGAGCCGGGGAGGCAGCGTTCGTGCCTCCCCCATAGAACTGTATGGGGGCGGGTAGGAGACGGGACGTCACCGTCGACCTCTAGGTCGACGCTACGCGCCTTAGCGCTCACCATGAGCGCTAATGGCGGCGCCCCGTTAGGGAGATCTCCAGGGGTCGGACCCCCCCGCAATCAAACACTTATCCCCTATCCTGTGGATAGGGGATAAGTGTCATACCGCTGCAGTTGTCCTTTAACTTAATATTTGGTTGCACACCCTGTGGAAAAAAATAACTAACTGAAATCAGTCGCTTCCTATAACCATCAATAAGCTTCTTACACCTCAAAGCCGGAATGTTGGACCACTCTTCCTTTGCAAACTGCTCTAGGTCTCTCTTATTGGAAGGGCCCTTTTCTCTATCGGCTCCATTGGGGGACACAGACCATGGGTATATGCTGCTGCCACTAGGAGGCTTGACACTAGGCAACAAGAAAAGTTGGCCCCTCCCAGCAGGAAATACCTGCCCACAGGCAGCTGGGCTAATCAGTTTTAGCTTAGTATCTGTTAGCCTGTTCTCCAGACCTGGTCTATTCTCTTCTTATTTTTGAGATTAAGGATGTATACTGTATATACTCGAGTATTAGCCGTTCTGAATATAAGCCGAGGCCCCTAATTTCACCCCAAAAACCCAGGAAAACCTATTGACTCGAGTATAAGCCTAGGGTAGGAAATACATCACCCCCCTCCTCGGTCATTATCCCGACTCCCACTGTCATCATCCAGACCACCCCCATATCACTATCCAGATCCCCCTCATACCCCCCTGTCATCATCCAGACCCCCCCTCTCTTGCTCTCTACTCACCTCCCCAGTTGCAGCTGTCTGTCCTTCCCTAGCGGCCATCCAACGTCTCTGCAGGGAACGTCCGACTTCTAGTGGGGAGGGTGGGCCAGTTTGGGCCATCCATTTTGACAGAGAGGCCCTCCTCTCCGCTGTGGGCTGGCCCCGGACTAGTGACGCTGCATTGACGCCGCCGCGTAGGGATGCCCCTGACGTCGTGGACATCTGCTGTGCTCAGACGTCTGCTGTGCACGGACGTCCCTGCACGGCGGCGTCAATGCAGCGTCACTAGTCCAGGGCCGGCTCGAAGCGGAGAAGTGGGCCTCAAGGTCAAGATGGACGGCCTGGACCTGTTCACCCTCCCCACTGGAAGTTGGACGGTCCCTGCAGCATAGATGGGCGACTATTGACGGCCCGGCCCATCCCCTCGCTACACCCACCGGTATGCCTGCGATTTTATTTTTCCCAAAACTCGAATATAATGCGAGGGGGACGTTTTCAGCACGAAAAATGATGCTGAAAAACCCTGCTTATACTCGAGTATATACGGTAGTTATATTTTTCTCTCCCTTTTTATTTCACTATTTTCAGGTGGGGACTCGGGAACATAAGGGGAGATTTATCAAAACCTGTGCAGAGGCAAAGTTGCCCAGTTGCCCATAGCAATCAATCAGCTTGCTTCTTTCATTTTGCATAAGCCATGTTAAGAAAGTAAAAAGAAAGCTGATTGGTTGCTTGCTATGGACAACTGGGCAACTTTGCCTCTGCACAGGTTTTGATAAATCTACCCCATAGCGTTCACTGTTTCGCCATTTGCTATTAAAGGGGCGCAGACATTGTGGATGTACTGTCAACCCCTTCTTGCCAACGGTCAGCGCCTGGGGTTGTACCTCATGGGTCCGGGTCCCCCTACTTTCCCTGCTCCTCCCGCTGTCTCAGCCCGGCATGATGCAGGTGACTAAAAGCTGACTGAAGACTTCATGAGGTAAGTTTTCCAAGGTCAGGTGAGTATCTCCCCCCTTTTCCTTCAGGTTCCCATCCTCCCTCAGGATTTTTCAACCTCTGTAGCCCCCCCTGTTTGGAGCCCACTCTCCTTTTTTATAGGCTTCCTGCTTGGCCATTCTGATGTGTGTGCGGCAGCTTATGTGGTGCAGGTCTTCTCCCTCGTGTTTTTGTCTTACTTTATTAAGTGTTTCTTTTCTACATTGTGCCTTTTTGTGCAAAGGTTTTCCGGTACCGGCGCATGTTCGCACCAGCATGGATTTTCGTGCCGGCCCATCTCCTGATGTGGCCGGGGCACAGGTAATGCTTACGAGCGCACCGGTGCATGTTCGTGCCCACATGATTCTTCAGATGCTCCGGAGCGCAGTAACGTCTGTAATGGCAGGAACTTTTCTCATTGGTGCCAGTGTGTATGTATGTGTGTGTGTGTATATATATATATATATATATATATATATATATATATATATATATATATAATATTAATAATAATCGCGCCAGCGCATCTTCTGACGCGGCCGGCACGCAGGAACGCTTGTACTGTCTGCAGCGCTCATCTCGCACGGCCGACAGCTCCACTCCTTCCGGCTATACTCCTTTTTGTATGTATTACTTATAGGGCAGTCGGGTGTTTTTCTATGGCTGCAGGTTTCTCCTCAGAGGCATAGCCCCGCCCACTCCTCTCTGGCGGGAATTTCGGCCACTACAGCTGCAGAGGTTGAGGGATCTGTCTCTCCTCCTATCAGCGTGGTTTGTGCGCAGCTGTGGCCAGTTTTCCTCCAATGAGAGTTTGGCTCATACAGCTCTGGCCCTCTACTTCATGAAGCCTCCCCCCCCCCTTCCTCTTTCTGAGAAATTAGGTTTTTGCTGTTATACAGTCTTGCTGGCACTATGTCCGAACCCAGAACTAACCCACCCTCTAGACATGGCCCTGGTCACCTATTATGCCTGTTTAACGTGCAACACTAAACTGCCCTGTGGTTCTGCCGAACCCAATTGTTCTGCCTGCACCACTATGTGTCCTGGACCTCTTGGTATATCTGCCCACGATGTTCCCCCAATTTTGTCCGCTCTCATAAGTGTCCTAGGGGTTTCTCCTCTGGTTCATCTCCAGAGTCTGGAAGCAAGCATAGGCGCTCTCCTCATAGGTATCGTCACTCTTCCTCTGCACCCCGAACCAGGGGTCGCTCTCCTGGTCGCCGCTCTGGGTCTCCAGATCTGCATACCAGGTCAGTTTGGCCTTCATCCAAGACTGCCTCCACCCGCTTCCACTCTCCTGGGGAACTGGAAGATGAGGCTTCAGGTTCTGACTCAGACGACCGAACCGACATGTCCGGCATGGTGGACACCTTGGTCTCGGCCATAAGGGACATATTTCATCTAAAGGACCCAGGAACTTCGGTCCCAGCTCCAGAACCACTCCCGTCCCTCTCCTAAGGTGTTCAGCTCTCACACTGAATTTGTTGCCTTACTTGAAACGGCACGGAAACATCCTGACAAACGCTTTCAAGGAACCAAGACTGTTCCAGCTCAATTTTCCTTTGCCCAGGAATGTATTGCAAAGTGGACATCTCCACCAGCTGTGGATCCACCTGTGTCCCGCCTCTCTAAAGCAACTACTCTGCCTTTGGCAGATGCGGCTTCTTTCAAGGACCTGGCGAATAAGCGGATTGAAAAGCTAGCAAAATTTCGCCTTTGAAACAGCAGGTTCATCCCTGCCTTCGCTTCTGCTGCAGTATCAAAAGCCCTTTCTGTCTGGGCTTCCCAACTCCGCCAGAACATTCTATCTGTGTCCCCTGCGGAGGAACTGGCGGACCTTGCATTTCAACTCTCCAATGCTGGGGACTGCTTGTGCTCTGCTTCTATGCAATCGGCCCGTGGTACGGCTTTTGCCACAGGTAATCTGTTGGCTCTTCCTAGTTCCATGTGGCTCAAGGCCTGGAACGCTGGTGCCGCTTCTAAGAAATCTCTTCCTTTTTCTGATTCTCGACTGCTTGGAAAATGCATCGGAGATTATTTCAGAGTCGACTGGCGGTAAGTGTTCTTTATTGCCGCTAAATGAATCTCGCAGTACCAACTCCCGAAGGAAGTCGACCTCTTTTCATTCTTTTCGGACCTATGACTCCAATAGGACGACTGGACTGGCACCATCTAGGGGCAAGAAGGTCCCTTACTTCTAAGGTCCATCCCTCCTGGAAATTGAATAATCGCTCGGCTGTTTCGCAGCCAAGGCAGGCGTCCGCAAGACTACCTCTGCCTGAGGGGTCGCCCCACCCGTAGATTTTTCTCAGGTGGGAGGACGTTTTTTCACTCTTCCAGGACGTCTGGTCTGCTCACCTGCAGGATTCTTGGGTCCGAGATGGTTTTTATCATCCCAGCTCCTCCAGCAGAGCGTTTTTCAGGTTTCTATTCCAACCTGTTTGGGGTCCCCAAAAAAATGGCGGTTCCGTCCTCCCGATCATGGATCTGAAGTGCCTCAGCCGCCACCCACTTCTCCATCATTTTCTTGTGGAGTCCCTCCGTTCGGTGGTGGCATCCATGGATCAAGGGGAGTTTCTTTCCTTGGTAGACATCCGTGATGCCTACCTTCACATTCCTATTTTGCCAGCACATCAGCGATATCTTCACTTTACTCTCCCGGAGGGCCATTTCCTTCGGACTAGCCACTGCTCTGAGGGTCTTCACCAAGGTTCTGGCAGCAGTGATTGCCATTCTGCGAGCATGGGGTATGTCAGTCATCCCCTACCTGGACGGCATCCTGGTCAAGGCGCCAACCTGGGCCCAGAATCCGGAGAGTCTCGGTCTCATTCTACAGACCCTGTCGGCTGCTTGGTCAATCAGGACAAGGCCTATCTACTTCGTCTCAGTCCCTACTCCAGGGACTGCAATTTGTCTCGGTGTCCGCCCGGATTTTTCTTCCGCTGGATGAGGGCAGGCCCTCTCCGATGTCCTGTTCACGTTTCCATTCGGGCCTGCATGCAAGTCCTGGATCGAATAGTTGCGGTTATGGAAGCTTTCCTTACATCAAGTTTCATTATAGACCTCTTCAGAATTCTTTTTTGTACCGATGGGACAAATCTCCACTGACCCTCGATTGGAGAATCTTTCTCCCTCCCTAAACTCTCCGGTCCCTCCTGTGGTGGCTTCAGTCCTCTCTTCTTCATCAGGGAAAAATCCTTCTGCCCCTCTACTGGCAGGTCATCTTGACGGATGCCAGTCTCGGCGGTTGTGCAGAGACCAGACGGTCCAGGGACTTTGGTCCACTCAGGAAGCTCTTCTCCCCATCAACTTTCTGGAGCTCAGAGCAATCTACCTTTGTCTCCGCCATTGAGAGTGCCTTCTCCAGGACCCCCTGTTCATGTACAGACTGACAACTCCACAGCTGTGGTATATGTCAATCGTCAGAGTGGCACACGCAGCTTAGCGGCTATGGCCGAAGTCTCCAAGATCCTTCTATGGGTGGAGCTCAGAGTCCCCTCCATATGAGCTATTCACATACCAGGTGTGAAATCTTGGGAGGCGGACTTTCTCAGCTGCTCCTCAGCCGACCCCAACGAATGGTCTCTTCTTCTGAAAGTGTTTGCGGAAATCTGCAACCTCTGGGGCACTTCAGGCGTGGACCTTTTAAGCATTTCACCGCAACCACATAGTTCCTCGGTTTGTGGCAAACTCTCGGGACGCCCTGGCTCTAGCCTTGGACGCCCTGGTGATTACTTGGTCCCACTTCATCCTCCCATATATTTTCCCTCCTCTTCCCCTTCTTCCAGGGTCCTGAGGAAACTCAAGCGGAGGGCATTCCCGCCATTCTAGTGGCTCCGGACTGGCCCAAGCGGGCGTGGTACGCAGACGTGGTTCGTTTGGTGGATGACGTGCCACCGCGCCTTCCACTTCGATGAGATCTGCTCTCTGAGTCCTCTTGCCACCCCAATTTACAGTCCCTGCATTTGACGGAGGTTCCGAGAGCTAGGGGATTCTGTCCCCAAGTAATTTGCACTGTGATCAGAGCGTGTAAGCCCTTTTCTGCGAAGATTTACCACTGTACTCGGTCTTATTTTCTCACTCCTTTTCTTCAGTTGCGTTCTGTCTCCCACGACTTCCTTCCTTCTTACAGTCGGGGTTAGAACAACACTTGGCTGTCAATTTCCTTATGGGACAAGTTTTGGCTCCATTCTTTTTCACTGTCCCCTGGCGTCCGATCCTCGTGTCTGGACCTTTCTCCAAGGCGTAGCTCATGCTACCCCGCTTTACAGGTCACGTGCTCCACCCTGGGATCTCAATCTGGTTCTCGGGGCCCTACAGGGGTCTCTTTTTGAACCTCTCAGGGATGTTCCTCTTCATCTCCTTTCTTGGAACGTGGCCTTCCTTATTGAAGTCACTTCTATTAGGAGGGTTTCGGAGCTGGAAGCCCTATCCTGCTGATCTCCCTACCTGGTTTTACACCAAGACAAAGTGGTCTTTTGCCCGGTTGAGTCCTTTTTTTACCTAAGGTTGTTTCTGCCTTACACCTCAATGAGGACATTGTCCTTCCGTCTTTTTGTCCTGCTCCTTCTCATCCCAGGGAGCGTTTGCTCCATTGGCTTGATGTGGTATGAGCTGTTCGGATTTACCTCTGTCACTTCTTCCTTTAACCAGTGTGACTCATTCCTTGTCCTTACAGAGGGTAGTCGTATGGGACATCCTTCGTCATCCTTCGTCACCCTTCGTCACCCTTCGTCACTCCTCTTTTCAGGGTCTCAGCTCTTTCCACTCATTCTGTCAGAGCCTCCTGGGCTATATGTAACAAGGCTTCTGCCTTGCAAATCTGTAAAGCGGCCACCTGGTCATCTTAACACCCTTTTACAAAATTCTACCAGGTACATACCTTTGCATCTGCTGCTTTGGTATGTCCCATGGTCTGTGTCCCCCAATGGAGCAGATAGAGAAAAGGAGATTTTTATGCTTGGAGGATCCATTGGGGGACACAGTTCTGGTTTCCTGGTTTTGTTGCCCATCCGAGGGTGCTTTCAGTTAATTTTTATTCTGTGGTTCCTCGGACGTTTTTTTTTCCCCCTGACCTGTCGGTCCTCTCCTACTGCTCTGGGACTAAACTGATTAGCCCAGCTGCCTGTGGGTAGGTATATCCTGCTGGGAGGGGCTTTTTGTTCACAAATTCCCCAGAGCTGAAAGAGTTCCTGAGTGTGCCAGCTGATTATCTTTTAAAACATAATTTTTTTTGTTTTTTTACTCAAACTACCGGCGCTTCTATGGGAGACAAATTTTCACCGTCCCTAGCAAATATTTGTGTTTGTGGTCAGTGCTAACCGCGTGCTAAGGTCTGGGAAGGAGTAAGAATGACTTACCTGTATGTAGTGAACTCGCCTTCACCTGTAATAAAACATTAAATACCAATACTCATGTATATACGGTTGAACTTGTGCCTGGAAACCGTGACCGAGGATCAGCCTTAAGAGGGCATCCCCTTTGTAAGGATTTATGAAAAAGAGAGGGGGGGAAAGGGTGGCTTTCGCCAAACGCAACACACGCACCTGGATGCGGGGCGGGGTGCGTTATATACCTCACGCCCCTCCCACAAATACAGCCTAATTAGGCTTCACACTTGTGGTCAGTGCTAACCGCGTGCTAAGGTCTGGGAAGGAGTAAGAATGACTTACCTGTATGTAGTGAACTCGCCTTCACCTGTAATAAAACATTAAATACCAATACTCATGTATATACGGTTGAACTTGTGCCTGGAAACCGTGACCGAGGATCAGCCTTAAGAGGGCAAAAATGAAAGACAGTTAAGTAGGGTATAAGAAAAGTGGTTTATTGAATTAAAGAGCCAAATGTTTAAACACGTCAGCCATCTCTACTCGGGGATCTGGAATATATGTGGCAAAGCAGCCTGAACTCCAACGCCCTAACTTCCTAATGATGTGAGGTGGAACCTTGTGTGCAGAAGCTGAGGAAGCTGCGCCAATGCGGAATGAATGGCCCGAAAACTTATTTGCCTCCAGACCCAGGGTATTGATCAGGATACGGACATGGTTACAGAACTGTGACGTGGTGAGTGCGGCTGAATTGAATGGCAGCAAAGGTGAATTGCCAGGTTTTGTTCCCAAAGCTTGCGTTAGACTTGATAGTACAGCCACGGGGCACCAGGGATTTTCTGAGGGAAAATATTTGATAATAGCCCCGCCCCTGGCCGTCTTCGTGACCTTAAGGCTTAGCTCAAACTGGCCCTCTACCCCTGTCAATTGTGATATGGCCAAGGCTGGTGAGTGTACGGACCTGAACGTGAATTCCCCTGGCCGGAGAAAACCGTAGAAGGCTAAATTGCGGCTTTTAAAACTAAACTGGGCATGAACCCAAACGGTCTCTTGTCCAGAAGGTCTGACATGGAACGGAACAATTCTGCTGAAATGGGAAGGCGGCCTGGGCTGGCAGGTGTTCTGCTGAGCTGAGCCCCTTTGAGTGCTGCCTTGATTGTGTGTACTGACATGATGGATGGTTTGTCAGGGTGAGAGAGGGAGATGAAATGTTGGATGCCGGCTAAATGTTGTTTGATAGTGGAGGGTGATAGATTGCGGGCTGAATGGCAGAAGCCTATGTATGATAGTATGGTTTGTGTATCGTAAGAAAACGGAATGTTGAATGTGGTGAGGAAATATTTGTATGAAGACAGAGCGGCGTCGTATGACTTCTTGGTGCTAGGAGCGAGAGATTTCTTTATAAGTTTAAGCGTGACATTTGAATAATGAGCTAATCCATCCTTAACGTGGCACATGGTGGTGCCGGATAACCCGCGAGATCCGCTTCGGGCATCACCTGGAAGAAAACATCTACTTTAGATCTAGACAAGGCATCAGCTGCCAGATTCACAACACCCGCCACATGTTTACAGACAAAATTGAACTTATGTTGCAGCGAAAGCCATACCAATCTCCTCATAAATTTCATGATTTCAGGTGACTTAGATCTCCCTTTTTTTATGATCTCGACTGTGGACACATTGCCACAGGAGAACTGGACCGTCTGTCCTGTCCAACTGTGCCCCCATGTCTGGGCCGCTGCTACTATGGGGTAAATTTCGAAAAGTGCTGATGTCTTGAGGAAGCTGGCTATGGATAGCACCTCTACTGGCCAGCGATCTGCCAACCAGTGACTGCCAAATATTGCAGCAAAACCAACAGATACTGATGCGTCCGAGATGATTCTGGGTGAATCATCCGAGACGGCAGGGATGAACATGGAGATCCCGTTCCATTGTGAGATGTAACTGTCCCACATCACCAAGTCGGCCATGGCCTGGGGGTCGAGATGGATGGGACTGTCTTGGGTAATACCTGTTGGAAGTAAGGCAAGTAGGCGGGAAGTGAAAGCTCTGCCCTGTGGTATGATCCGCATGGCGAAGGCTAACATGCCCAGTAGGCTCTGGAGCTCTGCCTTTGTGGTGACCCTGGTGACTGTGAATTTGTGTACCATTTCTTGTATCCTGTTTAGCTTCTCGGGAGGGAGGCTGGCCTGTAGTGAAACTGAGTCTAGGACAATACCCAAGAAGGTTAACCTTGTGGTGGGGCCCTCCGTCTTGTTGGGGGACACTGGAACACCAAGAAGAGAAAACAGCTGTAAGAGGCTGGATAGATCCGCAGGGTGAGAAGTGGAAGGTTCAAGAAGCAGGAAGTCATCTAAGTAGTGTAGAACGTGGTGACAGTTCCTAGTATTTACTAAAGCCCAGTGTAATGCTTGTGCGAGTTGGTCGAAAAGCCATGGGCTGCTCTTTGATCCGAATGTTTGGTTGCGAAATAGTATGTTTCTTGCCACTTAATGCCATGCCATTTCCAGAGATCGGGGTGTATCGGTAGTAATTTGAAGGCATCTGTGATGTCCGCCTTGGACAACCATGCTGCCGGACCTAGGTGTAGTACCAGCTGGATGGCCTGATCGACAGACGTGTATTTCATCGACACCTCGTTTGATGGAATCAGTGAATTTAAGCTAGGAATTGCCGAAGAATGGGGCGCGGACAAATCGTAGATCATTCTTTTTTTTATTACTGAATTTGCCCGTCACTACGCCCACCGGGCTTACCCGCCAACTTTCAAAAGGGGGTTGCAGAAAAGGCCCAATGATATAACCCCGGTCGAGCTCCACCTTGAGCAGATCTGATACTACATGGGGTTCCTGGATAGCTGAACGCAAATTTTTGCACTCTAAAGTGCACTGGGGTAAAGCCACTAGACCAGTGTGGAACCCCTGGGTGAATCCATTGATCAACCACTTGACCCAGCTTTGGTCGGGATGATCTATTAGTACTTGTGCCAGAGCCTGTATCCTGACCCCGCCTAGTCATGCTTGCCCTTTTACCGAGCACATTGTACTTGGGTGGGCCCTATAGCATAGGAAACATACATGTAACAATCTGCAATTGTTGTAATTACACGTGGTCAAATTGTAATTGTTGCAGATTTGACTGCGTCCTAAATATCGGACCGGCCGCCCTAGTTTGTCAACTGTAGGAGTGACCTTCGGATTGGAGCCTGACCCGGACGTGCCACCTCTGCTAGTGCTGGCCTCGGGCTGGTGGTTGCTGCACCAGGCTGTGGAATGGAAGATGGATTGGCAAGTCGCACAGGCCGGTGATTTCAGGCCTGCGAAGTGCTTGCAGAACAGCACTGTGTCCACCAGGCTCCAGTCGGTCATGTAACCGAATTGGCTGTGCGCTGCTGCCGCCTTGGCGGAGAATGATCGGTGGTAGTCGTAGAAATGACTTCCCCCGTACTTATATGAAAATTCCGTGATTTGATAGAGGTATAGATCCAGCTCCTCCCTACGTTCTGGCTTTGCCGAGCATATTATGTCCCTGTACATACTGAATGCCAGGACGAATTCTTGGAAAGTCAATTTGCGACTTAGCCTGGCATCCTTGCTCTTTAGTACTACTGACAGCTCACCGCAGGCGACTGTCTTTGTCTCCGTGAGGTCTTGAGACGTGATAAGCAATGATGCTAAGTTTATGTCTTTCCCCTCTAATATGTCCTTGCGGATAGAGGCAGGCACGAAATGAGCCGGGGCAATTTTGGGGGCTCCCTCGTGCGTACCTGACACTGTGGCTTGTGGGGTTGAAAGGGTAGCCCCCCTGTCGGGGATCGCCGGATCCCGGGTACTGCCCTGCTCCAGTGAATCCAGTCTGGAGTTGAACGCTGCAATTGATGACATCACGGAGGTCATTATGGTATGCAGTTCGTCAAGGGTAGCTGATGAAGACTGCCCTGGGCCTGTTTCCCCACTACTCCCTGCCCCTGGGTCAGCAATCAATAACTTGAATAGTTCAGATTTGCGGGCTGATGCCGGAAAAGGAACGTTCCTCCTACGGAGTTCCTCCATCAATTTCGGTATAGTCCATGAGCGGTACTTGGAGGACGTGACTCCGCGTTCGGAGCTTCTGGCAGGGGTATCTGGCACCGATAAAGGATCTTCGATATCTGATCCGTGAGACATATTGCCACACTCTGACCTGTCCGGTCCAAGTGGGTGCCGGGGAGAAAGAAGCGAACACTGTGAGAAAACAACGACCCTACTGATGCCCCTGCCACCTTTGATAACAATACTGACCTGCCACTCCCTAGCTGATACAACCAATAAACGTCCAATGACCGAAACCTAAGACAACAGAAGACATGTAATTTTAACCTGACCCCCAAAACATGGAAACTTGCTAGAACGGCAGGTGCCCCGTAGAGACAACTGTGAATTGAGCCTGATGGCTCTTAAGAAGGGGGAAGCGTGCAGGTATTGTTGTATGGTGCCATAGCCGAGTGTGGTTATGTGACGGTGTTGAGGCCTGTGCCTCCGTGTGTTTATGGGCCGGTGCGCATGTCACAAGGATTAGGATGCAACATGTAACAAGACTATTGCTCCGAAAACGTGTCGGTAACAATAGCAACCGTGGCTTCCCCTGAAGAACGTGTCAGGTATAGCGGTAAAACCACGGTCTATGTGTAACAAAACGACGTGACCCAGAACCTGGCGGCGGTCCTGTGCAGAGGCCCCTGGCTCTGAAGACGTGTCAGAGTCAATGGTAAGACCGACTGCCTATGTGAGAGCTTGTGTGCTGTGGGCCGAGATGTTGAGCGTGACGATAACCGTGATTGTGACGGAACTCATACTGCTCCGAAGGCGTGTCAGTAACAGTATTGAGGCGGTTGCTCCTGAAGATGAGTCAGGATGTATCAGTAGTCCGATGTAAGATTTATTGATTGCTCTGAAGACGTGTCAGTAACAATAAATCTACAGTAATCTCCCCTGGAAGGCGAGCCAGGATATCGGTAACAACTACTGCCTATCCTTGATCATTGTGACACATGTGGCAGTGTGATTTGTGACAACGAGCCTGGCAACCTAAGCCTCATGACTACCGATGACCTGTTACCTATCTGTGGTATTCAACCCACCTGATCTGACCTGATGACAACTGTCCACGGCAAGGACACGGACCGTGCTGTAACTTGCTTGAAACTAACAACCCGTGCTGTGTGACAAACAAATTTAAAACAACTGCATTAGATTCTAACAACGTGCCTGTGAATGGGATGTATCCAATCATACTTATCATCATCATCATCATTTACTTGTGTCATATCTACACATTGTGGTTGTGACAATATGATACGAGTGCCTGATTGTTTTGGGGAACCTATAGTGATTCTGGTAGCATGACTCGTGACCCAGTTGTGAATCGGGAGCTTGCGCGCATCTGACTCTGAGAGTGGTTGTGTAAGCTGACATGCTGGGGAAATGGTTGACTGCCGTACCGGCCACCGGCAACAACGCTTGTTGCCTTGGACCGTCCCTGACCGCTGCCCCCCCCCAGACCTGCCGGCGCCCTGCGGGACACCCGCGGCGGGCGGGTGAATGGCCCCGCCGCTGATGCCCCACCGGACCCCCCCCCCCCTCCCTCCGGGTGGAGCGAAAATGCCCCGAATAACTAGAGTTGGACCTGTAGCCCCCCTGTGGTACGGTGCTGGCCCCACCCACTCAGGTGCCTGCCGGGGATCCCCCGACCCCCCCCCCCCCCCCCCCGGCCGGCATGGGGGACGCTGACTCCCCGGGCCCAGCAAAGGAAAACGCGGAAATTAGCCCCTGCCGGTATCCCCGCCGGACCTGGCAACACGCCAGACCGACAGGGATACCGCGATTCTCCGTCCAACCAACTGCCGATCGTAGCCGTACGTGGACGGCGCCGCTCCATGTGAGCCCCCATGGAATCGACGCCGGCCCCGCACGGCACTCGGCCGACAAACTACGCCCCCCTCCAGTTGTGAGGAGAAACAGGTGGGCGGAATTCCCGGCTTGCTGGGGTTCGCCCCAGCCCGGCGAGGGAGATGCAAACGGAGCACCCCGACACCCCCGCCGGACACTAGACCGACAGGAATGACGAGACTCCCCGTCCGCACCGCCCGGGTGCCGAGAGGTGCGTGTGGATGGTGCCGCTGACCCCCAACCCCCCCCCCCCCCCCGAGATCCCCGCCAGACAACCAGCAAAACGAGACAGACGCTCCGGTACCCGCCCGGATCCCCACGTGAGTACCGGCTCCCTGCACTGAATAGTGCGGGATCCCTCCCCTGTTCCCTCCCTGCTGCCCTGGAATGGGGAAACATTCGCTAACGTGACACGTGGGCCGGCCACCGGAGCCCGGGGAAACGTGAGACCTCATAGTGCAGACATTTGAAAACCCCATAACGCATGCCTTGCGGCGGCTTACCCTACCGAGATGGCGCTTCTTCTCCGAGATGGTAGAAAACAGCTTCAGCTTGGAAGACGTGGGAGCTCACAGCGGTGCACAAGTACAACCGCCAAACGCAACATACGCACCTGGATGCGGGGCGTGGTGCGTTATATACCTCACGCCCCTCCCACAAATACAGCCTAATTAGGCTTCACACTTGTGGGAGTTCCATTATTTGTTTTCCCCCAATATTTTTTTTGCTGATGGTTTGATCTGGTACAGGCTCTACATAGACGACCTCATATATTTATATGGGGTTCCAGTGTAGCATCGGTACCAGATTTTGTCTCTTTTAATACCAACCCCTGCAATCTTTTACGGTCGCACATCACAAACTCTGTTGTCACCTTTAACTGGGAATGTATAGGAAGCAAGAGTAGTGTAGTATAATGCAATTCTGTGTGCCCGCTCGTGTCACCCACCGCACGTCATTAAGAATTTGACGGTGCGTGAGATGATACAGGCATGCAAAAATTGGTAAGTAAGAATACGGAAGCACTTTGCCTCAAAAAAAATTTCTGCTGTAGCTAGACACTGTTCTGAAGTTCACAATGGTTCCTTTTCATCTTTAACCTTTTCTGAAATCAAGACAGTCAGTCCTCCCCTAAGAGGAGGTGACCACAGGCAGAAGCTGTTGAACAGAGAAATATTTTGGATTCTAACGTTAACCACGAGTCCCATCTGGTCTGAACAGATGCCAAGATGTGATCTTACATTTTTGATCTGTCTAAGTTCAGACCACTGGTTCTTTGCCGTATATCAACCTCATGTTTTTGTTGTTTTACATATACTTTTTATATCTTGTATGTTTATTACTTAAACTTTTTTTTTTTTTAAGAGGATTTGAATAAACTTGGAAGTTTTATTGTGAAACATGTACATGTGAGGGGTTAACGGTTCCTCCGGCCCACAAGGCGTGACCCGAGTGAATTGTTTCCCCTATATAAACCTGGGTATCTGTGTAATCAGTATATGACTAAGAGCGCACCTGCGCTTGAAAAGCGTCATTGTCTACCTGTCTGTGTATTGGCCTGAAATAAAGCTGTGATTTGAAGCATCCTTGAGCTGGATTTTCTCCTTCTTCTGCATCGCATTGGTGTGCCATCCACCACTTGCATCCGTGCTCCGGCCATTATGTTGGGGGGGAGCTGGTATAGCTCTTTTTTTTTTTTTCCCAATTTTGTAGGATAGTCCCTTTTAAGAAGCTCAAAGGACCAAATCATCCATTATAAAATCTTTTTATTGGTCAACTATATGCATTGTGTAAAATAGAAGGTTACTGTCCTCCAGCAAGGTCCTTTTGTGTAGATTTATGCAAAGAGTGAATGTAGTTTATGCAATAAGTATCCAACCAGTTTTGTTCTGTAATATTGGGTAAAAATAGAAACATTTATTTAAAGTAACAATTATGAATACAAATGTAGCCAGTAAGAGTTAGCTGCAGGGCCCTTGCAGATGCTCTCAATGTTAGGATATAGTATTAAAACAGAGTACGGTATTGATAGGGTAAAAGATTTACATATATCGATTTAAGAAGCACTAAATAGCAAGTGTATTTTCAAAAATATATAATATAAATAAGATCACTTATTGGTACTGTTATGTCTTCTATGAAGACTACTTTTAGCTTGTTTCTGTATGGTATAAATTATACATAGGGTGTCCGGCATGTGCCGTTTTTGGAATTTCTATTAATTTATACAGTACTGATGAGTGAACTTATTTATATATGTGAAATATCTCTTTCTCTCCTCTGTGCAGGAGATCAATAGGTATTAGATCACTGTAATCCCAAGGCTTTTTCTTTTCCCTTAATGCTGACAATTTTATTATAAATGTTTTATTATATTTATCTCCATAAATTATCTCTGTATTTCTATTTTTTTCTAATATCCACTTTCTATTTAGTGCTTTTTTTATTTTTATTTTTACCAATTAATACACAAAACATATATCACTTACATTATTGGGGGGGAAAAAAAAACCTCTACAAAAACAGAAAAGAAAACTCTTTCACTCTCCCTTACACCCTCAATACATTCATCCCCTAACATTTGGACCGCTTCTCCCTTTTCCCCCCTCCTACCTACTCTATCTGTGTTGCAAGAAAATTTCTTCTACCTTACACAATTGATTCCCAAAGTATTCCCAAGTTTTATAACGCTTACCTTTTTGGTTTTGCTATATTTTAGCCTTTCCAACCATAAACTTTCCATAATACTTGTTTGTTTGCAAGATGTTAGAAAAGCCAGTATTCCCCAAATAGTAGAAACTCTCAATCGCATTCCTTGTTACAGCTAGTGTGTGGAAAATTATAATATATATATTATAGATTTTTTTTTTTAAAGAAGTTGATTCCAGCCCTAGTGCCATTCCTGGGCCCCATTTAATATTAACATCTTCCCCCAACAGTACATTCAATAGTGGGTAAATCTTTCTCTATGATTTCTGTATCTCTATACAATCCCACCATATATGTCTTAATGAGCCATTTGCTGTATTGCAACGCCAACATAGTGGGGAGTTTCTAGTGTTAAACTTTGCCATCATAACCGGGGTGATGTACCATCGGTACAACAATTTACGTGATGATTCTTAGTGAGGCGCACAGTGAAAAACTTTGGATGGAATAGAAAATATTTTGTCCCATGATTCATCAGAAATAGGGGAGCCCAGATATTTCTCCCATTTCACCTGACAGGCCATTTTTGTCAAAGAAGCTAATCGTAGCAAGGCTTTGTATGCTCATGAGACTTCGCCCCTTATCCCTTTCTTCCTAGGTCTTTTCCCCACTGGAAAGAGGCCACACAGTGACGCACTTGAAGGTATTTAAAAAAGTCTTTAGATGATATTAAAACATTTAGAAATCTGTTTGAATGGCAGTAAACAACCTTCTTTACTGATATCCCCAAGAGTTCTAATACCTCTGCTAACCCAACAGGATAAATCAGTAGCTGCAATAGGTGTTGAATTAGTGCCATAGGAACATCATTATAAGGGTCTGAGAACTTGGTGTTTCAATGCATATAACCACATTTCTGGGCATCCTAACCCTCCTTCTTTGATCAGGCGATATATTTTAGCTGCAGTTCGAGGTTTCTTATTTTGCCAGATGTATAGTTCAATAATTTGTTGAATTATTTTAATTACCTGCCTTGCTATCTTAATTGGATAAATTACGAAAAATTTACAGAATTTTAGGTAGCAACACCATTTTAGTTACCGCTATCCTCCCCAGCCAGGAAATCAGAAGCTTAGAATAAGCTGTAATATCAGTGTTCAACTGGTGTTTTAATGTGTCTATATTTGCTCGAAGAGAGTAGGATGAGAACAAAGCCAGTTTGATACCCAAATTAGTTATAGACTCTTTTTGCCCATATAAAGGGATATTTTATTTCTACCTGTGTTTTGGTTTCTTCATTTGTATTTAGCAGGAGAACAACAGATTTAGATGTGTTTGATGTATAATGACTTACTGCACTAAAGCGTTACAACAGATCCATTGCTGATAGTAAGCATCTAATTGGATCTGTACATGAGATAAGAATATCTTCTGCAAATAAACTTATGCGATGGTCACTTTGACCAACAGGGATGCCCCGTATCCCCACCGAATTCCGAACTTGCTGAGCCAACGTCTCTATCGCAAGAGCGAATAATAGTGGAGACAAAGGGCACCCCTGTCTCGTACCATTAGAGATGCAAAACCTTCTTGATATTGCACCCTCCGCACATACCCATGCACTTAGTACCGAATATAGGGCCATGATTGCTGTTATCAACCTAGGGGGAAAACCAAATTTCCCAGTCGCCATGACATCACCACCTGAGAGGACTCTGCCCCTAGGGACAGGAAACCTGAGGATAAAATTAAGAACCATCCTCCTCTGCCTCCGTGTCTTTCCTGTCCTTGGAAGCCTGTCTGAGTCAGGAATCCCTGTCTCAGGCGTTGGGATAGATATGCTGAGGGCTCGCCCAGGCTACAATCCCTGTAGTCTCGTGGTACTGGGGGAAGCGGGACAGTGCCCGCGGGTCATATATGATTAGTTCCCCAGCGCACTGCGGCTGATAATTCATTCGGGGGGGGGGTGGAAGTATGGTGGTAAGTGGGAAATGAGTGAAAAAAACGTGGAACCGCCATAAGTTTGAAAAATACCGTGATACACTATTTTGGTCATACCACCCAGCAATACATTCTCACCCTATATTATTGGTGTTTTCTTGCACTTGGTGGGTGTTCACTGCTTTTGGTGTTTAATTGATATTTTATTGTGAATGTTTATTAAGAAGGCTCTTCTGGTCTCTGACACTCACTGAGGCTGAGGAGGAGGGTTCTTCTTTTAATCCTCAGGTTTCCTGCCCCTAGGGGTGGAGTCCCTCTCTCAGGTGGTACTGTCATGGCTTGGGGAAACAGAATTACCGGTGAGTGATTACCGGCTTTCCCCAGCACTGACTTAAGATACCCCCAGTGGACCCGGTTGAATGCCTACTCTGCATCCAGACCTAGCAGGAGAGAAGGCATCTGACCGCGCCTCACTCTATCTTTTTAAGGTTCAAAAGCTGCCTAGTCCCGTCTGATGATTGATGTAATTTCATAATTCCTACCTGGCCAATATTAATCAACTTAGAAAGTACGTTACTTATTCTGGCTGCTAATAATAATTTGGCGTATAGTTTAATATCCTCATTTAATAAGGAAATTGGCCTGTAATTGATAGGGGATGACAAGTCTTTACCCTTCTTAGGCAACAAGATTTTCTGCTGCTTCCAACATTTCCCCCATTACAGAACCTGTTTTTAAAGATTTAATTAAATAAATTGGTGAGGTACGGGAACAGTTTGTCTATATTTGTTTTATAAAATTCGCTTATCAAACCTTCTGGACCCGGTGACTTAGCGAATTTTAACAAGCGAACCTGTTTCACTATTTTCTCTAGAAATCGGTGCACTCAAAATTGAGCACTGAGAATCCGATAGGGTTGGTAGAGCTATTTGCAATAGAAATTCATTTATCATCTTTGTAGATGGCTGTATAGTGTTTGAAACTTCCTTTAAGTTATACAACCTTTCATAGTAGCTAGTAAAGGCATCTGCACCCCTTTCGGATCATAGACTCTTATACTCAAAGGTAATGTTATATAAGGGATTCTATTTTGTCTTTCCTCTTTTTTTAACTTGTCTTACCAAATAAGCTCCTGGCCTATTGGCCTATTTAGTGCTTCTAAACGATATATGTAAATATTTGACCTTATCAATACTGTACTGTTTTAATACTATATCCTAAAATTCAGAGCATCTGCAAGAGCCCTGTAGCGAACAGTCATTGTCTACATTTATATTTACTTTAAATAAATGTATCTATTTTTACACAGTTTTTCAGAATTAAACTGATTGGATACTTAAAACTTGCGGCCCACAGCCCCCTTCTTGACAGCAAAGTTTAGTGTTAATGCGGGCCGCGTCAGAGGCGGACTAACAGGTCAGGCACTTAGCACTCAGACACTGCCAACCCCGGCTCATAAGTTACTCAGGGCCCTTTAACAGCGCAGGGGCATCTGGTAACAGACGTGCATGCTGGCACATCTGTTACCAGGAAGGAAGACGTTGGTGACATCACGAGGCCCCACCGGATAGGAGTGCAGCGGAGTTCACGTCTCTCTGCACCATTTCAGGCTCCCACGCGGTGCTAAGGGGATGCCAAGCCTTTTTGCCAATGTTTCATGTAAGATTATTGGTTATGGTACAACATGAGTTATAAGTTTGGGTCAGCTCCTGAGCCATAGGGTTTATTGGGGGAACCTGGGCTTTGTAGTTAGTAACTGCAACTCCAACCATGCCCTGATACAGCCTATGGTTCTGCAGCTGACCAAAACTACAACTTCCAGCATGTTGCACTATATAGTAGTACAGGATGGGTTTTGGTGCAACCTGCTGGCAGTTGTAAATTTGGGTCACCTGCAGAGCCATTGGCTGTATCAGAGCATGCTGGGCACTGTAGTTAGTAACTGAAATTCCCAGCATTCCTTGACACAGCCTAGGACCTTATTTTTTTTTATTAGGAATACTTGATGTTGCCCAGCCTCTACCTCCAGCGGCCCCCAGATTATTTAAATTTGAGACCCCTGATCTACACAAAGGACCTTGCTGGAGGACATTAACCTTCTCTTTTAACCATCATTTAAACCATGTCTATTATTTTACTTATTATATGCAACATGTGTTACTCTTTCTGAACCAAAGCCAGAGGTACTGCTTTTGGACATAGTATTAGAAGGTCATGTAAGGTGACAGAGTAGAAATTAAGTAAGGACATGGTTATACAGATATAATGTATGAAGTGGTGTCAGGGTAGTTGGATTAAATGCACTAAAATAGTCTGGTTATCTGCCCGATAGGTGTTAATAAAAATATCATGAATCCACTCTGTGATGAAAAATACCATATGCTAGACTCTAGATGTCAGATGCAAAGTACTGGAACTGCCAGAGTAAAAAAAAAAAAAAAACGTTTTATGATAACACATAGGTTTTACAGTTTATATAGTCACTGATCAGCCATGAGAATAATACCACTGACTGGTAAAGTGAATAACAATGGCGCCTGTGAAGGGTAGGATGTACAGTATTAGTCAACAAGTGAATAGTCCATGCTTTCAAATAGAAACCTAGAATGTGTCGGCAGATAAGAACCATTTGGCCCATCTAGTCTGCCCAATAATCTGAATCCTATCAATAGTCCCTGGCCCTATCTCATATGAAGGATAGCCTTATGCCTATCCCATGCATGTTTAAACTCCTTCACTGTATTTGCATCTACTACTTTGGCAGGAAGGCTATTCCATGTATCCACTACTCTCTCAGTAAAGTTATACTTCCTGATATTACTGCATAAACCTTTGCCCCCCCCAATTTAAAACTATGTCCTCTTGTGGTAGTTTTTCTTCTTTTAAATATGCTCTCCTCCTTTACTGTGTTGACAGTGTTAAAAGCCTTACTAAAATCTAGATATGCCTTGTCTACTGCCCCTCCGCCATCTATTATTTTAGTCACCAAGTCAAAAAAAAATCAATAAGATTTGTTTGACATGATCTCCCTGAAGTAAACCTATGTTGTTTTTCATCTTGCAAACCATGGGATTTTAGATGTTCCACAATCCTATCCTTTAGTAGATGTTCCATTAATTTTCCCACTATTGATGTCAGACTTACTGGCCTATAGTTGCTTGATTCCTCCCTACCACCTTTCTTGTGAATGGGCACAACATTTGCTAATTTCCAATCTTCCGGGAAGACTCCTGTTACCAGTGACTGGTTAAATAAATCTGAATTCAGGTAGAAAAAACAGACATGGTCGCACATCTACATATTGTGTTTTGATCAAATTGCTTCTCAGCAACAATTAAAAAACTAACAGGTTGTTAGTATACATTTTGATCAAAAGGTACAAGCCCACTCGCCACGTCAAGGCCACCTAATTTGAGTGAGTCCCTAACGTCCCTAGCATAAAATGGTGTAGCACTGGGCTGCGACCTCCACCGCCGCGTCACCAGTGCCCACTGGGGGAACGACCCACTGGCAGAACGGCCCCAACGCCACTCAAACCAGTCCATGGGTCGCACCTCCCCACAGACACGGTGCCACGGCAGCAACGGACGCCTCACAGCACCACACCAGTGTGAACAGGGTGTAAAAGCTCACTTACTATGCTCTCCCAGTCCGACTGGGAGGCTGCTAGGAAAGAAAAGGCCCTTGTGTAGCTAACTACTACTTATATAGGGTTGGGCTGAGGGGGTGGGGCAGAGTGTAGACACATGTTAAAACAAAAAAAAGGGAGGGGATAGAAAACACAATGTGAATTCAGGTAGAAAAAAAACAGACCTGGTCGCACATCTATATATTGTGATTTGATCTAATTGCTTCTCAGCATAAATTCAAAAACGAACAGGTTGTTAGTATCCATTTTGATCAAAAGGTTAAATAAATCTGTTAACGGTTTTGCTAGCTCACCACTAGGCTCTTCTAATAATTGTGGGTGTATCCATCAGGCCCCTGTGACTTATTTGTCTTCATTTAGACAGCAAAGGTAGAACCTCTTCCTCTGTAAAGACGATACATCAAACGATTCATTAGTCTTCCACCCTAATTGAGGTCCTTTTCCTTTTTTTATATCTGTAAAAACTGAACAGAAGTATTCATTAAGGCAGTCCGCTAGCCCTTTATTCTCTTCTACATTCCTTCCTTTGTTTTTAATTTAGTTATTCCTTGTTTTAATTTCCTTTTTTCATTTATATATCTGAAGAATGTCTTATCCCCTTTTTTCACAGACTGAGCTAGTTTTTCTTCTGCCTGTGCTTTAGAAGTTCTTATAACTTGCTTGGCCTCTTTCTGCCTGGTCTTGTAGATTTCCCTATCTTCATTGCTCTGGGTTGTTTTATAATTACTAAATGCTAGCTTTTTGTTTTTATAATATTGGCCACTTCTGCTGAGTACCACAGTAGTCTCTTCCTTTTTCTGCTTTTACTGACAAGTCTAATGCTGTTGCCTTCAATAAAGCGTCTTTTAAGTAGTAGATGATGTGTTGGAAGCAGAAAAAAATAGGAGCACGTAAGGCAGTGTTTTCCAAACAGTGTATCTACAGCTGTTAAACCTGAAGAACTGCTGCCCTCTGCCTGTATACTCGCCAGCTTGTCCTACACTAGGAGGCGAACACGCCAAATATCAAGCCATGCCCCTACTTTAAGCCTTGCCCACCGAAATTATCAGCAGGAAAGTCCCTTAGCCGAAAAGTGTGAAAGGGCCATTTCGGCCGATAATTTTCGGTGGCCGAAATTTCAGTGCATCCCTACTTATAACTTTTTGAGGTCACACAGACATGTCCGAAATTTGATCGGATGGGGTGTCAATTGCTAGATAGAGCTGGCAGAAGCATGCAGTTGTGCACTTCATTTACTGGCACCCCTCGATCTGACTTGTTGCAGGAGACTGGTTCTATTGTAAATCTATGGAGTCCATCTTCTGCAACAAGTTAGATCGATTGGGGAGTAAAGCACTAGGTTGTTGCTGCTTCTGGCTCTCTGTAGTGATTGATGGGGAACTTTGCACCAAGACCCTGACTGACCATGTCAAACAAGTGACAGAAACAATTTACTTTATTCTTACTAGAGAGCGCAGTCTGTATGTTTGTATTTGCACTTTAAGACAAAGAAGGGCATCTTGTTGGCCACAACAATGAAAAATAACAACAAGAACCTTTATGTGGATATGTGCACTGGTTTAATACACCCAAATAACATAATTTTTTTCCCCCCTTCCCTTGCAGGGATGGCTGGCTTCATGGCAGTGGTGGCTTATGGTCTTTACAGAATCCGTAGCAGGGGGGACCAGAAGATGTCAGTACATCTCATTCACATGAGAGTGGGTGCCCAAGGCTTTGTTGTTGGTGCTATGACTTTTGGTAAGCATAAGTTAGCCTTAACTTTGCCTATATTTTCAAACCACCAATAATATGCACACCACCAATAAAATTTGCCATCATTTTATGAAATGGAAATACCCATAATAAGAGAATAAATATAGCTATGTTTTCACCGGCATCATGGTTTTTAATTTTTTTCAGGATCCGTGAAGGATCTGATAAAATATTACAGCATTTTGCACTCTTATTACTGTCAAATAAACGATACGTTCTCATTATCAGTGGTGGTCCCAGCAGTCAGACCACCAGTGATCAGACTCTCGTCCCTTTACCCACAAAACAGACATATAACCCAAGTAAACCCCTTTAATTATATACAGTATCTCACATAAGTCAGTCCACCCCTCACATTATATATACAGTATCTCACATAAGTCAGTCCACTCCTCACATTATATATACAGTATCTCACATAAGTCAGTCCACTCCTCACATTATATATACATTATCTCACATAAGTCAGTCCACTCCTCACATTATATATACAGTATCTCACATAAGTCAGTCCACTCCTCACATTATATATACAGTATCTCCCATAAGTCAGTCCACTCCTCACATTATATATACAGTATCTCACATAAGTCAGTCCACTCCTCACATTATATATACAGTATCTCCCATAAGTCAGTCCACTCCTCACATTATATATACAGTATCTCACATATGTCAGTCCACTCCTCACATTATATATACAGTATCTCCCATAAGTCAGTCCACCCCTCACATTATATATACAGTATCTCCCATAAGTCAGTCCACTCCTCACATTATATATACAGTATCTCACATAAGTCAGTCCACTCCTCACATTATATATACAGTATCTCCCATAAGTCAGTCCACTCCTCACATTATATATACAGTATCTCACATATGTCAGTCCACTCCTCACATTATATATACAGTATCTCACATAAGTCAGTCCACTCCTCACATTATATATACAGTATCTCCCATAAGTGAGTCCACCCCTCACATTATATATACAGTATCTCCCATAAGTCAGTCCACTCCTCACATTATATATACAGTATCTCACATAAGTCAGTCCACTCCTCACATTATATATACAGTATCTCCCATAAGTCAGTCCACTCCTCACATTATATATACAGTATCTCACATAAGTCAGTCCACTCCTCACATTATATATACAGTATATCACATAAGTCAGTCCACCCCTCACATTATATATACAGTATCTCCCATAAGTCAGTCCACCCCTCACATCATATATACAGTATCTCACATAAGTCAGTCCACTCCTCACCTTATATATACAGTATCTGTAACTCTTTACTAATAGCCCTTCCTTTCTCCAAACTCTCTCCTCTCCAGTCCATCCTTAATGCCGCAGCCAGACTCATCTTCCTCTCCAGCCGCTACACCGACGCCTCCTCCCTGTGCCAGTCACTACACTGGTTACCAATTCAGTCCAGAATACAGTACAAAATCCTCAGTCTCACACACAAAGCTCTCCACAATGCTGCACCTCCCTACATCTCCTCTCTCATCTCTGTCTACCATCCTACATGTTCTCTCCGATCTGCTAATGATCTCACACTAACATCTTCTATAATCCGAACTTCTCACTCCCGTCTCCAAGACTTCACTCGTGCTGCAACGGTTCTCTGGAATACTATCCCTCAATCCCTCAAACTCAACAACAACATCCATAGTTTCAAACATGGCCTAAAAACACATCTCTTCAGACAGGCCTATAACAGTCTCTCATTGGCCTCAACATATCCTAAATATATCCCCACACCTCTTGTTTGAATAGTTATTGTGTAATTTTATGTCTGATACTTGTCTTTGTTTGTACCCCATAATTTTAAGTGCTGCGGAATCTGTAGACACTATATAAATAAATAAAATAAAATAAACATAAGTCAGTCCTCTCCTCACATTATATATACAGTATCTCATATAAGTCAGTCCTCTCCTCACATTATATATACAGTATCTCACATAAGTCAGTCCACTCCTCACATATATACAGTATCTCACATAAGTCAGTCCACTCCTCACATTATATATACAGTATTTCCCATAAGTCAGTCCACCCCTCACATTATATATACAGTATCTCACATAAGTCAGTCCACTCCTCACATATATACAGTATCTCACATAAGTCAGTCCTCTCCTCACATTATATATACAGTATCTCCCATAAGTCAGTCCACCCCTCACATTATATATACAGTATCTCACATAAGTCAGTCCACTCCTCACATATATACAGTATCTCACATAAGTCAGTCCACTCCTCACATTATATATACAGTATTTCCCATAAGTCAGTCCACCCCTCACATCATATATACAGTATCTCACATAAGTCAGTCCACTCCTCACATTATATATACAGTATCTCACATAAGTCAGTCCACTCCTCACATTATATATACAGTATCTCCCATAAGTCAGTCCACTCCTCACATTATATATACAGTATCTCCCATAAGTCAGTCCACTCCTCACATTTTTGTAAATATTAAATTTTTTCATGTGAAAACACTGAACAAATGGCCCTCTGTTAGGCTGCATTCACACCACATTTTGTACATACGGGTGCCGGATCCGGCGGGGAAAGGGGCAAACCGGGCGCTCCCGTACCCCAGCCGGATGAGCCCGTGACTTAATTTACTTTATTGATCCGACCGGAGTCAAACGGTGACTCCGGTCGGCTCCGTTTTGACCCGTATGCGGTTTTGGACCGGACCTAAAACCGTAGTATACTACTGTTTGACTCCGGTCGGATCATTAAAGTAAATGGAGTCACGGGTTATCCGGCTGGGGTACGGGAGGGCCCGGTTTGCCCCGCCCCCTGCCGGATCCGGCACCCGTATGTACAAAACGTGGTGTGAATGCACCCTTACAATGTAAAGTAGTGAGTGCAGAGCCTGTATAACTCTTTAATGTTACGTCCCCTCAAAATTTCGCATCACACAGCCATTAATGTCTAAACCTTGGCAACAAAAGTGAGTACACCTCTAAGTGGAAATGCCCAAATTGGCGCCAAAGTGTCATTATATTGTGTGGCCAACATTATTTTTCAGCACTCCCTTAAAGGGGTACTCCGCCGCAAACATCCTCTAGTCAAATTTAAGCCGGTCCTTCCGCTGGGTACACCTGCGATCTCCGGGCCGCCAGCTGCGGCATCAGGGATGCCCCCTCTATTTATGTCAATGGGAGGAGGCGTGTCGGCTATGACGTAGCATTAAAAATTAAACGCCAAACCACACTTTCTTGCTTTTTTCAATTGCTTTAGTGAAAATCTTTCATAAATTCACAATGTCTTTAGCAAATATTGCAAAAAGTTGACATTACAAAATATCAAAAAATAATAATTCACCAAGGTGCACCTTCTACGGACACGCTAGACACTCTTCGAGCTGCAGGAGATTTTCAGCCCATGTCCGGGCTCCCTTTAGCTGGACGACCTTCCTCTCACGAAGGGGGAACAGACTGGAGCTTGCGTCGACACTTTACGATGTTTCGGAGACCACGCCTCCTTTTTCAAGTATCCCTAACATGCTCCCATCACCACATTAAATAGGTATGCTACTCTTGCGAGAACTTATCTCTAAGAGCAAAAATAACCATGTTTAAAATCACATACATAAAAATGGAACTAAGAACAGCATCCAAGATGACTTCTTCTCACAGGTAAGCTCCAAAATTGCATGATTCATATTCAGTGTCTCGAGCCAATATACTTCACGTTGCAATAATCTTTTCTTTACATCATCTTCCGTACTACTTTGTATTTCTTCTATTATCATCCACCTTAATTCACTTATTCTATGGTTCTGTTCGACAAAATGTCTGGCAACCCCCGTTTCACCATATTTGTTATTTTCATCTATTGTTTTTTTCGCAAGTGCATTCCGGATTACACAACGATGTTCAGTAATCCGGAAATTACACATCGCATCGTTTGGCGCATGTACACCCTGCCACAAGGGCATTTGAGTAAGTATATGACTTGTTTTGTACCCACATTTGAACTTAAGAAGTTTGACTTTAAGGTAGAATTTTTTTAAGTTCTGAAGGAGTCTAAGATAAAAAAAAAAATTCTATGATCTAAATAGAACAGGAGGGAATAGAAATGTTGATACATTTTAATGAAATTCCACCCTCATTGAAAAAACGCAGTCAATTTGACCCTAATGTGAATTGTCAGTTGTTGTATAGCTTTAAAAAAAAGCGGTAATTACTGAAGTATGTGAAAAATGGGATAATTGTAGTTTCAGATCTCCTTCTAATTTAACGGTATTGGAAAAAAGAGCCCTTAAAGACTTGGTGAAGGAGGATAGGGTGATAATAAAGAAGGCCGACAAAGGCGGGGCAACAGTTGGGATAAACAATAGTCTCCGGGGTGGACTCCATACTCTATCCCCTAGCGGTATACGTGGATAGGTTTTTTTTTTACAAAAGATCGTGCAGAGACTTGAGAATTGTCTGTGTGATACGAATGATTTTCTTGATCGCATAGAGAATTTGGAAAATACTTGGTTATGTACGCTTGATATCAAGAGCTTATGTACTAATATCCTGACCAACGAAGGATTAATGGCAATAAGAGAGGAATTGTCCAGGGATGCTTGCTTGGACAATTATAAAATCCAATTTCTAATGGATCTTCTGGAGATTATACTAACAAAAAATTATTTTCGCTTTGGTGAAGATTTTTTCCTACAATTACGAGGCATTTTGATGGGGTCCCAAGTGGCCCCTTCCTTCGACAATATTTTCATGACTAAATTTGAAGAGCTGTTCGTCCACTCTCTCCCATATAGTAGACACGTCTCCACGTGGGTTAGATATGTGGATGACGTGTTTGCTATGGGAGGGGGTCACGTGATGAACTGGATAGATATGTAGAAACATTAATGTAAATTCAATGAATTCATGACATTGATTCAAAGACCAATCTCCAGAGTATCTATTATTTGGATGGTGAAATTTATAAGGAGGGGACAAAGCTCCAGTCCACTTTTTATAAATAAATAAATAAAAAAAAGGCTGAGAGAAATAATTCATTATGTAGAAATAGCTTCCATGCTCCACAGACATTCAAGGGAATTCCTAAAAGTCAGTTTGTTAGGGCTAAACGATTATGTAGTACTGAAGAAGAGTATGTTAAAAATAAGGAGATGCTAATTAAAACATTTGTTGAGAGAGGCTATAGGGAGGAGGAGGTAAGAAAAGTGGGAGAGGAGGTACAAGAGATCCCAAGACATCAGTTAAAACAGAGAAAAAAGAAAGGTAAAAAGAAACAGATTGATGAATTTGTGTCCTTGGGTACTTATGATAAACATGCCCGATTGATCAAAAAATACTATAAACACATACTGGGGTCTCCTTAAAGCAGATACAAAATTCGGTAAGATGTTTGGCAAAATGCCCCGTTTCACATACAAGAAAGGGAAATCACTTGCAAATAATCTCATGAGGTCCGATGTTAAAAAGAAGAAAATGTCCAAGCAAATGTTTTTACAATCTAAAAATAAAGGTACGTTTGCATGCCTTTCATGCACCAATTGTTCTGGTATTATTAAAAGTGACCACATTGTCCATCCATTATATGGAACTAAGTTCCCTATTAAGGGTTGGTACAAAAAAGTCATATACTTACTCAAATGCCCTTGTGGCAGGGTGTACATGGGCCAAGCGATGCGATGTGTAAAGTTCCGGATTACCGAACATCGTTGTGTAATCCAGAATGCACTTTTGAAAAAAACAATGGATGAAAATCACAAATATGATGAAACGGGGGTTGCCAGACATTTTGTCGAACAGAACCATAGAATAAGTGAATTAAGGTGGATGATAATAGAAGAAATACAAGGTAGTACGGAAGATGATATAAAAAAAAGATTATTGAAACGTGAAGTATATTGGATCGAGACGCTGAATTCATTGAACCCTAATGGGCTTAATGAATCATGCAATTTTTGAGTTTATCTGTGAGAAGTCATCTTGGATGCTGTTCTTAGTTCCATTTTTATGTATGTGATTATAACATGGTTATTTTTGCTCTTAGAGATAAGTTCTCACGAGAGTAACATACCTATTTAATGTGGTGATGGGAGCACGTTAGGGATACTAGAAAAAGGAGGCGTGGTCTCCAAAACATCGTAAAGTGTCGACGCAAGCTCCAGTCTGTTCCCCTTCGTAAGAGGAAGGTCGTCCAGCTAAAGGGAGCCCGGGCATGGGCTGAAAATCTCCTGCAGCTCGAAGAGTGTCTAGCGTGTCCGTAGAAGGTGCACCTTGGGTGAATTATTTTTTTTTAAATATTTTGTAATGTCAACTTTTTGCAATGTTTGCTAAAGACATTGTGAATTTATGAAAGATTTTCACTAAAGAAATTGGAAAAAGCAAGAAAGTGGTGTTTGGTGTTAAATTTTTATTGCTACATGGATTCTTAGTGAATTGTGAGCCCTCACTATAAAAAAAAACGTATTACACCCATCCAGGTGTGAATTGGTGACATACATTTATTTGTTGGCTATGACTTAGCCGTCACGCCTCCTGCCATAGAAGTGAATGGAGGGGGGGTTTTCCCCCGCATCGGCAATCATCGGGCACGGTGAGGAGTTCACTCCGTGCACCGAATGACAGGGTTCTGCGCCGGAGATCGCAAGGGTCCTCTAATTGAACATCTTATACCCTATCCTTTAGTTGGGGGATAAGATGTTTGCAGCGGAGTAATCCTTTAAGCCTCTTGTGCATGGAGTTCACCAGAGCTTCTCAGGTTGTAACTGGAGTCCTCTTCTACTCCTCCATGACAACACGGAGCTGGGGGATATTAGAGACCCATCTTCCATTTCAGAATACCCCATAGATTCTCAATAGGGTTTAGGTCTGTAGACATGCTTAGCCAGGCCATCAACTTTACCCTGTTTGTTTAGCAAGGCAGTATATACTGTATATGAAAACACTTGATATTTAATGATCCTTTCTTTTTCTGATTTAGGTGTATTATATTCAATGTACAAGGAATACATCAAGCCTCGCTTTGAAGATCATTCTGAAAATGAGAAATGAAGTAAAAGCAGAGGCTGCCAGGAACATGAAGTGTCTGCATAGACCTGTCTGGTAATCGGCCTTCTGAGCCCTGGACAAGCTTAATAGTATTGTGTTTTAGAACAGTTTTCTCACTGATTTACCTCTAATGTGTAACTATACCACATGTTGGTAGTTTTATTGACTGTGTCATGTACTAGTATATCCTCTCTTTTCTTGTAGTACTAGCTACAAATTGACTCGAATTTCCCAATTCATGGTGCAGAAATACTTACAGTATTGGTAGGTGAGGGGTTCACTACATTGGCACAATACACTTGTATTATAGCAAAGATGAAGATAAGACCTCCCATTCCAACAGTATCCATCCCATTCCCAGGGGTCAAGTCCTGAGGATAAAAGTGTGGGAACTCGTCCAAGATTTTAACTCAAGGGCTGGTCCTGCAGGACTCTTTCTAATGGGAACAGTTTCCCTACTGTGGAAAAAGTGCAGGAACTCCATTCCCATACATTCCTGCAGAACTTAACCCTGCCTATTCCTCCTATTATGGTACTAGCGAGTCCTGCATAACATCTTGTTACCCAGTAGTAAAGGTGATTGGTCCACCCAGATCTGGGTCCCCTCTCTCCAAAGGCATGGCATGCCTCTGTGGGATGTACACCCTTTATATTCCATAACCTATTTGTGGTTCTTTTAATGCAGTAACCCCTGTCTCTTTAATGTTGCAGGTAGTATACCTAGACTGCTATGGGTTCACTATGTGCAAAGTATAAATGAATTGTCCTGCCATATACTGCTTATCATCTGACACATGAATATACCCATTAGTTGTAGATCAGTGCACAAATCTGTGATGTTCCAGTTGAATTTCCACTTGTTCTGTCTTTGTGTCTATTGTACATCACCAGCCACCAGTACAGTGAAATTTCCTTTTATGCCTGTGGGTGACCCGAAATGCAGAGTGAAATATTTATAGGATTACTTTAGTCTAGTTTCTTTTAAACTTTAATATTTTTTCTTTTTATGCAGTTTAAAAAAACGTAAAAGCAGCTTAAAGTATATTTCTGTACAATGGATATTTCTAATAAATGCCAGTGCTGGTAATCTGAGTAGATGATTTTCTTAGTCTAGTGTATTTGTTTTTAATCCCTAGGTATGAAGTGGACTTGTTTATATGAAAAATTGGTACAGTACTGTATTATTCAGTGAAAGTCGAGTGTGCGATAGAATTTTATTGTTGTCTTTAGAGATGAGCGAACTTACAGTAAATTCGATTCGTCACGAGCTTCTCGGCTCGGCAGTTGATGACTTATCCTGCATAAATTAGTTCAGCTTTCAGGTGCTCCAGTGGGCTGGAAAAGGTGGATACAGTCCTAGGAAAGAGTCTCCAGCCCACAGGAGCACCTGAAAGCTGAACTAATTTATGCAGGATAAGTCATCAACTACCAAGCCGAGAAGTTTGTGACAAATCGAATTTACTGTAAGTTCGCTCATCTCTAGTTGTCTTCACACATCTAATATATTGACGCGTAATATGGGATTGTTCAGTTTAAAAAAATCTCAAATCTAGAGAAACATTTCCCACAATGCTTAGTGTTATTCTGGCTTTGTACATCCTATGCCCATATGGATAAGATGTATGATCACAAGGGTCCCGTCGCTGGGGACCCCCGCGATCTCTGTGCAGCCCCTTGTATTCTGTGCCGGGCGCTGCCTCAGAGACGGGGACGTGACGTCATGGCCACACACCACAGTGATGTCACACAACACCCCTCCATTCATGTCTATGGGAGGGAGTGTTATGGCAGAATGCCAGGGGCTGCACTGAGATCTTAAGGGGCCCCAGCGGCGGGACTCCCTGCGATCATACATCCTATTCTCTATCCTTTGGATAGGGGATAAGATGTTTAAAGCCGGAATACCCCTTTAACTATAAAGACATTTAGTAGTAAATATATAATACAAAATGTCTATATTCCACAACAAATTCTGCAACGTTTGCTGATTAATTGTACATTGACTTCAATAGTGAAAATCCATAGTAATCTGCAGTGTTTCCACAGCATAAGTTGACATATCACCAGTACTGTAATGCACTGCAGGTTTTCCACATGTAAATTCACAGTGCGTTTGACACATGCGATGGTACCATTCAGCCATGCCTGCAGGTTGATCATTGAGCCTTTTTCTCTTCCGGCACACGTGCACCTGTTATTCCATCCCAGCCGCATTTAAAGAGGTACTCAGGAGGAAGAAACATGTTTTCAAATTAACTGGTACCAGGAAGATAATTTGTAAATTTCTTCTATTTTTTTCTAGTGCTTATCAGCTGCTGTATGCTTCAGAGGAAGTTGTGTAGTTCTTTTCAGTCTCACACAGTGCTTTCTGCTGCCACCTCTGTCCGTGTCAGGAACTGTCCAGAGCAGGAGCAAATTCTCATAGTGAACCTTTCCATCATTATCTTTATTTTTTTAGATTGATGGAACTGTTTTTTTTTTGTTTTTTTTTTTTGTTTTTTTTTTTTAAATGAACTGGTGCAAGAAAGCTAAACAGATTTGTAAATTACTTCTATTAAAAAAATCTTAATCCTTTCAGTACTTTTTAGCAGCTGAGTGCTGCAGAAGAAAATCTTTATTTTTTTAATTTCTTTTTTGTGTTGTCCACAGTGCTCTCTGCTGACACCTGATGCCCGTATCAGTAACTGTCCAGAGCAGGAGAAAATCCCCATAGAAAACCTATGCTGCTCTGGACAGTTCCTGAAATGGACAGAGGTGTCAGCTGAGAACACTGTGGACAACACACAAAAAAAACCTCAAAAAGTAAAGAATTTCCTCTGTAGCATACAGCTGCTAAAAAGTACTAAAAGGATTAAGATTTTTTTAATAGAAGTAATTTACAAATCTGTTTAACTTTCTGGCACCAGTTCATTTAAAAAAAAAAAGTTTTCCACCAAAGTGCCCCTTTAAGTCTAAAGACTTTGCAAATCTACTGTATGTACAATATATGCGAAATATGACCTTAAACTTTACAGTTATGAAGGATAGGGCATAAATGTTTCATGGGTTGAGGTCTATCCAAAGGGACCTCCACTGATCCTAAGAGCTCTGAAGGAGCTTCAGGGCTCCATAGAGCTTGGTTACATAGTTATCCATATAAATGAGCTACTGTATCTGTGTTGGGTACTACATCGGTTACATCGGGGGTTTGGGCCCCTAGCCATTACGCATTGATAGCCGGTCCTAATAATAGGCCATTAAGGTTAATGTTCACACACGCCATTATGTTATTTTCCAAAATTGTTGTAAAAAGAGTTGCCTAATTTGTTCTGCAGTTTCGGAAAATGTAGTAATAACAAATTGTAGTAGTAACAATTGTGAATACAACCTGAAGCTATCAACCATGGTTTATAGTGTTAAATTTCCCATAACTATAATTCCGTACCACATGGGTTGCTGAAGAACCTTCTAAGTTCACTCTCCAATGTGATGGATGTGATATATAATCTCACATCCACCACACTGCAGAATGTATATGACTGTCTTACTTTGTCATGCTCATCCTGTATGGCGTATATGATACAATGTACAGGGTGTGCTGAAGGAACCTATATTGGATGAACTAAAGAAAGCTGAACCCACCTGGTTGGATTTGCCCACCATCTAGTCCTCTGCGACTCGGACCGGGATAAACTCAAGTCCCACAAATATCCACTATAACAAAAGGGAAGTCCAGCGCAATCTCGATACAATGTTTCTGTATTTCAAGATCATACAGACGTGGATGGTGCACAAGTGACGCGTTTTGGCCACGGTATGTAGCCTAGGCTGCATACTGTGGCCGAAAGACTTCACTTGTGCACCGTCCATGTCTGTATGACCTTTAAATAAAGAAGCATTGTATTGAGATTGTGCTGGACTTCCCTCAACATCTAATATGTATTAGAAGTGCAAACAATATTTATTTCACATATGTCAGGGGAAAAATGATTGGGCATGTTGAATTTTAGCACACAATCCTTATGTTCTTAAAGGGTCTTCCAGGACTTTTTTATTTATTTATTGATGGCCTATAGTCAATATAGGCCATCCATATCTGATGAGCTGGAACATGGTACATATATCACACAGTGCATGGAGCTGGAAGCAAACAGTTCTGTACATTGTATAGGAACCATGCTGGGTTTATTGTAGCTCATCATCTCCCATTTAAAACCGAAAGGTACATTTTGGAATAACAGAAAGAGAAATATTTAGGAATCCAGGCAGACAACAATTTGGTCATTGACACAAGGACTCTAACACCTGGATTCATGATGCATTACATGGGTGCACTTCACTCCCCTGTAGTAAACTCCAGATATCTGAACCACTTAGCCACCACCTGCTCCCTTTTAAAGAAAGGAAAATGTTTTATTGCTTTTTATTCTCTTAATGTTTGACCCCATGTCCTAGTATAACATTCCTTCAATGTTGTGCTGGTCTTGTCATTAATTTACTAACTTGCTTCAGGAAGGAACTTCTTGGCTCCAAAGCCTGCAAATACAGTATTGGGCAGACTCTCCTGTAACAAATTTACAGTTTGACTATATATTCTGCACCCTGGCCTTCTTTGAGAAACACCCCCCAAGACCACTTTTTAAAGCAGTTTTGGATGGTCACCGCAAAGAGGTCACACTTTGTTTTTCTGGTTAGCCAAAATATATATGATGCCTATAATACTTCTGTCTTTTTTGACACCTTAGTACACTGCTCAAAAAAATAAAGGTAACACTAAGATAACGCATCCTTGATCTGAATGAACTAATCGTATGAAATACTTTCATCTTTATATACTTGAATGTGCTGACAAAAAAATCACACAAAAATGTTCAATGGAAATCAAATTTATCAACCCATGGAGGTCTGGATATGGAGTCACACTCAAAATCAAAGTGGGAAACCACACTACAGGCTGATCCAACTTTGATGTAATGTCCTTAAAACAAGTCAAAATGAGGGTCAGTAGTGTGTGTGGCCTCCATGTGCCCGTATGACCTCCCTACAATGCCTGGGCATGCTCCTGATGAGGTGGTGGATGGTCTCCTGAGGGATGTCCTCCCAGACCTGGACTAAAGCATCCGCCAACTCCTGGGAAGTCTGTGGTGCAACGTGGCGTTGGTGGATGGAGCGAGACATGATATCCCAGATGTGCTCAATCGGATTCAGGTCTGGGGAACAGGCGGGCCAGGCCATAGCATCAATGCCTTCCTCATGCAGGAACTGCTGACACACTCCAGCCACATGAGGTCTAGCATTGTCTTGCATTAGGAGGAAGCCAGGGCCAACCGCACCAGCATATGGTTTCACAAGGGGTCTGAGGATCTCATCTCGGTACCTAATGGCAGTCAGGCTACCTCTGGCAAGCACATGGAGGGCTGTGCATTCCCCCAAAGAAATACCACCCCACACCATTACTGACCCACCGCCAAACCGGTTATGCTGGAGGATGTTGCAGGCAGCAGAACATTCTCCACGGTGTCTCCAAACTCTGTCACGTCGGTCATGTGCTCAGTGTGAACTTGATTTAATCTGTGAAGAGCACAGGGTGCCAGTGGCGAATTTGCCAATCTTCGTGTTCTCTGGCAAATGCCAAACGTCCTGCTCAGTGTTTGGGTATAAGCACAACCCCCACCTGTGGATGTCGGGCCCTAAAACCACCCTCATGGAGTCTGTTTCTGACCGTTTGAGTGGACACATGCACATATGTGGCCTGCTGAAGGTCATTTTGCAGGGCTCTGGCACTGCTCCTCCTTGCACAAAGGCAGAGGTAGCGGTCCTGCTTCTGGGTTGTTGCCCTCCTATGGCCTCCTCCATGTCTCCTGATGTACTGGCCTGTCTCCTGGTAGCGCCTCCATGCTCTGGACACTACACTGACAGACACAGCAAACCTTCTTGCCACAGCTCACATTCATGTGCCATCCTGGATGAGCTGCACTACCTGAGCCACTTGTGTGGGTTGTAGACTCCGTCTCATGCTACCACTAGAGTGAAAGCACCGCCAGCATCCAAAAGTGACCAAAACATCAGCCAGGAAGCATAGGAACTGAGAAGTGGTCTGTGGTGGTCACCACCTGCAGAACCACTGCTCTATTGGGGGTGTCTTGCTAATTGCCTATAATTTCCACCTGTTGTCTGTTCCATTTACACAACAGCATGTGAAATTGATTATCAGTGTTGCTTCCTGAGTGGACAGTGTGATTTCACAGAAGTGTGATTGACTTGGTGTTACATTGTGTTGTTTGTGTTCCCTTTATTTTTTTGAGCTGTGTACTTAACATCACACAGATTTTTTTTGCCCAACATGTTAC
Source organism: Hyla sarda (assembly GCF_029499605.1). Lineage (NCBI taxonomy): Eukaryota > Metazoa > Chordata > Amphibia > Anura > Hylidae > Hyla > Hyla sarda. The sequence goes on from NC_079190.1 coordinate 97,890,441, forward strand.
TGATACTTTCAACCATGTTTTTTTTTTTTTTAATGCATTCCATGTTAAAAGGGGACTCCACTGGCCGGTGTTCGGAACATTTAGTTCCGAATGCTGTGCGCACGCTGCAAGTCAACGCTGGCCAGTGGAGTACCCCTTTAAGGCTTTAAAATCTGCATTAAAATGGCATTGTAAACATAGAACTTATTCACACGGGGGGGATCCACAGCGTATTTTACGCTGCAGATCTGCCGGCAATGGACCCCTAAGGTGTGCCGGCTCGAAGCGGCAATCCGCCGCTCTGAGCAGTCACGCTGCTGCGATGTGCAAGTCGCCACGCACATGCGCAGTATGTTCGCACGCATCGCGGCCGCTCCCCCTGCTCCCTGAACTAGGCCGAGAGCAGCCATTATTGTGTACGAGTATACTGGGCATGCGGGCAGCGACTCGCACATCGCAGTGTGTCTGCTCATAGCGGCGGATTGCTGCTCCGAGCAGGCACATCTGGAGGCACACCTTAGGGTTCCATCGTCGGCGGATCCACAGCGTAAAATACACTGTGGATCCGCCCGTGTGAACAAACCCTTAGGATTGATTTATATGGCATAATTTTACGCTAGCGGAAATTCAGAAATTTGAATGGGAGTGCGAAATCCCATAGAAGTTTAAAGGGGTATAAGATGTCAGATCGCCGGGGACCCGCTGCTGGGGACCCCGGGGATTGCTGCTGCAGCACCCCGCTATCATTACTGCGCAGAGTGAGATCGCTCTGCAAGTAATGACGGGGGCGATACAGGGGCCGGAGCATCGTTACGTCACGGCTCCGCCCCTCGTGACGTCACGGCCCGCCCCTGTCAATACAAGTCTATGGGAGGGGGCGTGGCGGTCGTCACGCCCCCTGCCATAGACTTGCATTAAGGGGATGGGCCGTGATGTCATGAGGGGCGGAGCCATGACATCACGCTGCTCCGGCCCCTGTATCGCCCGTCATTACGCACAGAGCGAACTTGCTCTGTGCAGTAATGATGGCGGGGTGCCGCAGCGGCGATCCCCGGGGTCCCCAGCAGCGGGACCGCGGCGATCTAACATCTTATCCCCTATCCTTTTGGATAGGGGATAAGATGCCAGGGGCGGAGTACCCCTTTAAGGGCTTTAATTTGAGGCGGAATTCCGCAAGCGGAAATTCTACTGTGTGAATAGACCCGTAAGCTGGATTTACACTAGTATTCTATGGATTCATTTTTGCATTCCTATTACGGCTGCAAGTCCCAGCCCAACCACAGGTCTGATGACCCAAAATGACAGCTGTCCCTTCAGGTTCTCAGACCTGTGGTCGTGCTGGGGCTTTAACGCAAAAATGTTAAAATGTGTCCTTATAATGCTATTGTGAACTCGCATTTGTAGCAGAAATTTCTTCAACTATAAATCAGTTCTACTCATCTTAAAGGTGTTGTTTCCACAGCAAGCACACCAGCAAACCCCACTGAGATGAACTTATTCAACAATTGCCGAAATTTCTGCAATTAATCTGCCGCATGTGAATTTACCTTTAAAATACTATTTTCTGCTGTACAAAGTGCCTTCTGTAAATTGTAACTTGTGGACAGTCTAAGGTCAGAAAAACCTCATCATTGTGTTCATGCTCTTTTTTTGGTGTATGTATATGTGTGTGTGTATATATGTGTGTGTGTGTATATATATATATATATATATATATATATATATATATATATATATATATATATATGTGTGTATGTATGTGTGTGTGTATATATATAATATATTACTGCATTTGATCCACCTGCTCTAGAACTACCTTGTTGTATTCATGCCTGCTTTAGCCTTTGTATTACTATGGTTATAACCCACTTGTTAGAGACTTATAACTTTGTTTTGTAGCTTTTGTTGTTTGGTTTGTGCACTTATTAAATATCATATGAATACATAAGATCTGTCTGTATTTTTTATCTTCTGTAACCATCATGAATATGAAAGAAAACCAGCACAAAACAGTTTAATTGTAGCTTTTATTAATAATACTTTAGCCCTCATTTAACAGAATGTCTGTCTGTCTTTTTTAAGCCAATTCATGGAAGGCACATAGACAGCCCACCATTTCTTCTAGTGGGCAATAGTCTAACATAGAAAGCTACAACACTTTTAGTAAGAACAAAATGAGGTCCAGTGTCATTTTTTTTGAAAAATAAAGGAAATAAAATCTGAACATGCATAGGGATAGCTGTATATGCCGATGGGAACTTTCTATGATAACTCATTCGACCAAGAACGGGTTTCTAGCATTTTATGACCACCCCATTACAAACTTTATTAGTTGAAGTGTGCCTTATGAAAATGTAATAAGTAAATTGTATCCTACTAAGAATGAGCAGAGATTCACTATAGTTATATCGGAAGTAAACTTTCAGCTTAAAGGAAAACGGTCACCCGTTCACCCACACTAAACCCAATACACTGGGTTATAGTGCAGGTGAACAGGAGACCGATGCGGGGTCTCTAAGAGTACTGCAGCCTGGAGCGGTGTCCCTTTTGAAGGTCCGCTTCTTTCTTCGGTTAAATATGCACAGGTGGCGGGCCCGCCGGGTGAATTTGAATATTCATGGGCGCTGGTCACGTGATCGCTCAGTATAAGCAGCCGCTGCAGGTACATATCTTAGTCAGCGACCACGCATCGGTCTCCTGTTCACCCTCCCTATAATCCAGTGTATTGGATTTAGTGTGGATGAACAGGATGACAGTTTTCCTTTAAAATAAGCTATGGAGGGTGAAGTAAGCACATATTCATTATTCTAATATATTCTCAATAAACTGAAATCTTGCCGGACCATTATAACAAACTACAACCTGTATCTTCTAGATTTAAGCCTAGGTCTTATGGTATCCCATATGAATTTCATGATGGTTTGATGTAGGTGTTTAAAAAGGTTCTGGGCAGCTTGGCAAAACATTAAAGGAGATGTCCGGTGCTCACTTTTCTTATTGTATCCATTCCGGGCTGCAAAAAGAAAATAAGCTTTCTCTTGCCTGTCTTCACTCCCCCGGTGCTCCGGTACAGGCGTTCGGTCCTCGGGCTGTATTCTTCATACTTCCTGTTAGCCCGGCACGTCACATGGAGCTTCAGACTATCACTGGCCAAGGCGGGACATCGCTGCGGCCGGTGATAGGGTGAAGCTCCGTGTGACGTGCCGGGCTAACAGGAAGTATGAAGAATACTTCCCAGGGACCGAACACCTGTACCGGAGCACTGGGGGAGCGTAGACAGGTAAGAGAAAGTTTGTTTTCTTTTATTTTGCAGCCCGGAACAGATACAATAAGAAAAGTGAGCACCGGACATCTCCTTTAACCTTTCTAATACACTTCATAAAAAATGGCAACTCCTTTTTATAGAAATAATAAAAAAATACTAGGGGTCCCCATAACATCCAGATCATACTCCTGTCTGGCTGCAGCATCACTTTTTGTCCAAGCTGAAGCACAGACATGGACAAAGTCCAGTAAGTGAGGGTGGGACTTGCAATCCTCTGTGCTCACTCTTGTCCTATCAGACTGCAGCATGAAAACCGAGAGGAGAGGGTTACAGAGCAGGCTGCAGTGATTGGATGAAGAGCACAAGTCTTGCTATATCTCCCCTGCGGTGATCTGCTAGTTTAGTCTGGCATGTTGTATCCACAAATGACACAAAAAATAATAATGTACGTAATAGCACAAAATGTTTATTTAACATTTTGTGCTATTACGTACATTATAATTTTTTGTGTCATTTCTGCTTTATCTTTTCACCACTACTTTTGTGGAGCAGAACAGTGCAGTCTGCTTTGCTATTCAAGCAAGTTTGTAGGTCAATGGAATCTGTAATGATCTGTTACAGAATACAGCTGTCAAACCCGTAATCGTCCCTTTTAAAGGGCATTGTCATGGAAGAAATAAAAAAAAAAAACCTTTCGATATGTCATAGAGACATATCAAAATCTTTGAACACTCAGACCCCAACCGAGCCAGGAAAAGTGCATGTTATGCACGTTCTCTTTTGGCTCTAATATGGCAGTCTTACAGTGCAAGTCTACGGGACCATCTCAGTCTCATAGACAGAGCATGGGGAGTGAAGTGCCCAACCACTTGTTCTTGCTATCAGTTGGGGTCTGACAGGTACACTTTTAAAGTGTAAAGATGGTGAATTCCTTCTCACAATCACTAAATCAAATTGATCTGATATCTGCTGTGGTGAAATTCATTTACACTATAATTGTAGGATTTCACACAGATGAAGACACTGATAATAAAGTTAATGTACAGATTTAGGGTGTACAGTATCCTGCTCATATTTGATGCTGTGTTTAGTTATTTAGTTTACATTGAAATCTTCAGCTTCAAATCCTGTGCATGAAATATGTGGAGGATACTGTACGTGTGAATAGACCCTAAAGGGCTTCTCCAGTTATGTTTGTGGCAGTGTCTTGCACCTTAATTTTGTGTGACAGCAACTAGGAGACTGTAGGTTGATTGGGGAACCATACAATGCTGAAAGCCCCTCCTGCATTATGCTTATCTAGGCAACCAGACCACCCACTCTACTGGGTGCATTTTCCACCATCACTATTAAAGTTTAAGCACAACTGTGAGTACACTTTGAAAGCATAGTGCAGTGCACCATATAGGTCCCACAGCAGCTCCTTTTTTGTCTGCTGCTTGTCTCTTCTGCTTACTTCCAAGATGAAACTCTGGGTAGAACCTGCCCGCTCAACCACTCACTGTCCACAGCAGTCTCCCATCTTGAACAGTGATTGGCTATGCGGGCAGGCCCTGCTCTCACCTTTTGGAGCAGAAGCAGAAAGTAGACGAGCAACAAGGGATCAAAAACAGAAGAAATTGGAGCTGTAGCGGGACCAGCAGGGGATTGGGGGGGGGGGGGTTGGTAGGTAATAAAAGTTTTTGGGGTTACCACTACCTAGTCGTACAGATACAATACAATTCAGTGGGCTGACTATGGTATCACTGGATCATTCTTTTCACAGAAAGAGATGATTCAGATGAAATAAAAATCTTACACTTTACATAATGTATGTAAATGATTACAAGGCACACAGTGATAATAGAAGAAGGGGCATTATTTGGTGACACTTTGGTTCTCTTCCCCTAGTCATGCAGCGTTTTTTGTTTTTGTTTGTTTTAACCCTTTTTAGTCTGATTTATTTCTACGAACATTTGCTAAAACTTTTATCAATTTTTTGTGTCTATAAATATGGACAAAGAAGCACAGAACAGTATCACCATATATTCCAGTGCTCCAAAAAAAAAACACAAGCAACCTCGCCTCCAGTGTTTGCACAGTAAGGATGTGTTCACACATTAAAATTTTTCTACGGAAAAATCAGCATAAAATTTGATTCATAATCTACAAGGAAGGCATGCCGTGTTTGGTGTAACTTTTGTAGCATTTTTTTCTCTTCGAGAAACAAAAATAAAAACACCAAAAACTTCACATACCTTCCCTAACACAGTGTTTCTCTGAATACTCTAAATACCAAATACCCAGCCTCCGCCAATGTTCTATTACATGTGGCCAGTGCAGTCGGTGACTCGTGGCAATATGCCGTGGCTGGGGGCTCAGAGACCTGCGAGGAACCAGCCAAGCAGTGTGTTATGGCACTGTTAGTGAAGGTAAGTTAGGGTTTTCTGTACTGGTTGATCTGCACTTAATTTACAGCACGCTGTACAACACATTACGGGAGATTTATCAAAACCTGTGTAAAGGAAGACTGGTGCAGTTGCACCAATCAGATCGCTTCTTTCATTTAAAAAAAATCTCTGAAAAATAAGCAATCTGGTTGTTTTGCACAACTGCACCACTTATGCTCTACCCAGGTTTTGATAAATTTCCCCAATGGTTTTCATTTCTATCACTCTTCGTTTGCATTTTCTCATTGGCAGGTATTACATTTCACATACTGGCTCTGGTAAAAAAAAAAAAAAGGTGCTAACAATTTAATAAATATCATCAGTCATTTTGGTAATAATGTTCATTTCTAAGTCCACCTTCAAGGTGTATTCGTGTCCTAAAAGGCTTGACATAGCATCTCTTGTTTGTTTTCCTCAATGTGGCTCTAAAGGATCTTCAGAGCAGTGGTGAGCGTACCATGTGACCCATCATGTGACCCCCATCATCATCGCTCAGAGCGCTGGTCTTCATTCTCCATATTGTTTAGGAGGAAAAGCTCAGGATAGTTGGTCAACCCCAGGTTATACTATAAGGAAGAAAGAGAAAGTTACACGAGAAACTGACAAACTATATATGATGGTAATGATGTCCTTGAGGGAATACAGAAATCTGGATTATGTTTATATTTAGAAATTGAGTACGTGCGAGGTGTGGGAGACGGAGCGGAGGTGAGCCGTCCTATCTACTTTATCTTTAGAAAGGTAATAACGTGATACCTTCTTAAAAATGAGGGAGATTGGGGGAGATTTATCAAAACCTGTGTAAAGGAAAAGTTGCTGAGTTGCCCATAGCAACCAATCAGATGGCTTCTTTCATTTTGCAGAGGCCTTGTTAAAAATGAAAGAAGTGAGCTGATTGGTTGCTATGGGCAACTGGGCAACTTTTCCTTTGCACAGGTTTTGCTAAATCTCCCCCATTGTTCTTGTTCTGGAAGGGCCAACGTGTTTTCTAGGCAAACCTGACTTATAGCCTGTCCTCTGGATAGGCCACCAATATCAGATCAGCAGGTTGCTGACACCTAGCACCCCCCATTAAAGTGAATGGAAGCTGTGGTGCATGGCCACTACATAGTATAAAGAGATGTGTACATCTGGGCCCCCACAGCTGAGCCAAACAGGTAATCAGCATGGTGCTTGGTGTTGGCACCCCACCGATTGGATATTGGCAGCCTATCCAGAGGACAGGCCATCAGTCATGTTTTTTTTTTCCAGAAAACCCCTGAAAAAGGTCTTCAAAGGGGTACTCCGGTGAAAAAAATCTTCATCCTTCCAGTAATCAGCTGTATGCTCCGCAGGAAGTTGAGTCGTTATTTTCAGTCTGACCACAGTGCTCTCTGCTGACACCTCTGTCCATGTCAGGAACTGTCCTGAGCAGGAGAGGTTTGCTATGGGGATTTGCTCCTACTCTGGACAGTTCCTGACACAAACAGAGGTGTCAGCAGAGAGCGCTGTGGTCAGACTGAAAAGAACAACTCAACTTCCTCTGTAGTATACAGCAGCTGATAAGTACTGGAAGGATTAAGATTTTTTAATAAAAGTCGTTTACAAATCTGTTTTAACTTTCTGGCACCAGTTGATTTAAAAAAATAAAAAAATAGTTTTCCAGCGGAGTACCCCTTTGCACACCATAGTGTCTGCAAATTGCCAAGAGGGCACGTAGAAATGCATGGCTGCAGGATTGGACTACACAGAATATACTTGCAGTCTAAAACCATAAAGACACCTAGGTCTGCATAGTTGCTTCTTTTTCAAATGGAGACTCATTGGAGCAAATAAAATGGTGGCAGAAGTGGACTATGTGCACATTATTTTAAGACCGTGTGCACACCTATTGGTTGGAGATCCGGTCAGTTGCAGATTCCATCAAAAATCATGGACAAAATAGCACTGCAGTGTTGTGTCCGGTAAAATGATGCACATTAGAGATGAGCGAACTTACAGTAAATTCGATTCGTCACGAACTTCTCGGCTCGGCAGTTGATGACTTATCCTGCATAAATTAGTTCAGCTTTCAGGTGCTCCGATGGGCTGGAAAAGGTTGATACAGTCCTAGGAGACTCTTTCCTAGGACTGTATCCACCTTTTCCAGCCCACCGGAAAGCTGAACTAATTTATGCAGGAAAAGCCATCAACTGCCGAGCCGAGAAGTTCGTGACGAATCGAATTTACTGTAAGTTCGCTCATCTCTAATGCACACCCTAAAGGAAAACCTATTATAGTGAATAGGGGCTGATGGGCATTTTTAGCGTCCAGCATCCAAAAAATCCAGCAACACTGTCACCACTCTTCTGACTGAGCAGAACAATGAAAATAATAAGTCTGATCAAAGCCTAAGGTTACTTTAAGTGTACAATATAACTGATTCAAAAATGTAAATACATATAATATACACATAGGCACAATTCCTCCATGCATTTGTACTTACACCATCCACTGCCACTATTTGTAATGAAAGCTTGTAAAACAGTAAAAATATCATATATTCATAGAAAGGCAATATCATGTTATAGTACAGTGGTCTTCAACCTGCGGACCTCCAGATGTTGCAAAACTACAACTCCCAGCATGCCCGGACAGCCGTTGGCTGTCCGGGCATGCTGGGAGTTGTAGTTTTGCAACATCTGGAGGTCCGCAGGTTGAAGACCACTGTTCTAGTATAAACATCACAAAGTCCAACTACACACTTTACATTAAAGGGGTACTCCGGTGAAAACCTTTTTTCTTTTAAATCAACTGGTGGCAGAAAGTTAAACATATTTGTAAATTACTTCTATTAAAAAATCTTAATCCTTCCAGTACTATCTAGCTGCTGAATGCTACAGAGGAAATTCCTTTCTTTTTGGAACACTGATGACATCACGAGCACAGTGCTCTCTGCTGACATCTCTGTCCATTTTAGCAACCATGCATAGCAGATGCATAGCAGATGTATAGCAGATGCATGCTAAGGGCAGCATGGTGGCTCAGTGGCTAGCACTGCTGCCTTGCAGTGCTGGGGACTTGGGTTCAAATCCCACTAAGGACAACAATAAATAAAGCGTTATTATTATAATAACCTCAGCAGAGAGAACTGTGCTCGTGATGTCATCAGAGAGCATTCCAAAAAGAAAAGAATTTCCTCTGTAGTATTCAGCAGCTAATAAGTACAGGAAGGATTAAGATTTTTTAATAGAAGTAATTTACAAATATGTTTAACTTTCTGCCACCAGTTGATTTAAAAGAAAAATGGTTTTGACTGGAGTACCCCTTTAAAGGGGTACTCCGCCCCTAAACATCTTATCCCCTATCCAAAGGATAAGATGTCTGATCACGGGAGGTCCGGCTGCTGGGACAATTATGTTCAGAACGCCGGCTTCGGAGGGGTCGTGACGGCTCTATATTCTTTGATAGTGTCTTAGTATCTGGTATAGACATGTGGGGAGATTTATCAAAACCTGTGCAAAGGAAAAGTTGCCCAGTTGCCTATAGCAACCAATCAGATCGCTTCTTTCATTTTACAGAGGCCCTGTTGAAAATGAAAGAAGCGAGCTGATTGGTTGCTATGGGCAACTGGGCAACTTTTCCTCTGGACAGGTTTTGATAAATCTCCCCCATGGTGCTTATCTAATACATTTATAACTATCTACAGACACTATTCACAGAACATAATCAAAATATGGGATTACATACATACATACATGCTAAAATGATATAAACATTATAACCTACATTAAAGACCATATAATGTAGTAATAACAAAAACAGACATCTAACTACTATTAGGAAGATAGAGGAAGACATGTTCATATATATTTATAGATATCCAGATAGATCCCACAAGTGTTCGTGTATACTTTTGAACTGAAATTAGACGTCAATGCACATTTCGGTGTCCCTGTCTCCATAAAGGATGCTTCATATTTACAGATCACATGTGAAGCCTTGGAATTTGTGTCTGAAACTCGGCTCTACCCAAAATGGAGCTTGTATCGGAACAATTTATCATGGATGCCATACAATGGTTGTCCAAAGTAATCCTGGCCATTATCCTGACAGATACGCCTTATGTGTCACATGTCATCCTGAGCATGTTACACCTTACATTTTATTTAAAGCGTAACACCGATGATGCTCCAATGGCAGGATATCTGTTTAAATCTCCTGTCAACTTAATAGCCCGAGACTACAGTGATCAGGATACAGATTTGCATGGGATTACTTGCTGGGTGGCACTTTATAACTTAAAGCGCAACTGTCATGACATTTTGGTGCAATAACCTGCACACAGCCTTTGTACTGTGTGCAGCTGGTGGGTATAGCAATGTTTTTACCTGAAATTTGGCGGCTTTCATGACTGTAAAAAAGGCTTTTATTCAAAGCCACTGACTGTTGGATAGGCGTGGCACAAGGTACGTGATGCTCCGCCGCCGGTATATGCATGCTAGGTATATATTGGAAGTTTTATATGCGTGAAACAGACTAGCTGAATCATCAAGATGGCGTGCCTGTGTCCATACTTTGGTACTTTTGTACATTTCTTACACACTCTGGAGCTGGTGTATTGTCACGTTCACTCTATTGCATAGCACCATAGGTATTTGATTTATGATCTACATTACACTATTGCACAATCCCATAGGTCTTGGTTCCTAATCCCCAGCTGTTTATATACTCGTACATCTCATCACTCTATTTGTATTAGTCCTGCATAGAGACACAATCTGTTAGTACAATATCGGTCACTTATATGCACAGTTAGATCACCGCAGTATCAGTGGTTTCATAAAATGTACCACTTGCAGCATATATCAGTGGATTACCTCTCATATGTGGTTAGTAGTGAGATTATTCTTATCATATTGCTCATTCCCAACTTGGATATTTGTCTTGATACTGATGTAATACAATCCATTTATACATATGTTTGTTAGTAACTAGACCTAGAGCCCATGTCCAGACTCAGTCATATATTCTGGACCTTTCATGTCATTTTCACCTCTTTGAATGATTCACCCCACGTATTCTATACGTAGCTCAAAACAATCATCAAATGACTTTTTTTAAGCCTATAACTCAATTTACAGGAAATTAGAATATGAAAAGATCCACTAGTACTCAACCCATTCTTGGTAAATATTGTGTAACATAAACCACCATTGAAAGTACTTTTTATATAGGTATATGGTAAATCAAATAATTTTATTAAGTCAAAATGTATCAAGTATCAAAGTTATCTTTTAGCTTTTATATTTATTTTATATCTATTTTCTTAACCACACCTGAAAGGTAGGTGTAACTGTGTATGGAAATAATATATATTCCTTAAAAGCGGTATATTCAATTGACCATATAAATCTTATAAGGGGTTTATGGTAGTTTATCTGTTTAAACATAAGGATTAGGTAGCATATGACATTGTATGATTTACTTGAATAGAACTGTATTGCGGAGTAATAGGGTTTCGCCTAAATTATATGTCTTCGATGTCATTATTAGTTCTTGTTGAAGGCGTTTTCTGTGGTTTGGCAGGGCATTGTTCTAGTATTCCCCCTGCACATATCTGATCTGTTTGTATTGTGCTTAGGTAGGCAGTGTGTTTTGTGTAATTTGTTTATCCACATTTTATTGGCATATAATAATTCATAAGCATGATTCCTCATAGTCCCAACCTTAACATGAAGGGGGCAGGTCCCAACGGCGCGATCAGACATCTTATCCCCTATCCTCTGGATAAGATGTCTAGGGGCGGAGTACCCCTTTAACATGTCAATATGCAAAGACCATTTCATGGAATAGTAGTTTCTCCTAAATGCAAAGGCAGCCATATCGTTTTGTTGTACATTCTTGTGCAGTCTTTAAGCCCCTTAAGATTCCTTTTCCATGTGTTTTAGTAGGTGCTGGTTTCAAAGGTAGGACAGAATTACTCTGCACTGGCTACTTCTATCATATTTACTCCTCCATTTCATTGTAGTTTGTATCTGTACAACCATGGTATATAGCAGTGGTATATAGCAGTTCCCCGATCTTACTGATTCCTATAAAAGTGACAAAGAACATGACTGCTGGAGCCTTTTTGTCTTTATACTGATGAATGTACACTGTACATAACCAGATGTCATGTTTTGTAATAAATATAACAAATTATATATATATATATAAGAGACCACATGGGACTTCAAGACTAGATTCAATCAACACCGCTATTGTGTACGGAAACAGAGGTTAGACCTCCCAGTTTCAAAACACGTTGTAGAGGCAAACCATACTGAAAAATATCTCAGATTTACATTAATTGATCACATTCCTCCCTTGAAACGTGGAGGGGACCGCACAGGCTTGTTAAAACGGAGAGAATTAAAATGGATCTACAATTTACAGACCCTTCGACCGAGGGGTCTGAACGTAGACTTCACGGTAACCTCAGATATATAATGCTTGAGGATAGACCGAGTGTGTTTATGAGGGCGCCTTGGAGTCGGGGTTGTCCCATCATCCAAATGGTGTCTTCCTTGGAATGGAAATCTGTATTAGTGATCTATTGGACTATTGATGTCTATATACCTTGATTTATTAACAATCTTTCTCTTTCTTCTTTCCATTATAGGGTTCAGGTTAAGATGGTGGCTAAAGACAAGATCTGAAAACATGGCAGTCCCTTTAATTTAATACTATTTATGCACATACTTGTTAATTTTGTACGTTATTTTCACTAAATTTTTCTACAGTATGGATCAATCAGCATATTACACTCCCTCTTATATCCCATATCTTTCATCCCTTTTCTCTATATTTATTATTAAATTTTTTTTATCTTTAATAAACAATTGTTATTTTTTTATACTTCATCTCATCCTTATAATTTATTATAATTTTTATTTTGTTATTTAAGTTTTATTTCTGATGCCACATTGGAGATGGGGATCTGTCATGTGTATACATGCATATACCACAGGCGTATCAAATGAGACATATTATCTTATTGGATCTTGAATAGATACCCCCGGTGTGGATTAATATATTGAGTGAGTGGCACCCCCGTCCAAACAATTGGAAAACCCAGGTACCAGGGACTAACCCCCCCCCCCCCCACCGACTAATTTGCTTGGGACCGGTCAGTTGATCCCGTGGATTGTGTTGGGGTGTTGAGTCCTGAGCTTGATAGGCTCGAGACTGACATAGGAGTACCCTGGTGGGTGGGGTAATGTGCCCGATATGTTTGTTCTATGAATGTAAGGGTTATAACTATCCGCTACAAACAGAGATCCTCCCTAAGATCTAACAGACTGTGGGCTATTAGACACAATGACATACTTCACTTCAATAGTTACTATATCTATCCTATTTTCTTTGATTTATATTTTGCCTATAGTTTTTGCCCTGAACTTATATGGCCACATTGAAATCATGCTATTCCATCTGGTTTGTGTTTAGTTGGACCATCATTTATTTTTCAACAGGACAATGACCCCAAACCCACCTCCAGGCTGTGTAAGGGCTATTTGACCAAGAAGGAGAGTGATGGGGTGCTGCGCCAGATGACCTGGCCTCCATAGTCACCGGACCTGAACCCAATTGAGATGGTTTGGGGGTGAGCTGGACCGCAGAGTGAAGGCAAAAAGGGCCAACAAGTGCTAAGCATCTCTGGGAACTCCTTCAAGACTGTTGGAAGACCATTTCAGGTGACTACCTCTTGAAGCTCATCAAGAGAATGAGTGTGCAAAGCAGTAATCAAAGGAAAAGGTGGCTAGAACCTAGAATATGACATATTTTCCCACTTTTTTGTTATGTATATAATTTCACATGTATTAATTCATAGTTTTGATGCCTTCAGTGTGAATCTACAATTTTCATAGTCATGAAAATAAAGAAAACTCTGAATGAGAAGGTGTGTCCAAACTTTGTCTGTACTGTTTGTGTATATATATATATATATATAGTAAAACTGCATGTTACTACTTATGAGGTTTGCAAATTGTTTTAACATATTTAAAGCACCACTCCAGGCTCATATGGTAGACTGGGTGCTGTAGTCTCGTAAGTCCTATTTAAGCCCGAGACATCACTGGAGTTGTGCTTTTAAAGGGCACTCCACTGCCTCAGCGTTTGGAACATTTTGTCCCGGCCACGCCCCCTCCATGCAAGTCTATGGGAGGGGGCGTGACAGCTGACACAACTTGCATTGAGGTGGTGTGGCTTGACATCATGACCCCCCGCAGCCAGCATTTGGAACAAAATGTTCCGAACGTTGGGGCAGTAGAGTACCCTTTTAAGCATATCCCATCTAATTATGATTACCAGACAGTGTGCAACAACAACTATTTCATCATTCCCGCTTGCCACATTAAAAACTCACATTTATAATCTACATGGATCAGTTAGCTATTTAGCCTTTTTCTATCTATTAGGCTAGGTTCAGACTATGGAATCTCCGGGCAGAAAATTTTCGCCCGGAGATTCCGAGTGCGGCCAGCGCAGGACACTGCAGTCTCCAATAGATTGCAATGTGTTCCGCGTGAATTTCCGCCTGAAGAAAGAGCAACACCTTCAGGCGAAAATTTCCAAGCGGATTTTCCGCTTCACAAATTCCGAAGTGTGAATTTGTGAACGGAAAACCATTCACTATACAGTACATTTTAGCAAGCGGAATTTCCGCCTGCAATTTCAAAGCAGAATTGCAGGCGGAAATTCCGTAGTCTGAACCTAGCCTTAGTATATTTACTATACCACTAAATCATATCTGTTGATTAGTGTGGATCAGCTGATCTTGCTGCTCAGCTTAGGGCTTCTTTGGAGAAGAGTCCAGGATTGTTTAGTCTCTCCTTAGGATTTGTTCACACAGGTTGTTTAATTTTCTGTAACGCCCCTAATTACCATTGCAATTTTTACTTGATTTTGGAAAATAAGGGCTGTAGGTAGCAACAGTACCCTAGTACAGGCCTTGGGCTGCCATGACAACGGATCAGCTCCCCATGAGCGCATTGCAGGACTTGATCTAACCCCTGAACCACAAACATGTGTAGTGTTTAAATGACACTAAGTATTGCTTTTTTTGTTGATTTTTGTGTAGTCCTCGTTCCTGTATCTTGTAGTTGTTGTTTATCCAAGTGATCTTGTTGCTTCCTCGTTCTGAACTGCTTAGCCTTGGCTTTCGTCCCTGGGTCCTAAACTCCACCTGTTTGTGTTAGGGTCAGTTTTGGAGAGTAGTGATTTCATAGTTTCAGGAACAGTGAGGGTCGGTGTTCAGGGAATGCTAGCCATGATCCACCTGCTTTAATTCCTGACTACTCTCTTATAATCATCATTTATATGTACCATTATCTCCTTACAATGATAGCCAAGTACCTAATGAAGGATCCCAGGTCTGCCACTTTTTGTTTTCCCTTTATTAGGTCATAATAGATTGCCTGCCAGTTTTACAATATACTACAGTATAGCTGTTTATTATTATTAAAGCACTTGGAATGTGTAGGATTCCCTCACTACAAGTAAAGCATTTTTCAAATGAAAATATTTATTTTTTTAAACTCCAGCTGATCTAATATGGATGGCCTATCCTGAGAATAGGCTGTCAATTTTATAAGGCTAGCTAACCCATTTCCAAAGGGAAAACGACAGCTGATTTGCCTACACTTAACCCAATACACAGGGTTATAGTATGGGTGGACCGGATTAAAATCATGTATTACTCACCTGGATCTGTGGTCCAGTTCTGATATGCCCACCTACCTCATAAATATTCATATAGGGGAGATTAAAAAATGTAGAGCGGAAAACTTGACCAGTTGGCCATAGCAACCAATCATAGATAAAGAAAGGGAGATGAATCTCGCTGCAACAAGAAGTATATATGGGTAAATTTATTGCACACAAAAGGATCCACACAACGGGTTTCAGGCCTGACGAAAAAGCCGGACTGGCTTTGAAACGCGTTGCGTGAATCTTTTGTGTGCAATAAATTTACCCATATATACTTCTTGTGGCAGCGTGATTCATCTCCCTTTCTTGGATCTCCTTTTATCTATATTTGCGTCTGGATGCTGGGTGCCGCAGCAGCCGCGATTACAGGATTCCTGATCAAGCGCATTGAATGTTGTCCCTCCATTCGCACAACTCGCATAGGTGAGTGCGTTTTGACTGGGCTCTTCACCATCTCATCCATCAGGGGCGCACAACCTGTTCTCTTTTGTATTATATAGCAACCAATCAGATCAGTTATTTTTCTAAAATGAAAGAAGCGATCTGATTTGTTGCTATGGGCAACTGGTCAACTTTTCGTCTGCACTGGTTTAAATAAATCTCCCCCATAGTCTGTACCTATGTGAGCCCATGTAGGCATGCATGTGTGAGCAGAGAGAATGGAGGCATGGATCCCAGAACCATGGCTCCTGCTTCCATTGCACAAAGGGGGGTTAATGAACATATTCGCAATCGGGGCTAATATAGTACGTCTCTGGGACTGTACCATGGATATGGATGAGTAATCCATGATTTTAATCCAATTCACTGGCACTATAACCCTGTTTAGTGCAGGTGAACCAGCTGTCTCTTTACCTTTAAGCTATTTAACCATAGATGCATATTGAAAAATATTCAATACAAACTATGTTCCACTGGGTGCTGTTTAAGGCACCAAATTCTTTCATAAAAGCTGTGTTTTTGGTGCTTCTTGGAAGGAACTAGTATGTTATAAGATCAACAATACAGTTTAGTACTGATAAAAACATGGTATGCCAAACTATTCCAAATCAAAGACCAAAATAAACCTTGATAATGTCTCCACTACTATTCATAACAACAACAAGTTCCGGTTCATGGAAGACATGGCTTCCCAAAGCTGCCGATACAATTTTCCATACTAGGAGGAATTTTTAGGAATCCTGAAATTTTATTAATGGAATATTGTTCACATCAGCAAATGATGTACATAAATTAGACTGCCATAAAAACAGTGTTAAAATAAATATTGTGGATTAGATATTAAAGTGTTCAGATTATTGAAAAATAAAGGATCGTCCTGCACTTTGAGTTGCGAATAAAAAATCTTTGCTTTATTTAGAAATCCTCAGACAAGAGTCACAACAGAGCTAGCCGTCTAAGGCTGGGTTCACACTACGTTTTTGCCATACTGTTTTCAATCCGTTTTTCTAAAGAAAACCTTATGGCAAAAAAACGGATGGAACAGTATGGAAAAAAGTAAACCGTATGCGTTTTTAAACAGTATACTGTTTTTAAAAGTGCATACAGTTCCGTCAGTTTTTATAGAAAAAAAAAACCATACGTTTTTGAAAAATTTGTCCATTTTTAATGGGAGGGGTCTTGGGTGGGGACTTTTGGATTCAAATGCGCATGTGCAAAGTAAAAACTTATACATTTTTCCCGTATGGAACCGTATACATGTGCGTTTCCCATTGACGTCCATGTTAAAAAAAAACGTATGCGGTTGCAGTACGGTTTTTAAACCGGAGTCAAAACCGTGGTTGACCACAATTTTGTCTCCGGTTTAAAAACCGTACTGCAACCGAATATGTTTTTTTTTTTTAACATGGACGTCAATGGGAAACGCACATGTATAAGGTTCCATACGGGAAAAACGTACACGTTTTTACTTTGCACATGCGCATTTGAATCCTAAAAGTCCCCACCCAAGACCCCTCCCATTAAAAATGGACAAAATTTTCAAAAACGTATGTTTTTTTTTTCTATAAAAACTGACGGAACTGTATGCACTTTTAAAGACAGTATACTGTTTAAAAACTCATACGGTTTACTTTTTTCCATACTGTTCCTTCTGTTTTTTTGCCATACGGTTTTCTCTAGAAAAACGGATTGAAAACAGTATGGCAAAAACGTAGTGTGAACCCAGCCTTAGACGGCTAGCTCTGTTGTGACTCTTGTCTGAGGATTTCTAAATAAAGCAAAGATTTTTTATTCGCAACTCAAAGTGCTGGACGATCCTTTATTTTTCAATAATCTGAACACTTTAATATCTAATCCACAATATTTATTTTAACACTGTTTTTATGGCAGTCTAATTTATGTACATCATTTACTGATGTGAACAATATTCCATTAATAAAATTTCAGGATTCCTAAAAATTCCTCCTAGTATGGAAAATTGTATCGGCAGCTTTGGGAAGCCATGTCTTCCATGAACCGGAACTTGTTGTTGTTATGAATAGTAGTGGAGACATTATCAAGGTTTATTTTGGTCTTTGATTTGGAATAGTTTGGCATACCATGTTTTTATCAGTACTAAACTGTATTGTTGATCTTATAACATACTAGTTCCTTCCAAGAAACACCAAAAACACAGCTTTTATGAAAGAATTTGGTGCCTTAAACAGCACCCAGTGGAACATAGTTTGTATTGAATATTTTTCAATATGCATCTATGGTTAAATAGCTTAAAGGTAAAGAGACAGCTGGTTCACCTGCACTAAACAGGGTTATAGTGCCAGTGAATTGGATTAAAATCATGGATTACTCATCCATATCCATGGTACAGTCCCAGAGACGTACTATATTAGCCCCGATTGCGAATATGTTCATTAACCCCCCTTTGTGCAATGGAAGCAGGAGCCATGGTTCTGGGATCCATGCCTCCATTCTCTCTGCTCACACATGCATGCCTACATGGGCTCACATAGGTACAGACTATGGGGGAGATTTATTTAAACCAGTGCAGAGGAAAAGTTGACCAGTTGCCCATAGCAACCAATCAGATCGCTTCTTTCATTTTAGAAAAATAACTGATCTGATTGGTTGCTATATAATGCAAAAGAGAACAGGTTGTGCGCCCCGTGATGGATGAGATGGTGAAGAGCCCAGTCAAAACGCACTCACCTATGCGAGTTGTGCGAATGGAGGGACAACATTCAATGCGCTTGATCAGGAATCCTGTAATCGCGGCTGCTGCGGCACCCAGCCTCCAGACGCAAATATAGATAAAAGGAGATCCAAGAAAGGGAGATGAATCGTGCTGCCACAAGAAGTATATATGGGTAAATTTATTTACGGTTTACTTTTTTCCATACTGTTCCATCCGTTTTTTTGCCATATGGTTTTCTTTAGAAAAACGGATTGAAAACAGTATGGCAAAAACGTAGTGCGAACCCAGCCTTAGAAGGCTAGCTCTGTTGTGACTCGTCTGAGGATTTCTAAATAAAGAAAAGATTTTTTATTCGCAACTCAAAGTGCAGGACGATCCTTTATTTTTCTACGTTCATACCTGGTGAGGGCGGGATTGGCACGCCCGTGCACAGGTGTTGAAACTACTCAGACTGGTGGTGAGTGGTGTGAAACCTCATCTAAATCTGATCAGATTATAATTTTAAATTATTACAACCCTGCATCCCCCTAAAACAGTGGTTCTTAACCTGGGTTCGATCGAACCCCAGGTGTTCTGTGAGTCAGTCCCGGGTGTTCGGCGGGGGAGGTCACAAAAGGACAGGCAAACCAAGCAATTGCTTGGGGCCCCGAGCAGAGCCGGTGTTTGCCTGTCCTGTAGTGACGGGGCAATTTTCCCCTTCACTATTAACTCCCTGCGGCCCTGCGTTAAGTTTAAAAACGCAGGGCCGCCGGGACATGGCGCACGGGCGCCCATGAGAACAACTGTGCCGAGGACCAGAGGATAGAGAAGGAGGAAGATGCGCGCTGGCCAGCTTGGTAAGTGACCAGCGGCACGTCATCTTCGGTGCTCCGACCACCGGTCCCGAGACCTATTGCTATAGCCGGAGCGGTGGTCGGAGCACTGAAGTGGGCAGTACACAGGCATACAGCCTCCAGCCATACACTGTATATGGCTGGAGGCTGTATGTCTGTGAGGGAACCTTGCCTACATCAGTGATCTTCAACCTGTGGACCTCCAGATGTTGCAAAACTACAACTCCCAGCATGCCCGGACAACCGTTGGCTGTCCAGGCATGCTGGGAGTTGTAGTTTTGCAACATCTGGAGGTCTGCAGGTTGAAGACCACTGGCCTACATAATGTGGGGGGACACTGCCTGCCTAATGTGGGGGGAACACTGCCTGCCTAATGACATGAGAGTGGCACTTGCCAATGTAAAGCTGCACATTTCTGAACTGGTCTCTGAAAGACAACAGCAGAAGTCACACTGATTTGCAGTAAATATTCATTAGGTTTTTGTGTGAAAATCATGTTTTCATGGTTTTGTTCTTCGTTCTTAATGGTTTTGTTCATTTTGTGCATATATACTTAAATATATACCTCCTATGTTTTGAATTTGAAAAAAATCATATTTTATTTTTCCAATTAAGAGGGGATCGGTGAATGCGCATATGAAACTGGTGGGGTTCAGTACCTCCAACAAGGTTAAGAACCACTGACCTAGAATATGGTCAGATGTGTATCCTATAGATGAAATACACAATTTATTTGAAGAATAAACCGCTCACGAACAGCGGCCAGTGAAAAAGTTGATGCCTTCAGCTATTGTAGAACTATGTACATGGATGGCATTTTGGACTTCAGCCAGCAAGAGACTATTCAAGTTATTTTTCCAGTCAGGGCATACATGGGAAACGGTCATATTAAAATAGAAGATTGTTTATCAGATCTAATTGTAGTTCATGAAAGTTCATTTTCTCACATATCAGGATGGTAAGTAAATCTGGTCTTTCACAGCGCCAGCCGCCAATTCCTAGTAAGTGGGTTCTCTATGGTAGACAAGAGTTTCCTACCGTGCCTCCTACCAATTGCTAGCACTGCTGCCACAAGGGTAACAGCGATTGCCGATCATTTTTGGCATATAGCTATGATGTGCTTACAATGTTCAAAGTCTTTTATGAGAGGACTTCTTTAAAGCAGAGGTCCCCAACCCAGTCCGCAAGGTGCATCAACAGTCCAGGATTTGTTTTCCCTGTTCTACTCAAGTAATTGAAAAAAAAATATGGAGGAATGGGGTGAAGGCCACCGCTTTGAGGCCAAGTTTCCACTTGGTTTTTTTTCTGGCAGTTTTTGGAAAACTGCCACTGTAGTTTTTGAGCCAAAGTCAGAAGTGGATCCATAAGGGAAGAGAAGTGTAAGTTCTTCCTTTATATGTCCTATTCCTTATGGATCCACTTCTGGCTTTGGCTCAAAAGCTGCAGTGGCAGATCTCCAAAAACTGCCAGAAAAAATCCAAGTGGAAACTTAGCCTTAAATTTTTTCTTTTAAATCAACTGGTGGCAGAAAGTTAAACATATTTGTAAATTACTTCTATTAAAAAATCTTAATCCTTTCTGTACTTATTAGCTGCTGAATACTACAGAGGAAATTCTTTTCTTTTTGGAATGCTCTCTGATGACATCACGAGCACAGTTCTCTCTGCTGACGTTATTATAATAATAATAATAACACTTTATTTATTGTTGTCCTTAGTGGGATTTGAACCCCTTAGCATACATCTGGTTTTCACCGGAGTACCCCTGTAAGGGAACCAGTGATTCCTTTAATGCTGCTTGAACCATAAGTCATCAGGACCATCCCTGGCAGCTTTTTCCTAGCCCCACCAGCCTTGCTTGATTGATCCCGGAATCTAAACAGTTTAATACATAAATACTAAATTGACTGTACTTTAAAACGCCTAATAAATTACTGAACCAGAAAACTATATATCCTAAACACTGCTTCCCCTCCTCCTATCCGGTGCTGCTGTCAGATAGGAGACCTGACAGATCGACTTTTACAGTAAATCTGTTTCATTCCAGATGCCCTTTAAGCCAACCCTGTTGCTCATTGCTATGGCCCAAAGCACACGATACAAGGCCATATCTGGAGAGTGTAAACCTGTTCACAATTTAGGTGATAGTCTACAAGATGTGACCAGATACTATATAAAGACTGAGTAGATCAAAGCTTAAATAAAACACGCCAGCTACTCATGATCTGCAATCCTTTATTGAAAGATTCAAGATCATTTATTTATGTCAGGTAGACGTCATTTCTAATGCATTACGGGCTCCATAAACAGCAGTTCTTAGAATTAATGCAATATTAACATAAAAGATCAAGATTCAATTATCCTAATGCACACACATACAGAATCACTGATATGGCTGTGGGTACTAGAAGGTACATTTATGATTCTCGGTATAATAAATCATCTTATGGATAAAACAAGGATGTTACAAATCAACAAAAGAAAAAACACGGGAGAAGACACATGGGGAAGAACTTATGGAGGGTCTGGGTGTGTTAATAGCTTTATTTCAAAGAAGTGTGAAGGGAGAGGGTTTGTAACCCACTTTCCTAGTGTACAGAAGGGTTAACCATTTGCCTGTAGGCTTTATTATATATTCTATAGAGGTAGGTTATGTGGATTCTTCTCCCCATGATTAGTATGTTTATACAGCTTGCTGTACCCCTTTCATATAAACAGCAGGTTTTTTTTCTGGTCAGTCCAGCAATGCAGTAACATCCTGAATAGTGGCAATGTTGTCATAATGGCTTCAGATTTCATAGAAGTAGCTTTATCTAACATGCAAAAACCACACACCTTTATAATATCCAGCAGTGCTGCTTTAGCTTATTTTAAAATGTTCTATAAGAATAGGAATGGATGTTCAATTCTATACCATGGGCAAGTCAAATCCAGTCATGTGAGACAACACATGGCTGCATTGGCCATAGTCCTTAGAAGGGTCATGATCACAGTAAGGGTAAGGTCACACATGCCGTACTTTTCTGCATATTTTGCTGCTGCATACTTTCCTACTCATTGAAAATCAATAGGTAGCAGCAAAATACGGCATGTGTGACCTTACTCTAAATTAGTGCTGGGCGGTACATGAACCCACATCTGGGAACTAATCAAATGTGACCCACAAGCGCTGTTCTGCGCACCCCCCCATATGCGCTGCACTGTCCCCATCGGGGTAAATGCAAGCGCTGCCCTCCTCGTCCTCCTGTTTGTTGCAGCCGCCGGCGCTGACACACTATACTGTGCGCTGTATCCCTATGCCCGGGCTGCAAAAGATAAACTTTAACTCACCTTCCCCGTCGGTCCGGACCTGCTTCCTGGGGACGTGAACATCTGAGAGCCGTCAGCCTATCACCAGCCGCAGCGATGTTCCGCCTCGGCTGGTGATAGGTAGAGCCCACTGTCATGTAAGAAGCCGGCTTCTTACATGACAGTGGGCTCAGCCTATCACTGGCCAAGGCGGAACATCGCTGCGGCCGGTGATAGGCTGACGGCTCTCAGACGTTCTCGTCCCCAGGAAGAGCTTGAGGCTAACGTGGGAAGGGAAGTTAAAGTTTATTTCGTTTATCTTTTGCAGCCCAGGCATAGGAATACAGCGCACAGATAGTGTGTCAGCGCCGGCGGCTGCAACAAACAGGAGGACGAGGAGGGCAGCGCTTGCAGGTGATATGTGAGTATTTAGCCCGATGGGGACAGCGCAGCACTGGGCGGCTTCAATAGCAGCACAGAGACAAGACTAACTCCATATTAAAGACATTTATGACTCTCCATCTTATGTGGTAGATTTGAAAAAAAATCTGCAATAGTGAATGTGCATTCATTAAATATGTTCCAGTGAAATCCATTTTATTGTTGTGGGTCAATGGCTAGTGAGGAAGCCACAAATACTTAGCAACACTGACAAAAAGCAACTCATTGACTGACAGTCTTTTTTGGCATAACTGCTGGGGTAGTTAAAAGAACCCAGGCCTGGCAGGGCTTTACCCCCTCATAGACATCCTTTAAATGTTGATCTATAATAAGGAAGCATAACCTTTAAACATTAATTCTCTCACTGAAGCAGATTGTACAATTTGATCAGTCTGAGCTCTACCATTCTCCAGAATGAAGAGCCAGTGCACTTCTACTTGCACCACCAACTTTGTCTTCTGCATTGTACAAGATGTCATCTCCATCTTGACTGTACCCGCCTTCTTCCTATCCAAGGCCGTATTTAATAAAGTATAAGATGGTTCTCACCTACTAAGTTCATTGTGTAGTCTGAGGTCAAAGGCAGAGGCAAGTCTCCTGTTAGTAAGTTCACCTGGTCATGGTAAGATGGGCTCACGTAAATCGGATAAAAAATATGCACTAAAAACCTTTAAATGTATAGGTATAGTGCATGTAGTAGTAATGCAATATATAATAATATCATGCTTGAGACTATCTTAGCACCCACAGGGAGCTGCTGAGCCTTTGTTAGCACCAATTAACCCACACATCACCCATTCACTGTAGTGGGACAGTCCTAGTAACAATTTGTAATACCGAAAAAAAAGACAATCCCATCTAAATCAGGCTTTTACTCTGCAGTGTTGACCCAGAGGAAGATATAAAAAAAGAAAACACACAAGTAGTAAATATTCATCATGGCAATCATAACATTTATGTGAAACCTTTCCTTTAAAACTCCACCATTTCATAATTGTGTCACTTTGTTTATGTTGCTTTGTGCCACCCCTATACTGGTCCACTGTGGATAAAAACAAAACACTATACTCCCCTCTATACATACAGTATCATGCTGTATATCAATCTATATATACCGTATTTATCGGGGTATACCACACACCGGCCTATAACACGCACCCTCATTTTACCAAGGATATTTGGGTAAAAAAAAGTTTATTACCCAAATATCCTTGGTAAAATAATTGTGTGTGTGCATGCGTATACCCCTGATACACTGTTTCTGACCCCGCAGAAGCCCCCAGGAAAGGCAGGGGGAGAGGGGCTGTCGCTGCCAGCTTCTCTCCCCCTGCCTTTCCTGGTGTCTAGAGCCCTGCTGCCACCGCTTCTCTCCCCCTGGCTATCGGCACAGCTGCCCCTTCTCTCCCCCTAGCTATTGGCGCCGCTGCCCCATTGCCTCCCCCATCCCCGGTTTTATAATTACCTGTTGCCGGGGTCGGATCCGCTCTGCTTCTGGCTCCGGTGTGGCATCCCCTGCATCGCTGCTATGCGATGCGAGATGCAATGACGAGTGACGTCTTCAACGTGATGTCACTCATCATTGCATCGCACAGCGCATAGCAATGATGCAGGGGACGCCACACCGGAGCCAGAAGCAGTGCGGACTCGACCCCGGCAACAGGTAATTATAAAACCGGGGATGAGGGAAGCAATGGGGCAACAGTGCCGGCATAGGGGAAGCGGCGCCGATAGCCAGGGGGAGAGAAGCAGCGGCAGCAGGGCTCTAGACCCCAGAAAAGGCAGGGGGAGAGAAGCGGGCAGCGACGGCCTCTCTCCCCCCTGCCTTTCCTGGGGGCTTGTGCAGGGTCAGAAAAACCGGGGATGGGGGGAGGCAATGGGGCAGCGGCGCCGGCAGTTTCTGGACCCCAGGACAGGCAGGGGCAGAGAATTGGGCAGAGACGGCAGGTCTCTGCACCTGCAAAAGCCGCTGCAGTTCATTGATTTAAAGTGCCGCTTTAAATCATTGAACTGCAGCAGCTTATCGGCGTATAACATGCAGATAGACTTTAGGCTAAAAATACGCCGATAAATACGGTATATAAAACTCAATGTGTGTGTTGTATGTTCCAGCATCACGTCCAAACAGCTGAAGATATTAACATGAAACTTGGCACACGTTACTTATATATCAACAACAAATATGGGATAGGTGAGTTAACCCTTACTCACCCCCATTTGCCAGGGTCGGGGTTTTTGTTTAAAGTCCCATACAAGTCTATGGGAATTATATGTTACTGCATAACTTCCAAACGGCTGGAGATATTTCAATAATACTTGGTCACATGTTACTTATATGTCGACTTAAAATATACAATAGTTAATTAAAACGTTAACTACCCCCACTTGTGAGGGTCGGGGTTTTTGTTTAAAGTCCCATGCAAATCAATGGGAAATGTATGTTCCCACATAACTTCTGTACGGCTGGAGATATTTCAATAATACCTAGTACACATATTACTTTTATGTCAAATAAAAAGAAATGATAGTTAAATTAATCCTTACCTACACCTTCATATAAAAGATGGGTTTTTGTTTCAAGTCCCATGCAAGTATATGGGACTTCCAGTACCTTACTTTTATTCTCTACCCTTTTTGTGTATCGGTCTGGCTTGCAAATAACGCCCAGTCCAACAAAGCCAAGTCCCCTTCTATTTTCAGCTTACAATTTCTTCATCACAAATCGGTCCCACCTGAGGACGGGCTATGGGGATGGGCTATGAAGTCAAAAGCTTCCTCCTTTGTTTATTTTCCTCCCCAACAAGGATTAGGAAGGAAAACCGGGCAACTATAAATGTGAGTTTTCCAAAATAAATATAGATAACTCTATGGTCCACTCTAGTCACACTTTTGGGTCTATGCCCAATTTATAGAGAGGTATTTATCAACAGTGTCCCGGTTAGACAATCCTTAACAATTCAAGTGCCAAAAAGGTCTGTCTAATACCATCACTATAAGTACAATAAGTAATACCTGAAGCTCTGCTTAAAACTTTGAAATTTAGCCCCTATGATCCTGCGTGAAAAGATCACAAATATGAAGTAGCTGAGCTCGGACCTTTGACAATCGTAAGTCACCTAAATCCCCATTGCTAAGATATTTCCATCAATACACATTTCTGATATTGCATTGTAAACAGAAGTTCAAACATAAAGGGGCTTCTGCAATAGGAATGTAGTGTCAAAAATTTCCAAGAAGTGAAATCTCTAAAGGGTCAGGCACTTTAAGTCATGAAGTCCTTTTACAAAAACTGGCGAGAGTCAGGGGACATGATCAGACATATGTGATCAATTTTGTGTATATAGTTTTCTAGTTTTTGTTAAAATTACACTTTATGAAGTATCGTGTAACTGAGGAATTACAGCATCCATCTACCACATAGAAACATAGTATGTGTCGGCAGATAAGAACCATTTGGCCCATCTAGTCTGCCCAATAATCGGAATACTATGAATAGTCCCTGGCCCTATCTTACATGAAGGATAGCCTTATGCTTATCCCATGCATGCTTAAACTCCTTCACTGTATTTGCAGCTACCACTTCTGCAGGAAGGCTATTCCATGCATCCACTACTCTCTCAGTAAAGTTATACTTCCTGATATTAGTTTTAAACCTTTGCCCCTCTAATTTATAACTATGTCCTCTTGTGGTAGTTTTTCTTCTTTTAAATATGCTCTCCTCCTTTACCATGTTGATTCCCTTTATGTATTTAAAAGTCTCTATCATATCCCCTCTGTCTCTTATTTCTTCCAAGCTATACATGTTAAGGTCCTTCGACCTTTCCTGGTAAGTTTTATCCTGCAATCCATGTACTAGTTTAGTAGCTCTTCTCTGAACTCTCTCTAGAGTATCTATATCCTTTTGGAGATACAGCCTCCAGTACTGCGCACATTACTCCAAGTGAGGTCTCACCAGTGTTCTGTACAGCGGCATGAGCACTTCTCTCTTTCTACTGCTTATACCTCTCCCTATACATCCAAGCATTCTGCTAGTGTTTCCTGCTGCTCTATTACATTGTCTTCCTACCTTTAAGTCTTCTGAAATAATTACTCCTAAATCCCTTTCCTCAGATACTGAGGTCAGGGCTGTGTCAAATAATCTATATTCTGCCTGAGGGTTTTTATGCCCCAGGAGCATTATCTTGCACGTATCCACATTAAATTACAGTGTCCAGAGTTCTGACCATTCCTCTAGTTTGCCTAAATCCTTTTCCATTTGGCAGATCCCTCCAGGAACATCAACCCTGTTACATATCTGTGTGTCATCAGAAAAAAGACATACCTTACCATCGAGACCTTCTGTAATATCACTAATGAAGATATTAAACAAAATTGGTCCCAGTACAGATCCCTGAGGTCCCCACTGGTGACAAGACCTTGCTCTGAATATTCTCCATTGACTACAACCCTCTGTTGTCTGTCATTCAGCCACTGCCTAATCCACTCAACAATATTGGAGTCCAAGCTCAATGACTGTAGTTTATTGATAAGTCTTCTGTGTGGGACAGTGTGAAAAAGCTTACTAAAATCTAGATAGTCGATGTCTACTGTCCCTCCG
This sequence comes from Hyla sarda, assembly GCF_029499605.1. Lineage (NCBI taxonomy): Eukaryota > Metazoa > Chordata > Amphibia > Anura > Hylidae > Hyla > Hyla sarda. The sequence continues at coordinate 97,918,116 of NC_079190.1, forward strand.
CTATCTATTATTTTAGTCTCAAAGTTAAAAAATAAATAAAAACAGTAACATTTGTTTGACATGATCTCCCTGAAGTAAACCCATGTTTTTTTATCTTGCAATCCATGGGATTTTAGATGTTCCAAAATCCTATCCTTTAGTAGGGTTTCCATTAATTTCCCCACTATTGATGTCAGTAGAGATGAGCGAACTTCCCGGCTCGGCCGTTGCTGACTTTAGCCTGCATAAATTAGTTCAGATTTCAGGTGCTCCGGTGGGCTGGAAAAGGTGGATACAGTCCTAGGAGTGAGTCTCCAGCCCACCGGAGCACCTGAAAGCTGAACTCATTTATGCAGGCTAAAGTCAGCAAACGCCGAGCCGAGAAATTCGTAACGAATCGAATTACTGGAAGTTCGCTCATCTGTAGATGTCAGACTTACTTGTCTATAGTTGCAGCCAATTTAAAAAGATATTCCACTTTAAATCAATCTTTTTACATTTTCTTGGACTTCCATCAGTTTCCAAGTGTCCACAAATCGCCAAACAAGAAGAAAAGAAGATGGCTTTCCCTTTTAAAACTATAGTTTTCGAGCCGCATTCTTCTCTTATTTTCTTATATTATGTTTTTATGGCAATTTCCTAATATGCTTATATAAACAAGTGGCAAAGATTTTAGAGAGAAACTTTTTATACTATTATGCTATTGCAGGATTGTTACCGCATACCATTGTGGAATGGGTACAATCAGGTTGTCAAAGCTATGCTGCATATCAATAGTCATCCATAAATTATGAATACTTTCAAATAAATGTTCATAAAGTTGCTACAAATTCACAGTCTGAAGTTAAGAAACTAAATGTTTAGCTCTTTGTTAGTGTATCTTGGATTTTGCATAGAATACTAATGTAACGGAAACATGTCAAAAAGAGAATTTGTGAATTCATTAATGAGTAAAGTGCGTATGCGTTAAATGACATTATTTCATCAGACATTGTTATCTGAATCAGTCACATTAGTTTGTTCACAAAAATGAGCAAAAAGGTTATCCTGACTCTTACATAGTAGATATGCACAACAACTAAGGTAGAGCAGGTATCTGTTAAGTAGAAAGTGTTAAATACACCCGTGATTTTTTAACATACATAGCGTCTTTTGTGCAAATTGCACATACATTTTGGTTTGTTCACACAGTAAACCATAGAAACACACTGGCTCTGATGGCTACTTGCCATGCCCAGATAGACGTCATTCCCTTAGTCACAAATAGGAGATTCAGCTTTTTCTTCGGCAAGCACAATTTGATGGATGCTTACCGTCTGGCCGCATTCGAGGAACTTCATGCCCAAAGCAATCAAGCATTGCCACGTCTGTGTGAAAAATGGAAAATAAGTGTTAGAACCGAACAGAATTACGGCAATAACTATAATCCGTGACACTACAGGAGCTACCCAAGGATATAAGGGACAGATGCCCAAACAAGAAGGCAAATCTAACCAGGTAGATCCACTATCCAGTCACACACATTCCTAGAAAGATTCTACTGGCTAAAAGTCTAAAGTATTTTGTCCATCCCTTCAGCAGCATATGTAGTCTCTTATTTGACTGGGACTAGGCTGCAGTAACATAAACAAAATATATGCAGTTTCTAAACTGGAAAAACTAAAAAAAAAAAAAAAAAACATATGGTATTTTATTCAAATGCCGGACAACTCCTTAAAAAAAAAAAGGGGATTTGCAAGGACCACACTGAACGACAGGATAGGCCATTAAAGGGGTACTCCGCTGCTCAGAGTTTGGAACTGTTCTGAATGCTGGAGTCGGGAGCTTGTGACATCATAGCCCCGCCCCCTCATGACAGCTGCCACACACCCCCATAGACTTGCATTGAGGGGGCAGGGCGTGATGTCATGAGGGGGCGGGGTTATGACATCACAAGCTCCCGGCTTCAGCGTTCAGAACAGTTTGTTCCAAACGCTGAGCAGCGGAGTACCCCTTTAAAAGCAAACCAGTTAGATCCAACAAAAATGTTTTTAAATATATCACTCAGTACCTAATCCTGAGCATGTACATCTAATTGTTATGTGTCTAGCACCTTTATTTTTTTTATTACACTTAATTTAGCTCACTAGTCTGAATTCCTCTCAAAGGGAGGGGGCGTGGCCTCACAGTGCAGGTCTCCACCCCCCTCCCTCAGTATGCTGTCTGCTCACATCTCCCCTAACATTAGCAAAACTACAACTCCCAGCTTGTCCTCACTGACAGTAGCGGGACACAATCTGACAGTGGGAGGATTTTTCCTTCAGCTGAGAACCCTTTGCTCACAGCTGTCAATCAAGGAAGTGTGTCCATGACATAGGTGATGATGCATGGACACAGCAGGACTAGTATGTGTCCAAGCAGACGGGGGGGGGGCAGTTGTTTGGCTTTTTCAGTATGAAACACTGAAAATTTTCTAATGAAAGCAATAGTAAAACCTATTGGTTATACATGCTTTACATCATATCAAAAGTTTTTGTATCTGATAGTGCCCATTTTAGCTGTTCTGCGCCCTGCACTACACAGTGAAGAGGGCTGGAAGCACTCACTGTGCAGTTTATTGTATGGTGGTGGTGGTGCTGGATACTACACTTCAGCAACCAGTGAAGGCCCCCACCAATCAATATAATCCCAAGAATATCTAGGACATGCTTCATATGGCATGATTTAGTTTTAAAAAAAATATATCAAATTAATGAAATTTTTAACAAATTGTAACTTTATTCTCCATTGATTACACTAGTACCGTGGGTGGCACATGAAGCCAATAGTTATTTGAAGTCGTCCCTTGAACATTTACGTCATTACAGAGAATCGTATTGCAATCAAATTATGGAAATACATTTTCATCTTAGTCATCCACCACAACTTTAGTGCCAACCAATTAGACATTTTTTTAACTAGATGTTAGAATTGGTAAAGCTACAGATTGTCAGCATAAAGATCCTGTATTTAGCAGAGGACCATTCTATGGCTGCATTCACATAACGTTTCTTACATATGGGTATACCAGGGTTTTAAGTCCAGTCACAAAACCGAATATGGGCAAAAATGAGCCGACAAGAGTCACTATCTGATTCCGGTCGTCTCATTCAAATGAATGAGATGGGGGCCGGGTCCGGCAGCACCCAGTTTTCCCATCTCCCAGCCAGATCTGGTCCCAGTATGTAAGAAACATTATGTGCATGCAGCCTTAAATAGGTAGGGAATAAGAATAAATAAATAAATACTACTACAAAAGCACATGGCAGAATTGCATGCACTGACCCTCATCCATGCGATCTTTATATGAAGGCATACAGAGTATGGGCACAATGTTATAGATCTCTACAACACAGAACCATAACAGTGCATGAGTCCCCAAGTCCTGAAACAAGGCCCTTTTCACTCCAGGTGTGCAGTATACATTTGCCTTTTATTTTGGTGGTTTCCATCAGAAAATAAATTAATCAAAGTAAATTAAATTAATTAATTACATACTACAACAACAACATTTAGGAGTTACCTTCCAAGGGGAAAGCCCTGAAATAGAACCCCTCCCCCTAAAAAGTTAATTTATAATAAGGTCCATTTAAAATTGTGCAATACCAAATGTAACAGGTGTCACTGGTGAAATTAAAAGCACATTCACTTTTCACTGCTCAGGTGTTATCCGTGGTGCTGTCATCCAAATAAGATAATAAAAGCATGCACAGTGACCTTAACCCCTTAAGGACTCAGCCCATTTTGGCCTTAAGGACTCAGACAATTAAATTTTTTCGTTTTCATTTTTTCCTCCTCGCCTTCTAAAAATCATAACTCTTTTATATTTTCATCCACAGACTAGTATGAGGGCTTGTTTTTTGCGCGACCAGTTGTCCTTTGTAATGACATCACTCATTATATCATAAAATGTATGGTGCAACCAAAAAACACTATTTCTGTGGGGAAATTAAAACGAAAAACGCAATTTTGCTAATTTTGGAAGGTTTTGTTTTCACGCCGTACAATTTATGGTAAAAATGACGTGTGTTCTTTATTCTGAGGGTCAATACGATTAAAATGATACCCATTATTATATACTTTTATATTATTGTTGCGCTTAAAAAAAATCACAAACTTTTTAACCAAATTAGTACGTTTATAATCCCTTTATTTTGATGACCTCTAACTTTATTTTTCCGTATAAGTGGCGGTATGGGGGCTCATTTTTTGCGCCATGATCTGTACTTTTTTTTGATACCACATTTGCATATAAAAAACTTTTAATACATTTTTTATAATTTTATTTTTTTAATAAAATGTATTAAAAAAGTAGGAATTTTGGACTTTTTTTTTTTTCGTTCACGCCGTTCACCGTACGGGATCATTAACATTTTATTTTAATAGTTCGGACATTTACGCACGCGGCGATACCAAATATGTCTATAAAAAATGTTTTTTATGCTTTTTGGGGGTAAAATAGGAAAAAACGGACGTTTTACTTTTTTATTGGGGGAGGGGATTTTTCACTTTTTTTTTTACTTTTACATTTTTTTACATTTTTTTTTACACTTGAATAGTCCCCATAGGGGACTATTCATAGCAATACCATGATTGCTAATACTGATCTGTTCTATGTATAGGACATAGAACAGATCAGCATTATCGGTCATCTTCTGCTCTGGTCTGCTCGATCACAGACCAGAGCAGGAGACGCCGGGAGCCGGACGGAGGAAGGAGAGGGGACCTCCGTCCGGCGTTCTGAATGATCGGATCCCCGCAGCAGCGCTGCGGGCGATCCGATCGTTCATTTAAATCGCGAACTGCCGCAGATGCCGGGATCTGTATTGATCCTGGCACCTGAGGGGTTAATGGCGGACGCCCGCGAGATCGCGGGCGTCGGCCACTGCCGGCGGATCCCTGGCTGCGATCAGCAGCCGGGATCAGCCGCGCATGACACGGGCATCGCTCCGATGCCCACGGTTATGCACAGGACGTAAATGTACGTCCTGGTGCGTTAAGTACCACCTCACCAGGACGTACATTTACGTCCTGCGTCCTTAAGGGGTTAAAGGGATACTCCGGTGGAATTTTATTTTTTTTCTTAAATCAACTGGTGCCAACAAGTTAAACAGATTTTTTAATTACTTCTATTAAAAAAAAAATTCAGTACTTATGAGCTTCTGAAGTGGAGTTGTTCTTTTCTGTCTAAGTGCTCTCTGATGACACGTGTCTCGGGAACCGCCCAGTTTAGAAGCAAATCCCCATAGCAAACCTATTCTACTCTGTGCAGTTCCTGAGACAAGCAGAGATGTCAGCAGAGAGCACTGTTGCCAGACAGAAAACAACAACTCAACTTCAGCAGCTGATAATTATTGAAAGGATTAAGATTTTTTAATAGAAGTCATTTACAAATCTGTTTAACTTTCTGGAGCCAGTTGATATAAGAAAAAAAAGTTTTGCCTGGAATACCCCTTTAATCCTTCGAGTACTTATTAGCTGCTGAATACTACAGAGGAAATTCATTTCTTTTTGGAACTGTCCATTTTAGGAACGGTCCAGAGCAGCAAATGTTTGCTATGGGGATTTTCTTCTACATTGGACAGTTTCTAAAATGGACAGTGGTGTCAGCAGAAAGCACTGTGGACAGACAGAAAAGAAATCCAAAAAGAAAAGAATTTCCTCTGCAGTACACAGCAGCTGATAAGTACTGAAAGGATTAAGATTTTTTTAATAGAAGTAATTTACAAATCTGTTTATCTTTCCATCAGTTGATTTAAAAAAAAAAAAAAAAAAAAAAGGTGTTCACCGGAGTACCCCTTTAAGGCTGCTCATGATAGAATCTATATAGTGAGTTGCTTAGCAGTTTTAGTAGCATCTGCTGATTAAAATGGTTCACAATCTAGCCAGTCATATACTGACGTTTTGTCAGCCCAGCTGACTTTAGCCTCACTCCCTTGATAAAGACTTTTTGATCACTTTTCATATATTTTTTTTCTGACGATGTGGCCAAAAAACAGCATCTTTTGTGTTTAGTATTTTATTACGCCTAAGTGTTCACCATGTGGGATCATAAACAGTAATTTTAATAGGATGGATGACTGCGCATGAGGCAATACCAAATATATTTATAAATTTTTATATAATTATTTTTTGTGGGGGGGGGGGGGGGGTGGAGTAGTAAAATGGGAAAAAAGTGATTTTAATTTTCTTACAAGGGGAGGGGCTTTTACACTTTTTTAAGGCTCCATGGGGGGTCTTTTATGTGAAATCATTAGATTGCATTCACTGTACAATGCTATGCCAAAAGCATATGTGCGTAAAGTCCCAGGCAGCAAGGGGGTACACCCGATATCTGCAACATGTTAAACAATTTATCCCGGCTGTTGGCGTTAAACAAAAAAAAAATACATCTTTGAGCAAAGGGTGTTTGAGCTAAAATTTACAACAACTTTGTGCTAGGTTTATACCTCCCATGCTATACCTCTGCAAAGGCAGTTTCATTAAAGGGAAACTGACAAATTGTTCACCAGCACTAAACCCAATACACTGGGTAAAAGTATAGGTATACAAAGAGATATAACTTATTGAAATTGGTGCAGCCAGGGGAAAGCTTTTTTTAAATCAACTGGTTCCAAAAAGTTAAACAGATTTGTAAATGACTTCTATTAAAAAATCTTAATCCTTCTAGTACTTATTAGCTGCTGAATACTACAGAGGAAATTCTTTTCTTTTTGGAACACAGAGCTCTCTGCTGACATCACAAGCACAGTGCTCTCTGCTGACATATCTGTCCATTTTAAGAACTCTCCAGAGTAGGAGAAAATCCCCATTGCAAACATATGCTGCTCTGGACAGTTCCTAAAATGGACAGATATGTCAGCAGAGAGCACTGTGCTTGTGATGTCAGCAGAGAGCTCTGTGTTCCAAAAAGAAAAGAATTTCCTCTGTAGTATTCAGCAGTTAATAAGTACTGGAAGGATTAAGATTTTTAATAGAAGTAATTTACAAATCTGTTTAACTTTCTGGCTCAGTTGATTTAAAAAAAAAAAAAAAAAAAGTTTTCCATCGGAGTACCCCTTTAAGAAATTTAGCATTAAGTAATGGGGGCCATATTTTCTTTAGTGTGTCATTAAATCAAGAGAACAGTGGCCACTAAGTGTTCTTTGAAAATGAAGCGGTAGTGTTCTTGCTCCATTTACCGCACTGGGACTAAAAGATCACGCTCTACAATTACTGTCAGTCCTACAGACAATGAATGGAACAGTGGCCAAGAAAGAGCACTGCAACTCCATTCACATAGGGCAATTGGGGTACTCTGTTCTCTTGATTGGTGGAGGTGGGGGGGGGTCTGCATTTAGACCCCCAGCAATCACTCATTTATAACCTATTCTGTGATAAATGTGATTGGTAATATTATTGTCTCCATCACCATTGTATTTTCTTAAATAATAAAAAAGATGCCATAGGGTTGAAAGGTAAAGGGTCATATAATGAACTAGGGTTACCACACTTACCAAATATCCTACAAAGCATAGATAGGCAACGGACAAGATGGCTGCTCCAATATACAATGCTAGATAACCAAGAGCAGTCACATACACCACCACAAAGTATATGTTTATGCTGCATATTATTAGTATAAGGATACCACCCGCGATCTTCCACCCCCTGTAGTAAGAAAAGCAAAAGCAAATACACATTATAAGCATATGTATGGTTCAAGATGATGAAAAACAATATAAATTCTAACACTTAATAGGTACTTAGAGGGATTGTGTGGGATTAAAAAACATGGCACCACACCTGTGCATGGGTTGTGCTACTTTGTGCCCTTTAAAAGGAATCAGTCATGCAAAGAGCTGCAGACAATGGTAGATAGCTGGAGATAACACAAATAATAGCGGTCTGTCAGCCAATGGCTGTTTGTAAAGTTATGAAGTCATGTTTTTGAGTTGCAGCACAGACACTTCCTCCTTTCTCCACCCGTCCCTGTTCAGCTTCCAGCACCTAGGTATGAAAATAAATCATGCAGAGTGGAGAGGGGTGAGGGAAGTATTGAATGCATGCCAAGCTTGGAAGAAAAACATCATTTTATAACTTTGCAAACAGCGATAAGCTAAGAGACCGGTATCATTTTTTAAATCAAAGATGATGCTAGTTCTAGAAGAATACAGCCATGTTTTCACTCATCTCATACAACTGCTCTAAAGTAGTAAGGCCATCAATACTCAATCAGCAGAGGTCCAACTCAAAGTAACCCCAATGATCAGCTATTTGAGAAGGCTGCAATATTTGTTGAGCATCAAATTCTGTTTATGCTATGCAGGTAGAAAAAAAACTACTATTTGTTGGTCAGCTTCACAATATGTTCAAATATAAATTATAATATTGCACACTGAACATCACGATTTTTATACTTACAATCCATTTGCAAAGTCGTTCATCACAGACGGAAGACTAGTAAAGGTCAGTACTGGAATTAAAGCAAATGGAAGCTTAAAAAGAAAAGAAAAATAAATAAGTCAGCCCAATAAAAAAAACAAATACACCGAAACAATGACTAAGAGACACGGTTACATTTAGGTTATAGTGACAATTTTCCAGCACAGGCCACTACTCTTTGTAATTCTCTTGGACCTGCCTGTAGTTCACATCCGCAAGCACTAGCTGCGTCTGCTAGCATAGCATGAAGGAGCACCATTATGGGTTATACATTATTGATTTTATGGACAGATGAGTGTGGCAAAAAACTATTATTGAATCTTACTATTCATGTTGCAGTGAATGGCCACTTTATAGGATGGACTCACATCAAGTAGCAGGTTGGACCTCCTCTGGACTTCAGAACCAAAACAATTTATTGTGAGATTAATTCCAGTAGGTGTTCAAATCATTCAACAGGAATATAGGCTCATGAAGACAATCAATCCTGGACTATATTTTTCTGTTTTGAAGGTTTTGTTAAATAATTAAAGGGGTACTTCACTGGAAAACATATTTTTTTTTTAGATCAACTGGTGCCAGAAAGTTAAACAGATTTGTAAATTTTTCCATTAAAAAATATTTTTTCCTTCTAGTACTTATAAGCTTCTGTATGCTTCACAGGAAGTTCTTTTCTTTTTGAATTTCCTTTGTCTGACCACAAATGCTCTCTGCTGACACCTCTGTCCATGTCAGGAACTGTCCAGAGTAGGAGCAAATCCCCATGGCAAACCTCTCCTGCTCTGAACAGTTCCTGACATGGACAGAGGTGTCAGCAGAGAGCACTGTGGTCTGACAGAAAGAAAATTCAAAAAGAAACTTCCTCTGTCATATGTAGCAGCTGATAAAAACTGGAAGGGTTAAGATGTTTTCATAGAAGCAATTTGTAAATCTGTTTAACTTTGTCATCAGTTCATTAACATAAAAAATGTTTTCCACTGGAGTACCCCTTTAATAATGTGTCTTGTTTTTCTTTCTGTGTCTGCACATCCCTTTCTGCCTCTTGTTTTTTAATTCCTTGCTTATCTCCTTTTTCCTTCTTCTGCTCATCTACCTTCCTTTCTTCTAGTCTCCCTTTAGTAGACACTGATTTGGTTGTGTGGGTAAATGCTTCTGATGCATTTAGGTACCTGGTTTTGTTTTATGTAGCATTTTTCCATGTTCCTTTATTGCTACTATGCACCTTCTATATGATGGATTGTCCCAAAAAAATAAAGAATTATGTAAAAGAAAAATAAAGACTGGAGAGGAACTTTTGTTTATAAAGTTTACTTATGATTACTAACTGGTCCACCAATTACCGTAATGATTTCTAGAGGTTTAAGAACATTTTTTAAAGAAAATTTTAGCCAGAAAAGTAAAATAATTTGATCAGTAATTTATCTGAGAGGATCATTTGAGGTTATACCTGTGGCTATACCAAACAAGTATTATGCCAAATATATTTTCATATAAGAATCCTTAACTTTTTAGAATGTTGGAACATATAATTTAGTATGAGATTACAACACGATGTAGCAGATGTCATCTCACCTGTAGACTCATAAGAACATTGAGGAAGTCATTCATGCCAGTTAGGTGCTCAACATCTTGGAAGACCGCAACAAGTAAAGTGGGAATAATTGCAACAGATCGAGTAAGGACAACCCTGGCAAAGCGGGACCACTTCAGGTTCAGGAAACCCTATAAAACAAAAAGCAGCAACATTCAATAATAAAGCTATTAACCCCTTCAGGACCAAGCCCATTTTGGCCTTAAGGACCAGAGCGTTTTTTGCACATCTGACCACTGTCACTTTAAACATTAATAACCCTGGAATGCTTTTAGTTATCATTCTGATTCCGAGATTGTTTTTTCGTGACATATTCTACTTTAACGTGGTGGTAAAATTTTATGGTAACTTGCATCCTTTCCTTGTGAAAAATCCTAAAATTTGATGAAAAATTTGAAAATTTTGCATTTTTCTAACTTTGAAGCTCTCTGCTTGTAAGGAAAATGTATATTACAAATAAAAAAATTTTTTATTCACATATACAATATGTCTACTTTATGTCTGCATCATAAAAGTGACGAGTTTTTACTTTTGGAAGACACCAGAGGGCTTCAAAGTTCAGCAGCAATTTTCCAATTTTTCACAAAATTTTCAAACTCACTATTTTTCAGGGACCAGTTCAGGTTTGAAGTGGATTTGAAGGGTCTTCATATTAGAAATACCCCACAAAAGACCCCATTATAAAAACTGCACCCCCCAAAGTATTCAAAATGACATTCAGTCATCATTTTAACCCTTTAGGTGTTTCACAGGAATAGAAGCAAAGTGAAGGAGAAAATTCACAATCTTCATTTTTTACACTCGCATGTTCTTGTAGACCCAATTTTTGAATTTTTACAAGGGGTAAAAGGAGAAAATTTATACTTATATTTGTAGCCCAATTTCTCTCGAGTAAGCACATACCTCATATGTCTATGTAAAGTGTTCGGCGGGCGCAGTAGAGGGCTCAGAAGGGAAAGAGCGACAAGGGGATTTTGGAGAGTACGTTTTTCTGAAATGGTTTTTGGGGGGCATGTTGCATTTAGGAAGCCCCTATGGTGCCAGAACAGCAAAAAACCCTCACATGGCATACCATTTTGGAAACTAGACCCCTTGAGGAACATAACAAGGAATAAAGTGAGCCTTAATACCCCACAGGTGTTTCACGACTTTTGCATATGTAAAAAAAAAAATATTTTTTTTCACTAAAATGTGTGTTTCCCCCCAAATTTCAAATTTTTCCAAGGGTTAATAGCAGGAAATACCCCCCAATATTTGTAACCCCTTCTCTTCTGAATATGGAGGTACCCCATAAGTTAACCTGAAGTGTACTATGGGCGAACTACAATGCTCAGAAGACAAGGAGTCATATTTGGCTTTTTGAGAGCAAATTTTGCTCGGGGGGCATGTCTCATTTAGGAAGCCCCTATGGTGCCAGAACAGCAAAAAAAAAAAACACATGGCATACCATTTTGGAAACTAGACCCCTTGAGGAATGTAATAAGGAATAAAGTGAGCCTTATTACCCCACAGGTGTTTCACGACTTTTGCATATGTAAAAAAAAATTATTTTTTTTCACTAAAATGTGTGTTTCCCCCCAAATTTCAAATTTTTCCAAGGGTTAATAGCAGGAAATACCCCCCAATATTTGTAACCCCTTCTCTTCTGAGTATGGAGGTACCCCATAAGTTAACCTGAAGTGTACTATGGGCGAACTACAATGCTCAGAAGACAAGGAGTCATATTTGGCTTTTTGAGAGCAAATTTTGCTCGGGGGGCATGTCTCATTTAGGAAGCCCCTATGGTGCCAGAACAGCAAAAAAAAAAAACATGGCATACCATTTTGGAAACTAGACCCCTTGAGGAATGTAATAAGGAATAAAGTGAGCCTTATTACCCCACAGGTGTTTCACGACTTTTGCATATGTAAAAAAAAAAAAATTCCACTAAAATGTGTGTTTCCCCCCAAATTTCACATTTTTGCAAGGGTTAATAGCAGGAAATACCCCCCAATATTTGTAACCCCTTCTCTTCTGAGTATGGAGGTACCCCATAAGTTGACCTGAAGTGCACTATGGGCGAACTACAATGCTCAGAAGAGAAGGAGTCATATTTGGCTTTTTGAGAACAAATTTTGCTCGGGGGGCATATCGCATTTAGGAAGCCCCTCTGGTGCCAGAACAGCAAAAAAAAACCACATGGCATACCATTTTGGAAACGAGACCCCTTGAGGAACGTAACAAGGGGTACAGTGAGCATTTGCCCCCCACTGGTGTCTGATAGATCTTTGAAACAGTGGGCTGTACAAGTTTTCATTTTCACGGACCACTGTTCCAAAGATCCGTCAGACACCTGTGGGGGGTAAATTCTCACTGCACCCCTCATTACATTCCGTGAGGGGTGTAGTTTCCCAAATGGGGTCACATGTGGGGTTTTTTTTTTTTTTGCGTTTGTCAAAACCGCTGTAACAATCAGCCACCCCTGTGCAAATCACCTCAAATGTACATGGTGCACTCTCCCTTCTGGGCCTTGTTGTGCGCCCCCAGAGCACTTTGCGCTCACATATGGGGTATCTCTGTAGTCGGGAGAAATTGCGTTACAAATTTTGTGGGGCTTTTTTCCCTTTTACCTCTTGTGAAAATGTAAAGTATAGGGCAACATCAGCATGTTAGTGTAAAAAATTTAATTTTTTTACACTAACATTCTGGTGTAGACCCCAACATTTCCTTTTCATGAAGGGTTAAAGAAGAAAAAGCCCCCCAAACCTTATAACGTAATTTCTCCCGAGTACGGCGATACCCCATATGTCGCCCTAAACCGTTGCCTTGAAATACGACAGGGCTCCAAAGTGAGAGCGCCATGTGCATTTGAGGCCTAAATTAGGGATTTGCATAGGGGTGGACATAGGGGTATTCTACGCCAGTGATTCCCAAACAGGGTGCCTCCAGCTGTTGTAAAACTCCCAGCATGCGTGGACAGTCAACGGCTGTCCGGCAATACTGGGAGTTGTTGTTTTTCAACAGCTGGAGGCTCTGCTTTGGAAACAGTGGCGTACCGGACGTTCTCATTGGGGGAGGGGGGCTGTGTAAGGGTATGTGTATATGTAGTGTTTTTAACTTTTTATTTTATTTTGTGTTAGTGTAGTGTAGTGTTTTTAGGGTACAGTCACATGGGCGGGGGATTACAGCGAGTTTCCCAGCGCAAAATTTGCTGCATCTCAAGATGCGAGAAACCCACTGTAAAAGCCTCGCCCATGTGAATGTACCCTGTACATTCACAGGGGGGGGGGGGGGGGGGGGGTGCACCAGCTGTTGCAAAACCACAACTCCCAGCATACATGGTCTGTTAGTGCATGCTGGGAGTTATAGTTTTGCAACAGCTGGAGGCACACAGGTTAGGAAACACTGAGTTAGAAACAGACAATGTTTCCCAACCAGTGTGTCTCCAGTTGTTGCAAAACTACAACTCCCAGCATGCCCAGACAGCTGAAGGGCATGCTGGGAGTTGTAGTTCGGCAACATCTGAAGGGCCAGATGTTGCTGAACTAAAACTCCCAGCATGCCTGGACAGTCAGTGCATACTGGGAGTTGTAGTTTTGCAACAGCTGGAAGAGCACAGATTGGAGACCATTATACAATGGTCTCCAAACTGGGGCCCTCCAGATGTTGCAAAACTACAACTCCCAGCATGCCCAGACAGCCAAAGGCTGTCTAGGCATGCTGGAAGTTGTAGTTTTCAGACTCCTAGAAGCAGCAGTGAAGATCTTCACTGCTGCTTCTGAGGACCATGTACTTACCTGCCGGTCCCGTCGCTGCTCCTCCACGTGGCCGGTCTCGCGCTGCTCCTCGGTCCCGCCAGGTAAGTCCGCCGGTCCCCTGATGTTCCCCTCCTATGCCGCAGGTCCCCCGCAGCCATCGTCCCCCGTTCTGCCCGACTTCCAGGGGCGGGCAGTGCGGGGGATCTGAACTTTCACCCCAGATCACTGTGATTGGTCCACAGGGACCAATCACAGTGATCGCTGACCAGGACCATCAATGGATGGTCCTGGGGGTGAAGCAGAAGTTGTCCCCTGATGGAAACAGCGGGACTTCTGCCAGTTAACCCGTGCGATGCTGCGCATCGCCGGGTTAACTGAATGGCATATATAAACGCCGGGATGCGCGAACGCACTGCACAACCCGGCGTTTATATATGACATTCTGCGGGAAGGGGTTAAAGAATATAGCTGAATAGGCTATGGCCATGGGTAGTGTATTAAAAAAAAATTCAGTTGCTTTTCAGTCGCTGCAAAGCGGATGAGATTTTAAAAACCTCAACTACTCGTGTAATAAAATGTGGACAAAATCCACATGGGTACATCTGGGGTGCAGTTTTAAATCTGCTGAATTAAAATTTTGGTTGTTAATACGCGGAAGATTTTTTGCAGATTTTCCTTGATGACTTCAATATGGGAGTTAAAATGCACAATGTATTTATTTGCAGTCATGGCCGTAAATGTTGGCACCCCTGAAATTTTTCAAGAGAATTAAAGTATTTCTCACAGAAAAGGATTGCAGTTTTGTTTATTCCCTTTGTGTGTATTGGAACTAAACCAAAAAAAGAGAGGAAAAAAAGCAAATTGGACATAATGTCACACCAAACTCCAAAAAAGGGCTGCACAAAATTATTGGCACCCTTAACTTAATGTTTGGTTGCACACCCTTTGGAAAAAATAACTGAAATCAGTCGCTTCCTATAACCATCAATAAGCTTCTTACACCTCTCAGCCGGAATGTTGGACCACTCTTCCTTTGCAAACTGCTCCAGGTCTCCTTTTCCCCAACAGCAATTTTAAGATCTCTCCACAGGCAATCAATGGGATTTAGATCTGGACTCATTGCTGGCCACTTCAGAACTCTCCAGCGCTTTGTTGCCATCCATTTCTGGGTGCTTTTTGACATATGTTTGGGGTCACTGTCCTGCTTGAAGACCCAAGATCTCGGACACAAACCCAGCTTTCTGACACTGGTTGTACAATGCAACCCAAAATCCGTTGGTGTTCCTCAGATTTCATGATGCCTTGCACACATTCAAGGCACCCAGTGCCGGTGGTGGAAGAACAACCCCAAAGCATCATTGAACCTCCACCATATTTCACTGTAGGTACAGTGTTCTTTTCTTTGAAGGCCTCGTTACGTTTTCGGTAAACAGTAGAATGATGTGCTTTACCAAAAAGCTCTATCTTGTTCTCATCTGTCCACAAGACGTTTTCCCAGAAGGATTTTGGCTTACTCAAGTTCATTTTGGCAAAATATAGTCGCTTTTTTATGTCTCTGTGTCAACAGTGGGGTCCTCCTGGGTCTCCTGCCATAGAGTTTTTCATTTCATGTAAATGTTGACGGATAGTTTGCGCTGACACTGATGCTCCCTGAGCCTGCAGGACAGCTTGAATATCTTTGGAACTTGTTTGGGGCTGCTTATCCACCATCCGGATTATCCTGCATTGACACCTTTCATCAATTTTTCTCTTCCGTCCATGCCCAGAGAGATTAGCTACAGTGCCATGGGTTGCAAACTTCTTGATAATTATGCGCACTGTGGACAAAGGCAAATCTAGATCTCTGGAGATAGACTTGTAACCTTGAGATTATTGATATTTTTCCACAATTTTGGTTCTTAAGTCCTCAAGACAGTTCTCTCCTCCTCTTTCTGTAGTCCATGCTTAGTGTGGCACACGCAGACACACAATGCAAAGACTAAGTGAACTTCTCTCCTTTTCTCCTTTTTATCTGCTTTCAGGTGTGATTTTTATATTGCCCACACCTGTTACTTGCACAAGGCGAGTTTAAAAGGAGCATCTCATGCTTGAAACAATCTTATTTATCCACAATTTCGAAAGGGTGCCAATACACACAAAGGGAATAAACATGTGTATAGCAAAACATGTGTTACTGCAATCCTTTTCTGTGAGAAATATTTCATTTTCTTGAAACATTTCAGGGGTGCCAACATTTACGGCCATGACTGTATTTTAAACACAAATGTGTGAGTTTTGTCTAAGACAGATGATAACCAATCACAGCTCAGCTTAAGTTTCTTAGAAATAGATGATTGGCTGCCCTTGGTTGTAAATCTGTACATTTTTATCTCAAATTAATAAATCTATGCCACTGTTTTTTTTTTTTATATTGTGCAACAAAGTCTGTAACTCTGCAAACAAACCTTTTCACTATGTGTTGCGGTATCCTGACACCAACTGTTGTGGAAGACGTTAACATGTATACCGGGCTGACTAGGGTCTCAAAGAATGCTAAATGTTATGGGACTTTGAGAATACAATCCATTGTTCCCTTAATACAACCATTTCAAGCTGTGCGGATGTTTTTATCAGGTTATCCACTTTGAAGTTTTAGATTTAACAGATAAAAGCAGTGTTAAAATTTTAAAGGCATTCACTATTATAAGAATGCCATTAATTTCTGATTTGTGGTGGTTAAACTGCCAAGAGCCCTATATTAGTCTTATGGCTACTTCCATTTACAGAGTCTGCGGGTGACAACTTTTTTCAAAATTCTGTTCAGTGTTCAGTCTCCAAAAAAAAATAAAAATAAAAATAAAAAAATAAAAAATGGGTAGTGCATACACTGCAGACAGAATAAGATTATTTTTTTGTTGTAGATAATAAATGAATGGAATATCACAGAAATCCTACCTCCATGACAAACTGTCCAGAGTAAGTGCCAGTCATAGTTGAGCTTTGACCTGCAGCCAATATCCCTATTGCCCAAATATAGAGAGCAGCAGGTCCAAAATAGCATCCTAAAATGACACCCTGGAAGAAAAGAAACCACAGGTAACTCAAAAAGAAATGCTGCCCTTTGTTCTTTCCTGCAGAGAACATGCTAAGCAAAATACATTTTAAAGGTCCCTGAAATTCATGCAGAAAGCTGGGCAGGTTTGTGGTTAATCAATATGGTTTTATTACAAGAATAATAAAAATAAAAAACAACAAAACACAACTTAAACAATGGGGAATTTATGCAAAATGCCACTGGCTTTCCGTTCCCATGATTTATTAAGAGGTGCCCACCTCTTAATAAATCAGGGACTTCAGCAGCCGCCCTTGTGCCACGCTCTAGAATAAATTTAAAACTGTCAAAACTTAAAGTTGTTGCACATTTTTGTGCAAACTGTTTTTTTTTAAGCCTGAAGTCAGATGTACTGACTCTCTCAAAATGTTTTTCCTGTGGTATTTTACATCCACTTCAGTAGCATTTTCCTTCTCTCCCTGGTTGGGTGACTCCACAAGGCGTTCCACCCTTAGGCTATGTTCACACCTCAGAATTTCTGTGCAGAATTACGCACAGAGATTCCAGAGGCCTGTTGAATTTAACAGGATTCTGCTGTGCACACGGGGGAATTTCCGTGCCAGATTTCTGCCATGGAAATTCCGATTCTGCGGACTTCGCGCGGAATGCATAGCCGTCTAGAAAATGGCGCATTCCCGTGCGGTCCCCAGGGATGGAGAGACCGCAGTCTCCGGAATGTGGACACAGCCTTACAGAACACTTAACTGATGTTGTGTCTACATTGCAAAACTTTATAACTTCATATCTTCAACATCCCTGTGGGCAAAAACGTCCCCTGGGATGGCGAGGATAAAGATTTTAGCATATATACCACATTGTCAAGCATTATATATATATATATATATATATATATATATATATATATATAAAAATTTATATTATATTATATATTAATATATGCTGCTTGGTTCCCTTTACTTGCTTGGTACTCCAGTGGAATTTTTTTATTTTTTTTTTTTATGAACTACTACCAGAAAGTTAAACAGATTTGTAAATTACTTCTATTAAAAAATCTTAATCCTTTCAGTACTTTTCAGCAGCTACATATGCTACAGAGGAAATTCTTTTATTTTTTAATTTCTTTTTTGTCTTGTCCACAGTGCTCTCTGCTGACACCTCTGTCCGTGTCAGGAACTGTCCAGAGCAGCACAGGTTTGCTAGGGGGATTTTCTCCTGCTCTGGACAGTTCCTGATACGGGCAGCAGGTGACAGCAGAGAGCACTGTGGACAAGACAAAGAAGAAATTAAAAAAAGAAAAAGAATTCCCTCTGTAACATACAGCTGCTAATAAGTACTGGAAGGGTAAACATTTTTTAAATAGAATTCATTTACAAATCTGTTTAACTTTCTGGCACCAGTTGATTTAAAAAAAAAAAGTTTTCCACCAGAGTACCCCTTTAAAGTTAGTGCACATCCAATCGGTTTATTTGTGGCACATATTCGCTCATGTTGTTTGGTGATAATACAAAAGAAAGCGTCCCTTTTGCTTTTTGTCTCATACATTTAAAGATATACTCACCCCCTTGTAAATATCCACATTTAAACTGTCTGTATTGTTGGGAAATAAAAGACCTTGGCTGCTGTTGCTCTGATTAAAACACTGTGTATGCTTAGAAAGGAAAAAAAAAAAAAGATTTAGCATTAGATGCTTAGCAAAAAACTTTTAACAAACTTTTAAACTATCTTAACAGGGTGGACTAAGAATTTACTGAAGGAGCAGTTAACATACTGTCCATACAAGTCTATGGGGGAGGGGGGGGGGGGGTGCGAGAAGGGAAATAAGAGGAAGACTGAGTGAAGATCGAGAATTTACTGTGAGTATTCGGTCTCAACCCAGTGCTGAATTGTTGAATTCACAGCTAAGGGCACATTGTAATGCTCTGTAATGTCCCCGTACTACTGCTTATGAAGGTGTGATATATAGATGAAAGGTGAACAGGATCTGTCTGTGTGTGTATAAGAACTGACACGATAGCAGCTAGACTATACCCATTAGTTAAGGGCAACTTAACATTACAAAAGCCGTAAACAAGTTACAATCCATTAAAAAGTCTTCAGACTTTAACATTCTTTTTCACATTCTATTATGTTGCAAAGTTGCACTAAAATAAAAATGACCCCCCCCCCCCAATCATTCTGCATTCAATAGCCATTAATAAAAGTGAAAACAGAATGTTACAAATCTTAGCTCATTTATTGAAAAATAAAAATAAATATTGTGAAACATAAGTATTCGGACCCTTTATTCAGCACTTAGATGGCAGAGCCGCTCAAGCTCTAGGGACGGTGGATGGACAGCCATTTTAAGGTCTCTCTAGAGAGGTTCAATTGAGCTCAAGTCAAGACTGGGGCACTCATGGACATTTACAGAGTTGTCCCTAAACCATTCCTTTGGCTGTGGGCTTAGGGTCATTGGGGAAATTTATCAAAAGGTGGAGAGGAAGAGCAAAAAGGCCTCCAAAAAATAAAAGAAGCGATCTGATTGGTTTCTATGGGCAACTGCTTCACTTTTCCTTTGCACAGGTTTTGCTAAATCTCCCCATTGTCTTGTTGGAATGTGACCCTTTGGCTCAGTCTGAGGCCCAGAGCACTCTGAAGCAGGTTTTCTTTTAGTATACTTTGCTCCATTCAGCTTTCCGTCAACCCTGACCAGTCTCCCTAGCCGCAGATTAACACCCCACAGCCTGATACTGCCATCACATGCTTCACTATCGGGATGCTAAGCAGTGCCTGGTTTCCTACAGACATGATGCTTAGAACTGAGGCCAAAAACTACAATCTTGCCTTAATCAGACCATAGAATGTTGTTTCTCACAGGTAGGCCTTGATGTGTCTTAATGCGAAGAGGCTTTTTT
The DNA here is from genome assembly GCF_029499605.1 of Hyla sarda. Classification (NCBI taxonomy): domain Eukaryota; kingdom Metazoa; phylum Chordata; class Amphibia; order Anura; family Hylidae; genus Hyla; species Hyla sarda. Next base: position 97,937,811 of record NC_079190.1, read on the forward strand.
CTGACTACTCTGCCATAAAGCCCAGATTGGTGGAGAGCTGCGGTGATGCTTGACCATTTGAAAGTTTTTCCTATCTGCACACAGAATCTTTGGAGCTCAGCCAGAGTGATCACTAGGTTCTTGGTCACCTCTCTTACCAAGGAGCTTTTCCCCAAATGATTTAGTTTTGCAGGAAGGACAGCTTTAAAAAGGAGTCCTAGCTGTTCCAAAACTCTTCCATTTAAGAATTATGGAGGCCACTGTGCTTTTGGTAACATTCAGGACAGCAGAAATTTTTGTACCCTTTTCCATTTCTGTGCATATTTCTGCACTCTGCAGGCAGTTATTTCCCCCCTCATGGCTTGTTTTTTGCTCTCTTACATCTTGGGATATACATTTTCTTTAAAAGTATTGATTTATAAAACTTTTATAATTTTTGCAACACAATACAGAAAAAAAAAAAAAATCAGCCGAAGACAGACCACCACCCCCAACAATCAGGAGCAAATGAGCAGCAGTACATCACCATTGAAGTGGGCAGTCGAAGAGATCCACCCCAGCTGACACCAAGACACTAAACAGAGACACAGACAGCATGCACACTCACACACACTCCTGGAGTAACCCCCACTTCCTTGACCAGGATAGAGACAACCATCCTACCCTGGAGAACCAACTTGTTCCGGGGGGACAACCGACTCTCCTATTATGAGCCAGGGCATCCAGATTTTTGTCAAATTTCTTGGGGCATTTGTGACTAATGTACAACGTCTTGTACAGCGATACATATTTGTTAACTAAGTTGAACCACCGTGCAATGTGGGCAGGGAAGTATCCTTCCAGGCCATAATCAGAACTTTCCAAGCACAGAACAACAGAAACCAAATAGGTAGGCGCCTATGAGAGCCAGAGGCTAAGTCAACAATAACACTCAGACAAACAGGGGAAAACACATAGGGGAATTCCAAGTGGTCCGTCAAGAACTGCAGCACCTCCCTCCAGAATGGCTCTACACAAGGACAACTCCACATAGCATGTAGAAGAGAGTCCACATCCGCATTACACTGAAAACTGACGGAGACACCCATACAGGACAGCCTAACCAGAGTGTAATATAAACGAAGGATGAACTGAACCTGAATAAGCAGATCTCTAGCACTAACCACCGTGGGGTAATAGGTCTTAACTTCCCATTGTTTAACCATCAAATCACATAGATCCTATGCCCATTTTGCAAAAGCCAACCGAAATGGATCCGGACCCGCCAATTGCAGTAATGCATAAGCCGGAGTCAAAGGCTTAGTGAAGTCAGCGGTACCCAGAAGCAACTCCACTTCAGAAAAGGCCGGGGTCACGGCAAGCGAGCCAAACTGTGCCACCGGCGCATGTCTCAACTGGAAGTACCTGAACTGGGCACTCCGAGGGAGATGGAAGCGGTCACACATTTCTTGGAATGAACGGAAAGCATGAAACTCCCCAAACAAATTCGACTCCATGAGCACTCCAGAACCCAGCAGCCTCCAACGCCTGCAGGTGCTCAAAATGAGGATTCCCCACAGAGGTGCACTGGGAGTGGAAAGCGTCTAGAAACCAATGACCACACCTCGGCCACAGTTCTAATAGGGGACAACAACCTAGAAGTAGGGGTATATTTGTACAGGGTATTGGTCAGAGTTTCATACGAACCCATGAGAGCTCCCGCTAGAGCAGTAGAAGCGTTCGTCAGATCCAAGTCGATCCACCAGGCAGCATTCACTATTTGAGACGCTAGACAATAATTCTGCATGTTAAGAGCAGCTAAGCCACCCCTCAGTTTGGGCACCTGGAGCAGCGTCTGACCAAGTTGCGGATGTTTGTCCTGCCAATAGAAGGACCTCAAAGCGCCACCCAGCCTCGTACAGAATCTCTTGGGGGAAGCACAGGGGAAAGATGAAAAAGATATAGAAACTTAGGAAGATAAATCATTTTAAATATATTAATCCTGCCAGCCAGAGACAGGGGTAGAGGGCACCATGCCTGTAATTTCCTTATCACAGATAACAACACTGGATCCAAATTCAACCTTACATCCGTCACACAAGCAGAAACCTCCACTCCCAAATATTTAAAGTGAGTGACCTCCTGCAACCCATGAGGAAGCGATGGAACATGGCCTGCTGTCACAGACAGCGGCATCAAGGAAGACTTGGCCCAATTAACCCTGAGACCGGAAAAGAGGCCAAATTCATCAAGGAATCATGGACATTAGTTAAGTAAACCAAAGTATCATCTGCACACTTTTTCTTCCAAGGAACCTCTACGGACCCCATGAATACAGGTAGACGCTTGGATAGCCGCAGCCAGGGGCTCGACTGCCAGGGCAAACAAAAAAGGAGACAGGGGGCACCCCTGCCTCGTCCCTAAAACCAGCTGAAAGGAGTCAGAAACCAACCTCTAGATTAGTGCACACCCTAGCACTATAACAACTGTACCCATGCCCGGAACCAAGGATCAACCCGTAGGGCCCACAAAACACCCCACAAATAAAGCCATTCCACAGAATGAAAGGCTTTATAGACATCCAGGCTAACTACATGCTGCTATTTTAAGGTGCAGTCTTTGTACATTAATATCCGTAACTCTCCCTGGCATAAAACCCTTCTGGTCAGGATGGATGACAGCGGCTATAACTCTACGCAGCTGATTAGCTAATACTTTAGCCAGAAGTTTGATATCTACTTTACTTGATTCCTATAGGCCCATTTCTCTCCTTAAGAGTCAGATACTTGCCTGGTTTGGGAAGAACCACAATAAGGGCCTCTCTCAGAGTCGGGGAGTCTCCCAGTCCCTGGGGCCACACTAAAAAGATTCTGTAAAATAGGGATTAGCCACTCCTCATTCGCCCTGTACCAGTCACCAATCCTGCCATCTAGCCCCAGGGTCTTTCCTGATTGCAGAGAAGCAATAGCCCTCGAGATTTCTTCATCAGAAAAGGGGGCATCCATCCATGCAGCCAGAGCCATATTTAAGGGCGTTAAACTCTTCAAAAAAAAAGACACTAAACCAGCCAGAAAATTCAGTGATTGAAAAGTATAGAGAGCACTATAGAAGTCCCTAAACACATGATTAATAACAGGGTCAGTTTCAAGTGTCCCAGTAGCACCCCTAATACAGGGTATAGCAGCAACAGGTCTACTTTCCCTAGCCAAATACGCCAGCAGCCTACCATTTTTATCCCCAAATTCAAATAATGCTGCCTCCCTATCCACTTTTTTTTTTTTAATCTTCTGAAGGATTAAGAGAGCTCTCTGAACATTCAAACATTTACTTTCAGTATCGGGGGAAAGGTTCCTCACAACCTCCGCTAACAAAACCCCAAGTCCTCCTCTGCCCTGCAACCCCTGCCATAAAAGCCCCCCTTACATGTGCCTTATATGCATCCCTTTGGACTAACTTATTAAGGTTGGACCTATTATGTTCCCAAAAACAAGTATGGGCTTCTAGCAATGATATCTGCATCACCTCCTCCTGCAGCCAGCCAGGATGCATCCTCCAGACCTTAGAGGACTGACGAGGGCCCAAACCCAAGGACAACACGAGAGCAGAGTGGTCAGAGATCCCGTAGTGGTGTTCAAGACATCTCTTACCAGAGGTAGAAGATCAGAGAATGATATATGCCCTGCCGAGTAATAGGAGAATACCCGGTTATAAACCTCAGTAAGGGACAATGCCATACACCAATTGTTGAGACTAGGAGAGCCAGAGTTTGCTGGAGGATATACATTTTCAGCTGGGAGACCTTCTATAGACAGGGGTATGTCATAGCAAAATGTCTGAATACTTATGTCGAAAACGTTTTCCCTCTTAACCCTCTAACACAATACATACATTTCCATACTAGGAACGCTAAGGGACTCACTTTATATCTGTGATAGCAGCCGGGACTCACTACTAATGCTGGACATCAGGGATCACGGTTATGTCTGGCATTTAACCCTTAAGATACTGCAATCAATGCTGATCACAGCATTGAAAGCACAAAATGACAATTGTCGGGGCTTTTGGCGCACTTATCAGACCCCCAAAGAGAGATGGCAGGGATTTGATGAGCCAAGATGGCAGCTGGAGGTCTCCTACTAACTTTCATGCTGCTATTCTTGTTCTTCCTGCCTCAGTCAAGTAGAGTGCACATATTACTGATCAGTGCTAATGACCTGCAGTAGCAACTGAGTGCTATTACCGTATTTATCGGGGTATACCATGCACCGGCCTATAACATGCACCCTAATTTTTCCAAGGAAATGTGGGTAAAAAAAGTTTTCTTTACCCAATAATCCTTGGTAAAATGAGGGTGCGTGTATACCCCCGATAAACTCTGGCCCCACCGCCGCATGATTCCGTCCCCATTCATGGCTTTCATATCTACCTGTCCTGGGGCGCGCTCCTGCAGGCTCCGGCGGTGTTGCTGTACGCTGCACAACGACGAGTGATATCGTGTTGACGTCATTAGTCAGCGCACAGCGACAGCGCAGGACAGCGCCAGTACCGGAGCCTGCTGGAGTGCACCCCAGGACAGGTAAATATGAAAGCCGGGGATAGGGAGGAAATCAGGCAGCGACAGCAGGACTCTGACCCCGAAGAAGCCACTGCAGTTACAGGATTTAAAGCGGCTGCTTTAAATATTGAACAGCAGCTTTTGCGGGGCCAGAAAGAGTTTATCAGCGTATAACACGCAGATAAAGTTTAAGCAAAAAATTTTAGCTTAAAAAAAATGCATGTTACATGCCGATAAATACGGTAATAGTCCCTACTGAAAAAATGTCAAATTAATAATAAAGAAAAAGGTTGTAAAAAAATACAAATGGAGGCATATGTTTAAATTTTGCCCTAAACAATTTTTTTTATTTTCTGTTTTACCATAGTTTTTGTGGTAAAATGAGTGATGTCATTACAAACTACAGTTGGTCCTACAAAAAACAAACCCTCATATTGTTCTGTAACAGAAAAATAGAAAGTTAAGCCTATTAAAAGCAGAGGATGAAAAAATGAAACCACAAACCTGAAAAAATGGTTGCGTCCATAAAGAAAAGCTGTCAGCCAGTTCATTCAGGCTAAACCCAATACACTTGGTTATAGTGTGGGTGAACAGGAGTCCAAGGAGGGGTCACTGACATATCTCAGGACCTACTGGACATATTTAAAGGAAATCTGTCAACAGTGTCACCTGCACTAACTTGTCGGTACCAACAGATAGTTCGGGTGACACTGATGACAACTGTACTTACCTTGTCCCGGTCCGTGAAGGGGATCTCCGGTAATCTTGTCCGTTAGCTCGAGCGCCGGGCACCCGGCTTGGGGCACAGGTGGAGCTTAGTGAAATCTCCGCTGCTGCTGCTGGGTCCCGCGCTGCTAGACGCTGCTGATGTCACTAAGCTCCGCCCATGCCCCAAGCGGGGTGCCCGGAGCTGGAGCTAACGGACAAGATTACCGGAGATCCCCGCCACGGAACGGGACAAGGTAAGTACCAGTTAGTGCAGGTGACACTGGTGACAGATTTCCTTTAACCCCTTAAGGACCAGGCCATTTTACACCTTAAGGACCAGAGCGTTTTTTGCAATTCTGACCACTGTCACTTTAAACATTAATAACTCTGGAATGCTTTTAGTTATCATTCTGATTCCGAGATTGTTTTTTCGTGACATATTCTACTTTAACATAGTGGTAAAATTTTATGGTAACTTGCATCCTTTCTTGGTGAAAAATCCCCAAATTTGATGAAAAAAATGAAAATTTTGCATTTTTCTAACTTTGAAGCTCTCTGCTTGTAAGGAAAATGGATATTCAAAATAAAACATTTTTGGGTTCACATATACAATATGTCTACTTTATGTTTGCATCATAAAATTTATGAGTTTTTACTTTTGGAAGACACCAGAGGACTTCAAAGTTCAGCAGCAATTTGGAAATTTTTCACAAAATTTTCAAACTCGCTATTTTTCATGGACCAGTTCAGGTTTGAAGTGGATTTGAAGGGCCTTCATATTAGAAATACCCCATAAATGACCCCATTATAAAAACTACACCCCCAAAGTATTCAAAATGACATTCAATAAGTGTATTAACCCTTTAGGTGTTTCACAGGAATAGCAGAAAAGTGAAGGAGAAAATTCACAATCTTCATTTCTTATACTCGCATGTTCTTGTAGACCCAATTTTTGAATTTTTGCAAGGGGTAAAAAGGAGAAAAATTTTACTTGTATTTGAAACCCAATTTCTCTCGAGTAAGCACATACCTCATATGTCTATGTTAATTGTTCGGCGGGCGCAGTAGAGGGCTCAGAAGGGAAGGAGCGTCAAATGGTTTTTGGGGGGCATGTCACCTTTAGGAAGCCCCTATGGTGCCAGGACAGCAGAAAAACCCCACATGGCATACCATTTTGGAAACTAGACCCCTCAGGGAACGTAACAAGGGGTAAAGTGAACCTTAATACTCCACAGGTGATTCACGACTTTTGCATATGTAAAAAAAAAAAAAAAAATGTTTTACCTAAAATGCTTGGTTTCCCAAAAATGTTACATTTTTAAAAAGGATAATAGCAGAAAATACCCCCCAAAATTTGAAGCCCAATTTCTCCCGATTCAGAAAACACCCCATATGGGGTGAAAAGTGCTCTGCTGGCGCACTACAGGTCTCAGAAGAGAAGGAGTCACATTTGGCTTTTTGAAAGCAAATTTTGCTCTGGGGGCATGCCGCATTTAGGAAGCCCCTATGGTGCCAGAACCGCAAAAAAAAAAAACACATGGCATACCATTTTGGAAACCAGACCCCTCGGGGAACGTAAAAAAAGGGGTAAAGTGAACCTTAATACCCTACAGGTGTTTCACGACTTTTGCATATGTAAAAAAAAAAAAAAAAAATTTTACCTAAAATGCTTGTTTTCCCAAAATATTTTACATTTTTTAAAAGGGTAATAGCAGAAAATACCCCCCAAAATTTGAAGCCCAATTTCTCCCGATTCAGAAAACACCTCATATGGGGGTGAGAAGTGCTCTGCTGGCGCACTACAGGTCTCAGAAGAGAAGGAATCACATTTGGCTTTTTGAAAGCAAATTTTGCTCTGGGGGCATGCCGCATTTAGGAAGCCCCTATGGTGCCAGGACAGCAAAAAAAAAAACCACATGGCATACCATTTTGGAAACTAGACCCCTCGGGGAACGTAACAAGGGGTAATGTGAACCTTAATACCCCACAGGTGATTCACAACTTTTGCATATGTAAAAAAAAAAAATATATATTTTTTACCTAAAATGTTGGTTTCCCAAAAAATTTAGATTTTTAAAAAGGGTAATTGCAGAAAATACCCCCCATAATTTGAAGCCCAATTTCTCCCGAGTACGGCGATACCCCATATGTGACCCTAAACTGTTGCCTTGAAATACGACAGGGCTCCAAAGTGAGAGCGCCATGCGCATTTGAGGCCTGAATTAGGGACTTGCATAGGGGTGGACATAGGGGTATTCTACGCCAGTGATTCCCAAATAGGGTGCCTCCAGCTGTTGTAAAAGTCCCAGCATGCCTGGACAGTCAGTGGCTGTCTGGTAATACTGGGAGTAGTTGTTTTGCAACAGCTGGAGGCTCCGTTTTGGAAACAGTGGCGTACCAGACGTTTTTCATTTTTATTGGGGAGGGGGGCTGTGTAGGGGTATGTGTATATGTAGTGTTTTTTACTTTTTATTTTATTTTGTGTTAGTGTAGTGTAGTGTAGTGTTTTTAGAGTACAGTCGCACGGGCGGGGGTTCACAGTAGTTTCTCGCTGGCAGTTCTCGCAGAAAATTTGCCTCAGCTCAAACTTGCAGCCGGATACTTACTGTAATCCTCCGCCCATGTGAGTGTACCCTGTACGTTCACATTGGGGGGGAGAAACATCCAGCTGTTGCAAAACTACAACTCCCAGCATGTAGGGTCTATAAGTGCATGCTGGGAGTTGTAGTTTTGCAACAGCTGGAGGCTCCGTTTTGGAAACGGTGGCGTACCAGACGTTTTTCATTTTTATTGTAGGGGTATGTGTATATGTAGTGTTTTTTACTTTATTTTGTGTTAGTGTAGTGTAGTGTTTTTAGGGTACAGTCACATGGGCGGGGGGTTCACAGTAGTTTCTCGCTGGCAGTTTGAGCAGCGGCAGAAAATTTGCTGCAGCTCAAACTTGCAGCCGGATACTTACTGTAATCCTCCGCCCATGTGAGTGTACCCTGTACGTTCACATTGGGGGGGGGAACATCCAGCTGTTGCAAAACTACAACTCCCAGCATGTACGGTCTATCAGTGCATGCTGGGAGTTGTAGTTTTGCAACAGCTGGAGACACACAGGTTGTGAAACACCGAGTTTGGCAACAAACTCAGTGTTTTGCAACCAGTGTGCATCAGCTGTTGCAAAAGCTACAACCCCCAGCATGTACGGACAGCGGAAGGGCATGCTGGGTGTTGTAGTTATGCAACAGCGGGAGGCATACTACTTTGGCTGGGGATGCTGGGGATTGTAGTTATGCAACAGCTGGAGACACACTGGTTTGCTACTTAACTCAGTGTGCCTTCAGCTGTTGCAAAACTACAACTCTCAGCAGTCACCGACAGCCAACGGGCATGCTGGGAGTTGTAGTTATGCAACCACCAGATGCACCACTACAACTCCCAGCATGCACTTAAGCTGTTTGTGCAAGCTGGGAGTTGTAGTTACACAACAGCTGAAGGTACACTTTTCCATAGAAAGAATGTGCCTCCAGCTGTTGCAAAACCATAAGTCCCAGCATGCCCATAAGTGCATGCTGGGAGTTGTGGTGGTCTGCCTCCTCCTGTTGCATAACTACAGCTCCCAGCATGCCCTTTTTGCATGCTGGGAGCTGTTGCTAAGCAACAGCAGGAGGCTGTCACTCACCTCCTGCTGCTGCTTGATCGCCGCACAGGTCAGTCCCGCCGCCGCCGCCGTCGTCGCTCCTGGGGCCCCGATCCCAACATTAACGCCGGGGATCGGGGTCCCCAGCACCAGGGGTGCACGTCCCGCACCCGCTCACGTCCTCCGGAAGAGGGGCGGAGCGGGTGCGGGAGTGACACCCGCAGCAGGCGCCCTGATTGGTCGGCCGGTAATCCGGCCGACGAATCAGGGCGATCGTGAGGTGGCACCAGTGCCACCTCACCCCTGCAGGCTCTGGCTGTTCGGGGCCGTCTATGACGGCCCCGATCAGCCAGTAATTCCGGGTCACCGGGTCACTGAAGACCCGATTGACCCGGAATCGCCGCAGATCGCTGGACTGAATTGTCCAGCGATCTGCGGCCATCGCCGACATGGGGGGGCATAATGACCCCCCTGGGCGATATGCCGCGATGCCTGCTGAACGATTTCAGCAGGCATCGGGCACCGGCTCCCCTCCGGCTAGCGGCGGGGGGCCGGGAAAGGACAGGGCGTACTCCTACGTCCTCGGTCCTTAAGGACTCGGAAACGGGGGCGTAGGAGTACATCCATTGTCCTTAAGGGGTTAAGTAGGTGACTCCTTGTTGAACTCTTGTTCACCCACACTATAACCCAGTGTATTGGGTTTAGTGTGGGTGAACAGGCTGACAGTTTTCCTTTAAGTGGTAAATAAGCTGGCGAAAAATTCTAAAATGTTATTGTTACATTTCCATTATGGGGTATGGAGTGCAGATTAATGGAAGAAAACTCTTAAAAAATGTATGTTAGAACAAGGCTTCAAAATAACAAAATGTTAAAGAGAAAGGTCTGAAGACTTCCCGAAAGCATTGTACATAATGGTCAGTGTTACGCCTCATGTACACATACAGAACAGCTTATCTTAGAAACTTACCTAAAATGACAGGTATATTGTAAAGTGATATTCTTATCTCTTCCATCAGAGTTATCTCCTATCCACAGCATGGGGGAAAATAAGCTGATCAGTGGGGATCTGACCACCATGATCCACACAATTATGATAACTAATGTCAAAAACCCAAATGAATGGGGTGCACAACATGTGCATGGCCAGTGATCCATTTATTCACTATAAGGCTTCTAAAGGTTGCCAGGGACTAAATTCAGGAAAGTTCAGACAACTATATAGAGAGAGCTCTATTTGTTTGGGGGATTTATAATTTTCCTCAATTCTCATGACTGTGGCTATACCACTGAGACCCCCACCAATCAGTCTGTTATGCCATATCATGTAGATCAGCTATTGGAGGGAGATACTGTGCTGAAAGTAAAACACATTGTACAAAGCAAGAAGCCTTGACTCTATAAATTTTGTATTGGTGGTGCCAAGTTACTGCAGTGTAGCTCTCCGTAACTGCACTCAGAGCTCAGCTGCAATAACCTGGAGTCCCTATTGCACACTGTATGGATCAGAGGGTGGTTGTTCCGTACACGTTTAGCCCCATGGCAGTCCGTAATAGCCGATCAACAAGGATGCAGAGTGTACTTGAGATCAGCTATTGATGGCCTTTCCTTTGTCTTGGCTATCAATGGGTTTTCCCGGGAAAACTCCTTTAAGGCCCAAATTATCCGACATACTGGAGGGATTCATTTTACAGTAATACCAGTGATATACTGATATACAGAATTTTACAAGATACAGTCCTGGGGACCTGCTCTTCAACTTGCATAGTAAAGACCGTGGGCTTTTGCTTCCAGTACTCTGTTTAAGCACTAAAAGTACAAACAAAAAGTACTGGCTGACAGAACACAGCTCCTGGCCTGTAATGTATAACTGAATAAAAGGCCTTACCACTTCTTCATTGGTTTTTCCAAAGAAGGCTTCAGCAAACACTGCTACCACAAAGACGTTGATAATAAACGACACAAATAAGGCTATGGTTGACTCAATGAAGAAATATTTGTTCGCCTCTCTCACTTCTTTTTTGTTGGAACGATTTACATCTCTGGACTGAAAAGCAGAAACATGTTAGCTTAGTAGATGAAAAACATGAAGTAATGAAGGCAACGTTGACCAAGACACGAGCAACTCCCAACGTACAAAACTTTAATGGATACTTTTCCATATTAAAAATGAATATACCGTATATTAACATTGTGTCAAACAATACAATAATAATTAGGTCAATATGAACCTTTTATAGCTGGGGGTGTCAGAAGCCTTTTCATTTATGTGCTGGGTTTGATGCATTAAGGGCTACTGCATGGAGTGACAATGGTAGAAGTGGCTTGTCACAACGAAAACCCAATCGTATACTGTGACAGGGAACTAAAATACTATAATTCCCTGGTCACCGAATGGCGAAGGAGATGCAGTTGCATTAGAAGCAAATGAGGGACAACTGACAGCTCACCACTGCAGACTTCAGACTGGTCGGCAGTGCTCCCGGACCATACAGCAGATATGTAGAAAGGAAGGAATGTCCAGCACAGTATATGAAGTAAAAACAGGAACTCTTTATTCACGGATCAATGGATACACACCGGAACATAACGCCAACGTGTTTCAGATAGAGCTGGACCCTTAATCATGGCCATGATTAAGCATCCAGCTATATCCGAAACATGTTGGCATTATGTTACTGTATGTATCCATTGATCCGAGAATAAAGAGTTCCTGTTTTTACTTCATATACTGTGCTGGACATTCCTTTCATTCTACTTATATGCAGTTGCATTAGGGTTGTTGCTAGTGAACCTTGGTATCAATATTGACCAAGAAAGTTGTAAGTGAATATAAATATAAAAAATTTAAGGTTAAATTTAAAAAAAATAAGAAAAAAGTAAAAAGCTTAAATTCTAACACAAAAGTGCACACGTCTCTAAACCCACACTAAAATGTTTAACTTTCTGCATGGTATGTCTGGGTATCATAGGTTCACACAGAGTGCATGTTACTTGTAAAATACAATAACACCAGTCAATATTTTGTTTTTGTCCTCATTTTGCACAGTTGATTACCCATGTACAGAGGCAGCTAAGGAAGGGTGATACAACTAAAATTAAGTGGTTGTTGTTTTAGCAAGAAGAGGGTAAAAAAGCAGGGGCCTCCAGCTCCTCCAAATAGAAGGTCTGTTAAAACATCACTTTTAATACATCGATTAAAATCAGAAGGATATCCACCAAAAAATTGAAAGTAAAATCCGACAAGTTTCGAGCTGTTCACAGCTCTTAGTCTTAGCACATAATAATGGGCATGTGCCCCTTTTTTATATTCTCAACCAAGCAGAGCCCTGCCAATCATGGATAAGAGCCAGAAACAGTGTGATAATGAGGTGTGCAGACATTCACACTCTCCACACAAAGCCACAAACTCTGGATCGGATCAGATCAGGTAAACATGTGAACTTCAGATAATCCTGCATGAAGGAAAACCCGGTCCAGATCTTAGCACATTGTAAAATGTAAGCATACACAGTGGCATGTGTGAACAGGCGACTATGGCCAAGATAAACATGTACAGAGTGAATACAATGAAAAAGCTCACTTTTGCTTACTATGATTTGTTTTCTATTATACCATCTCTTGCTACGGATCAAATATGTTTGTATCACACTGACACATACTGTATTCATTCATATCTCTTTTGGATTGTTGCTCAGAACACTGTCAATGTACGTTTTCGCCTTATGCATTATGTATGCCCATGTGTATCCGATTTGATACACTCCAGAGTTTGAGGCTTTGTGTGGAGAGTGTGGATGTCTGCACACCTCATTATCACACTGTTTCTGGCTCTTATCCATGATTGGCAGGGCTCTGCTGTGTTGAAAGTATAAAAAAGGGGCATATGCCCAATATTATGTGCCAAGACTAAGAGCTCTGAACAGCTCAAAACGTGTCGAGTGTCCTTGCTTTTACCTTCATTTTTTTGGTGGATATCCTTCTGATTTTAATTGATGTATTAAAAGTGATGTTTTCACAGACCTTATATTTGGAGGAGCTGGAGGCCCCTGCTTTTTTGCCCTTTTCTTGCTACATGTTCGAGATACGGCCCACTGTCTGCCTGCCTTGCTCTCCGAGGATTGACTTATTCTTCAGATGCTATACACATTGAAGTGGTGAGCTGAACTAACAACATTCTTTGCATATTTTCTGTTGTTTTGGGCTCTATGTATACTTCAAAGGCAGGTGAATTCTTCTGGCATTTAGACATGCATCGTGCAAGAAGAGCCAAGGCCAGTCCCACCGGCCTAGAGTGCCCAGGGGATGAGGGCGCCACTCAGGGATCAAGAACTTGCATCCCGAGCGCTGATTTAAACTTTGTGTGTGCGTTCAAGACGCTACACAGAGTTCAAAGCAGGCTCCTGCAGTAACAGGATGGAGCCGTCCATCCTATCACTGCAGACCGGGCTTCCCGTGCATTTTGATCAAAAATTGAGTTTTTGCACATTAAACAAATACCTTGACCAAGGCTGAATGTAAGTACATGTTGTGAGGCATTATGACAGCTCCCACTATTCCCACTGCTTGTTCAAGTTGAGGGGTTCCACAGCCTTCACAGTAAGGAAAGAACATGCCCTTAAGAAGTTGTCCTTGGTCTGGGCTGACACGCACATACTGAAAGAGAGGTAACAATGCAAGGAAAGAATATAATTGCCTCCTATACAACAAATCACAAACACTATATGCCAGTAGAGCTTCTGACACGACAACAGAGTAGAACAAACAGCAAAAGGTTTTTTTTTTGTTTGTATTTTCAAGAAATGTTTTGTTTTTTTTCAATGTCAAGTGTTACAGCATTACGGAGACAAATATATTAGTGAAGCAGAAGGGAGAAAAACACATTTCGTATAAGAATTGTTTTTCAAGATGCAAGATTTTTTTTCAGGAAAAATTCTGGAAGTGTGACAAAACAAGGCAAACCTAATACACATACTAAAACAAACCTAAAAAAAATAAATAAAAAAAACCTAATTTGCATTAAAAAAAAAATGGTAAACCTACCTCATAGCCAAAAGTGATCGCCATTATCGAAATCAAAAACCCAAACAACAATTCCAGTTTCCTCAGACCTATAAATAACAGGAAAAAAATCATAGTATAATGTAAATCAGGTGTAATTACTTATTTACTACATGTACAATACAAAGCCAATATGAATACAAAATATTATACAGTTTTGATAACTCCTAGTAAATCACGTGTTATCTACGGTGTTAAGAAAGCAGAGCTTTTGCAATGAGCAATAATAATACTAATAATAATCTTTTGATATCACCAACATGTTCAGCAGCACAAAACCGAGACTGCAAATGTACAGACAAAATATTTGACGAAAAGTGAGGGCCGGGCTCACAAGGGCTGACTACTATCTATGAGGTAAAAGGGGAGATACAAGAGGAGTGAGGGCCCTGCTCACCAGAACTTACAATATGTGAGAAATAACTCCTGAATAAAGGCAAGTGCAGAAATGTGCTTGCCATGGACTAGGGGTTATTCCTCACATCTCTTATTGGTGCTGGAAAGAGTCTAAGGCTGGTTTCACACTGCATAACTTGTGCACTGAATTCTGCATGCATTTATGGCCAATTCACTTCAATGGAATTCCTGCAGTGGAAATTCTCCAGCAGAAATTCTGCTGTGTGAATGGGACAGTGGAATCCAATTGAAGTGTATTGGGGATAAATCTATCCAGAATTCAGTGCAGAAATTCTGCCATGTGAACACGACCTGACATGTTTGTCCTGCAGATGCTAAAGAGAGGAGTCTTGGCTGGAAGAAGTTAACATGGTGGTCTGATCCGGACAGAACAAAAAAAACTGTAATCACTTATATGGTGCATATATCCTGTGAACAGCTGATATCTACCTCTATATGATCCTTTATATAATTATTTATAAGATATACAGATCCTGTGCACAGCCGGTATTTACCTCTATATGGTCCTGAATATAATCACTTATATGGTATACAAATCTATGTACAGCTGGTATCTATCTTTATATGGTGATTGTATGTGGAAATATTGTTTTTTTGTATAGTGGATTTTTTTCAGTAACAATATAGTGATGTAAGTTGTAATGATAGTGGTGGTGTTATTTGTCCCTAACTAGTAACACACAAAACTAGCACTGTGCATGTATTTTATTTTGTTTGGAGGTGATGACCACTAAAAAGTACTGCAAGGATTAAGATTTTTTTAATAAAAGTAATTTACAAATAGGTTTAACTTTCTGGCACCAGTTCATTTAAAAAAAAAATAAAGTTTGCCACTGGAGTACCCCTTTAACCCGTACAGGACCTAGGGCGTATGGATACGCCTTCTGTACCTGGGTCTTAAGGACCCAGGGCGTACCTGTACGCCCGTGGGAATTTCGATCCCCGCCGCGCGCCGGGCGGGGACCGGGCCGGGGTGACTGCTGATATCGATCAGCAGGCACCCCGGGGTTTACTTTTGTTTTCCCCGTTGTGCCCACCCACAATAGGCGGGGCAGGACGGGGAAACGACGGGGACCGAACGCCGAAGATCCACTTACCCGTCGGTGGAAGCTGCGGGACGGGATTGGCGGCGGTGATCGGCGCGGGCGGCGATGTCGTGCAGCAGAAGAGGACGGCTCCCTGGATCCGACGGAAGCCAGTAAGTTGTCTAGCAACATCTAGAGGGCTACAGTCTGAGACTGTAGCCCTCCAGATGTTGCAAGACTACAACTCCCAGCATGCCCAGACAGCTGCTGGGCATGGTGGGAGATGCAGTTTTGCAACAGCTGGAGGTCTACAGTTTAGAGACCACTGCACAGTGATCTCTATACTGTAGCACTCTAGATCTTGCAAAACTACAACTCCTAGCATGCCCACATAGCTGTTTGCTGTCTGTGCATGCTGGAATTTGCAGTTTTGCAACATCTGGAGGTCTACAGTTTGGAGATCACAGTGCAGTGGTCTCTATCTGTAGCCCTCCAGATGTTGCAAAACTGCAAATCCCAGCATGCCGAAACAGCTGTCTCGGCATGCTGGGAGTTGTAGTTGCAATCCCTCCAGCTGTTGCATAACTAGATCTCCCAGCATGCCCTTCGGCGATCAGTACATGCTGGGAGTTGTAGTTTTGCAACAGCTATAGGCACACTGAAGGTTTTCCAACCAGTGTGCCTCCAGCTGTTGCAAAACTACAACTCCCAGCATGCACGGTCTGTCAGTACATGCTGGGAGTTGTAGTTTTCAAACAGCTGGAGGTTTGCCCCCCATGTGAACGTACAGGGTACATTCACACGGGCGGGTTTACAGTAAGTTTCCTGCTTCAAGTATGAGCTGCGGCAAATTTTTCACCAAGAAATGATGCAAGTATCGACAAAATTTTACCACTAACGTAAAGTAGAATATGTCACGAAAAAACATTCTCTGAATCAGAATGAAAGGTAAAAGCATCCCAGAGTTATTAATGCTTAAAGTGACAGTGGTCAGATGTGCAAAAAATGGCCGGGTCCTACAGTGAAAATTGGCTGGGTCTTTAAAGGGTTAATGCTTTAAAAATACTTAAAGGGGTACTCCGCCCCTAGACATCTTATCCCCTATCCAAAGGACAGGAGATAAGATGACTGATCGCCACAGTCCCGCTGCGGCACCCCGCTATCATTACAGCACAGAGCGAGTTCGCTCTGTGCGTAATGACGGGCGATACAGGGGACGGAGAAGCGTAACGTCATGGCTCCGGCCCTCGTGACATCACGGCCAGTCCCCTTAATGCAAGTCTATGGGAGGGGGCGTAGCGGCCGCCACGCCCCTTCCCATAGACTTGTATTGAAAGGGGCGGGCCGTGATGTCATGAGGGGCTGAGCCGTGACGCAACGATGCTCCGGCCCCTGTATTGCCCGTCATTACGTGCAGAGCGATAGCGCGGTGCCACAGCGGGGATCCCCAGCAGCGGGACCGCGGCAATCTGACATCTTATCCCCTATCCTTTGGATAGGGGATAAGATGTCTAGGGGCAGAGTACCCCTTTAAGCACAGGTCTCTAGACGATCTGCGCATTTTTACTGAGATTTAAAAAAGTTTAATTGCTTTTAAGTATAAATACTCTTCAAAGATTAAAAGACTATTATAGAAGCTGTTAAAAACCTCTTCAAGTCGAATGCCTATACTCACTAGGGGTGTGAATCGCCAAGAATTTGGCGATTCGATTCGAATCGCGATACCAGTGTGGCGATTCGATATATCGCGATATATCGCGATACCGTCTAGGTGACGATACATCGCGATATATCGCCCACCTGGGAGCATTCATAGATCCCAATAGACGCCGCTGTCAGCTTTGACAGCGGCGATCTAGTACTCCGGTGCTCACTTTTCTCATGTTATCCCGTCCGGGCTGCAAAATAAAATAAAACGCACTTTATCTTACCTGCCAACGAGCCCGCGGAGCTCCGGTACACTCCGGTACAGGTGTTCGGTCCCCGGGCTGTATTCTTCTTACTTCCTGTTAGTCCGGCACGTCACATGGAGCTTCAGCCTATCACCAGCCGCAGCGATGTCCCGCCTCCGCTGGTGATAGGCTGAAGCTCCATGTGACGTGCCGGACTAACAGGAAGTAAGAAGAATACAGCCCGGGGACCGAACACCTGTACCGGACTGTACCGGAGCTCCGCGGGCTCGTTGGCAGGTAAGATAAAGTGCGTTTTATTAAAAATTCCACATCCCTAAAAGAATCGATTCAAAAATATTTTGAATCGATTCTGTATCGGCAAATGAAAAATCGCGATTATCGCGAGAATCGATTTTTTCTTACATCCCTAATACTCACCATACTTATCTAGAAAGAGGAAGAAGAAAGTGTCTATGATTGTAATCAACACTCCTCCCCACAATGGAATTCTGGAAAAAGAACAAGACAAGAAGGCGTCAAATAATCTTTTTAATGTCTACTGTCTTCCTTGTGGGACATAAATAAAGCTGATAACCCATGTGTAAACTGTTATTAAGTGAGCAGGATTAAGAAATAGGCGTAATGTCTACACTTACTACTAGACACTGTAAATATACTGTCAGCTTGTTGTACTGCAACACTTTATGATACATGGATTACAGAGACATTTCTACCGTCATCAAACTCAGAGAATACACTTTCTTGTTACAATTCATTTCAATTTTATAGCAGTTCTTGTGTACTATAAAACTGGCCATATACTAGGTCAGTTGTCTCCATACAGTGGCCCACCAGATATTGCTAAACTACAACTCCTGGTATGCCCAGTGGTCTTGCAACAGCTGGGGGGGCCACAGTTTGGAGACCACTGTATTCGATGAAGATGGAAAAATGGCAAACCATGAACAGATCAATTGCTCTGTGCTATATTGTTTGCAATAAAGCAACAACGAAAAAATGAAAGGAAAAAAAAAAACTCACATTCCTGCAGATAGAAGGTGGATGGCAATAGCTGAACCAATGACCTCTTGCATATCAGATCCAATAATAGCCAGCTCTATCATAAGCCACAAGATTATGCGCGGTACCTAAGAAAACATAATACTATCACATACTGGTGTAACAAAGACAATTGTACACCTTAAAACCAAGCTGTAAAGGTTTATTTAATATACGCAATAATATCAAGTTTTTCCTAATATATCTTAATTTCTAAAAAGGTCAGGTATGTTTCTTACATGGCCAACAATACTGATGGAAACAATTGGCACGATGTATACCAACCGTATACTTGAAGAGTTTAAAGGAGGCCGCATGATATCAGGTTGACAAAGCATGTAATAGAGAATGCACCTGTATAATACAGATAAAAGAACATACCTTTGGATACTGCCTGTTGCACATTTCTGCTAAGTGAAGACCAGTCACTACGCCTAACCTGGCTGACAGACGCTGAAGAAGAAGGCCAATAATGGTGGCAAGCAGAAGAACCCATAGTAGCTAAGGAAACATAACATATGATGTAGAAAATAAATAATATACATTGATATGATAAAGAAACTACAATATCTATATATTCAGAAAGCACTGTATTCGAATGTAAGATGGAACTCTGCAACAATATTGCGGTAAGGTTAAAAGGGTTATCCAGTAATCAAAAAACAGACCTAATTTCTTTCACCGCTCCCTGTCTGTCTCCAGGTTGGGTGGGGTTCTGCATCTCAGTTCCAATGCAGTGAATGGACCCAAGTTGTAATACCACACCCAATCTGGAGACAGACAGGGAGTGGTGTTTGAAAGAAATTAGGTCTGTTTTTTTTTGTTTTTTTTTTAAATCTTGGATAACCCCTTTAACAGGGCAGAGCAGAAGCTCAGGCAATATGGTCACCCCAATAATAATGTGAAAAAACTATTTACAGTCAGAAAATAGAGTCAGATACTGAGACATGTTTTCTTCTCCATAAGAAAATTCTAATAGACACTACACCTAGAAAAGAATGTCAGAAGACTTACTGAGACTTTGGACTGAAAAAAAATAAAAAAAGTGGATTTGGACTATTTTTTGTCAACCACTGATGCCGAATAATGACAGAGTTGAAAGTTAAAGGTGTACTTTATCACCTAGACCGGCCAGCTCTGCCACCAGATAAGATTAGAAAGCCGAAAGCATCCGAAGTGGAGAAGGATCCAGGATGTCTAAGAAAAACACTTATTTCCTGGCCGACACCTCAGGAAGTGTCTGGGAGGAGAGACCTATTTTTTGGTACACAGAACTTCCTTGCTTGAAATGCTTTCCTGGCCCCTCCTTCACTAGTGTGGTCAATCATAGCTGAGAGAGGGTTATGAGAAGCTCTCATTTCACAAAGCTCTGTGTAACAAACAAAAAGCCTACTTCCTGGAAAAGTCCCAAGGTGGTGGCAGGGGCATAGACCAGTGGTTTTTATTGCACCAATTGTGATTCAACTCCCCACACTTTGGTCTTTGTCAGGCCATTAGCAATCTTGATCACTCAAAACTGCTGTGAGACTCCCTTTAATGTATGGCTTGGTAAAAAAACAGATGTTCATTTCCTTTAGATCTCCTAAATTTTGGCTTGGGGGAGAGGAGTGAGAATAGCTATGGTTTGGGGCACAATGCCATTTCTCTCCTATTGTAGACAGACCTGTGGAGAAAGCCTTTTCTGCACAAAGTTATATTTACAGCCAGATGCAGAACTCAGGAGAAGAAGCAGTAAATGGCTGGTATCCTTGGACACAAATTTGTTCCTATTTTCTCAGTTTTAGTTACAATATCAGATGACAGGATCATCTGTCATCTGATATTGTCAAAATGCATTTCATACAAAGTACAAACAGCTGGACAATCATATTGTAAAACATTTAATACTGTACAGAACTGAGGACATCTATTCACCTTGAAGCCTGCTACAGAGCCAGATTGCAAGTCAGACTCAATGTTTCCTGGATCTAGATAGGCAATGCTCATCAAGAAGCCTGGTCCAGTAAAGGCCCACAGCTTCCGGAAACTGAAGCAAGAGTGCTGCAAAGAAAACAGAAAAGTAGGATAATGGTCATTGGGTGCATGTATACAGACTTAACGGGGTTTGCAACAACTTTGCAACTTTTTGTTAAAAACTAATTTACCTAATTACCTGGAACAAGCTGGATTGGCCCGTGAAATGCACTGCATGCTGGGTATTGAAGGGGTACTCCACTGGCCAGCGTTTGGAACACTGCAGGATCGGCCACGCCACCTTGTGATTTCAGGCCACGCCTCTCAATGCAAGTCTATGGGATGGGCTTGACAGCTGCCAAACCCCCTCCCATAGACTTACCTTGAGGGGGCATGGCCTGACATCACTAAATGTTCTGTATGCTGGCCAGTGCAGTACCCCTTTAAACAAACTTTTACCTGTCCACAGTTGTCTTGAAGATTCCTCAGCTCCCAAGTAATCCCATTTTAGTTGGAGGAAATTTGGAGAATCGCATTGTAGTTGATGGGAAGGTTGCAGAGGGTCTAAATATACTACCATATGTTCTTTCCAAAGTTGTGCTTTGATCTGCACAACCACCCACGGTAAGTGTCTGTTCACACTAAGCATTTCCTGAACCATAACTGTTTAGCACCATGGAGCGCTTCCTCTTTGTTTTGTAGTTTGTGGAGAGACGTCAGGGCACAGAGTGGCACACTTCCCCTCATCCAATCACTGGCCACAGTGATGTCCCACCTCGGCCAGTAATTTGATGCGGGGCAGTGTGACACTCTGTGCACTGACATAAATCCGGGTCTAGGCTCACAATTTCTAAGAGAAGGGGAGTGCAGCTGGGGACCAGAGCAGGACACCAGAGGCACCGCTACAAGTAAGTAAATGTGTTTTTATATACATTGTTGTTAAGTGCCCTTTAAAAAAAAAACAAAAAAAAACTTAAAACTACAGAGATTATAACCTTGGTAATGCATATCTGCCACATAGAATTACTAATATTTAAGGAAACCTAAAAGAGTAGAGTATTTTACTGAAAGAGTAGTAGATGCTTGGAACAAACTTCCAGCAGATGTGGTTGGTAAATCCACAGTAAGTGAATGTAAACCTGCCTAGGAGAAACATATATGACTATATCCATCCTAAGAAAAATTAAATAATATATTGGCAGACTAGGAGGACCTGATGGTCTTTTGCTGCAGACCAACTTCTATATTTTCTATGAAATATGACTATATATATCTGTAATAAATGAAAGCGTAATTTATAAAAAAATATATATATATTTTTTTCATTTCTCCAGGTTTCCTTTTGCCCAACATTAAACTTTTATTCAAAGATAATTTTTTTCCAGAAGCGTTCATTGTGACAGATATGCAATAGTAGGGGAAAAATCTGAATGAACTACATAAAAACACTACAAAAAAATTAGCATTCACACCTCATCTTGTGGGATGGGTATCTTCTCATCAAAATAGGTAGTAAATGGTTCTCCCTGAATGACCGGCTCAATACTTCCGTCACTGATCTCGGCTTTAGAGTCATGGTTTGTTGATTCATTTTCTAGAAAACAAGATTTATATATTTTTTTTAAATAAAGAAATCTAAATGTATTTTTTCATAAATTGGGCTATTTAATAAAGCCAATTATTGGCCCAGATTTATCAATCTGTCTGGTTTCACCAATAACAACCAATCACACCTCAACTCATTTCCAAAACTCATCAAAATATGAAGGCTGAACTATGACTGGCTGATATGGGTGAAATCAGACAATTTTTTCAATTGGCTTAGGCAGGTTGATAAATCTGAGCCACTAAGTCAGTAAGGACTGCTCATGGCAATGGTGGACCGAATCGTTCCCTGCAACAATAGATGTGGCAAACTCTTTATTTCATAAAAATAAATTAATAAGATAGCTAGTATGAAAAATATACACTTTATAATACAAATAATATATTACTAATGCTTTAATAACACCATACCAGTGGTTGAACTTTAACACAATGCTTATCAACAGTTTACCAAGCATTTAACAAAAAAATGTGCATCTCAAAACAATATGCCATCTGCTTGAGGTCAATAGTAATCTCCTATACCCGGGGAGTACAAAATCTAGGTCTGGATAACAAGAGATATTTTATTTATATTATTAACTATATCCCATTGGATAAAAGACAATAGTGGGGACAAATAAAGTGACAAAACTGAGTAATTTCATCTTTTTGCAGGTCTGTTCCCTAAATTCACAGTTCTTATGCTAAAAAAAGGATTGTTAAACCCTTTTTTTTCTCAAGGCACAAAATAGTGAACCCTGATCTTTTGAGGGGGTTTTATCTGGAAAAGTTTTTCCATATATTTTTTGTATTGGCCATTTATATACTTAAATAAGTTAATCATATCCCCGTAAACGTCTCTTCTCAAGACTAAACAAATGTAATTTTAATCTTTCCTCATAGATAAAATATTCTGGCCCCATATTAGTTTAGTTGCGTGTTTCTATATTTTTTAGCTCCATAACGTCCCTCTTTATAAACTGGTGCGCAAAACTGAACTGTACATTCTGGGTGGGGCCGTAATGATGCTTTATTTGGTGGACTACGTCGATGACCAGCATTGTTATTTCTTTTTAATAAAAGGGTTAACAAAGGCCGTGGGAAAGTGTTTTTTTTTTTTCAAGTTGTCATGTTATTTTATAATTTTATTTTCAGGCTAAGTAGTGAATGCTATCTTATAGACAGAATCCATTACTAAGCCAGAGCTTGGCGTTAGCCCCAGTAACAGCTAGCGCTAACCCTATATATTACTCTGGTACCCATCGCCACATCCTAACAGGCTTGAAGCATCAAAAATGGCACTCCTGGACCTAGGCGGTAACAGGCTGGCGTTAATTTAGGCTGGGAAGGGCCCAAAAGAATGGTCCTCGCCCACCCTGGTAATGTCAGGCTGTTGCTGCTTGGTTGGCATCTGGCTGATAATGAAAAGATGGGGAACACTTTCCCTATTTTTTTATATATAAATACATTACAAAAATGCATATGGTTCCCTGTATTATTATTAGCCAGATACCAACCAAGCAGCAACAGCCTGACGCTACCAGGGTGAGCGAAGACTATTGTTACTGGCTCTCCCCAGCCTAAATAATGCCAGCCTGTTACCACCTAGGCCCAGAAGCAACATTTTGGAGGCTCTGGGCCTGTTTGTACTGCCTCTTCCCAGTACTCCAGTGGCTGTAGGTACCGGTGTAATATATGAGGGTGCTAGCTGTTCTGGGGGCTAAGGCTAAGCCCTGGCCCTTAGTAATGGATTCCACTAGCTGGTCATTGACGTAGTTGACCGAATCAGACTTTGTCCTCTGGTCGAGGGAGTCTAAATCAAGAAGAAAAGAAACCCAAGAAAAATGGGTTAGTACATTTTTACCGCTCTCCCCTTGGGAAGAATGCCCATAATGCAGTGTCTTCCCAAACCAGAAGCCTCCAATCGGGGGCGTAGCTATAGAGGTAGCAGTCGCACCAGGCCCAGGTGCCTAAGGGGGCCCCAAAACACAGCTGCCCCATAAGAGACCAGTATATTAACTGGCAAATGGGGCCCTGTTGCAGATTTTACATCGGGGCCCAGACGCTACAAGCTACGCCTCTGCCTCTCATTGTTGCAAAACTACCACCCCCAACATTTTCAGACAGCCTTTGGCTTTGTAGTTTAGCAACAGCTGGGAAAACAGTGCCCGAAGGGTCTGTTCACATTGTACAAAATGTGAACAGAGCCTTACATTTACAACACCCTGGCTCCCGGCATGTACTATACTATAAGAGAAGCTGACATCCAATCACCTACTTGACTACTGCTCCGGTGTAGCTCCGCCCCTAGTGATGACATTAAGGAGGCAAGTGGACATCACCAAACCCACAAATGCAAAGTGGGTTTGGCATTCTGTGTTTACCTACTGACTCCCTGCCAACATCTGTTCACTGCATTTTTCCTGTGAAGTTTTTTGGGGCAAAATGCTCAAAAAACCCAAGTGAAAAGGGAGGTTTGGTTTCATCACATCCTTCAAAACAGCTGCTGCATCCTATGCACCTGGGAAGCTTACCATGGGAAATTCAATGTTCAATTGGGGAGATGTTATTTTTCTATTTATGTTCTTTTATACCTCTGATTAAAGGAGAGCTGCAGCAAAACATTTTTCATTTCCCCTGTGCCCGGGCTGAAAAAACTAAATTAAAAAAAACTTTAAGTCACCTTCCTCCGTTTCGCCATCTTCTTCCTGGTTCCTGGGCTTGGAGACTCATGCTGCACTCAGCATATCACCGGCCGCAGCAATGTCCCGCCTCTGGCCAGTGAAAGGCTGAGCGCACTGTCATGTAAGGAGCCCGGGCAGCAGGGAGAAGGAGGGGCCCGGGCTTCTTACATGACAGTGCGCTCAGCCTATCACTGGCCAGAGGCGGGACATTGCTGCGGCTGGCGATATGCTGAGCGCAGTAGGAGTCACCAAGCCCAGGAAACAGGAAGAAGACCAGCACTGGAGGACCGGGACGCCGATATCTGCGCAACGGGGGAACGTAGGAAGGCAAGTTTAAAGTACATTTTTTTTAGTTTTTGCCATGAAAAATGTTTTGCCACATTTCTCCTTTAAGTTTACGTGCAAAAAAGCCCCCCCTCAACCTTTTTTTATTGTGAACAAGTTGGATTTATCGGGAAAAGGATGTTTTACTGGTGAGAACTTTTTATTTCAAGGATTAAAAGTGGGGAGATTAAAATTTTTATTATTGGGAGCTTTACATTTATATATTTTATTTTTTCACTTATAGCAGGGGTGTCAATTGGATCCATGAAGTGTGGCACCTGTCAGTTTACTCTTTGCAAGTTGCAATTGCTATTGATTGCAGCATGTACAGGGTAAAACTGCCAGTATTGGACAAATGTACTGGGGTTGTATACCATGACATGGAGATAGTGTACTATGCAATAAGGTTACAATGCTCAGCCACTATAAAAAGAGAAAAAACTTTTATCAAGAGCATGCACACCCTGCCAGGAGGTGGTTGACTTGTTCCAGAACAGATATGCAGAATACACCCTTCTTATTGCCTTTCTAGGCTTTGCAGTCTGTTGATAACAACACTCCCCAACGGGTGACATCTCTTATGCTTGCATGGCCATTTCAGGTTTCTAGGCAGGTTTTACCAGCTTATTCCATACACATCACAACCTGCTTTACATTAAAAGCAACATCTGCCAGCGTAGAGCTATAATGCACAACAGGAACTTGTCCCATTGGTATAGGATAACAATTCTGAGGATTAAGGGATTTAAAGGGAATATATCTACATTTTTTTTACCCAGATACTAAAACATGTTCGTTTTTTTCTAATCTGTTTCTATGTTCTGACTGTAATTTTCTTAATTTCACTCACAGTACACTAGCTATGTACCTGGCGTTGCCCGGTCTTCCTAGACAAAAGTTTTAAAATATCCTGCCCGTGTGCTGCAATGTTTTAGTCTTGGGTTGAGGAGACTGTCTGTTTTGGGGCATCCCTAACCTGTACACATTTTCTATTTAAAAAAAAAAAATATATATATATATATATATTTTTTTTTTGCATATAAGATGTGTACCAAGTTTAAAATTGGCACTGTCATTAACCCCTTTCGTTTTTTCCTCCATACCTTTAAAAAATAATTCTTTCAATTTTGCACCTAAAAATCCATATTATGGCTTATTTTTTGCGCTACCAATTCTACTTTGTAATGACATCAGTCATTTTACCCAAAGATCTACGGCAAAACGGAATAAAAAAAATCATTGTGCAAAACGCCATTTTGTAAATTTTGGGAGCTTCCGTTTCTATGCAGTAAATTTTTTGGTCCATACGATTAAAATGATACCCTACTTATATAGGTTTGATTTTGTCGTACTTCTGGAAAAAATAACTACATGCACGAAAATTAATACGTTCAAAATTGTCATCTTCTGACCCCCTATAAACTTTTACATTTTTCCGCGTACGGGGCAGTATGAGGGCTCATTTTGCACCGTGATCTGAAGTTTTTAGCGGTACCATTTTTTGTATTTTGGAGTATTTTCCGCGTACGCCATTGACCATGCGGTTTAATTAACTATATATTTTTATAATTCATACATTTCCGCACATGGAGATACCACATGTTTATTTTTATTTACAAATTTTTTTTTTAAATGGGAAAAGGGGGGCGATTCAAACTTTTATTAGGGAAGGGGTTAAATGATCTTTATTAACTTTTTTTTTCCATTTTTTTGCAAATAATAGGGGGCTATAACACTGCACACAATGATCTTTTATATTGATCATTGTTATCCCATAGGATAACATTGATCAAGGATTCTGCTCATGCCTGGATCTCAGGCACGGAGCAGTCATTCGGTGATCGGACACACAGGAGGAAGGTAGGGGCCCTCCTTGTGTGCCCCAGCAGTTCAGGACGTCATGATTTCGCCGCGGCGGTCCTGAACAGCCCACTGAGCTTGCCAGGAGTAGTTTACTTTCACTTTAGACGCGGCAATCAACCCAAAGGTTTAGTAGCGTGCGGCACCGCGATCAGTCCTTAAGAGGTTAAGGCCCAAATGGGCTGAGTCCTTAAGGGGTTAAACATGGTTTTAATATTTGATTCCTTAAGTGTTTGTTAGTTTTTCTGCTGTATACTTCTTGCCACCAGGGGTCTCCCATCTTGACCAGAACACATTCCGTCTGGTCAAAATCTCAGATTTTGGACTTTTGCTTGTAATGGCAGGAGACCACACTAAGGAAGTGTTTCTCTGCAGCTGCAAAGAGCCTCACTGACAGCTACAAAGAGCCTCACTGACAGCTGCACAGACTGAAAGCTGCTGCAGAGCTTGAAGTCTTCTATTCATCACAGCACTGCAACGATGTGAGGGCGGAAGTGGTCCCCCAGCAGGCTTCAGTGAGGTCATGCCTGCTGGGAAACACCCACTTTCTCCTGCTGGGAGATTGCACTATGTGAGCAAGAAAAAAAAAGGTATGATACAGAGCTTTTTAAAACTCAGAATTTTTTGGGAGGGCTGGAGAGATGTTAGGAGCAGTTAGGGAACATAGCCTGAGTTAGTTTAGAACAGTTTATTTGGTGACAGGTACTCTTTATTGGAAATATCTCCAGCCATTTGGAAGATATGTTGGAAAATACAAATAAACATACATATGTTGAGTTATATATAAATGTATATAGATTATGTCCAGAGGTCATTCCTCAGGGAGAGGGAGGCTGACCTCAGATTCAGCTATTGAAAATTGTGTTTTATCTATATACTGGTGTCACCTTTCACGGCAATCTTGTCTGTGATAAGTGAACAAAGTAACCTGTACAGAACAGGTAGTTTCTAAACAGACCTAGTGGTCAGACTGAAAATGTCAAGATTTCAGGATTATTTTATAACATAGATCAAAAAATGGAAAAAAGTGCCAAATGTTCTTTATAAAAAAAAGTTAAAAACTTAGGCCCAGATGCATGAAGTGATGGAATGACATCATCCAGCCATCCACTCCGACTCTGTTTAAATCCTTCTCCAGCCCCTACCCTCCTGAGAGACACAGAAGATGTGGTTTCTGCTCTGCACTGATGAGTCATGCTCTCTTTAGTGCTGAGAGGTGTTTGCAGCCTTAGCCCATCAGACACTAAACCTCTCTTTGCTGCTCAGAGCAGAAGGGTGTGGGCTGCTCTCAGAGACTGAGCTGGCTGGCAGAGAAGAGCTGCAATGATTGCTGGGAAATGTAGGTAAGGGGAGGTAAGGATGGAAAAACAAAGCAGCCAGATAAAACAACAGGGGCCACATAAGACAGGCATATCAGACAGTAGAGTTTACAGGGAACATATCCAGGTAGTGTTACCTTTTCTAACATACTTCATAGGAAAATTTTATTTCATTTTCATAGAAATCATGGCTTTATCCAAGCTGAAGCACAGACATGGACAAAGTCCAGTGAGCGAGTGTGGGCTAGCATTCCTCTGCTCTCTCCTGTCTGATAGACAGGAGAGAGCACAGAGGAGTGCTATCAAACAGGAGAGAGCACAGAGGAGTCCTATCAGAAAGGAGAGAGCAAAGAGGTGTACTATCAGACAGGAGATAGTACAGAGGAGTGCTAGCCCACCCACACTTGTCCATGCCTGTGCATCAGCTTTGACAAAGCCATGATTTCTATAAAAACAAAATACAATTTTCTTATGAAGTACATTAGAAAAGTTAATGTTTTGCCAAGATGCACAACATATATCGTATTTTTCGTCCTATAGGACGCACCGGCGTATAAGACGCACCCAATTTTTAGGGGCAAAATCTAAAAAAATAAAGATTTTGAACCCAATAGTGGTCTTCAACCTGCGGACCTCCAGATGTTGCAAAACTACAACTCCCAGCATGCCCGGACAGCCGTTGGCTGTCCGGGCATGCTGGGAGTTGTAGTTTTGCAACATCTGGAGGTCCGCAGATTGAAGACCACTGCATAGGAGGTAATACTCACGTGTCCCCGCCGCTCCGGACCCGTCACCGCTGCCCTGGATGTCGCTCCATCGCTGTCGCCGTGTCCCCATCTCTCCGGAACGTCTCTGCTGCCGGCCGGGTATCCTCGCTCTCCATCGCCGTCATCACGTCGTTACGCACGCCGACGCACGTACGCGACGACGTGATGACGAGGAAGGAGAGCACCGGCCATACAGGGGATCCCTGAACGGAGAAGACACCGAGAAGGCAGGTAAGGTCCCTCCCGGTGTCCTGTAAGCACTAACCCGGCTATTCAGTCGGGCTGTTCGGGACCGCCGCGGTGAAATCGCGGCGGTCCCGAACAGCCCGACTGAACAGCCGGGTTAGTGTCACTTTCCCTTCAGACGCGGCGGTCAGCTTTGATAGCCGCGTCTGAAGGGTTAATACAGGGCATCACCGCGATCGGTGATGTCCTGTATTAGCCGCGGGTCCCGGCCGTTGGTGGCCGCAGGGACCGCCGCGAAAGGGGTGTATTCGCCATATAAGACGCTCCGACTTTTTCCCCCCAGTTTTGGGGAATAAAAAGTGCGTCTTATACGGCGAAAAATACGGTATTTTTTTTGTATCTGACAGTGCTCATCTGTATTGCAATATAACTTATCCCCTATGATATAGACCCCCCGTGATCTAGAACTTATCCCCTATCCTTCGGATAGGGGAGAAGTTATTTTGCGCTGGAATACTCCTTTAAGCTTTGATGCGACCATAGTACAGGGATTCTCAACCGGTGGTAAGCCGATGTGGTGATAAATACCGGCCATGCATTGGCCAGTATTTGTCAGCGCAGAGCGGGGAATGGCCGCGGCAGCTCCCTGTAAAGCACTGCAGCTCCAGCCGTGGCTAATTTACAAGAGCTGCGTGGTTGCCAGGAAGAAGTGTGACGTCCCCTGGAGGTGCCGCACAGCGCAGGAGGACATCGCCCACTAGTGCGGCCTGCCGAACTGGACTCAGGGAACAGGACACGTTGAATAGGCCAGGTAATGTAAAAAAAAAAAAAGGTAAAACTAAGTGTATGGGAGGGAGGGATGTTATTGTATGTATTTTATGTAATGATTATCATCACCCCCCCTCATCTTAATAACCCTGTGGCATTATTCCCCACCCCCTCCCTCTGATCCCTTTTGCAATTACCCCTCCCCCTCCATCTTAATACCCTTGTGCCATTATTCCTCCCTCTGATCCCATTTTGCCATTATCTGATAATAATGGCACAAGGGGATTAAGATGGAGGGGGGAAAAATGGCAAAAGGGGATCAGAGGGAGGGGGGAATAATGGCATAAAGCATCATGATGATTATACCCCTCCATCTTAATCCACTTGTGCCATTGTTCCCCTCCCTCTGATCCCCTTTTGCCATTATTCCCCCCTCCATTTTAATGCCCATGTGCCATTATTCCCCCCTCCATCTTAATCCCCTTGTGCCATTATTATTATACGATATGGCAAAAGGGGATCAGAGAAAGGGGGAAAAAATGGCACAAGGGGATTTGGTATCACATTAGTATAGTAAGCACACACCATTATGAAAATAAGTAATTTTATGACTTATTTTGCCCGCAGGTACCCCTCGCGTGTATGTTCCACACGAGGGGTACCCGCGGACGTACTTTCACCCTTTGGGGGTACAGTCGCGAAAAAGGTTGGGAACCACTGCCATAGTAGACTCTTATTTGTGTAAGGGCCCAGTTGAAGTAGTTAGAAACTAACTAGGAAAACTTACCATCTAAATGTCTGTAGTTCTGGTCAGACATGGTGACAGTTTTTACAGAAGACTCGCTGTCTTTTGAAGAGGCCACATTAACTAAAAATAGAAAAACAGCAATGTGTTAGTCTAACAAATATTACATAAAGGACACAAACTATAACCCATACAAGAGTTTAACAAAAAAATGTGAACCATGCACGCCAAAGCGAATACTGGGGCAGGTTTAAAATTGCAAATGCATCAGAATTGTGGGGTAATTTGCACAAAAAAAAATAAAAATAAAAAAAAGCTTACATAAGTTCAATACACTTTTGGGTCTCACATTGCAAATGTGTAAAGACTAGCTTAAAGAAGGCATGGCTTGCGCATGACTCCCTGCGCCAAACTTGTTGAGTAACATTTTGGAGTAAAATACACCAAAAAACTGTTGGTCTAAACTGAGACTAAAAAAGTCTAAAATGCACCAGAATTATCCAAGCAGCTCAGGCTGTTGGATAACTGTGTAGTCTAAGTTTCCACTGTCTAAGGCTACGTTCACACTGTGGAACCTCCAGAATTTCCTGCTAGGATCTATGGTATGGCAATGCAGTCCTAGCACCGCTTGTGGGACACCAGACATTAATTTTGTCCACAGATTCCAGTGTTAACCCGACCTAACTGTTAGATTAGAGAACAGAAAGGCCAACAGTTATTTATTATTACCAAAAAGTGCATAAACTTTTTTATTTTCTGATTGTAGATTTACATGAATGGGACCAATCTGCACTGTCATGCACAGCCTATGCAAAATGGCGCTGGTTTTGGAAAAAGTAGAAATCATACTCCTTCCCAGGCAACTCCTGTGATCATTCATGTTATTAAGGCCATTACATGAAAAGATTCTACTGTCACGCTAAGCACACTCCGTAATGTTTTTGGAGGATTAGTGCCTAGCAAATATTAACCTCAAGCAGGATTACCAAATATCTTCTTGTACAGGACAATATGCCAAAAAAGTAAATAAATAAATAAATAAAAAAAATAAAAAAATTAACTTCCTGGAAAAGTCACAAGAGCAAATACACAAAGTTGAGTAATAGAGCACAAGGAAATGTAGTAGGGATTAGTAGGTTTCAGCTGTCGGTAAATATTAGCTTCTGGCAGCAGGATTGAGCAACCATCTGCGTCTACGGCAGCTGATACTCCGACTTAAATTAAGGGAAACACTTACTAGGATGATAGGACTGGACAAAATACAGTAGGGCAGATTAACTGAAATTACATCAGAATTCTGGCAAAGTTTGTGCACATACTGCTCACCACATTATGTGTTTTAGAGACTTTTCTAAACATTTCCATCAAGTGGGTGTGGCTTCAGTATAAGGAGGCATGGCTTAAGACAGGACACCTTGAACCAAAATTGTGCCAGAATTTTGGAGCAGTCTGAGCCCAAAAACAGGTGTTGAAAACATAGACTAGACAGTCTAGAGATGAGCGAATTTACAGTAAATTCGATTCGTCACGAACTTCTCGGCTCGGTAGTTGATGGATTATCCTGCATAAATTAGTTCAGCTTTCCGGTGCTCCGGTGGGCTGGAAAAGGTGGATACATTCCTAGGAAAGAGTCTCCTAGGACTGTATCCACCTTTTCCAGCCCATGGGAACACCTGAAAGCTGAACTCATTTATGCAGGATAAGCCATCAACTGCCGAGCCGAGAAGTTCGTGACTAATTGAATTTACTGTAAATTCGCTCATCTCTAAGACAGTCTAAAAATGAACCTAAGTGATCACACTTAGCTTGCAACCACATCATTGTTTTCCTACACATAGTACCGTATATTCAGTACATTAAGATACACCATAAGAGTCTGATAGATGGAAACAAAAGAAACGGTGTAGCTCACTGTAGTGAAAAATATACCCAAGGTAGCTGGTGTTACATACACCCCCAATAGGTCAACAATATACTAAGAGATATAATTATATAAAAATAGATCATTCAAACCAGTGTCTCAAAAAGATTTGTGAATATAGGGTGAAGAAATAGTATGTAGAATGAGTAGCTCAATATGAATAAAATATAAATACATATATACACACACACACAATATGTAATAGTAGTACTGTCGCAGGGCCCTTGCGGCAGACAAAAAAAAAATCATCAATAGCACAAATTAAATTAAAATAAACTAAACTATTACCACCTCAATATTGTTTCCCCAATGGTAATATAAGAATAAAGTATCCATAAGTCGTTATAATAAAGTGTTCATATGCTGTAAACCACTTTCAATAGTGTTAGATGGCCAAATAACACAGTCAATAAGAATAATAGTCACATGAATAGCACTGAGGTGCACAGCACCGCTCACCCGGTCCAGGGAAATGTATACGGTGCGAAGCTCAGAGCTCGGTGCACTGTGTCTAGCCCTTTCATCCACCAGACCCCTACCCACATCCTCCATGTGAACTGTCCTCTACCCTTATACAAAGCCTACCACGAGGAAGCTACCACGATCCATTTTCTGCTGAACCACGTCCACCACTCAATCCATTGGACCGCATTTTGGGCATCCACACATTTGTTTTATACGATACGAGATAATCAGCCCTCGCTGCAGGGATTCTTCACCGCTGGTGCGGCTACATCTGAAGTCTGACAGCTGCGCTGCCGGCGTGTGACTTACCAGGGATCATCTCTCACTTTCAACTCCCCTCTAAAACCGTTCACGCGCCACTGCGCTATGGGCGCATATCATCTTGTCTTGCTGACAATCTGCATTGCACCAGCAGGCCGGCCGGGAGGCTAGAGCCGTGCACTGAGGTCTGAGCTCTACAATGTATACATTTCCCTGGACCGGGTGAGCGGTGCTGTGCACCACAGTGCTATTCATGTGACTATTCTTATTGGGCCATCTAACGCTATTGAAAGTGGTTTACAGCATATGAACACTTTATTATAACAACATATGGATACTTTATTCTGATATTACCATTGGGGAAACAATATTGAGGTGTAATATTTTATATATTTTATTTTAATTTATTTTAATTTGTGCTATTGATGTTTTATTGAGTCTACTGCAAGGGCTCAGCGACAGTACTCCTATTACATATTGTATATACATTATTTGATATTAAAATATTTTTATGCATTTATTCTGTTCATATTGTACTACCCATTCTACATACTATTTCTTCACCCTATATTCACACAACTTCTATACCTTTTGAGGCACTGGTTTGAATTCTATATTCTTCTATAATTTTCTCTCTTCGTCTGATAGATGCTAGCTCTACCTCTGAAGCCCTTATTCCACAGCAGTAGATAGACTGTGGCACATGGACGTGCCCAGTCACCTCTCCATTTAGTCTCCATGTAGCTATCCTACCAGGAGGAATGGGGGTAATGTAGATATGTCATCAATGTCTGAGATGGGAAATAAGCTGATCCTGCATCTATCTGATGCTGGATGAAGTGCTTATAACTAGGGCTGGGCGGTATACCGGTTCATACCGAATACCGACATTTTTGTGCTGCGCGATATGAATTTTAACCCATACCACAATACCGGTTGGGCCCCTCGCCCTCTGGAATGAATGAATGAATGAATCAGTCCAGTGCTGAGCTGTCCCCACATCGGGGAACTAATCACAAGTCACCCGCGAGCGTTGTTCTGCCCCCCAATTAATTATCAGCCCAGCCCTGTACCCATCGGGGTAAATACTGATAGGTCACCCGCATGCTCTGCCCTCCTCGTCCACATGTTCGTTGCGGCCGCCGGCGCTGACACTCTATACCAGTGGTCTTCAACCTGCCGACCTACAGATGTTGCAAAACTACAACTCTCAGCATGCCCGGACAGCGCATACTGGGAGTTGTAGTTTTGCAACATCTGGAGGTCGGCAGGTTGAAGACCACTGCTCTATACTGTGTGGTATCCCTATGCCCTGGCTGCAAAAAAAAATAAAAAATAAAAAAAAATTATACTTTAACTCACCTCCCGTTGGTCCGGTACCGGCCTCATCTGCTTCCTAGTGAATGGAAGGTCGGACAGCAGTCAGCCTATCACCGGCCGCAGCGATGTTCCGCCTCGGCCTCTGATAGGCTGAGCCCACTGTCATGTAAGAAGCTGCCCAGAGCTTCTTACATGACAGTGGGCTCAGCCTATCAGCGGCCGAGGCGGAACATCGCTGAGGCCGGTGATAGGCTGACGGCTGTCCGACGTTCCCGTCCCTAGCGTAAGGCCGACGTCGGCACATGCGTGAGTTTACTGTATTTTGTTTACCTTGTGTCTGCGCCGGCAACAAACAGCACGAGGAGGGCAGTGGGTGACGTGAGTATTTACCCCCATGGGGGCAGCGCTGGGCAGATAATTTTTGATGGGGGGGGGCAGAATAGCGCAGCGCTGGGCTGATAATTAATTTGGGGGGGGGAGGAAATACCGTTACATGGAACCGCCGAAAGTTACAAAAATACCGTGATACACAGATTTGGTCATACCGCCCAGCCCTACTTATAACTGCAGATAACAGAGCACTGATCACGTATGCGGATTGTCATCATGAACACGCTCCATAGAGACCCATGTGTTAGTAAAGAATGGAATATATTATAATCCAGCTCAGCGATTAACATTCTATAGGGAGGTGAAAACTCAATAATCCTCTTTGGTCTGCACTTTCCGGTTCATGAAATTACAAAATGTGTCAATATATTTTAGTTTACCAATCTAGCGTTTCAGTGTGGAAAGTACTTCCTAAAAACAGAATGACAGCAAGATATGACAGTAACAGCAGTAACAAAGCTAAAGAAATAAATTGCTTATTACATGGGGCGAATATGGATGAAAATTATTGCTCAGTGTAAAAGGGGAGAGTTATCAAGCTGTTCCCGTAATTTTTTTTGCTGTAAAAAGACGCATTGTTGCGCACTTTTTGGTATTTGCGCAATTTCTTTGAGCCTTTTGCTTCTATGCCATTTTAACATAATTGACTCCGTTTTGACTTACCGTAGACAGTGGAAAATATTTACTATATTAAGCGCATCAATTGGTGCATATCATTAAAAAAAATTCACAAATATAGACCAGGGTGGAGGCAGCCTCTCTAAAACGTCGTCAGAACCCTTGTAAAGTTTAGTTCATTGTTACACTGCTCTAATTACAAAAGGTTATGTGTTCTAACACTGTGTCATGTTTGGTTATATCCTCTTTCAAATATAGTAATTTTGTTTGCTCATTTTTCTTTCTTCCTTTTATTTACATCTTTTTAATTAGCAAAGATTAAGATGATGTACATGTTTTAAATGTAAATTTTTTCTTTCAAAATATACTTCAAGGATAAATGTCCATATTTAAACCCGACCATTATTTATTTCTCCCACACTTTTAAACAGATGGAGTGTATCCATGTTTAAATGATTTAACCAATTTAAAGGGGTTCACCATAAGGAGATTTTAGTACATACCTGGCAGGCAGTAATGGACATGCTTATTAAGGATCTGCGCTTGTCTTGTGGCTGAATGGCTATGTTGTGAGATTACTATAACACTGTGGCTAGCTTTTTGTGAACTGGTATTTCCTGTTTGACTTAAACTACAAATCCTATAATTCCATTTTCCTCCCTCCCACACATCAGCCACCCCACCCATTGAAACATAAATGAGCTACATCCATTCAAAAGACCTGTGATTTTCAATCAGGGTGCCTACAGCTGTTGCATTAGTTGTAGATTGATCTCTCTCCCACCAAGCGATCCCTCCACCCATTGAAGCAGACAGGCTCCCTGTCATCATCTGACTAGTGAGGTCAGGTCTCGGCCGCATTGCAACCTGGGAAAAATCTGAGACAGCAGTCATTTTGTATGCTGGTAAAAATAAATATTGGAGTGAAAATCACAGAAGAATTGTGAGAAAACTGTCACACACAGGTACAGACACTATATTATGAACTACACTAACTTTACAGCCCCTGTAGCATAGTCAAATAAAAATAAAAATCCTGGAATACCCCTTTAATGTACCAAATATCATTTCTTTCTAATGTACAATTCTGCCTTTTTGCTATTGAACAGTTTTCTTTAATATCTCCACCTGCCCGCAGCTGTTAAAATTATGTATAATTTTTCATTTAAAAATACAAACCCTTTTTTTTTTTTATCAGTCATTCCAAGTTTCCATTTCCCTTTTTATGTTATGTAAATAGCACAGCGTGGTTAAATTATTTAACCCTTTGACAATGAAAAATTGCTGTGTTTGGTTACTTTATATTGTGGTGTCTTGTTAAAAAAGAAAATTAGCAGTATGATTTTTGGCTTGTGCTACACCACCATTTATCCTTAGGTCAAAATTGGCTTAATAACTCTCACCTAGCTGAGTATACTGTTTCATAAGACAAACTGCTTTTGGCGGCTTCCAGTGCGTTTCTAAAGGTAATGAAAAAAAAGACAGACGCAATATTTATCAAGTCTGCGTGCCGTTTTGATCAATAAGGCACCAGGCAGTCAAAAATAACGCCAAAAAAATAAAAAATGCTGCTCACAGACAACATTGATAAATCTCCCCCGCAGTGCCCAGGGAGAAGCACTGCACTCCACTCCCCGGCCGGCCGAGAGATCCACACATTTCTCTGTATAGAGGTTTATGCCGATATGGACGGATCTCTCAGCTGGCCAGGGAGCAGAGCACAATGCCGTCCACTTCCCTAGCTAACAACTCATGATCTCAGAGGGTCTCAGGTGTGAGACTAAGTCTGATCAAAACGGCAAAAGTAATTTTTTAATAACCGTAACGCTTTAAGCCTTCTAGTACTTAGCGGCTTCAGAAAAAGTTTAGTTCTTTTCTGTCTGACCACAGTGCTCTCCTGCTGACACCTCTGTAAGAGTCAGGAACAGTCCAGAGAGGTTAGCTATGGGAATTTGATTCTGCTCTGGACAGTTCCTGACACAGACAGAGGTGTCAGCAGAGAGCACTGTAGTCAGACTGGAAAGAACTACATATCTTCCTCTAAGCATACAGCAGCTGATAAGTACTGGAAGGATTTAAACAACAACAACAAAGAAGTGTCTCAACTGGCAGGCAGGAGGTGCTCAACCCCAAATGCGGTTGTGCATTTATACTGGGGGAGCAGATCCTGCGCTTGTCATCCATTGCTAAGGGCGATCCCCAGCATAAAATGCATACAATGGGGGACGCCTACACCAGATAAATGGTGCGGATGTGTAACACTTAGAATAATACAGGAATTTAGGTGCACTACTGTGGTAGATGTATACAATGACATTGGCTATCCCTCAACACTGATGTTAAAATTGAGACATTAGCCAGTATATCCTTATATAAAGGAAATACCTGAGCCAGCACACCACACCCATTGCGGTGCAGGCTCAGGTATGTCCTTCATATAAGGATATACTGGCCAATGTCTCAATTTTACATCATCATCAGTGTTGAAGGTTAGCCATATGTCACTGTCTACATCTACCACAGTAGTGCACCTAAAGTATTGGAAGGATCAAGATTAAATAGAAGTAATTTACAAATATGTATATCTTTCTGGCACCAGTTCATTTGAAAAAATGTTCTCTCTTTCCAGAGTAGCCCTTTAAGCAATTGTAGAGGGTATGAAAACTCAATACAGACAAGGCAGCCCTGGTGTCACCCATGTTTACTCACAGAAGCAAAACCCCACAGCAGTATCTATGGACCTGCACAATACAGAACAGTTAGGTAATATTATATTAGGGTGCATTCACATTAGCTGCAGATATGAAATGGTAAAATTTGCAGTTGCGATTCTCAACGACGGATTTTACAAGTCATGTCGTTAAAGTATCCGGGGTGTGAATACACCCTCCCTCACGCATGCATATTTTGCTATGGATTTTTTCCAGCATATTCTCTCATTGACTTACCAAAAGAAAATCCACAGCAAAATATACACATGAATAATATCCAAGACCTTGGTCCAGGGACTCCTAGAATATATTGTAGGGCATATCTGCACATCACACACTGTAAGGCTGAGGAAACATGATTGTTAAAGGGGTACTCCGCTCCTAGACATCTTATCCTTTGGATAGGAGATGAGATGTCTGATCACGGGGGTCCTGCCGCGTTGGGTGCAGCACCTGAGTGGTGGAGGGACCCCTGCGATCTGACATCCTATCCCCTTTCCTTTGGATAGGGGATAAGATGTCTAGGGGCGGAGTACCCCTTTAAAGGTAAAGACACTGGAGCGTGTACCTACTGCAGCCATCCCATGCCTACACACCCGACTTCTTACAGAATCAAAGTATGACGCAGAAGGAATCATGTGAATAGGAAAGAAAAACCCTAGGAGGCTAAAACAAAGAGGCGTCTGTTGTCACGGGAGGCTGCCAAGATGTGAAATATGTGAAGGAGGAAAAAAATTAATCTTATTCACATTCAGGGCAGTAATATAATCCGCTTATTAATAAAAACATGTTTACACTGCTTCACCATCCAATGAAAATGATCTGACGTACAGATGTGGCACAAATAATAAATAGAAAGATGTGCAGAAGAATTAGAATTTAAATTTTGAGGACATGTCATATGAACGGCATCGTGTCATCTTATTCTGCATTTTCTGTAACTTCCTTTACTTTAATGTAGATTGACAGCACATGTGGCCTGCTCAGTGAGCCTCCACTTAACCCCTTCCCTCTTTGGCGATTTTTAATTTTTGCATTTTCCTCCTCACCTTCTAAAAATCATAACACTTTCAATTTTCCACCTAAAAATCCATATGGAGGGCTTGTTCTTTGCGCCAACAATTTTACTTTGTCAGGGTGCTATTACTAGCAGCGGGTTGCTACCATTGATTTAAATGGGTCCACAGACAGTCTGCTATAGTGTCAGATTTGCGGACTGTCTGTGGACCCATTCAAATGAATGGTAGCATTACTCACAGGGGGAAACCCGTCGCTAGTGACCATAAATACACTATTTTGGACTTTGGACATTTTTTACGTGTACTCCATTGACCATGCAGTTTAAATGGGCACTGTCACCAACTTTCTTTTTTGATATGTTGTAGTACTTATGTACTACAACATATCTGTAAAATATTTTCATTTTTTTTTCCATTTTCAGGGTGAATTTTACGTTTGAAAACCGGCCACTAGGGGTCTCCCTCCTAGTGGCCGGCTGCAGCACATCGTGACGTCACACCTGAATTCGGACCGATTGCGGCCGGGCAATTGGTCCCAATTCATTTACACTGCGCTCACTCCCTGCCTGTCAATCAGACAGGCGGGAGCGAGCGCATTGGCTCCCCAGCCAATGGCTGGGGGCCCACTCCTCCCACACATGTCGTCGCACACTACCAGGCAGACAAAAAGTTATTTTAATATAGTTTAAAAAAAAAAATTAAAAGCAGGGAAGGGGTTAGGGATAGATGTGCAATAGGCAGGAACAGAAGAAAAAAAAATAGGATGGTGGGAGCTACCCTTTAATTAATAATATATTTTTATAGTTCGGACATTTATGCACACGGCGATACCACATATGTTTATTTTTATTTATAAGTTTTAGCTCTCCAGAATCACACGTCAGATTTTTTCAGATACATCAGAGATGTCGGATGCCGCCACAGATTTTCCCAATACATCTCGTTCACGTGACAGTGTACCTAAGAGGAAATCAAAAAATGCGGTAGAAAACACCGGCCCAAGATGCTCTACATGGGAGAACAAGGTGAGAAACAAGTAACTGTATCTCAGGATGTCATAAACCCATAGTTAATTCTAAATGAAACTCAAATCTCTTTATTATCTAAAGGACTGGGTTTTCCTCCATCTCATCATTTTGATGTCTTTGATACCATCCATGATGTGAACAAGTTTATACCAACTTTAACTGTTAAGAAACATTTTGATACCATTAAGGACTCGGACGATTGTCAAGTTATGCTTATACGGATGTCTGTAACTGTTCCTTGTGTCACCTTGTCTGAACAAATGTCTCTTTGTAACTTATAAATGCTTGTAAATGAATCTTCAGCACTGCAACCTATTTGTGAGTCTCCATGCTTTATTGTTGGAAATCCTGGTTGTTATCCGTTACAATCCAGATCTTCCCTCATGGACCGCTTTCAGGACTTGGTCCTACAGGATCTTATGTGTTTACAACACAACTCTGGTGACCGTAGTCCTGATAACCTGTCCAGGGGAGAAAAAATGGCTATTCGCCAATTACATAATAACCATGAATTGGTTATTTGGGCAGCAGGTGGGGGGAGGGGGTGGCAGTGATATGTATGAATAGGTCACTTTATTGTCAGCTGAATAGGACCCTTTTAGGTGATACCAGTACATACAGTTGTCTGAAGTCTGATCCTACGGTGATGTTCACCAAAGATCTCACTGAACTTCTGAATACAGCACTACATATGGGGGCCATTTCTCAGAAACAATATGACTCCATTCTAGTATCTAATCCCGTCACCCCGGTTTTCTACTCACTCCCAAAGGTTCACAAGGGCCGATTCCTGTCACCTATGAGAGCCATCGTGGCGGGCATCGGCTCTTTAAATGAACATTTGTGCGAGCTACATTAAGGACACCCAAGATTTATTATCCATTGTTAGCCCGCTCGAATGGACACACACCACATGCCACATGCATTATCTGTACATTATGGATTTATTTTCCACCTATAGTCCTGAACTCCAAATCATTCACATTGGAGGCACTACATTACATCTTGTCACATAGAAAAAAGTTATGTTTGAAGACAAATTTTTCATACAAAAAATGGGAGCTTCAAGTCCTCTCCCTCAGCAGCAAACTTATATGTTTTCTGGTGGAAACTTCAATATATTTTTTTGTGAGGAGAACCCCTTTTTTCAGACATTGTTTGGTACGGGCGTTTTGTGGACGACATTATCATCTGGTCATCCACACAGGACCGTGTATACAGCTTTATTGACTATGTTAACTTTCACAATTTGTTTTTCACCTTTTCTTGGTCCCATTTTTAGATATTTTTCTTTCTGCAGATAACAAAATACATACCTGTACTTCTAGAAAACACAGTGCTGGTAACACCTTGTTGAGAGCTGAATCCTGCCATCCTCAGCACATTATAAAATCTGTTCCTGATTCAGTTCTGAATCTATAGTGGATAGTTCTAGACAGAGACAGAGGGTATCCTTGGTGGACTATAGATTGGGCTCAATCTATAGTCAGCAACAAAGACAGGGATTCATTGTTGGTGTCTAAATCGCAAGGTGTGAATACACTAAACAGAACATCCATAGTGTCTTTTGTTACCACCTTCAGCAATGAATACCACCAAGTCACCCAAATTATTAAAAACTATCTTCCTATTTTACATCAGGACCCAGCTTTAGCTAATATTTTGAAACATGGATGCAATTTTTATTCTCGGAGGGCCCCCACATCAGGCAATTTGTTATCCCCTAGCATGCTACCTAATCTGTGCCCACATTCTGATACCTGGCTTAAGGTCAAGGGGTTTTACCCCTGTGGCAATTCGAGATGTGTGGTTTGCAGATTTGCCCATAAGTGTACATTCACACCAGGGCTTTTTGACCAACACACATTGCCAATAAAGTCCTTTATTAATTGCCAGAC
Organism: Hyla sarda; assembly: GCF_029499605.1. Taxonomy (NCBI): domain Eukaryota; kingdom Metazoa; phylum Chordata; class Amphibia; order Anura; family Hylidae; genus Hyla; species Hyla sarda. Next base: position 97,979,935 of record NC_079190.1, read on the forward strand.
ATCATTCGTGGTATACAGAACTACTTGCAAAACATTCCAGCTTTCCTATATAGGGAGCACTAAACATCCACTTAAACTTAGGATCCAAGAACATGTTAGAAGCATTTTAAATCCCCACCAGGTGAACATTTCCAGGGCATGAAAACACTTTCGAGATCAACACAATGGTGATGTGTCCCACTTTACTTTTCATGGCATAGAATTGGTACACAAGCAGAGGCGAGGTGGAGACTGGGTTAAAACCCTTCGTAATCGAGACATTTTCTGGATATGAGTTATCAGCCACATGGTCTGAACTTAAGATCAGACATTATTTTATATTACGATTAAGGGTTGTCCCACACTTTTGCTTCTATATACTTTCTATTGTTTTTTGCTGGAATTGGAGTTTGTTTTCTCTCATCTCTAGTAACTAAACATTCATGAAACTTTTTTTCATTCTATGCATCATGTTATGTTGTTTCTATACCTTTATATGTATTGTTAGGTGTAATTCACAATGTTCGGTTTATTGAGGTTTAATGGGAGTTTTCTCCGCTGACCACTTAAGCCGCACCTGTGAATCACCATACAAATAGGTGTGTTTTTCCTCACCTTGCACTAGTCTGATGAAGGGTCACGTTACCTGAAACGCGTCACTTTCTTCCCGGTGTGACAGTATGTGTAACTATGCTGCTCCTTGTTTTTACCTCAAATAAACCTGAAGACTCATAGCGCTGGCTCCTGCCTTTTTTCCAAATTTACAAATCTGTTTAACTTTCTGGCACCAGTTGATTTAAAAAATAATTTCCACTGGAGTACCCCTTTAACTCCTTAAGGACGCAGGGTTTTTCCGTTTTTGCACTTTTGTTTTTTCCCTAATCACCTTCTAAAAATCATAACGCTTTAAATTTTGCACATACAGACCCATGAGGGCTTTTTTTGCACCACCGATTGTACTTTATAATGACATCAATCATTTCACCCTAAAATTTACAGCAAAACCAGAAAAAAATATATATTTGTGGGGCAAAATTGGGAAAAAAAGCAATTTTGTAACTTTTGGGGGGGGGGGGGATGTGATTCTATGCAGTGCACTTTTCTGTAAACATTACACCATATCTTTATTTTGTAGGTCCATACGGTTACAAAGATACCTAAATTTATATAGGTTTCATTTTATTTTACTACTTAAAAAAAAAAAAATACATGCACTGAAATTAGTATTTGTAAAATTGTCCTATTCTGACCCCAATAACTTTTTTATTGAGATGTATGAGGGCTCATTTTCTGCGCCGTGATCTGAAGTTTTTATTGGTACCATTTTTGTTTTGATGGGACTTTTTGATCGCAATTTTGGACTTTCAAATTATTATTTTTTTATGTGTACACCATTGGCCGTGTGGTTTAACTAGCATATTTTTATAATTCAGACATTTACGGAGGCGGCTATACCACATATGTTAATTGTTATTATGTTTACATTTTTTTTATATGGAGTTTGGGAAAAGGGGGGGTGATTCAAACTTTTAATATGGAAGGGGTTAATGGGTGTTTTTTTATAACTTTTTATTACGTTTTTTTATAAAAACATTTATTTTTTTTATTTTACACTTTTAGTCCCCTTAGCGGACTTTTAGGAGGAATCAGTAGATTCCTCATACAGATCAATGTGGTTCCCCATACAGATCAATGTGGAACTACATTGATCTGTGTGCTCTGTGCTTGATTGATAAAGCCTGGTTCAGCCTGGCGCGATCCACCCCACTGGACCACCAGGGATGGTTTAAATGTTCCTTTAGACAGCAGCGATCTAAAGGGTTAATAGCCGCCCGCAGCGATCGCCGCATGTCGGGTATTAATGCCGGCCTTCAGCCACAAGAATCACCAGGGGGCCGGCCGGTATTGCGCAGGCTCGAGTCGGGAGCACGCGGTGCCATACACAGCTACCCGGCTCGTCCTTAGAAGGCAACCGGTTAAAACTACGCTCTGCAGTTCACTGGTCTCTATAATTGTGCAGAATTTATCAAATCTGTGCACCGTTTTGTTAAATTTTGAAAAACTGAGTAAAAAAATAAAATAAATAAAATACACCAAGCAAACAGAGGTAAAATCTATACTACTTAAAGGGGTACTCTGGTGCTTAGACATCTTATCCCCTATCCAAAGGATAGGGGATAAGATGCCTGATGGCAGGGGTCCCGCCGATGGGGACCCCCGTGATCTTGCACGCGGCACCCAGTTTGTAATCAGTCCCCGGAGCGTGTTCGCTCCGGGTCTGATTACCGGCGACCACAGGGATGACTGCGTGTGACGTCAGGCCTTTGCGCCCCCGTGTGACGTCATGCTTCGCCCCTCAATGCAAGCCTACGTGACCCCGTGTGACGTCACGACAGCTGTCATGCATAGGCTTGCATTGAGGGGGTGGAGCCATGACGTCACTATGCTCCGTCCCCATGATTGCCAGTAATCAGACCCGAAGCGTACACGCTCCGGGGACTTATTATAATGGGGTGCTGCGTGGAAGATCACTGGGGTCCCCAGCGGTGGGACCCCCGTGATCAGGCATCTTATCCCCTATCCTTTGGATAGGGGATAAGATGTATTAGCGCCAAAGTACCCCTTTAAGGCTAGGTTCACAAATATCTGGCTCCATGAACCCAGTCTAAAACTGGGCACAACTGAATTCTAAGTAATCTGTTAACATCATTTGTCTATGATCTGGCAACATTTATTTCTGCAAGTCCAAGGGCATGTCCAGTGATCTGATGTCCAAATTAAGGCGCCAGATAAATGTGACACTGACCAGCCTTAGAGGGAAGTCAGCATTAGTGTTGTAGGGAAAACTATTACTTATACTGCAAAGACGTGGCCACGCACCTAAGGTACCTCGATTAAGATATTCTTCCCAACTAGGCCCAGTAAGTATGTCTTCTCTTCATAAGCTGCTGGCAGACAAGTCTGAGAATAATGAATTTGCAAGTCAAAATCAAACATGTACAATCCTCCTGTCTTCCAACCTGCTGTCAGGGGAGAGTGAGAACACACATATATTAGATGGCCGTCCAGTCTTACTGATCCCAGCAGGCTAAGCCAATGGTCATCAGATGGGTATTCCTATTTTTAAAATACATACAAGGCACGAGTATGTATAGAGAACCCAGCTGTATGTGGCCCCTTATTATTTAGGGTTGGGACATCATCTATACACGGTCAACAGTCTTCAGATCACTGGATTGTGATTAAAGGGATCAGAAAGCATGCTTTGTTCCTTTAAAGGCTTACTTTCTAAATAACTGTATTGTAATCTAAAAAAAAAAAAAAAAAGCCTAAAGCAAATTTGGTAACAATAAAGTAATCAGATAAAAGCCAATACTTACAGACAGACCTGCCTTGTAATACAAATACACACAAGACATCTCGTACAAATGATACACATATATAAAGCCTGTCTTGGTGGCATCTTTTACATCTTTCATTGACGACAAAGAAGAACAACGATCCCATAGCAGCATTCCACTATACATATATATATATATATATATATATATATATATATATATATATATATTTCTATCCTTATTAGTACAGCTGTATGATCTTCTGCTTTCTGATCTGGTTGTGCCCATTATCTATTTAAACAAACTGCTGAAAACACATCAAGGAGACTTTACCGAAACTGCAGATAAAAAGTACCAGTGGATAAGTCACACTATTGGGTCATGAAAGCTGTCAGGACTAACCCTTACACTTTACAAAAACGGTCAGGAAAACTGCACTGGTTAGTGCCTTTTACTACTAAGGACGCAGCACTCGACATTATCATCTCACTGCATTTACCAACATACAGGTCAGAAGACATACAACAATATTACTCTATAACACAATTCAGGTCTGCTTGTTTTTACACACATTTCAACCATTTTAAAGGGGTACTCCAGTATAAACTATGTTTAATGTTACTTAAAGTCCACAAAAACTTTTTATATAACATAGATAATACCATTATATGTATAGTTGGGCCTCTGTGCACCGAGGACAGGCGGGGCCTCTGTGCAGTGAGGCTCTGTGACATGCTATGGGCTCACACATGAGGATAATTGACAAGCCAGGAGCCTGCACAGAGCCCTGCTAGTCCTGTCCTCACTTCCTGTATTTGGACTCCTCACAGGCAATAGCTGCAGGGACAGCACTTTTTCACCCATAAATATACACATTTTTTAACCAATGTATATTACAAATATACATATAATTGTGTTATCTACATTATATAAAATTTTTGTTGACAACAGGTACACTTTAAGCAAAAAGGAAAAAAAAACAACAACAAAAATACAATACTTACTTGCTTCGGTCCCACACAGCTCCTTCCGTTCCCCTGATAAGTCTCTTCTCCCTGCTTCTGAAAGGGGAGATCGATGTAGGAATTGCCGCTCAGCCAATAACTGATAGGACATCACTGAGGCCAGAGATTGGCTGGATCCTACTCTGACCTCTCATTTTGGAAACGGGGAGGGGAGACTAGTTGTAGGACCAGAATTAGCCACAACAGAAGCTACGAAGAACAGATGTAGGCAAGTATCACTTTGTTTTTTCATTTTTACCCCAATAATACAATTTTGTTAATAGAGAAAGCACCTTTAAACAACGTCTAGCATGCCTCCTCAGACCCCGACTGTTGGACATGTGAGGGACCTCTCACATCTCGTTTCCACCAGACACAGTCTCAAGAAGAAAAAAAAAAGAATAAGAAAAGAGACCCTGGTGGCCTTTGTGTTAAATGGATCCAATGGATTCTATAAGAAAAATGTATGGCAAAATAGTTTTTACTTCTGTAGGTTCTGTTATATTCAGTGTTTTTTAGCTTCATCCCAGTACTATCTCATCCAGATAGGGCTGGATGAGAGAACATTGGATCCATTTAACAGATCAGTCCCTTATTCCCATATGTGTCATGATAAGGCCATGTTCATATGTGAAATAGAAGCTCCGTTAGAAGGCCTGGTTGCAGATGCTGGTAAAAATCCCAGACGAATTATAACTGCACCACGTGAAAGAGGCCTTAAAAAATATATATATATATCTCCACACACCAATTGGTCACAGCACAGAAGCAGCAGACTCCAAAGTAAAGCAGGCGGATGTCTTTTATTTGTTACCAGCAGTGCAATGTTTCGGCTATATGTTAGCCTTTGTCAAGCATATGCACATGCTAATGGGCTCTCCTGAAGGGCTAACCCCTAGTCGCCTCTTAATATGGTAATATTTAATGTATATACTTATATATTTAATTAGTGTGTGTTTTTCACTTTTTTTTCTTCTTTATTTTTAGGTGGTACTACTACTCCCAGCATGGAACCATGCTTGGAGTAGTAGTACTAGCTAAAACATTTAAAAAAAAAAAAAAAAAGTGAAACACACACACACTTTATTAAAAATTAATTAAAAGCTCATTATAAAAAAAACTTAAAATTTCCTTATAGGGGTATTGCAGGATATTTTTTTTGACTATACTACAGGGGCTGTAAAGATATTGTAGTTCATGATATAGTGTCTGTACCTGTGTGTGACGGTTTTCTCACAATTCTTCTGTGATTTTCACCCCAATATTTATTTTTACCAGCATACAAAATGACTGTTGTCTCAGATTTTTCCCAGCTTGCAATGCGACAGAGACCTGACTCACTAGTCAGCTGATGACAGGGAGCCTGTCTGCTTCAATGGGTGGAGGGATCAATCTGCAACTAATGCAACAGCTGTAGGCACCCTGATTGAAAGCCACAGGTCTTTTGAATGGATGCAGCTCATTTATGTTTCAATGGCTGGTGTGTGGGAGGGAAATGGAATTGTGGGATTTGTAGTCAAAAAAAGAAAAGTCAAGCAGGAAGTACCAGTTCACAAAAAGCTAGCCACAGTGTTAAAGGGGTACTCCACTGCCCTGCTTCCGGAGCTCCGCTCCCCATCGAAGTTTATTGTTCCGAGCGCTGTGTGCGGGCTTCCGTGTTCAGCGCTGCCCCTCGTGACGTCACACCCGCCCCCTCAAGGAAAGTCTATGGGAAGGGAGCGCGACGTCACGAGGGGCGGCCCTGAACACGGAAGCCCGCATACAGCCTTCGGAACAATAAACTTCTGGACGCTGGGGAGCGGAGCTCCAGAAGCAGGGCAGCGGAGTACCCCTTTAAAGGTAATCTCACAACATAGCCATTTAACTCCAAGACAAGCGCAGATCCTTCCTAAGCACCCTCCATTACTGTCTGCCAAAGTATGTACTAAAATCACCTTATGGTGGAGAACCCCTTTAACCTGCTATTGTGATAACAACAAATAACATAGAGTGCCCCTGAATGTTGGTGCTAGGATCTTCTTTTTTACTTTCAGATGGGTCAAGAAATAAATTAGAAAAGAAAACTGATGCCCTGCTGGATATCCAAAAAACGTGCTGTAAAAAATAAAAAAAATAAAAAAAACTCAGAAAAATACCAAATGACATTACCAATAAAATTACAAAAATTAATTATGCAACCGCACTAGTGTTTTGGTTTACCTTTAGCTACAATGGAAACTATTTTATTGACATAACTTTCTACAGTGTGAACTATGACCAGTAGAGAATTATTCTGCTAGTCCTAGAGCAGTGGTCTCCAACCTGCGGGCCTCCAGATGTTGCAAAACTACAACTCCCAGCATGCCCGGACAGCCGAAGGCTGTCCGGGCATGCTGGGAGTTGTAGTTTTGCAACATCTGGAGGCCCGCAGGTTGGAGACCACTGTCCTAGAGCCTCGTTTACACCATAGAGATCACATGTTGTGTAAAAGGATCCTCTCCTGCCAACAATACACTGTCCCTGCAGGTGAGGATAAGTCTTATATAAGAATAGGAGACATTTGCCATCACTTTCCTATGACAATAACCTATTTCTGGGCACTTTTACCATGAGACAAGGGCACGGAGCGCGACCCTCCTCAGCAGCACACACCACGTGACCGGCGCCCTCCCTCCATACAGCTCCTCCAGTCACTAAAGGCAGCCGCCAGCTCCCGCCACTTACCTGCCCCACTGCATCACTCCATCCGCCGCCGGTCACACAGCACGGGACTGCTGACCGTTTCTATGGCAAATTTCGCCACTGTGTCGTGCCCCGGAAGAGAATGTGGTCACCACCACGTTACCTGAAGGAGAAGCCCTCTGCTGGTGTGAGCGGTGTAGTGCAGACAGCGACTATACCTGCTGGTGTGAACGATGCTTCTCTGCCGCTGAACTACATCATAATATCGATTAAGGTTACATTAACACCTGAAGCCGATTTTGCTAACCATTGACTTAAATGAGTAGTTAAATTATCTGCAGAAAATATGCAGCAGATCCTGTACGTGTGACTGTACCCTACGGGTAGAGTCACATGTGCCATATTTTGCTGCCTATTTTCTGCAGCTTATTTTGCTACCCATTGGCCCTCATTTACTATTCTAAACCCGACTTGTTTTGTCGGTTTTTTGGCGCATCTTTGTCTGCGACATGTCGCAGACATCGTGCACCAGTCTGCGACACGATGCAACATTTTTTCCCGACGGACCCGATGAGGATTCTCCCAAATCCGAAAAAGGGGCGTAACCTGACATTTCTGAGCTTTCCCACGTATTTATAAAGGTTTCCAACCCGAATTTGTTGAATTGTTGTGGATTTTTCCCCCCGACAACTCAGAGGAGTTGGAAACCAAAACCAACAAAACCCACGTGCGACAAACAGGATGCAACATAATAAATACCAGGGGAAAAAGCAGTCGGGTAAGAAAGCAACATAGACTTACAATCCGATTTTCTAAGTAAATAAGGGCCATTGACTTAAAGGGTACCTCTCATCAAAAAAACTTTTGATATATTATAGATTAATGTATGCAGAATAACTTTACAATTGCATGTTATTAAAAAATATGCTTCTTTGTATTTAATTTTCCACTTTGAAGAAATGACCACTAGGGGTCTCCCTACCAGTCCTGGCAGCAAGCATTTCAGACTCATGCTGGAGTCCTAAACACTATGAGCTGCCAGTCTGCTTTGTTCACAAAGGAGAACACTCAGAGCTGCCAGCCTGCTTTGTTCACAGCCTGTTTGGCTGTGAACAAAGCAGGCTGGCAGCTCTGAGTGTTTAGGACTCCAGCATGAGTCAGAAATGCTTGCTGACAGGACTGATCGGGAAAAATACAATAGAAAGAAGCATATTTTTCATTAACATGCTATTAGAAAGTTATTCAACATTCATTAATCTAAAATATATCAAAAGTTTATTTGAGGAGAGGTACCGTTTAAATGGGTAGGAAAATATGCATCAGGAAATACATAGCAAAATACTGAATGTGTGACTCTAGCCTAAGGGTATGTTAACACGTGCATATTTTCTGCTGCAGATCTGCAGCAGATTCTGCTACCCATTGAAGTCAATGGGCAGCAAAATCTGCAGCAGATCTGCTGAAAAAAAAAAAAAAAACACAAGTGTGAAGGTGCCCTAAGGGTAATTTCATACGGGCAGATTACCACAGCATATTTGCTACAGAAAATCCACAGCAGGTTTTGCTACCATTGGCTTCAGGTCAGCAGAAAATCCACAAAAGCTGCCAATTAGCAGATTTTCCTTCAGACCGATTGAAGGTAGCAAAATCAGCATATACGCAGATAATTCCGCAGGTAATCCGGATTTATTTGTGGGTTTCCCGCAGCGTATTTGAAAGTGGGTTGGCTCTTCTCGGCTGTCCACAGCAGATTTTCCACTGTGGAAAATCTGCCGCAAGCCTCATTGAAGTCAACAGGGTCTGCGACGGATTTTCCAGAGCGAAAATTCCCCAGCGGAAAATCTGCTGCAGACAGCCGAGAAGAGCCCGCCCACTTTCAAATACACAGTGGGTAATCTGCAAATAAATCCGCCCGTGTGGACGTACCCTTAGGGTCAGTTCACACATGCATATTTTTTCTGCAGATTTGATGTTGCAGATTTTGCTGACCATTGACTTCAGTGGGCAGCAAAATCTGCTGAAGCAAATCGGCAGCAGAAAATATGCATGTGTGAACAGACCCTAAGGGTAAGTTCACACGTCCAGGTTCTGCTGCATATTTTCTGCAGCTGATTTTACTATAGGTTGACTCAGTGGCGTTGCGACCCGGGTGCGGGGGGTGCGGCCCGCACCGGGTGACACCAACCTAATGGGGTGACACCAAGACGCTCCGCAGCACCCCCCCCATCTGTGCCCGACCGGCCTCCCATCCGTCAGCACCCCCCCCCCCCCCCCCCCCTGCGCTGTGTGTGCGGTGCGCCCGTCCGTCATCACCCCCCCCCCCCCCTTTCACCTTCACTCTGCGCCCGTCCGTCATCACCCCCCCCCCCCGCACCTTCACCAGCACTGTGCCCGTCCTCCGCTCCCACGTCTGCGCCGGCCTGACGTCACACCGCATGGCCGCGCAGGAGGACGTGAGTTACGTCACTCGCACGGCGCCCGGTGAGAAGGATCGCTGCGCTGGATGGGTGAGTGTGTATGTCTGTCTCTCTGTCTGTCTGTCTCTATCTATGCTTGTGTGTGACTGTGTGTATGTGACTGTGTGTGTTTGTGTGACTCTCTGAGTGTGTGTGTGACTCTGTGTGTGTGTGACTGTGTGACTGTGTGTGTCTGTCTGTGAGTGTGTCTCTCTGACTGTGTGTGTGTGTTTGTCTCTCTGTGTTGTATGTGTTTTTTGTGTGTGTGTGTGGGGGGGGGGGGGGGGTATAACCAGCGATCTATTGTGGGGAGACTTTGACCCATTATGGGGAACCTGCGGCCTAATGTGGGGAAACTACTACCAAATGTGCGGAGTCTATGCTACCTAATGTGGGGAATCTGTGCTACCAAATGTGGGAAGTCTATGCTACCTTATGTGGGGAATCTGTGCTACCTAATGTGGAGAAATTGCTACCTAATGTGGGGAAATTGCTACCTAATGTGGGATAACTGGTACCTACCTAATGTGGGGGAACTGGTACCAAATGTGGGGAATCTATGCTGCCTAATGTGGGGAATAGATGCTACCTAATGTGGGGAAACTGCGACCTACCTAATGTGGGGGCACTGCTGCCTACCTAATGCTCCCCCCCCTGGCAGTAGCACCCTCATCATCCACCAGCAACACCCCCCCAGCAGCACCTCCATCAACATATCCTGATGGTGGATGATGGAGGTGCTCCTGCCAGGAGGATGATCCTGCCGATGGACGATGGGGGTGATACTGCCAGGGGGGATGGCCAGTAGCACCCTCATCATTCTCCAGCAACACCCCCCCAGTAGTAGCACCCCTATCATCCACTAGCAACACCACCAATACCCCCCTCCCGTGGTAATAGCATCAGCTAATGGATGTTGAGGGGTGTTACTTTGGTTGTGGTATTATATTCAGAGGGGGCAGTGTATGGCAACGTTATATTCAGAGGGCGCAGTTTGTGGTAGTATTATATTCAGAGGGTGCAGTTTGTGGTAGTATTATATTCAGAGGGCGCAGTTTGTGGTAGTATTATATTCAGAGGGGGCAGTGTGTGGTAGTATTATATTCAGAGGGCACAGTGGGTGGTAGTATTATATTCAGAGGGCGCAGTTTGTGGTAGTATTATTAGAGATGAGCGAACTCACAGTAAATTCGATTCGTCACTAACTTCTCGGCTCGGCAGTTGATGACTTATCCTGCGTAAATTAGTTCAGCCTTCAGGTACTCCGGTGGGCTGAAAAAGGTGGATACAGTCCTAGGAAAGAGTCTCCTAGGTCTGTATCCACCTTTTTCAGCCCACCGGAGCACCTGAGAGCTGAACTAATTTATGCAGGATAAGTCATCAACTGCCGAGCAGAGAAGTTTGTGACGAGTTGAATTTACTGTAGTTTGCTCATCTCTAAGTATTATATTCAGAGGGTGCAGTGGGTGGTAGTATTATATTCCGAGGGTACAGTATGTGGCGGTATTATATTCAGGGGTACAGTATGTGGCAGATTTATATTCAGGGGTACAGTATGTGGCAGATTTATATTCAGAGGGTACAGTATGTGGCAGATTTATTTTCAGAGGGCGCAGTTTGTGGTAGTATTATATTCAGAGGGTATAGTGTGTGGCGGTATTATATTCAGGGGTACAGTATGTGGCAGATTTATATTCAGAGGGTACAGTATGTGTTGGTATTATATTCAGAATGTACAGTGTGTGGTAGTATTATATTCAGTGGGTACAGTGTGTGGCGGTATATTCAGGGGTACAGTATGTGGCAGATTTATATTCAGAGTGTACAGTATGTGTTGGTATTATATTCAGAATGTACAGTGTGTGGTAGTATTATATTCAGTGGGTATGGTGTATGGAAGGTTTATAATGAAAGAGTATAGTGTATAGTAGTATTATATTTAGAGGATACAGTGTCTGGCAGGTTTATAATAATTATTGTTTTCATATAGAGGATGAGAATGCGCTGACATAGTGAGGAGACGTCTGGGCGTCACATTCTACAGACAGAAGTTTTAGCTGGACCAGGCGGTATGTACCATCTGAATTAGATAAGGGAAGACTATAGAGAAGACGTCACCTGTAGTCACTGATATCATTGTGTATTCTCCTCACTATAGAGAAGACGTCACCTGTAGTCACTGATATCATTGTGTATTCTCCTCTCTGTGTCCTATCAGAGCTGTAGTCACTTGTCAGTTCTACAGTTATGGTCAGTGAAACTACAACTCCCAGCATAACCTCACCACTGCTCAAAGGGGTACTCTACTGGAAAAAAAAAATTTTAATCAGCTGGTGCTACAAAGTTAAATAGATTTGTAAATTACTTCTATTTAAAAATCTTAATCCTTCCAGTACGTATTAGCAGCTGTATAAGCGATTCACAGGAAGTTATTTTCTTTTTTAATTTATTTTCTGTCTGACCACAGTGCTCTGTGCTGACACCTCTGTCCATGTCAAGAACTGTCCATAGTAGGAGCAAATCCCCATAGCAAACCTATCCTGCTCTGGACAGTTCCTGACATGGACAGAGGTGTCAGCAAATAGCACTGTGGTCAGACTGGAAAGAACTACACAACTTCCTGTGGAGCATACACCAGCTTATAAGTACTGTAAGTATTAAGATTTTAAATAGAAGTAATTTAAAAATCTGTTTAACTTTCTGGCACCAGTTGATATAAAAGTAAATGTTTTCCAGTGGAGTACCCCTTTAAGTAATTCTGGGAGCTGTATATTTCAATGGTGAAAACTTCTTTAACACTTTCCTATTCTGTGGCAACTGGTATATCTGATTATTATACTGGAATTTCTCACAATGCGCTACAACAGTGGTGTCTGTCACAACAGGCTAAAAACTTACTGGGGGGAGGGGGTAGGTATGGGGGTGACACCATTTTCTACCGCACCGGGTGACACCAACCCTAGCAACGCCACTGGGTTGACTTCAATTGGTAGGAAAATACGCAGCATCAAATACGCAGCAAAATGCTCTACGTGTGACCATACCCTTAGAGTGTTTTCACACGCCCAAAAATGTGTGGCATGTCTGCCCAGAGGACACTGGCGGACATTCCGCACATTTGCACAATCTGGCGAGTGCAAGGACCACTCGGAAATGCACTCATTGATGGCAATTCATTTTCAAGTGGAATCCACAGAAAGAATTGACAAGTCTACTTTGTATGCGGACGCCTTCATCAGGATTTCTGCAGCAGAAATATCTGCCCCAGAAATTCTGCCTTGTGCACAGTGCAACAAAATCCCATTGAAATCAATGAGACTCTGCTGCAGCGGAATGTCCGTGCAAAATATTTCTGCAGAATTCTGAATGGACATTCCTCTGTGTGAACATAGCCTTACAATATCCTGCACATATTTAATGCTGCAGATTTGACTTGCTACCTACAGCTACTAGTACCAACAGGGGGCTGATACTACCTAGGAGGCCTATTACTACTTATAGGGGGCTGATATTACCTATGGGGGGCTGTTACTACCTGCGAGAGGGGGGGTACTACTATCTACAACATTGTAGAGCATGAGGTCGCCACTAGGTGGCGCCTAATCCATGCTGTTTTTTCAGTTAAAAGGATGTTTCAGAAACATAATGGTACAATATTAATTGGTTCCTGGATGACATTGCAAGTTAAAATCATTTTAGTTTGGGATCAAAATGCTATTGACGCCTCCAAATAATAATACAATTAAGATTAAAGAAAAATAAAACAAGCAACCATTATAAATAAAAGCAAATCGTTACATATAGTGAGAAATAGCTGTTGGAAGCTGGAAATCACTTTCTATGATTAACCCCTTAAGGACTCAGCCCATTTTGGCCTTAAGGACTCAGACAATTTAATTTTTACGTTTTCATTTTTTCCTCCTCGCCTTCTAAAAATCATAACTCTTTTATATTTTCATCCACAGACTAGTATGAGGGCTTGTTTTTTGCGCGACCAGTTGTCCTTTGTAATGACATCACTCATTATATCATAAAATGTATGGCGCAACCAAAAAACACTTTTTTTGTGGGGAAATTAAAACGAAAAACGCAATTTTGCTAATTTTGGAAGGTTTTGTTTTCACGCCGTACAATTTATGGTAAAAATGACATGTGTTCTTTATTCTGAGGGTCAATACGATTAAAATGATACCCATTATTATATACTTTTATATTATTGTTGCGCTTAAAAAAAATCACAAACTTTTTAACCAAATTAGTACGTTTATAATCCCTTTATTTTGATGACCTCTAACTTTTTTATTTTTCCGTATAAGTGGCGGTATGGGGGCTCATTTTTTGCGCCATGATCTGTACTTTTTTTTTATACCACATTTGCATATAAAAAACTTTTAATACATTTTTTATAATTTTTTTTAAATAAAATGTATTAAAAAAGTAGGAATTTTGGACTTTTTTTTTTTCGTTCACGCCGTTCACGGTACGGGATCATTAACATTTTTTTTTAATAGTTCGGACATTTACGCACGCGGCGATACCAAATATGTCTATAAAAAATGTTTTTTACGCTTTTTGGGGGTAAAATAGGAAAAAACGGACGTTTTACTTTTTTATTGGGGGAGGGGATTTTTCACTTTTTTTTTACTTTTACATTTTTTTTTTTACACTTGAATAGTCCCTATAGGGGACTATTCATAGCAATACCATGATTGCTAATACTGATCTGTTCTATGTATAGGACATAGAACAGATCAGTATTATCGGTCATCTCCTGCTCTGGTCTGCTCGATCACAGACCAGAGCAGGAGACGCCGGGAGCCGCACGGAGGAAGGAGAGGGGACCTCCGTGCGGCGTTATGAGTGATCGGATCCCCGCAGCAGCGCTGCGGGCGATCCGATCGTTCATTTAAATGGCGAACTGCCGCAGATGCCGGGATCTGTATTGATCCCGGCACCTGAGGGGTTAATGGCGGACGCCCGCGAGATCGCGGGCGTCGGCCATTGCCGGCGGGTCCCTGGCTGCGATCAGCAGCCAGGATCAGCCGCGCATGACACGGGCATCGCTCCGATGCCCGCGGTTATGCTTAGGACGTAAATGTACGTCCTGGTGCGTTAAGTACCACCTCACCAGGACGTACATTTACGTCCTGCGTCCTTAAGGGGTTAACCCTTATAAGGGTACGTTCATACAGGCATCTCTTTTCAAACTCGCAGCGGATTTCCCGCTGCGAGTTTGAAAAGGGGCGGGGTCTCTGCACGCTACCTGCAGCAGATTTTCGCCAATGGACTCTTCTGTTGAAAATCTGCTGCAGACCCCATAGGTCTATGCTGGGGATTTTGAGACCTCTATCAGAAAAACTGAGCTCTGACATTTAGGAAGACTATATGATATAAAAGGGAACCATCATGCGTTTCATGCTGCCTTAGGTTAAGTTTCCACTTGTTTTTTTATCTGGCAAAGTTAGAAAAGTGAAGGATTCAATATGAAATGCTGTGGTTATAACACCAGCCGGAAACAGGGCTCCGCAGGAACGCTCTGCTAGAATAAGGGTCTATTCAGGACTCAGCGTTCAGCGTTTTCCTCCTTACCTTTCAAAAACCATAACCCTTTTAATTTTCCACCTAAAAATCCATATTATGGCTTATTTTTTGCGCAACCAATTCTACTTTGCAGTGACATCAGTCATTTTACCCAAAAATCTACGGTGAAACGGGAAAAAAAATCAGTGTGCGACAAAATTGAAGAAAAAATAAAATTTTGGGGGCTTCCGTTTCCAAGCAGTACATATTTCGGTAAAAATGACACCTTATCTTTATTCTGTAGGTCCATACGATTAAAATGATACCCTACTTATATAGGTTTGATTTTGTCTTGCATGTACGAAAATTAATACGTTTAAAAATGTCCTCTTCTGACCCCTATAACTTTATGTTTCTGCATATGGGGCTGTATGAGGGCTCCGTTTTTGTGCCGTGATCTGAAGTTTTTATTGTACCATTTTTGTTTTCATCTGACTTTTTAAAATCGCTTTTTATTCATTTTTTGTGACCAAAAATACTCTATTTTGGACTTTGGAATTTGTTGACGTGTAGGCCATTGACCGAGCAGTTTAATTATCAATATATTTTTAAAGTTTGGACATTTACACACGCGGCGATACCAGAAATGTTTATATTTTTATTTACATGTTTGTTTTTAAATGGGAAAAAGGGGGGGGGGGGGGGATTCAAACTTTTATTAGGGAAGGGGTTAAATCACATTTATTAACTCTTTTTGCACACTTTTTGTGCAAGCGGAAATTCAGAAGTGTGAATGGGAGTGCGGAATGCCATAGAAGTCTATGGGCTTTAATTTGAGCCTGAATTTCGCAAGCGGAAATTCTGCCGTGTGAATAGACCCTAACAGTGCAGGTGCGGCTTTCTTCTCATCGCTCCTCACATCCTAGTGACATGAAGCCTATGTCCATGTGAACGCTTTGCTATTCTAGCAGAGGGCTCATGTGGGCTCAGGCTTTCACGCCATGAGGATGCGAGAGTGAATACTTATGCATATGCGAAAAAAGGGTGGGCATATGGGGAGTATGAAGGAAGGAGGCAGAGAAGCTTGGAAAGTTGGCTCTGCCTCCATTGCACGAAGGGATGTATTTGCATACATGCAATGGAGCCTGTAACTTAAACGACTGGACTGATTATACATCATATTACCAACCACACTATAACCCAGTGTATTGGTTTTAGTGCAGGTGATCACTCAAAAAAAATAAAAGCATATACCTCTTAATAAATTTGTCGCATCTTACACCTATGTATTTTAGAATATTTGTTTTCCCTTTTATACCTTAAACTCTCTCTGTTTTCCCTTCTTATAAAGTATCAACATATTGCTATGACCAGTGGTGATCTGATTTCTGGGGCTACCAGCAATCCGGAGTATGAATGGGATGCAGCGCTGGTTTTTCCCCTGCACAGGGGGCATCCATCTAGTAAATAGCACTACCTGAAGTTCCCTAAGTTTTAAAGGAAGACACTGGGTTATAGTATGGGTGAACAGGATGAGGGGTTAATGGGTTAAATACATACCTGCACCCAGGAGATCTGTCCCTCTGAAGATCCTCTTCCATTTTCAGTGAATTGCGCGCTGGAGGCAGACTCGACGGTTCAATTTGAATATTCATTGTCGCGAGCCACATGAGTCGGCGCAGCGCTCACATGACCCATGACAATGAATATTAAATATTGAGCTGGCGGGCCTGCCTCCAGCGCGCAATTCACTGAAAATGGAAGAGGATCTTCAGAGGGACAGATCTCTGGGGTGCAGCTACACAGGTTTAACCCATTAACCCCTCATCGGTCTCCTGTTCACACACACTATAATGCAGTGTATTGGGTTTAGTGTGGGTAAACAGATGACAGTTTTCCTTTAAAGGGCCCTACTACATGAAGTGATAATCAACTGAACTGGATTATATATTGCCTTGTCAGCCGGCGAATGAGAAAATGGTCGGTTGGTCGGCTAATTTATTTTGATTAATAAAAAAAGAACATTGTCTGGCAGCCGCACATATTCCTGTGTAAGGAGATGTAAGGCCAACAGGCGATTGCAGCAAAGGGCCATGCCACTGTTTGTGTTGCCCTTCTCGCCAAACGCTCGAACCGTGTAAAGATTATCAATGTGCGCTGATCTACGAGATCGGTGCTCACTTACTGTGCAGGGTCGGTCAATTTAATAGGGTACTAAGGTATGCCACCTCCTTATAAGATGGTTAAACTTCATTAAATCTGTATGGTGTGGAATGTTTATGCTGTTCTCAAGCACAGTTCTTGACCGTATGTCAAGCGCTCCACTACTATTTTAAGAATGCTAGTGTACATAAGAGGTTCTAATATAGGACCTTGTGTGTCTCATTGCTGGAGCCTGCACTAATGAAGATATAGGGGAGATTTATCAAAACCTGTCCAGACGAAAAGTTGCTGAGTTGGCCATAGCAACCAATCAGATCGCTTCTTTCATTTTCGAAAAGGCCTCTGAAAAATGAAAGAAATGATCTGATTGGTTGCTATGGGCAACTCAGCAACTTTTTCTCTGGACAGGTTTTGCTAAATCTCCCCTATACACTTTTTTTTTAGGCTGGGTTCACACTCAGCAGTAGTGCCCCGTGCAGTCACCACGATTTGTCAAAAATCACTGCAGTCTTCTGCCACTATCAGCCACTGTCTGTTTTCACAGATGACCTGTGTTAAAAACAAAAGCCCAGATTTATCAAAATGTGAGAAAAACTGGAGAGATTTCACTATAACAACCAATCACAGCTCAGCTTTTATATCTTATGGAGCTCTGGTAAAGTTAAAGCCGAGCTTTGATTGGTTCAGTTCTCTCTCACACATTTTTAGGGCCGATGGGGGAGATTTAGGGCCGATGGGGGAGATTTATCAAAACTTGTGTAGAGGAAGAGAGTGGTTCCTCTACACAAGGTTGCCATGGGCAACTGCACCACTCTTCCTCTGCACAGGTTTTGATAAATCTCCCCCCGATAGGTTTAGGCCTCCTTCACATTGCCATTGGGCTCCACTATATGGAGCTCCATCAGCAGTTCCGTCGAAACAACGGGAGTTTAGCAGAGGAAAAAAAAAAAAAACAGTGCTTGTACTATTTTTGAACCGACCCAGAACAGAACAAATTACAGTGACCCCTCGACCTACGATGGCCCCAACATACGATAATATAACATGCGATGGCCTCTCAGAGGCCGTCACATGTTGAAGGCAGTATCAACATACGATGCTTTTGTATGTCGGGGCCATCGCATAAACGGCTATCCGGCAGCGCAGACTGCTTCAGCTGCCGCCGGATAGCCGTTTACGGTGCCCCGTGATGGTCACTCATCTGTCCTCGGGGCTCCGGCGCGTCCTCTTCGGGATCCTCTGCATCGTCGGCACTCTCCATCGAGGTCATCACGTCGCTGCGCACGCCATCCCGTCATCCAATAGAAGCGGCGTGCTTAGCGCCGTGATGGCGGCGACGGAGAGCGCGATTGCCGGGGAAGCAGAGGCCTTGCCGGAGCGTCTGGGACACCTCGGGGACGCAGCGACAACGATGGACGGCGACATCCCGGGCAGCGGTGACGGTCCGGAGCGGCGGGGACAGGTAAGTACAACTTTCTCTAACAATGGTCTACAACCTGCGGACCTCCAGATGTTGCAAAACTACAACACCCAGCATGCCCGGACAGCCGATGGCTGTCCGGGCATGCTGGGTGTTGTAGTTTTGCAACAGCTGGAGGTCCGCAGGTTGTAGACCACTGTCCTATACTTTACATTGCACGGATCCCTCAACGTACAATGGTTTCAACAAACTATGGTCCGTTTGGAACGGATTACCATCATATGTTGAGGGACCACTGTACAATGGCAGTGTGAACATTGCTTTAGATACAGTGTTTAATCAGTAGACTGCTTATTGATATCACTTTTTCATAAAACCTGTACCAACAGATACACCAGCCCTTTCCCAAATCACTTGCTCCCTTATCATTAAAAACTAATGTATATAATGGCATGTTTCTGAAGTGTAGTCATGCATTTACCAAACAATTGTGGTATACAAGGACAAACTAATACCTGCATACCACAACCAAACATCTACCATAAAGACATGTATTAATAATATTACCATATAGTGCCCAAATTGAATTCACATACCAGTACTATACAAGCGCTCTGCAGGATACTGTATAATGCTGTAGCCCTTATATATGTTTAGGAAAGAGCAGAGAACTTTAGTATCCCACAGATTATATCTTCTCTGACAGGAAACACTCTCTTTCCCAACCCTCTATCGGACTGAGGCCACCATTACAATGTCTCCTGGCCACGATTCGTCGCCCCCCTCCCCCCCCCCCCCAAGTATGGTACCAACTTTGTGTCCATTTAAATAATAACTGCGCCTCCCACTAAGTAGTGGTGCCCCCTTTGTCTTTCCTCTCAGAAATGATGCCCTTTTAGATAGCTAGGGGTTCTATAGGGCAGTTCATTTAGCATCAGGGGATTTACAGGGAAGAGGGCAGCAGAGCCTTAGGAGGAAGCAGGGCAGCAGAGCCTTAGGAGGAAGCAGGGCAGCAGAGCCTTAGGAGGAAGCAGGGCAGCAGAGCCTTAGGAGGAAGCAGAGCAGCAGTGTTGGAAGCAGGACCTGCAGTGCAGTGAGGTCAAGGATGAAACAAAATGGGGCAGCTGTGAGCGAGCTGCAGACACCCGCACCAAACATGCAATCACCCAGCACATGCATCTTTTGGGTGGTGATCTAGCATGGAAGGTAGAGGCCGGAGCAGCACAAATGGGATCTCTGCACAGACTCATACAATGCAGTTACCATCGGGGTATACGCATGCACACACGCACCCTCATTTTACCAAGGATATTTGGGTAAAAAAATTTTACCCAAATATCCTTGGTAAAATGAGGGTGCGTGTTATAGGCCGGTGCGTGGTATACCCCGATAAATACGGTACATCCTTTTGTTGACCTGCCCAGCTTTCCTGTCCAACTATTTTAGAGGTTGCTGGCCTAGAGTAAGCTGTAGCCCATGAAAGTGATTGACAAAACTAGGAGTTAAAAAGGGGTACTTCAGTGAAAATTATTATAATTTTCTTTTTTTTTTCTTTTTTTTTATGAACTGGTGCCAGAAAGTTAAACAGATTTGTAAATTACTTCTATTAAAAAATCTTAATCCTTTTAGTAGCTGTATGCCACAGAGGAAATTCTTTACTTTTTGAATTTCTTTTTTGTGTTGTCCACAGTGCTTTCTGCTGACACCTCTGTCCGTGTCAGGAACTGTCCAGAGAAGCATAGGTGTGCTATGGGGATTTTTTCCTGCTCCGGACAGATCCTGATACGGGCAGCAGGTGTCAGCAGAGAGCAGAGAGAAATTCAAAAAAATAAAGATTTTCCTCTGTAGCAAACAGCTGCTAAAAAGTACTGAAAGGATTAGGATTTTCAATAGAAGTAATTTACAAATCTGTTTAACTTTCTGGCACCAGTTCATAAAAAAAAAAGTTTTCTACCGGAGTACCCCTTTAACAGCTCCCTGCCCTGCCATAGTATTCAACTGTGCAGTTTAAAATGGTGATTGCCTGGATATACAGGGCTCCAGGCCTGTACAGTCCTGCTGTTCCTGACATGAACGTTGGTGGCAGCAGAGTGCCCAGTTTCCAAAATATCCATTTAAAGAGACAGGTACTCTTTAAGGTTATGGCTTATCAGTGTATATTGACACTACATAAATAACATTAATATTTTATCATAAAGGCTCAGTTTACCTTTATGTGTCCTACTTCCAACATTATCAGATTTGTGGACTAATATGGTAATATTGTATGAAAGCAAATTCTGCCGTGCTTCAATATGTTGTCTGTGTGGCACTATTTTTTTCCCCTGAAAAGTATGCAATGCCAAGTTTTGTTTTCTCATGGATTATGTACGAATATTTATGTATATAACATTACAGTCAATTAAAGTATTTACACTGAAATATAATGGGCATCCTTGTATAAGTGTACACCATTATTCTGAGATTATTATTATATTACATCTCACACTGGCACTTCATGTTCCAGGAGTAAATCTTATCTAGTACCTAACCAGAAAAGACAAAAATAAAGGAATAAAATAAAGGATATGCAAGCCTGTAAAAGTCATAACAAATGGCCGCAGTTTTTACTTAGAAACACTGTGGGGGAGATTTATCAAAACACATGCAGAGGAAAAGTTGGCCAGTTGCCCATAGCAACAAATTAGATTGCTTCTTTCATTGCTAAAAAGGTCTCCAAAAAATATTAGAAGCAATGTGATTGGTTACTACTGGTCAACTTTTCCTCAGCAGAGGTTTTGATAAATCTCCCAAATTGTTGGCAGAAAAAGACCACCTGGTCTATCTATTTTGTGCTTAGATTATTTTTTAATTTTTATAGATAGATATAGATTTCAAGATGTTTAAATTTAGTAAAGCTATGTTCAGACAGTCGAAATTCTGCATAGATGCAGAATTTAGTGGTCGCATTAATTTGGGCGGAATTCTAAATTTTTCCGCATCTATGTGGAATTTCTGCAGAATTTCCGCATGAATTCCACTTTAATTCCACTTTAATACACAGAGAACATTTAAAAAGTGCTTTTATTGATTGAAAAAGTTAAAATTTCACACAAAATCTGCATTTAGTGGAGAACATAAAAGCCCCATTCACTTCAATGGGATTCTGCAGCTGCTTTCAGCAAAAATATAAGACATTACTTACTTTTGCGGAATGCGGAAATTTAGCTGCGGAACGTCTGCAGCATAAATAGGACTGTGGAATCCCATTGAAGATAATAGGCTATAAACACATGCAGAATTTCCATGTGGATTTCAAATTGGAAATTCTGCCATGTGAGCTTAGCCTAAGGTTCCACTTTTTTTTTTTTTTTTTTTTTCTGGCAGTTTTTGGATATCTGACACTGCAGTTTTTGAGCCAAAGCCAGAAGTGTATTAAAAAGGAATAGGACATATAAAGGAAGAACTTCTCCTCCCTTATGGATCCACTTCTGACTGTGGCTCAAAAACTGCAGTGGCAGATCTCCAAAAACTGCCAGAAAAAAAAAAAAAGTGGAAACTTAGCCTTACTGTTGATTTACCAACCATATCTGCTGGAAGTTTTCCATCATGTAGACCGTGATACATTTATATTTGTGCAGAGATGTAAACCTTGTGAATACACTGCTCAAAAAAATAAAGGGATCACTAAAATAACACATCCTAAATCTGAATGGATGAAATAATCGTATGAAATACTTTCGTCTTTACATAGTTGAATGTGCTGACAACAAAATCACACAAAAATGATCAATGGAAATCTAATTTATCAACCCATGGAGGTCTGGATATGGAGTCACACTCAAAATCAAAGTGGAAAACCACAATACAGGCTGATCCAACTTTGATGTAATGTGTCTGGTCTCTACGTGCCCATATGACCTTCCTACGATGCCTGGGCATGCTCCTGATGAGGTGGCAGATGGTCTCCTGAGGGATGTCCTCCCAGACCTGGACTAAAGCATCCGCCAACTCCTGGACAGTCTGTGGTGCACGGAGACATGATGTCCCAGATGTGCTCAGTCGGATTCAGGTCTGGGGAACAGGTGGGCCAGTCCATAGCATCAATGCTTTCCTCTTGCAGGAACTGCTGACACTCCAGCCACATGAGGTCTAGCATTGTCTTGCATTAGGAGGAACCCAGGGCCAACCGCACCAGCATATGGTCTCACAAGGGGTCTGAGGATCTCATCTTGGTACCTAATGGCAGTCAGGCTACCTCTGGCAAGCACATGGAGGGCTGTGTGGACCCCCAAAGAAATACCACCCCACACCATTTCTGACCCACCACCAAACCGGTCATGCTGGAGGATATTGCAGGCAGTAGAACGTTCTCCACTGTATCTCCAGACTCACTGTCACATGTGCTCTGTGTGAACCTGCTTTCATCTGTGAAGAGCACAGGGCACCAGTGTCGAATTTGCCAATCTTGGTGTTCTCTGGCAAATACCAAATGTCCTGCACGGTCTTGGCCTGTAAGCACAACCCCCACCTGTGGACTTCAGACCTCATACCACCCTCATTGAGTCTGTTTCTGACTGAGTGGACACATGCACATTTGGTGCCTGCTGGAGGTCATTTTGCAGGGCTCTGGCAGTGCTCCTCCTGCTCCTCCTTGCAAAAGGTGGAGATATCGGTCCTGCTGCTGGGTTGTTGCCCTCCTACGGCCTCCTCCACGTCTCCTGATGTACTGGCCTGTCTCCTGGTAGTGCCTCTGGACACTACATTAACAGACACAGCAAACCTTCTTGCCACAGCTCGCATTGATGTGCCATCCTGGATGAGCTACACTACCTTAGCCACTTGGGAGGGTTGTAGACTCCTTCTCATGCTACCACTAGAGTAAAAGCATTGCCAGCATTCAAAAGTGACCAAAACATCAGCCTGGAAGCATAGGAACTGAAAAGTGGTCTGAGATCACCACCTGCAGAACCACTCCTTTATTGGGGGTGTCTTGCTAATTGCCTATAATTTCCACCTGTTGTCTGTTCCATTTGCACGACAGCATGTAAAATTGATTGTCAATCAGTGTTGCTTCCTGAGTGGACAGTGTGATTTTACTGTGATTAAGGGGCTACTCCAGTGGAAACCTTTTTTTTTTTTTTTTTAAACTGGTGCCATAAAGTTAAACAGATTTGTAAATTACTTCTATTACTTTTTAGCAGCTGCATGCTACAGAGGAAATTCTTTATTTTTTTAATTTCTTTTTTGTGTTGTCCACAGTGCTCTCTGCTGACACCTCTGTGCCTGTCAGGAACTGTCCAGAGCAGCATAGGTTTGCTATGGAGATTTTCTCCTGCTCTGGGCAGTTCCTGATACGGGCATCAGGTGTCAGCAGAGAGCACTGTGGACAACACAGCATACAGCTGATAAAAAGTAATGAAAGGATTAAGATTTTTTAATAGAAGTCATTTACAAATCTGTTTAACTTTCTGGCACCAGTTCATTTAAAAAAAATTAAAGTTTTCCACCGGAGTACCCCTTTAAGTGTCATTGACTTGGAGTTACAAAAACTCGCTCTGTGCAGTAATGAAAGTGCGGTGCTGCAGCTGAGATCCCAGGGGTCCCCAGTGGCGGGACCCCTGCGACCTGACATCTTATCCCCTACACTTTGGATAGGGGATAAGATGTCTAGGGGCGGAGTACCCCTTTAAGTGTTACCTTTGTGTTTTTGAGCAGTGTAGATTGTAAGCCCTTGCAGGCAGGGCCCTCTCTTTCTGTATATCAGTCTTTTGTCACATTCATGTTATATATTTTAACCCTTATCATATGTACAGTGCCCTAGAACCAAAAGTGATATTAAAATAAATATATCCTGCTAAAACGCATGGAAAAACTTTACAAGGAAATCTAAGTAAATAGCTTCGTCCTTACAGCCCTCTGTGCCCTCTGAATTGTAACGTGCTGCTAAATATGCTGATGTTCATAATTAAAATGACTATTAATGCATCCATTACCTCAGATCTGGCTATAGATAGTATACATGCTCTGTGTAGTTTAAGAGGGTATATGTTACTTCTGTGTAATTCAAGAGGGCATATGTTACTAAATGGAGTAGAAATGGCAAAAAAAAAAAAAAAGTGGAGCAGTTGCAAATGGCAAGACAAGCAACAGCTTGTACAATAAGGCTGCATGTACACTGTTTGCAGTGCACATATGAGAAAAGGTTTATAAAAACCTGTGTTGGGGAATAGTGGTGCAGTTGCCCATAGTAACCAGATTCTTATTTTTCTAAAGGCAATTTTAAAAATAAAACAATCTGATTGGTTGCTATGGGCATCTGTACCACTTGTATACTCAAGTTCAGTGATCCCTCAACATACGATGGTAATTCGTTACTGGAATCCATCGTATGTTGAGCGATCCGTGCAATAAGAATATAGAAAGTTATACTCACGTGTCCCCGCCGCTCCGGACCGTCATCACTGCCCTGGATCATCGCTCTCCATCGCCACCATTATGTCCCTGGGGTGTCCCCGCCACTCCGGACCATCACCGCTGCCCTGGATCATTGCTGTCATCACGTCCGCGGGGTGTCCTCGCCGCTATGGACCGTCACCGGTGCCCTGGATCGTCGCTCTCCATCGCCGTCATCACGTCCCTATGCGCGCTGCTCCTATTGGATGACGGGACGGCGTGCCCGGCGACGTGATGATGATGGAGAGCAACGGCCATGCAGCGGAGCCCGAAGAGAACAGTCCGGAACATCGGGGACAGGTGAATGACACTCACGGGACCACACAGGGCACATTAAACGGCTATCCGGCGGCAGCTGAAGCAGTCTGTGCTGCCGGATAGCCGTTTATGAGATGGCCCCACATACAAAAGCATCGTATGTTGATGCTGCCTTCAACATGCAATGGCCTCAGAGGCCATCGTATGTTGAAATTATCGTATGTCGGGGGGATCACTGGTATACTATAAATGCTGTCAAGGTATAGATAAATAGATAGATTATCTGTCTATATGTTTGTCTATAGACCTTAATTGTGCATCCTTTTTTTTTCCATCCTGTCGGAAAATGTAGAAAAGCACAGACAAATGTAAAAAAAAAAAAAAAGGGCCTAACTGCATCATTTTCCTAGAAGCTACAATCCTAGAAATCTTACCAAGCTCACATGGAGCAGCTCCGGATTCTTTTCCTCCCATGGTTCTCCCTTCAGGTAGGCTCTCAATCCACTGGCTCTGATGCTCAGCCACTATTTCACTATTGCAGTAGCCCCTCCCTTTAGATAAGCACTCTTTAGTCTGAGAATCATTGGCTGGCATTTTCCCTAGAAATAAAAAATAAAAAAACAGAGGGAAGTCAGTAAAAAGCAAACAGAATCAAGTGATTTTTTCCATAGATTAAAAGTAAGCAATATTCCAGCAACTAAAAGTCTACACAGTAAAAATGACAGTTCTGAGACTAATGAAAAAATCAATTCCTTAGTTATGAGCCATAAAAGATATAAAACTCCCCTAAGTTTATTAATTGAGCAAAGTATATTACCATTTCTTAATCTCGTCTAGTTGCATTGAACTATGAGCCACAAAATTATTAAAGTAACCATACACAAAAATTTATATTGCCTACGACAGCAAAGTCTAAACAGGTTTCAGCTTTTCAGTTAAAGGGAAGCTATTACCTAGAAATCCATTATATCCCGTAACTGCTAGCACAATGCAAAAAAAAATTATAAAAAAAAATTATATATAATAGGCACTCATGTATGGCTTTTTTTTTGGGGGGGGGGGGGGGGGGGCAAAAAATGCTAAGGCCTCTATTGCATATGTGCGATGTCCAGTCCAGCTCTGTAGAAAAAACACAGGAAGGGAACTGATTGGTAAGTGGACACCAGAACACACTGCATAGGCCCCAGACAGGGGAGGGCACCTGTGCCAACTGATGCACTTTTGGCATCAGTTGCAGTGAGTTTAGTCTAGGTTTACTGAGCTGGACACCAGACATACATGAGCCCAACCTAAGCCAGATGTTAGCTGCAAGTCAGTAGCGTAGTATGAAACGCTATACCCACATGCCATTTTTTCACCCTTTAACTGATGTCTCAATGTGCATGTGCCAATAAAGCCGCTACTGCAGTTAGCAAGCTCACCCCACTTGTGGCGCAATACTTATGAATGAGTATATAAATAATGCCATAAAGTAAGCCAACTATAAAATGGTCTAGACTGATATCTTAGAGAATTAGATGGTCTAGTCTACAATTTACAATTTCTGAGAATTAGTATTTGTAAATCTGCCCTTTGTTTTTTTTAGTTCAGTTGTTTGCACTGTTAACTATAAATTTAGGGGTTCATTAATTGTACATTGGAGCTCTGAGCAAAAATTTGTGACTTTATGGGGTTTTTATGATGCCCATGCACACATTTAAAAAGTGGTGGTTTGGCGTTAGTGAAAATGTTTTTGATATTACTTTTAACGTTTTAAAAATATTAGTAAATCATCAACATGATGGTATATGATAGTGAATTGGTGATATACAAAGCAGGCATTTCATAAAAGTTTATTTTTAGTATGTGTGGTATGACAATATTGCCGAAAAATGCAATTTTGTTTCACAAAGAAACAGGGGTGAAATTTATTTTTACCGTATTTTCCGGCACATAAGACGACCCCCCAACATTTACAGTTAAAATGTAGAGTTTGGGATATACTCGCTGTATAAGACTACCTTTACCTTTATTCTGTAGGTCCATATGATTGAATTGATACCCTACATACTACATACACGAAAATTAATGCATTTAAAATTGTCCTCTTCTGACCCCTATAACTTTTTTATAATTTTGTGTACGGGGCGGTATGAGGATTCATTTTGCGCTGTGATCTGAAGTTTTTATCTGTACCATTTTTGTTTTGATTGGACTTTTTGATTGCTTTAACAATACGCTATTTTGGACTTTAGAATTTTTTTGCGCATACACCATTGACCGAGCGGTTTAATTACCAATATATTTTTATAAGGCGGGTATTTACGCACGCGGCGATACCACATGTTTATTTTTATTATGTTTATATATCTTTTTTTGGGGGGGGGGAATTTGGGAAAAGGGGGTGATTTAAACTTTTAATATGGAAGGGGTTAATGTGTGTATATAAATATATATTTTTTTTCTTTAACTCTTTTTGTCCCCTTTTTAGGAAGAATAATTTGATTCCTCATACAGATCAATGTGGTTCCATAAAACCACATTGATCTGTGCGCTCTGCACTCGATTGATAAAGCCTGGTCCTGCCATGCTTCATCATTCTCAGTGCAGGAGTCGGCACTACAGGAGAGGTAAGCCCTCAGGCTACCTCAGCAGTGGAAAATTTTAGTGCAAAGGTGTCCACTGCCTTGGCTTTGTCATTAAGGGGTTAAGAGTAGAGTTTAGATTTGTAAAGACAAAGCACTAAACAGTGTTTTATGTTCTTGGAATCTGATTACGATTGTGCAAAATGATGTTTATTTTTCAATTATTCATGTGACCTCACCTTCTGCACCTGCTAACAGGTGAGCACTTTATAATCTACATGCAGTCTACTTGTGTCATGTGTCGTGCTCATTTCAGCATGTGTTTTAGGACTATTGGCAGCCCGCTAGGCTTCCCTGGAGTAAACTCAGATTTATCAAAACCTCTGCAGAGGAAAAGTTGACCAGTTGCCCATAGCAACCAATTAGATTGCTTCTTTCATTTTTTTAAGAGACATTTAAAAAAAAAAATAAAAGCAGCAATGTAATTGGTTGCTATGGGCAACTGGACAACATTTCCTTTGCACAGGTTTTGATAAATCTCTCCAAGTGATCTTTGCTCATCTTCACAAAAATACACAACACAAAACCTGTTCTACTTTAAAGCATAAATTAACCTCTTAAAGGGGTATTATAGGAAAAAAAACTTTTTTATATATCAATTGGCTCCAGAAAGTTAAACAGATTTGTAAATTACTTCTATTAAAAAATCTTAATCCTTTCAGTACTTATGAGCATCTGAAGTTAAGGTTGTTCTTTTCTGTCTAAGTGCTCTCTGATGACACGTGTCTTGGGAAACGCCCAGTTTAGAAGCGGTTTGCTATGGGGATTTGCTTCTAAACTGGGCAGTTCCCGAGACACGTGTCATCAGGGAGTACTTAGACAGGAAAGAACAACCTTAACTTCAGATGCTCATAAGTACTGAAAGGATTAAGATTTTTAAAAAGAAGTAATTTAAAAATCTGTTTAACTTTCTGGAGCCAGTTGATATATATAAAAAAAGTTTTTTCCTGGATAACCCCTTTAAAGATGTACTCCGCTGTTAGACATCTTATCCCAAGGATAGGGGATAAGATGTCTGATCGCGGGGGGCGCAATCCCCCTGCAGCAGCCCGGTACCTCAGCAGCCCGGAGCTAAGTTTTCTCCGAGGCTGATGACGGGCGGTGCAGGGGACAGGGCATTGTGACATCACGGCCCACCCCCACATGAAGTCACGTCCGCCCCCTCCCATAGACTTGTATTGAGAGAGTGGGGCATGACAAGGGGGCAGGCCGTGATGTCACAATGCCCAGTCCCCTGCACCACCCGTCATCAGCCTTTGGGCCCCTGGCGATCAGACATCTTAGCCCCTATCCTTTGAATAGGGGAAAAGATGTCTAACAGCGGAGTACCCCTTTAAGGACCAAGCCCATTTTGGC
Organism: Hyla sarda; assembly: GCF_029499605.1. Lineage (NCBI taxonomy): Eukaryota > Metazoa > Chordata > Amphibia > Anura > Hylidae > Hyla > Hyla sarda. The sequence goes on from NC_079190.1 coordinate 98,009,152, forward strand.
CTTAAGGACTAGGCCAATTTTCGTAACTCATAACGCTTTCAATTTTACACATACAGACCCAGATAATGGCTTGTTTTTTGCATCACCAATTGTAATGACATCACTTATTTTATAACAATATCTGTGGCAAAACAAAAGTTTTTTGTGGAGTGAAATAAAAATTTAAAAAAACACGCCATTTTGTTAATTTTCTACAAAGTGCACTTTTCAGTAAAAATTACACCTTATCTTTATGCTGCAAGTCCATACAATTACAAGGATACCCAATTTCTATAGGTTTTATTTTACTACCGTATATACTCAAGTATAAGCCGAGTTTTTCAGCACGATTTTTCATGCTGAAAACGCCCCCCCTCTGCTTATACTCGAGTGAACTCTCCGCCTGTCAATCCCTTTCAGTGGTCTTCAACTTGCGGACCTCCAGATGTTGCAAAACTACAACTCCCAGCAGCCAAGAAACATCTGGAGATCCGCAGGTTGAAGACCACTGCGGCCTTCGTCATCATCCAGACCCCCCTTTAGTTTTCTACTCACCTCCCCTCGGTGGGAAGGAAGGGTGAGCTGGTCCGTGCCATCTATGCTGCAGGGACCATCCCTGCGCATGAACGTCCCTGTGCGTCGTCGTCAAGGCAACGTCACTAGTCCAGGGCCTGGCCCAGAGCGGAGAAGAGGGCCCCCCGGTGAAAATGGACAGCCCGGAACGACTAACCCTCCCCACCGGACGGGCCCAGCAGCATTGATGGCCCGGACCACCTCACCCTTCCTTCCCACCCAGGGGAGGTGAGTAGAAAACTAAAAGGAGGGTCTGGATAATGATGAAGGCCACAGTTGTGTTCAGGGGTGTGAGGGTGGAGGGAAGCCTGTGTGTGCTTTTCTTGTGCGTGCACACTGCGCACACAGCATCCCCCAGCGTACACAGGCGTGCAGGCCGGTGTATTGAAGAAAATGGTGCCCTGCTACACTGGAGAGGGGAAGAACGGCTTGCTTAAGGTACTGTACCCTTTCCACCCCTCTGTTACCACTTCTCACCCCTCAAGGAGGCTGCCTGACAGGACAGCAAAAGTATGGGGTAATATCTCCTGTACTGGGCCACCACAATGGCATCTCCTCAGTGGAAATGTTGATGAACACTTGCAACGGAAGCAGCTAGCCTCAGATTAGAGATGATCGAACTTACAGTAAATTCGATTCGTCACAAACTTCTCGGCTCGGCAGTTGATGACTTATCCTGCGTAAATTAGTTCAGCTTTCAGGTGCTCCGGTGGGCTGGAAAAGGTGGATACAGTCCTAGGAGACTCTTTCCTAGGAATGTATCCACCTTTTCCAGCCCACCGGAGCACCTGAAGGCTGAACTAATTTACGCAGGATAAGTCATCAACTGCCGAGCCGAGAAGTTCGTGACGAATCGAATTTACTGTAAGTTCGCTCATCTCTACCTCAGATCAATACCCCCATCTCTTAATGTTTTTGACAAAGCAGCTCCCTGGGAAGAAGTCCTGCACTGTTTCCTACCTGTAGCAAAAGCAATGCGACCAACCATGACTATGCCCCCTCTCTCCAAGGATCCCATAGCAGTTGCATGGTCTTTCTCTATGGTATATAGACCCTTCATAATACATGTCCAGTTTTTCACCACAGATAGGAAATCTGTGCCAAAGATTATTTATGCACTTTTCACAGGAAAAACATGGCAAGTAGCTATTGCCAAAACCGCAGCAGATAGAGAGTGAAATACCCAGCAGAAAACTGAGTACCCCGTGGATTTCATGTTAACATATCCTAAAACCTCACTACTCTTTTGTGTATAAAAAATCAAAGAGGACTTACATAGATTCTTGTGGTGATGAGCCCATGCAGACAAGTCTTGCCATGTACTATGTTGAGCCCACATGGTAAAACAAACCAAACAGATCCAGGGCTACACAGAGTGCTCCAACACATTCCGGTTCTGAAATTTAGATGATGAAGCAAAACCAGGGATGGATCCTAATGAGAAGTATAGTTTACAAAAGGGGGATGTTTAGCAAAACCTGTGCTGAGGAAAAGTTAACCCATTACCCATATATATACCAATCAGATTATAATTATATATATATTTATTTATTTTTTTAAAGGGCCTCCGAAAAATAAAAGAAGCAATCTTATTAGTTGCTATGAGCAACTGGTCAAATTTTATTCTGCACAGGTTTTGATGAATCTCCCCTTTAGGCTAGAATTCCACTGAGGATTTTCATGCAAAAACGCCATTAAAAAACATTTTGCCGCACAGCATTTTTTCGGCAAAAAATGCCACGTCCAGATGTTAGCTGCAAGTCAATAGTAAACTGCAAAATGCCAGGAGTGATACCCGCAGTGATCTTTCCTTAACTGCAGGTACTACTACTCCCAACATGGAGCACACTCTGTTCCATGTTGGGAGTAGTAGTACCTGCAGTTAAGGAAAGATCACAGCAGATGTCAATTCTGACACCTGCTGTGATCCTCCTGTATAATGTACAGATGCGGACAGCCGATCTTCTATGGTCCCCTGCACTGACGTATATATTCACCTATTCATATTTCCCACAGAGAGTTGTGATTGGCTGGAACCATCTGGAAAATCACAGCTCTCTGCGGGAAATATGAATAGGTGTATATATACGTCAGTGCAGGGGACCATAGAAGAGTGGCCAACCGCATCTATAAATTATACAGGAGGATCGCAACGGAATCGGGGGCGATATATCATTTAGTACAGGTACTACTACTCCCATCATGGAACAGTGTGTGTTCCATGCTGGTAGTAGTAGTACCACCTAAAAAATGAAGAATAAATCAATTGATCCATGTTTAAAAATGTATAAAAATTTTGTAATAAAAAAGATTAATTTCGTTAAATACAATTTTTTCCATAACTACTGTATCTTTTTTATTATTATTTTTTTAATGGTACCCTACAAAATTTGATAAAAAAAAAAAGTATCTCCATCACTTTTTTGGATCGCTAAAGTCCAAATGAGAATAAAAAGCGCCTGAAAAAACGCCAAAGTTAAAACCCACATGGCGTTTTTCTTGGCGTTTTGTTACTCCCATAGACTTCTATGGGAGAAAAACGCAACAATTTCAGGGGAAAAAACGCCATTGGCTCAACATGCTGCGATTTTGCAAAACCGCCAAGGAGCTGAAAAATGACAAAAAAGAGTGAAAATACGCCAAAAGGATAAAAAAAAACACCAAACTGAAAAACGCCAAGTGGAAAAAAGAAATTAGCGATTTCTTATTGATTTACAGCTAACATGAGGCAGACTTGGCATTTTTCTTGGCGTTTCCCCCCCCCCAAAAAAAAACAAGTAGAAGCCTTAGCCATAGAAGTCTATGGAAGTGAAAAAACGCCAAGAAAACGCCATGTGGGTTTATATATACAGCAGTGAAGGGGACCATAGAAGAGCAGCCTCTCTCATTCTGCTGCTCTATGGTCTCCTCATGCTAATGCTACCACCTCCACGCTTTATCATTGTGCCAGTAATAAAAGGAATATTGCTGTCACGATGCCGGCTGGCAGGAGGTGGATCCTCTGTGCCAGAGAGGGATTGGCGTGGACCGTGCTAGTGGACCGGTTCTAAGTCACTACTGGTGTTCACCAGAGCCCGCCGCAAAGCGGGATGGACTTGCTGCGGCGGTAGTGACCAGGTCGTATCCACTAGCAACGGCTCAACCTCTCTGACTGCTGAAGATAGGCGCGGTACAAGGGAGTAGACAGAAGCAAGGTCGGACGTAGCAGAAGGTCGGGGCAGGCAGCAAGGATCGTAGTCAGGGGCAACGGCAGGAGGTCTGGAACACAGGCTAGGAACACACAAGGGAACGCTTTCACTGGCACAATGGCAACAAGATCCGGCGAGGGAGTGCAGGGGAAGTGAGGTATACATAGGGAGTGCACAGGTGAACACACTGATTAGAACCACTGCGCCAATCAGCGTCGCAGTGGCCCTTTAAATCGCAGAGACCCGGCGCGCGCGCGCCCTAGGGAGCGGGGCCGCGCGCGCCGGGACAGGACCGACGGAGAGCGAGTCAGGTACGGGAGCCGGGGTGCGCATCGCGAGCGGGCGCCACCCGCATCGCGAATCGCATCCCGGCTGGAGGCAGTATCGCAGCGCACCCGGTCAGTGGATCTGACCGGGGTGCTGCGGGAGTGAGAGTGTAGCGAGCGCTCCGGGGAGGAGCGGGGACCCGGAGCGCTCAGCGTAACAGTACCCCCCCCCCCTTGGGTCTCCCCCTCTTCTTGGAGCCTGAGAACCTGAGGACCAGACTTTTATCTAGGATATTGTCCTCAGGTTCCCAGGATCTCTCTTCAGGACCACAGCCCTCCCAGTCAACCAAAAAGAAGGTTTTTCCTCTGACCTTTTTGGAGGCCAGTATCTCCTTTACAGGAAAGATATCTGAAGAACCGGAGACAGGAGTGGGAGAGATAAGTTTAGGAGAGAAACGGTTGATGATGAGTGGTTTAAGAAGAGAAACGTGAAAGGCATTAGGAATACGAAGAGAAGGAGGGAGAAGAAGTTTATAAGAGACAGGATTGATCTGGCACAAAATTTTGAAAGGACCAAGATAGCGTGGTCCCAATTTGTAGCTGGGAACACGGAAGCGGACATATTTAGCGGAGAGCCATACCTTGTCTCCGGGAGAAAAAATGGGGGGAGCTCTTCTTTTCTTATCAGCAAACTTCTTCATGCGTGATGAAGCCTGTAAGAGAGAATTTTGGGTCTCTTTCCATATGCTGGAAAGATCACGAGTTATTTCATCCACAGCGGGCAAACCAGAGGGTAAGGGAGTAGGGAGGGGGGGAAGAGGGTGACGGCCGTACACCACGAAAAATGGGGATTTGGAAGAAGATTCAGAAACTCTGAAGTTATACGAGAATTCGGCCCATGGTAGAAGATCTGCCCAGTCATCCTGGCGGGAGGAAACAAAATGCCGTAAATAATCACCCAGGACCTGGTTAATTCTTTCTACTTGCCCATTGGATTGAGGATGATAAGCAGAAGAAAAGTTTAATTTAATCTTGAGTTGTTTACAGAGAGCCCTCCAGAATTTTGACACGAATTGGACGCCTCTATCCGAGACGATCTGCGTGGGCAACCCGTGAAGACGAAAAATGTGTACAAAAAAATTGTTTTGCCAACTGAGGCGCAGAAGGAAGACCAGGAAGAGGGATGAAATGTGCCATCTTGGAGAATCGATCAACGACCACCCAAACAACAGTGTTGCCACGGGATGAGGGTAAGTCTGTAATAAAGTCCATACCAATCAGAGACCAAGGCTGTTCGGGAACAGGCAGAGGATGAAGAAGACCAGCGGGCTTCTGGCGAGGAGTCTTATCCCGGGCACAGACAGTGCAGGCCCGCACAAAATCAACAACATCCGTCTCCAGAGTCGGCCACCAATAGAAACGAGAGATGAGTTGCATGGATTTCTTGATGCCCGCATGGCCTGCGAGATGGGAGGAGTGACCCCATTTGAGGATTCCGAGGCGTTGGCGTGGAGTGACGAAGGTCTTCCCTGGAGGAGTTTGCCTGATGGAGGCTGGAGAAGTGGAGATCAGGCAGTCAGGAGGAATGATGTGTTGCGGAGAGAGCTCTACTTCCGAGGCATCCGAGGAACGAGAGAGAGCATCGGCCCTGATGTTCTTATCGGCAGGCCGAAAGTGAATTTCAAAATTAAATCGGGCAAAGAACAGAGACCACCTGGCCTGGCGAGGATTCAGCCGTTGGGCAGACTGGAGATAGGAGAGATTTTTGTGATCGGTGTAAATAACTGGAAATCTTGATCCCTCCAGCAGATGCCTCCATTCCTCAAGTGCTAATTTAATGGCTAGTAGCTCTCGATCCCCGATGGAGTAGTTCCTCTCCGCCGGAGAGAAGGTCCTAGAAAAAAACCCACAAGTAACAGCATGCCCGGAAGAATTTTTTTGTAGAAGGACCGCTCCCGCTCCTACTGAGGAGGCATCTACCTCCAATAGGAAGGGTTTAGATGGGTCAGGTCTGGAGAGCACGGGAGCAGAAGAAAAGGCAGACTTGAGCTGTTTAAAGGCGTCTTCCGCTTGAGGAGGCCATGACTTAGGATTGGCATTCTTTTTGGTTAAAGCCACGATAGGAGCCACAATGGTGGAAAAATGTGGAATAAATTGTCTGTAATAATTGGCGAACCCCAAAAAACGTTGGATAGCACGGAGTCCGGAGGGGCGTGGCCAATCTAAGACGGCAGAGAGTTTGTCTGGATCCATTTGTAGTCCCTGGCCAGAGACCAAGTATCCTAGGAAAGGAAGAGATTGACATTCAAACAGACATTTCTCCATCTTGGCATAAAGTTGATTGTCACGAAGTCTCTGAAGAACCATGCGGACATGCTGGCGGTGTTCTTCTAGGTTGGCAGAAAAAATCAGGATATCGTCCAGATACACAACAACACAGGAATATAAGAGATCACGAAAAATTTCATTAACAAAGTCTTGGAAGACGGCAGGGGCGTTGCACAGGCCAAAGGGCATGACCAGATACTCAAAGTGTCCATCTCTAGTGTTAAATGCCGTTTTCCATTCATCCCCCTCTCTGATGCGGATGAGATTATAAGCACCTCTTAAGTCCAGTTTGGTAAAGATGTGGGCACCTTGGAGGCGATCAAAGAGTTCAGAGATAAGAGGTAGAGGGTAGCGGTTCTTTACCGTGATTTTGTTAAGACCGCGGTAGTCAATGCAAGGGCGTAGGGAGCCATCTTTTTTGGACACAAAGAAAAATCCGGCTCCGGCAGGAGAGGAGGATTTGCGGATAAAGCCCTTTTTTAAATTTTCCTGGATGTACTCAGACATAGCAAGAGTCTCTGGGGCGGACAGAGGATAAATTCTGCCCCGGGGTGGAGTAGTGCCCGGGAGGAGGTCAATAGGACAGTCATAAGGCCTGTGAGGAGGAAGAGTCTCAGCTTGTTTTTTGCAAAACACATCAGCAAAGTCCATATAGGCCTTAGGGAGACCGGTTACAGGGGGAACCACAGGGTCACGGCAGGGAGTACTGGTAACCGGTTTAAGGCAGTCCTTGAAACAAGAGGTACCCCAACTCTTGATCTCCCCTGTGGACCAATCCAGGGTTGGGGAATGGTGTTGAAGCCAGGGTAGTCCAAGGAGAATTTCGGAAGTGCAATTGGAGAGGACCAAAAACTCAATTTTTTCGTGATGAGGTCCGATGCACATTAGGAGGGGTTCCGTGCGGTAACGCACGGCACAGTCCAATCTTTCATTGTTAACGCAATTGATGTAGAGAGGTCTGGCGAGACTGGTCACTGGGATGTTGAACCTGTTGATGAGAGAGGCCAAAATAAAGTTTCCTGCAGATCCGGAATCCAAGAAGGCCTTAGTGGAGAAGGTAGAGGCAGATATCCGCACAGGCACAGTAAGACGTGGAGAAGCAGAGTTGACATCAAGGACTGTTTCACCTTTGTGCGGAGTCAGCGTACGTCTTTCCAGGCGGGGAGGACGGATAGGACAATCCTTCAGGAAGTGTTCGGTACCGGCACAGTACAGGCAGAGATTCTCCATGCGGCGTCGTGTCCTCTCTTGAGGTGTCAGGCGAGACCGGTCAACTTGCATAGCCTCCACGGCGGGAGGCACAGGAACGGATTGCAGAGGACCAGAGGAGAGAGGAGCCGGGGAGAAAAAACGCCTCGTGCGAACAAAGTCCATATCCTGGCGGAGCTCCTGACGCCTTTCGGAAAAACGCATGTCAATGCGAGTGGCAAGATGAATGAGTTCATGTAGGTTAGCAGGAATTTCTCGTGCGGCCAGAACATCTTTAATGTTGCTGGATAGGCCTTTTTTAAAGGTCGCGCAGAGGGCCTCATTATTCCAGGAAAGTTCTGAAGCAAGAGTACGGAATTGCACGGCGTACTCGCCAACGGAAGAATTACCCTGGACCAGGTTCAGCAGGGCAGTCTCAGCAGAAGAGGCTCGGGCAGGTTCCTCAAAGACACTTCGAATTTCCGAGAAGAAGGAGTGTACAGAGGCAGTGACGGGGTCATTGCGGTCCCAGAGCGGTGTGGCCCATGACAGAGCTTTTCCAGACAGAAGGCTGACTACGAAAGCCACCTTAGACCTTTCAGTAGGAAACTGGTCCGACATCATCTCCAAGTGCAGGGAACATTGTGAAAGAAAGCCGCGGCAAAACTTAGAGTCCCCATCAAATTTATCCGGCAAGGATAGTCGTAGGCCTGAGGCGGCCACTCGCTGCGGAGGAGGTGCAGGAGCTGGCGGAGGAGATGATTGCTGAAGCTGAGGTAGTAGCTGCTGTAGCATCACGGTCAGTTGAGACAGCTGGTGGCCTTGTTGCGCTATCTGTTGTGACTGCTGGGCGACCACCGTGGTGAGGTCGGCGACAACTGGCAGAGGAACTTCAGCGGGATCCATGGCCGGATCTACTGTCACGATGCCGGCTGGCAGGAGGTGGATCCTCTGTGCCAGAGAGGGATTGGCGTGGACCGTGCTAGTGGACCGGTTCTAAGTCACTACTGGTGTTCACCAGAGCCCGCCGCAAAGCGGGATGGACTTGCTGCGGCGGTAGTGACCAGGTCGTATCCACTAGCAACGGCTCAACCTCTCTGACTGCTGAAGATAGGCCCGGTACAAGGGAGTAGACAGAAGCAAGGTCGGACGTAGCAGAAGGTCGGGGCAGGCAGCAAGGATCGTAGTCAGGGGCAACGGCAGGAGGTCTGGAACACAGGCTAGGAACACACAAGGGAACGCTTTCACTGGCGCAATGGCAACAAGATCCGGCGAGGGAGTGCAGGGGAAGTGAGGTATACATAGGGAGTGCACAGGTGAACACACTGATTAGAACCACTGCGCCAATCAGCGTCGCAGTGGCCCTTTAAATCGCAGAGACCCGGCGCGCGCGCGCCCTAGGGAGCGGGGCCGCGCGCGCCGGGACAGGACCGACGGAGAGCGAGTCAGGTACGGGAGCCGGGGTGCGCATCGCGAGCGGGCGCCACCCGCATCGCGAATCGCATCCCGGCTGGAGGCAGTATCGCAGCGCACCCGGTCAGTGGATCTGACCGGGGCGCTGCGGGAGTGAGAGTGTAGCGAGCGCTCCGGGGAGGAGCGGGGACCCGGAGCGCTCGGCGTAACAATTGCCAAGGTCTAGCAGAAACAGGGAACTGTGGATACTGACCACCAGCTGTTGGAATTGACTGACTATCCCATGTGGTAGATTTACCATTTTGAAGTTCCTCAGTTCCAGTAGGCTTTAAGTCGTTCATTCTTTGTTGTGGTTCTTAAGTTGCAGAATTAAGTTGTATCAGGTTTTCCTGTTCCTCCGATGAGCTAATATTTATGAGATAAAAAAGGAAAAGAAGGGAACGTGCCCCTAGTGAAGTACAGTTAAACAGTGGTATAGGAAAAAAGGTTGAATCTCACTCACCATATAGTGTTGCGCTAAGAGCACAACACCTCAATTCGCATTAGAGTGAGTTTTTTTGGTCCTGCAGCTTACAATTAATCCTTCTGAGCACTCCATGGAGTCGTCGGTGGTAATAGATGCAAGTAGTTAAAAAAACAGATTTTTTTCTGTAGCGCTGGACCAAATGAATTAAAAGAGACCAAGCACCTTGTCCAGATTAAGGGCCCACTCCGGGCCAGAAATGCGTTGATGTGCTTTGAATAAACGCTACCCGATAAAATCCTTAAGAGCTTGGTCTCTTTTAATTCACTTGGTCCAGCGCTGAAGAAAAAATCAGTTTTTTATCTACTTGCATCCGATGAGCTAATGTCACTGGAACACACAATATTGTCATCTAATGAAGGATCCTTTTCTTCAGAGAACGTATCTATCATTTTATTATTTTGAATGTCAGGTGGTATTGTGACAATTTTTGTGAAGCCCTGGGGTCTCCTCATGCTTCAGCCGACTCCAGGCTGTGCCATTCAGACACTATATGGTCTCCTCCTTCTGATGCCACCTCCAGGCTCTGTCATTGTGCTGACATGGGACATGGGACTCATTGTTAGATTAGGTCCTTTGTACCCACACGCCGGGGCCTGGGCCACTAAAACTTGGGAGTTAAAAGTTCCATTTCAAAATCCTCAATTTCAATTTCAAAATCTTAGATTTCTATTTAAAATTCTTGTATTTCAATGGTCTCCTCATGCTTCAGCCACCTTCAGGTTGTACCATGGGCTCCTTATGCTTTCCCCACCTCCAGGCTGTGTAATTCAGCCAATATATTGTTTTCTGATGCTACTGGGACTGGAGATATTAACTCCAAATATGTTCTGGTAGCACTAGCTAACATAAATGCTTAATTGAGGTTTCAAGACTGATCTTTCAATGTAAGGGGTTATGAAACCCTCTGGCGCTGATGCCTGCTCCTGACTGCTCCTGTGTCTTTCAGGAATTACTTAGCTTAGTGATGCTTCTGGGCTTTGGCCTTAAATTTGTGGATGTTTAGCATGAGCTAAATACATGTTTACTAGAAATTTCAACATTGATCTTTCAATGTAAGGGGTTATGAAACCCTCTGGTGTACTGCTGATGCCTGCTCCTGACTGTATGTTTCAGGAACTACTTGGCTTATTGATGCTTCTGGGCTTGGGCATTACATTTTTGGATGTTGAGCATGAGCTAAATACATGTTTAATAGAAATTTCAACATTGATCTTTCAATCTTAGGGGTTATGAAATCCTTTTGTGTACTGCTGATGCCTTTTCCTGACTGTGTCTTTCAGGAACTACTTGGCTTACTGATGATTCTGGGCTTGGGCCTTACATTTTTTGATGTTTTGCACTAGCTTACATACATGCTTAATTGATATTTCAACATTGATGTTTCAATCTTAGGGGTTATGAAATCTTGTGTACTGCTGATGCCTTTTCCTGACTGTGTCTTTCAGGAACTACTTGGCTTCCTGATGCTTATGGGCTTGGGCCTTAAATTTTTGGATGGTAGCACTACCTAACATGCATCTTCAATAGAGATTTCAACATTCACCTTTTAATTTTAGGGGTTGTGAACCCCTCTTGTGTACTCATGCTGCTTCCTGCTCCACTCTGTCAGCCCACTAGTCCTGTGACAGTGTGCGACTCCGCCTCCTCATCCTCCATTGTGTCCTCAGCCTCCAGTGCCACGGACAAGTCTCAGTGGCCCTTCAGCATACCATGTGTGCAGGGCATGGCGGTGTCATGCTGTTCTTCACATGGTTTGCCTTGGCGAAAAGTGTTGGAAACAATGGCTGGTCAGGGCAATGGAGACGTTGCGCCTACATCTCACGGCCACATGAGCCCTGGGGGGCTTATTAGATTTGGTCCTTTGTACCCACACGCCGGGGTCCGGGACACTAAAATTGGGAGTTAAAAGTTCAATTTCAAAATCATTGATTTCAATTTCAAAATCTTAAATTTAAATAGTAAAATCATACATTTCAATGGTCTCCTCATGCTTCAGCCAACTCCAGGCTGTGTCATTCAGGCAATATACGGTTTACTGATGCCGCTGCTGGGCCTGGTGTGTTTTTTCTTGGGGATTGTGAAGCCCTGGTGTGTACTCATGCTTCAGCCAACTCCAGGCTGTGTCATTCAGGCAATATATGGTTTCCTCATGCTGCCAACACCTCCACGCTGTGTCATTCAGCAACTATATGGTCTTCTCATGCTGCCAATACCTCCACGCTGTGTCATTCAGCCACTATATGGTCTCCTCATGCTTCAGCCTCATCCAAGCTGTGTCATTCAGCCACTATATGGTCTCCTAATGCTTCAGCCTCATCCAAGCTGTGTCATTCAGCCACTATATGGTCTCCTCATACTGATGCCACCTCCAGGCTCTGTCATTGTGCCGCTTTGCGGCAGTGATTCTAAAAGTGATGCCGGTAATCTGCATGTTATTCTGCATAACAGTATTATTTTTCTACCCCAGCACACTCCATATGTGTGTAAACATATGTGTGTAAACACAGTAAAGTGTTCTATACCCCTATTGAGGCTCTCTGTAGGCCAGAAATAGCAAAATGATTTTTTTCCAAAAATTTGGCAAATCTGCAGAATATAATTTTTTAAATGTTCGCTCATCTCTATTGCTGACAACAAAATCACTCAAAAATTATCAATGGAAATCAAATTTATCAACCCATGGAAGTCTGGATATAGAGTCACACTCAAAATCAAAGTGGAAAACCACACTACAGGCTGACCCAATTTTGATGTAATGTCCTTAAAACAAGTCAGAATGAGGCTCAGTAGTGTGTGTGGCCTCCACGTGCCCGTATGACCTCCCCACAACATCTGGGCATGCTCCTGATGAGGTGGCGGATGGTCTCCTGAGGGAGGTCCTCCCAAACCTGGACTAAAGCCTCCACCAACTCCTGGACAGTCTGTGGTGCAACGTGGCATTGGTGGATGGAGTCAGACATGATGTCCCAGATGTGCTCAATCGGATTCAGGTCTGGGGAAAGGGTTGGCCAGTCCATATCATCAATGCCTTCCTCTTGCAGGAACTGCTGATACACTCCAGCCACATGTGGTCTAGCATTGTCTTGCATTAGGAGGAACCAAGGGCCAACCGCACCAGCATATGGTCTCACAAGGGGTCTTAGGATCTCATCTCGGTACCTAATGGCAGTCAGGCTACCTCTGGCAAGCACATGGAGGGCTGTGCATTCCCCCAAATAAATACCACCCCACACCATTACTGACCCACCACCAAACCGGTTTTCCTTGAGGATGTTGCAGGCAGCAGAACGTTCTTCACTGGGTCTCCAGACTCTGTCACGTCTGTCATGTGCTCAGTGTGAACTTGATTTCATCTGTGAAGAGCACAGGGCACCAGTGGCGAATTTGCCAATCTTGGTGTTCTCTGGCAAATGCCAAATGTCCTGCACTGTGTTGGGCTCTAAGCACAACCCCCACCTGTGGACGTCGGCCCTCATACCAACCTCATCGAGTCTGTTTCTGACCGTTTGAGTGGTGAGTGGACGCATGCACATTTGTGGCCTGCTGGAGGTCATTTTGCAGGGCTTTGGCAGTGCTCCTCCTTCTCCTCCTTGCACAAAGGCGGAGGCAGCGGTCCTGCTCCTGGGTTGTTGCCCTCCTACGACCTCCTCCACATCTTCTGATGTACTGGCCTGTATCCTGGTAGCGCCTCCATGCTCTGGACACTATGCTGACAAACACAGCAAACCTTCTTGTCAAAGCTCGCATTGACGTGCCATCCTGGATGAGCTGCACTACCTGAGCCACTTGTGTGGGTTGTAGATGCAGTCTCATGCTACCACTAGAGTGAAAGCACCGCCAGCATTCAAAAGTGACCAAAACATCAGCCAGGAAGCATAGGAACTGAGAAAGGGTCTGTGGTCACCACCCGCAGATCCACTCCTTTATTGGGAGTGACTTGCTAATTGCCTATAATTTCCACCTGTTGTCTGTTCCATTTGCAGAACAACTTGTGAAATTGATTGTCAATCAGTGTTGCTTCCTGAGTGGACAGTGTGATTTCACAGAAGTGTGAATGACTTGGAGTTACATTGTGTTGTTTAAATGGGCACTTTCATTGAAAAAAAATGTTTGCTATTGCACCCCTATGGTAACTAAAACATCTTTCTAATGTACTTTTTTTTTTTTTTTTTTTAAATGAAGTCTTCTATGTTTTATTTGTGTTTAAAAAAGCTGCCACTAGGTGGCTGCCTACTTGTCCAGAGCACATTTTCCTCCATCTTTTCAACAGACTTTGGACTCCTGCTGGCCTGCCAGAAGTCCAAACACAGGAAATGCAAAAAAATAATTTTGGAAACTACACCCCTCACGGAATGTAACAAGGGGTATAATGGGCCTGAACACCCCACAGGTGTTTAATGAAAATTCTTCAAAGTTGGATGGAAAAATGAAAAAAAAAAATTTCACTAAAATGCTGGTGTTACCCTAAATTTTTCATTTTCACATGGAAAAATAGGAAAAAAGCCCCCAAAATTTGTAACCCCATTTCTTCTGAGTAAGAACATACCCCATATGCGGATGTAAAGTGCTCTGCTGGCGCACTACAATGCTCAGAAGAGAGGGAGCGCCATTGGGAATTTGAAGAGAAAATTTGTCCGGAATTGATGGCCACGTGTGTTTACAAAGCCCCCATAGTTCCAGAACAATGTACCCCCCCCCCCCACATGTGACCCATTTTGGAAACTACACCCCTCACTAAATGTAATAAGGGGAACAATGAGCATTTACACCCCACAGGTGTCTGACAGATTTTTGGAACAGTGGTCCGTGAAAATGAAAAATGTAATTTTTCATTTGCACAGACCACTGTTCCAAAGATCTGTCAAACGCCAGTGGGGTGTAAATACTCACTGCACCCCTTATTAAATTCTGTGAGGGGTGTAGTTTCCAAAATGGGGTCACATGTGGGGGGGGGGGTTCCACTGTTCTGGCACCACGGGGGGGCTTTGTAAACGCACATGGCCCCCGACTTCTATTCCAACCAAATTCTGTCTCCAAAAGATCAATGGCGCTCCTCCTCTTTTGAGCATTGTAGTGCGCCAGCAGAGCACTTGACATCCACACATTGGGTATTTCCATACTCAAAAGAAATGTGGTTACAAATTTTGGGGGTCAATTTCTCCTATTACCCCTTGTAAAAGTGTAAAATTTGGGGGAAAACCAGCATTTTAGTGAATTTTTTTTTCATTTACACATCCGACTTGAACAAAAAGTCGTCAAACACCTGTGAGGTGTTAAGGCTCACTGTACCCCTTGTTGCGTTCCTTGAGGGGTGTAGTTTCCAAAATAGTATGCCATGTGTTTTTTTTTTTTTTTTTTGCTGTCCTGGCACCATAGGGGCTTCCTAAATGCGACATGCCCTCCAAAAACCATTTCAGCAAAATTCGCTTTTCAAAAGCCAAATGTGACTCCTTCTCTTCTGAGCATTGTAGTGCGCCAGCAGAGCACTTGATGTCCACACATGGGGTATTTCCATACTCAGAAGAGATGGGGTTACAAATTTGGGGGGGGGGGCATTTATTATCCCTTGTAAAAATTTAAAATTTGGGGGAAAACTAGCATTTTAGTGAAAAAAATAAATAATTTACACATCCAACTTTAACAAAAAGTTGTGAAACACCTGTGGGGTGTTAAGGCTTACTGGACCCCTTGTTACGTGCCTTGAGGGGTGTAGTTTCCAAAATAGTATGCCTTTTTTTTTTTTTTTTTTTTTTTGCTGTTCTGGCACCATATGGGCTTCCTAAATGCGACATGCCCCACAAAAACCATTTCAGAAAAACTCACTCTCCAAAATCCCACTGTCGCTCCTTCCCTTCCCTCTACTGCACCCGCCGAACACTTGACATACACATATGAGGTATTTCCTTACTCGAGAGAAATTGGGTTACATATTTTAGGAAGATTTCTCTCCTTTTACCCCTTTTAAAAATTAAAAAACTGGGTCTACAAGAACATGCGAGTGTAAAAAGTGAAGATTTTGAATTTTCTCCTTCAATTTTCTGCTATTCCTGTGAAATACCGAATGTCATTTTGAATACTTTGAGGGGTGCAGTTTTTATAATGGGGTCATTTGTGGGGTATTTCTAATAAGAAGACCCTTCAAATCCACTTCAAAACAGAACTGGTCCCTGAAAAATTTCGATTTTGAAAATGTTTTGCCAAAAATTGGAAAATTGCTGCTATACTTTGAAGCCCTCTGATGTCTTTCAAAAGTAAAAACATGTCAACTTTATGATGCAATCGTAAAGTAGACATGTTGTATATGTGAATCAATATATAATTTATTTGGAATATTAATTTTCCTTACAAGCAGAGAGCTTCAAAGTTAAAAAATGCAAAACTTTCAATTTTTTCATAAAATTTTGGAATTTTCACCAAGAAACGATGCAAGTATCGACAAAATTTTACCACTAACATAAAGTAGAATATGTTACGAAAAAACTCTCGGAATCGGAATGAAAGGTAAAAACACCCCAGAGTTATTAATGCTTAAAGTGAAAGTGGTCAGATGTTCAAAAAATGGCCGGGTCCTACAGTGAAAATTGGCTGGGTCCTTAAGGGGTTAAAGGGGTACTACCGTGCTGACAACTTATCCCCTATCTAAAGGATAGGGGATAAGTTGCCTGATCGCGTGGGGTCCTACCGCTGGGGACCCCTTTCGATCTCGCACGCAGCACCCCGCTGTCATCAGGCCCCGGAGCCAACATCGCTCGGGGTCTGATGACTGCCGATCACGGCGTGACGTCATGGCTCCGCCCCCATGTGACATCACGCTCCACCCCTCAATGTAAGTCTATGGCAGGGGGCGAGACAGTGAGGGGCGGAGCGTGACGTCACACAGGGGCGGAGCTGTGACGTCACGATGTTCGCTCCGGGGCCTGATGACAGCGGGGTGCTGCGTGCGAGATCGCGGGGGTCCCCAGCGGCGGGCAACTTATCCCCTATCCTTTAGTTAGGGGATAAGTTGTTAGCACAGTAGTACCCTTTAATGAGAGGTACTCTTTAAGTGTTCCCTTAATTTTTTTCAGCAGTATATGAATCAGTGATGTGAATTCATATTGCTGCTGTATAGTGCAGAGATGTAGAGCACAGAAGAAAGCAGCTCCACATCTCAATAGGATGAAGGATGATTGCAGCGGGTGTCAGGAGTGACACCCGCTGTTATCTGTCCTTAACTGCAGATACTACTGCTTCCAACATGGAGCACACTCTGCTCCATGCTGGGAGCTGTAGTACCTGCATTAATAGATAGATCGCAGTGGGTGTCACTTCTGACACCCACTGCGATCCTCCTGTATAAGCTATAGAAGTGGGCAGTCAGCCGCACTTCCCTGGTCCCCTGCCTTCTGTGATGTGAAGTTCTCTTCAAATCACAGATTTGTATATGCCGCTGAGAGTTATGATTGGCTGGAACCATCTGGCAAATCACAGCTCTCAGCAGGAAATATGAATCTGTGTTGTGAAGAGAACTTCACATCACAGAGTACAGTGCAGGGGAACAGAGAAGTGCAGCCGCGCCGCCTGCTTCTATAGATTATATAGGAGGATCGCAATGGGTGTCAGAAGGGCCTGAAGAAGCGCAAACGCGTGATACGGTCGTTGCCCGAAGTCTCACTACTGTCCGCTCTCCCCCTACACATGGATATCTGGATGTAACGAATAAAGACATCTGATGCTACAGAACGGTCAGTGCTCCGCGCTTTCTTTCTCTATGCCTGTGATAATTTACAAATCTGTTTTGATATACAAAAAAAAAAAAAAAAAGATTTTTCCTGGAATACCCCTTTAATTCAAAATATGGTCATGCAACTTGTTTTGTTTCTTGCAGTAAAGTGTGTCCTGCAAAAAAAAACACAAGCCCTCAAATAGCTCTGTCAGAGAAAATCTCATTGAAAGCTTTACATTTTCTTTTTACCTTTCTGAAACACTTGTAATGTCACAGTAACTTACCTCACAAAATTTTTTTTTTACCTGATAAAAACACCCTTGATTTCAGCTTACCACACTACACGACAGCTTACCACACTACACGACAGCTTACCACACTACACGACAGCTTACCACACTACACGACAGCTTACCACACTACACGACAGCTTACCACACTACACGACAGCTTACCACACTACACGACAGCTTACCACACTACACGTCAGCTTACCACACTACAACTCACTAAAACTACACTTGTAACCTCACAACAAATTACCTAATAAAATACACTTGTGAAGTCACAACAGCTTTCTTGTTTTAAACCTGCTTGTGATGTCACACCAGCATATCTATCAATAATATACACGTGATTATACAAAAGTTTTCCTGCTAAAAATATGTCACACACAACACCATATCTGACCAAAATCTGCAGAATGCCTGAGACCCACTTCTGAGTAGAATAACCTGAAAACCTTGGGGGAGATTTATCAAAATCTGTTCAGAGGAAAAAATGCCAAGTTGCCCATAGCAACCAATCAGAAAGTGACCCGGCTGCTCAGTTGGGCTGTTCGGGACCGCCGCAGTGAAATCGCGGCGTCCCGAACAGCTGACCGGACACTAGGAGGGCCCTTACCTGCCTCCTCAGTGTCCGATCGGCGAATGACTGCTCCGTGCCTGAGATCCAGGCAGGAGCAGTCAAGCGCCGATAACACTGATCACAGGCGTATGAATACACGCCTGTGATCTGTGTAAATGATCAGTGTGTGCAGTGTTATAGGTCCCTATGGGACCTATAACACTACAAAAAATAAAAAATAAAAAAGGGTTAATAAAGGTCATTTAACCCCTTCCCTAATAAAAGTTTGAATCACCCCCCTTTTCCCATAAAAAAAATAAAACAGTGTAAAAAATAAATAAATAAACATATGTGGTATCGCCGCGTGCGTAAATGTCCGAACTATAAAAATATACAATTAATTAAACCGTACGGTCAATGGGGTACGCGCAAAAAAATTCCAAAGTCCAAAAAAGCGTATTTTGGTCACTTTTTATACCATTAAAAAATGAATAAAAAGTGATCAAAAAGTCTGATCAAAACAAAAATCATAACGATAAAAACTTCAGATCACGGCGCAAAAAATGAGTCCTCATACCGCCCTATACATGGAAAAATAAAAAAGTTATAGGGGTCAGAAGATGACATTTTTAAACGTATTGTTACGCCGAGCGCTCCGGGTCCCCGCTCCTCCCCGGAGCGCTCACGGCGTCTCTCTCCCTGCAGCGCCCCGGTCAGTCCCGCTGACCGGGAGCGCTGCACTGACATGGCCGTTGGGGATGCGATTCGCACAGCGGGACGCGCCCGCTCGCGAATCGCATCCCAAGTCACTTACCCGTCCCGCTCCCCTGCTGTCATGTGCTGGCGCGCGCGGCTCCGCTCTCTAGGGCGCACGCGCGCCAGCTCTCTGAGACTTAAAGAGCCAGTGCACCAATGATTGGTGCCTGGCCCAATCACCTTGATTAGTTTCCACCTGTGCACTCCCTACTTATACCTCACTTCCCCTGCACTCCCTTGCCGGATCTTGTTGCCCTTGTGCCAGAGAAAGCCTTTCCTTGTGTGTTCCTAGCCTGTGTTCCAGACCTCCTGCCGTTGCCCCTGACTACGATCCTTGCTGCCTGCCCTGACCTTCTGCTACGTCCGACCTTGCTCTTGCCTTATCCCTTGTACCATGCCTATCTCAGCAGTCAGAGAGGTTGAGCCGTTGCCGGTGGATACGACCTGGTTGCTACCGCCGCTACAAGACCATCCCGCTTTGCGGCGGGCTCTGGTGAAAACCAGTAGCTACTTAGAACCGGTCCACCGACACGGTCCACGCCAAACCCTCTCTGACACAGAGGATCCACCTCCAGCCTGCCGAATCGTGACCGTAGATCCGGCCATGGATTCCGCTGAGGTGCCGCTGTCAAGTCTTGCCGACATTTCCACGGTGATTGCCCAGCAATCCCTAATGATCACCCAACGAAATCACCAGCTGGCATACTTGACCACCGTGACACAGCAACTTCAGTCACAGATACAGCAGCTGCTGCCGCAGATACAGCAACTTCAGTCACAGACACAGCAGCTGCAACAGCAACAACCATCTCCTCCGCCGGCTCCTGCAACTCCTCCGCAGCGACAGGCCGCTCCTAACCCCTGCTTGTCCCTGCCGGACAAATTTGATGGGGACTCTAGACTCTGCCATGGTCTCCTGCCTGGGAAGGCCCTGCCATGTGCCACACCGCTCGGAGCACCTCTCTCACAGTATCCTTTGCAATCCACCCCTGTGCCTCCCGCCGAGGAGGCTATGCAAGTGGATCGGTCTCGCCTGACCCCTGAAGAGAGGACTCGCCGCAAAAAGAAAGAATTACTTCTATACTGCACTGTGCGTTACCGCACAGAACCCCTGCTCTTGAGCATGGAACTTTTTGTTTTGCCCAAATGCTCCTCTGAAGTCCTCCTCGGTCTGCCATGGATCCAACGCCACTCCTCTACCCTTGTCTGGACCACCGGGGAGATCAAGAGCTGGGGTGCTTCTTGCCACAGAAAATGCCTCACGTCTGCTCCCAGTCCCGTCAGTCAAACCTCTGTGTCTCCCCCTTTACCTGGTCTCCCCAAGGCCTATCTGGACTATGCTGTGTCTCCTCCTCACAGCCCCCGTCCTGTTAACACTCTGCCCCGTGCCAAGCTTGACCCTCTTCCCTCCCTCCCCACCCCCACGCCTTCTTGTGTGCCCGCTGTTGATGTGGTTTCCCGGGGCTTCGCCACCATCTGGAAAAAGACTCTAAAATCCCTCATACTAGCCTCATCCCGGGTGAAGAAGCCTGCCGAAGAAAAATAAGAACTCCTCCTGTTTTTGTGTGGCTCTCCACCAAGTATATCCGCTTCCGTGTCCCCAGTTTTAATCTGGGACCACGTTATCTTGGACCCTTTTTAGTTGAGTGCTCTGAGGAGAGATCTTGGGAACCTGAGGACAACATCCTGGACAAAAGTCTTATCCTCAGGTTCTCAGGCTCCAAGAAGAGGGGGAGACCCAAGGGGGGGGGTACTGTTACGCCGAGCGCTCCGGGTCCCCGCTCCTCCCCGGAGCGCTCACGGCGTCTCTCTCCCTGCAGCGCCCCGGTCAGTCCCGCTGACCGGGAGCGCTGCACTGACATGGCCGTTGGGGATGCGATTCGCACAGCGGGACGCGCCCGCTCGCGAATCGCATCCCAAGTCACTTACCCGTCCCGGTCCCCTGCTGTCATGTGCTGGCGCGCGCGGCTCCGCTCTCTAGGGCGCGCGCGCGCCAGCTCTCTGAGACTTAAAGGGCCAGTGCACCAATGATTGGTGCCTGGCCCAATCACCTTGATTAGTTTCCACCTGTGCACTCCCTACTTATACCTCACTTCCCCTGCACTCCCTTGCCGGATCTTGTTGCCCTTGTGCCAGAGAAAGCCTTTCCTTGTGTGTTCCTAGCCTGTGTTCCAGACCTCCTGCCGTTGCCCCTGACTACGATCCTTGCTGCCTGCCCTGACCTTCTGCTACGTCCGACCTTGCTCTTGCCTTATCCCTTGTACCATGCCTATCTCAGCAGTCAGAGAGGTTGAGCCGTTGCCGGTGGATACGACCTGGTTGCTACCGCCGCTGCAAGACCATCCCGCTTTGCGGCGGGCTCTGGTGAAAACCAGTAGCTACTTAGAACCGGTCCACCGACACGGTCCACGCCAAACCCTCTCTGACACAGAGGATCCACCTCCAGCCTGCCGAATCGTGACACGTATAAATTTTCCTGCATGTAGTTATGATTTTTCCAGAAGTGCGACAAAATCCAACCTATATAAGTAGGGTATCATTTTAACCATATGGACCTACAGAATAATGATAAGGTGTAATTTTTACCGAAATATGCACTGCGTAGAAACGAAAGCCCCCAAAAGTTACAAAATGGCATTTTTTCTTCGATTTTGTCGCACAATGATTTTTTTTTCCGTTTCGCCGTGAATTTTTGGGTAAATTGACTAATGTCACTGCAAAGTAGAATTGGTGACGCAAAAAATAAGCCATAATATGGATTTCTGGGTGGAAAATTGAAAGGGTTATGATTTTTAAAAGGTAAGGAGGAAAAAACGAAAGTGCAAAAACGGAAAAACCCTGAGTCCTTAAGGGGTTAAAACTGAAAGAAGTGATCTGATTGGTTGCTATGGGCAACTGGGCAACTTTTCCTCAGCACAGGTTTTGATAAATCTCCACATTTGTTTATACAATTTATATATTAAAAAAATAAAAATAAAAAACGACACACACATCTTACTGATCCCCTACCAGGCTCTAAAATAATGTATGCCATCTCTAGGGGGCCCACAGACAATGGGGGAGATTTATCAAAACCTGTTCAGAGGCCTCTGCAAAATGAAAGAAGGGAACTGATTGGTTGCTATAGGCAACTGGACAACTTCTTTGCACAGGTTTTGATAAATTCCCCCCCCCCCCCAATGACCGGAGATGCCTTCTGCTATACTTATCCAAATAATAACATATAAAAGGCACATAACATAACAATGTTTATTAGAGAATGAATAGATCTGTGAGCTATATCTACATACCACTGCCATTGTTCATATAAAAAAAAAATAATTAGAAATACAAAACAAAAGATTGAACCCTGTTCAAAAGTCTGCATACCCTTAGTTCTTAAGGGTGCGTTCACACACTAGTAACTAGCAGCGGATTTTCCGCTGCGGGAAATCCGCTGCGAGTTACGCTACCATTCATTTGAATTGGTCCGCGGACAGTCCGCAAATCTGACACTATTGCGGACTGTCTGTGGATTCAATGTAATCAATGGTAGCGTAACTCGCAGCGGATTTCCCGCAGCGGAAAATCCGCTGCTAGTTACTAGCGTGTGGACGCACCCTAATACTGGATCTTTAGCATCAATGACAGTGCCCAGTCTTTTTTAATAGTTGTCTCTGTGGTCCTTCCCAGTGGTCCCCAAGCTGCATACTTCTTTGACTGAAATAACAAATGTAACATATGAGAACTTTAAGGTGATTTCAGGCTGAATTCTAAAATGTATTCAAAATCTTAAATATGTATTTCTTCATAGCTTAAAAAGCTGAACAAAATGAGAACCCAACAATTAAGGTTAAAAAAAAAAAATCCACCAACTTGTTTATTCTTAATTTTCAATGTTACCAAAAGTATGGGACCATGATAAAACTGGGTCAGGCTGGGTTCACACTACATTTTCTCCCATATGGGAGCGCATACGGCAGGGGGGAGCTGAAACCTCGCGCTCCCGTATGCCTTCAATGAGCCGGCCGGAGTGAAACGTTCGGTCCGGTCGGCTCATTTTTGCGCTGTATGCGCTTTTACAACCGGTCCTAAAACCGTGGTTGATCACAGTTTTAGGTACGGGGGGAAAGCGCATACAGCACAAAAATGAGCCGACCGGACCGAACATTTCACTCCGGCCGGCTCATTGAAATCAATGACATACGGGAGCGCATACAAAGGCATACGGGAGCACGAGGTTCCAGCTCCCCCCTACCGTATGCGCTCCCGTATGGGAAAAAACGTAGTGTGAACCCAGCCTCAGGGATATGGACTCCTATATATGAGATTCTTTGGCATGGGGACATTTAAATTGTTTATTGAAGACCGCCAGTATTCTAGCTTTCTTTTCTAGCTTGTAATACGTTTCTTATGCCCTATTAGCTTTTATGCAATGGGCTGCTAAAAAAAGCTTTTAGATCAATGTAAATATGTCTTTCTCATGTAATGACTATGTGAAGTTTGACACCTGCACCTTAGCACACATTAAGAATATTGCTTTCAGATGTGTCAGCATTTACATCTACAGGTGTGTCCTTTCGACCATACAGCTGAAACACCTAAACTGCTGACTTACAGGCATTTCCCTATCTGTTTAACCACTGTTGGGCTCAGTACGTGTTAGGTGTGGTTGGCAATGACACTTTCACCAGCTTCACAGGTTTAAAAGTCCAAACCTGGTTTTATTTAGTCCAAAATAAATAGTGGCAAAAAGTGCTGGCACTTTTCAGCATATAACATAAGCAATAAATAAAGAATGAATACATTCCTGTCTAGGCTCTAACTAAACTTCAGAATGTTACCTTGCCTATGCATGAACTCAAATTGTACAGTATCCAGGTGGTCAGACTTCCCACACCAGGCTCATGTCATTTTCTTGTCTCTATAACATAGACTGCACCAGTACTAACCTCTTCACCTGAGCTTAAAGAAGTAGCCTTCAAAGTTTTCCTTAATTCCAATCCAATCATCTTGTGTCAAATTTATTGTCAAAGCATTGTTGCAAATATTTTTCCAAGACTGTTAAAATTGTATTTGCCTTTTCTTTTGGTGATTTTAATTTTTTTGGTTCAACCCCCACAGATCCACCTGTATTTTTCATGTGCTTTCTCATTTTGGAATTTATTCGGGACTTCAAGTGAACCCATCCAAGTCCAAATCTATGGAATTCAATAGGCCACCAACTGCAGAAAGTTTAATCCCACTGAATTTTGGTTTTAGATGAAAACAGGTTAATATGTCTATGTTCTTATAATGCCTTGATGTAATCCCATAACCTAGGTTAATATCCTAGGGGAAAATAGCTGATCATGGGGGGTCCAACTGCTGGGACCCCCGAGATCACTGGGACAGGACATGCAGCGTGTGCTGCAGACGGCACACGCTCCATTAATTTCTATAGGAGCGTCATAAAGACCTGAGTACAACAATTAGGTATCATCGGCGAGCTAATAGAAAGGAATCAAGGGCGTGACGTCTACCAGTAGATGACACGCACTCCTCACTGAGAAAACCAGGGTCCTGTCCGGAGATCACGAGGGTACCAGCAGTCAGACCACCAGGATCAGCTACTTAACCCCTATCCTATGGATAGGGGATACGTTTACTTTTGTCGGAGTTTTTTGTGCCACCAATTCTACTTTGTCATTATGTCAGTCATTTTACCATTTTACCCAAAAATCTACGGCAAAACGGGAAAAAAAATCATTGTGAGACAAAATTGGAAAAAAAAACTTCATTTTGTAAATTTTGGGGGCTTCCGTTTCTACACAGTACATTTTTCGGTAAAAATGACACCTTCTCTTTATTCTGTAGGTCCATACGGCTAAAATGATACCCTACTTATGGAGGTTTGATTTTGTCGTACTTCTGGAAAAAATCATAACTACATGCAGGAAAATGTATACGTTTAAAATTGTCTGACCCCTATAACCTTTTTTATTTTTCCTCGTATGGGGCGGTATGAGGGCAAATTTATTGCGCCGTGATCTTAAGTTTTTAGCGGAACCATTTTTGCATTGATAGGACTTATTGATCGCTTTTTATAGGCAGGTAAGGAACTCCGGCTGTCTTGTAAGCTGTTCGGGATGCCGCGATTTTGCCGTGACAATCCCGAACAGCTCTGTGTCTAAAGCGCCGCGATACTGAACAGCGCCGCGTCTAAAGGGTTAATAGCGCACGGCACCGTGATCAGTGCTGCGTGCTATTAGCCGCGGGTCCGGCCATTGTTAGAGGCCGAGCCCGACCCGCTGTGGCCCCGCGTTTATAGATCGGGAGCGGACTCATGACGTACTGGTACGTCATGGGTCCTTAACCTCTTAAGGACCCAGGACGTACTAGAACGTCCTGGCACCCTGGGCTTTAAGGACCCAGGACATACTAGTACATCCTGGTGTTTCTCCGGTCTCTGCCGCGCCCCGGGCAGAGATCGGAAGCGGATGCCTGCTGAAATGCTTCAGCAGGCATCCAGGGCAAACGCCGAGGGGGGCCATGTAGGGCCCCTATGTCGGCGATCGCCGCAAATCGCTAGGGAAATCGCCCCTGCGATCTGCGGCAATACCGGGCTGATCGGGTCTCTGGGACCCGACTGCCCGGTAATTTTGTATGATCCCGGCTGTCACAGACAGCCAGGACCATGCTAACATATAGGAGCGAGGTGGCAAGCCGGCCACCTCCTCCTATACCCTGTGATCCGTCGGTTAGTTAACCAACCAATCGCAGGGGGGGTGGGGTGGTTACTTCCTCCCGCCCTGCCCGGCCCCTGGATGTCCGGAGAGGACGGGAGGAAGACCGGAGGACGCGGCGGGGGACGTGGGAGTGCTGGTGACCTGCCCCGGTACTTACCTCGTCCATGAAGACCCCGATACCGGCGATGAAGACAGCGGCGGCGGCGACAGGTGAGTGGATCTTCAGCTGCGGTCGGGCCCTTTACAGCAATGCACGTCACCGTAAAGCGACATGCATTGCTGTAATGGGACCCTGTAAACTACAACTCCCAGCATGCCCAGACAGCTCTTGGCATCTGGGCATGCTGGGAGTTGCAGTTTTGCAAAATGTGGAGGTCCACAGTTTGGAGACCACTGTGCCCTTCCAGATGTTGCAAAACTACACATCCTCAGCATGCCCTTACTGTCCAGGCATGCTGGGAGTTGTAGTTCTGTAACATCTGGCCCTTCAGATGTTGCAGAACTACAACTCCCAGCATGCCTGGACAGTTTTGGCATACTGGGAGTTGTAGTTTTGCAACATCTGGAGGGCTACAGCTTGGACACCACTACACAGTGGTCCCCAAACTGTTCTCCTCCAGCTGTTGCGTAACCACTACTCCCAATATGCCCTTCGGCTGCCTGGGCATGCTGGGAGTTGTGGTTTTGCAACAACTGGAGGCACACTGGTTGGGAAACATTGTCTGTTTCCTAACTCAGTGTTTCCCAACCCGTGTGCCTCCAGCTGTTGCAAAACTATAACTACCAGCATGCACTGATAGACCGTGCATGCTGGGAGTTGTAGCTTTGCAACAGCTGGAGGTCCCCCCCCCCCCCCCCCCCCCGTGAATGTACAGAGTACATTCACATGGGCAGGGGGCTTACAGTGAGTATCAGGCTGCAAGTTTGCGATGCAGCAAATTTTGCGCGGCAGCTCAAACTCGCAGCGGGAAACTCGCTGTAATCCCCCGCCCGTTTGACTGTACCCTAAAAACACTACACTACACTAACACAAAATAACATAAGTAAAAAACACTACATATACACATACCCCTACACAGCCCCCCTCCCCTCCCCAATAAAAATGAAAAACGTCTGGTACGCCACTGTTTCCAGAATGGAGCATCCAGCTGTTGCAAAACAATAACTCCCAGTATTGCCGGACAGCCGTTGACTGTCCAAGCATGCTGGGAGTTTTGCAACAGCTGGAGGCACCCTGTTTGGGAATCCCTGGCGTAGAATACCCCTATGTCCACCCCTATGCAAATCCCTAATTCAAGCCTCATATGCGCATGGCGCTCTCACATCGGAGCCCTGTCGTATTTCAAGGCAACAGTTTAGGGCCACATATGGGGTATCGCCGTACTCGTGAGAAATTGCCTAACAAATTTTGGGGGGCTTTTTCTCCTTTCACCCCTTTTGAAAAGGGGAAGTTGGGGTCTACACCAGCATGTTAGTGTAAAAAAAAATTTTTTACACTAACATGCTGGTGTTGCCCTATACTTTTCATTTTGACAAGAGGTAAAAGGGAAAAAAGCCCCCCAAAATTTGTATTGCAGTTTTTCCTAACTACGGAGATACCCCATATGTGGGCGTAAAGTGCTCTGGGCGCACAACAAGGCCCAGAAGGGAGAGTGCACCATGTACATTTGAGGTGATTTGCACCATGTACATTTGAGGTGATTTTGCCCTATGCAAATCCCTAATTCAGGCTTCATATGCGCATGGCTCTCTCACATCGGAGCCCTGTCGTATTTCAAGGCAACAGTTTAGGGCCACATATGGGGTATCGCCGTACTCGGGAGAAATTGCCTAACAAATTTTGGGGGGCTTTTTCTCCTTTCACCCCTTATGAAAAGGGGAAGTTGGGGTCTACACCAGCATGTTAGTGTAAAAAAAAAAAATTTTACACTAACATGCTGGTGTTGCCCTATACTTTTCATTTTGACAAGAGGTAAAAGGGAAAAAAGCCCCCCAAAATTTGTATTGCAGTTTCTCCCAACTACGGAGATACTCCATATGTGGGCGTAAAGTGCTCTGGGGCACACAACAAGGCCCAGAAGGGAGAGTGCACCATGTACATTTGAGGTGATTTGCACAGGGGTGGCTGATTGTTACAGCGGTTTTGACAAACGCAAAAAAAACAAAACCCCACATGTGACCCCATTTTGGAAACTACACCCCTCACGGAATGTTATGAGGGGTGCAGTGAGAATTTACACCCCACTGGTGTCTGACAGATCTTTGGAACAGTGGGCTGTGCAAATAAAAATTTTTGTACAGCCCACTGTTCCAAAGATCTGACAGACACCAGTGGGGGTAAATGCTCACTGTACCACTTGTTACGTTCCTCAAGGGGTCTAGTTTCCAAAATGGTATGCCATGTGGAGGTTATTTTGCTGTCCTGGCACCATAGGGGCTTCCTAAATGCAACATGCCCCCCGAGCAAAATTTGCTCTCAAAAAGCCAAATATGACTCCTTCTCTTCTGAGCATTGTAGTTCGCCCGTAGTGCACTTCAGGTCAACTTATGGGGTACCTCCATACTCAGAAGAGATGGGGTTACAAATATTGGGGGTATTTTCTGCTATTAACCCTTGCATAAATGTGAAATTTGTGGGTGAAACACAGTTTAATGAAATGTTTTATTTTTTTATTTTACGTATGCAAAAGTCGTGAAACCCCTGTGGGGTATTAAGGCTCACTTTATTCCTTGTTACGTTCCTCAAGGGGTCTAGTTTCCAAAATGGTATGCCATGTGTTTTTTTTTTTGCTGTCCTGGCACCATAGGGGCTTCCTAAATGCAACATGCCCCCAAAAAACATTTCTGAAAAACGTACTCTCCAAAATCCCCTTGTCGCTCCTTCGCTTCTGAGCCCTCTACTGCGCCCGCCGAACACTTTACATAGACATATGAGATATGTGCTTACTCGAGAGAAATTGGGCTACAAATACAAGTATACATTTTCTCCTTTTACCCTTTGTAAAAATTCTAAAATTGGGTCTACAAGAAAATGCGAGTGTAAAAAATTAAGATTGTGAATTTTCTCCTTCACTTTGCTGCTATTCCTGTGAAACACCTAAAGGGTTAAAATGCTGACTGAATGTAATTTTTAATACTTTGGGGGGGGGGGGGTGCAGTTTTTATAATGGGGTCTTTTGTGGGGTATTTCTAATATGAAGACCCTTCAAATCCACTTCAAACCTGAACTGGTCCCTGAAAAATAGTGAGCTTGAAAATTTTGTGAAAAATTGGAAAATTGCTGCTGAACTTTGAAGCCCTCTGTTACCACTATGTTAAAGTAGAATATGTCACGAAAAAACAATCTCGGAATCAGAATGATAACTAAAAGCATTCCAGAGTTATTAATGTTTAAAGTGACAGTGGTCAGATGTTCAAAAAATGGCCGGGTCCTAAGGTGCAAAATGGCTGGGTCCATAAGGGGTTAAGAGGTTAAAGGGGTACTCCGGTGGAAAACTTTTTTTTTTTTAATCGACTGGTACCAGAAAGTTCAACAGATTTGTAAATTACTTATATTAAAAAATCTTAATCCTTCCAGTACTTATTAGCTGAGGAATACTACAGAGGAAATTATTTTCTTAGAATTGCTAAGTTTTGTGAAACTGGTTCAGTGTTGTATTTGCCAAAATGTGGACGAATGAAATCTGTCACTAATGAAGAAACATCAGTGGCTATCCTAGCTTCATTCAGCAAGAGCCCACAGTATAGCACTCGCCGCATGTCACTGGAGAGTGGCATAAGTCCAACATCCCTTCGGTGGATATTAGCTACTCACAAATGGCACCCTTACAAACTCTAGCTACTGCAGCATCTCAACGAGGATAACCCAGATCGGCGCACTGAATTAGCAAAATGGGCAAAACAAAAATTGGAACAGGACCCTCAGTTTACGCAGAAGATTTTGTTCAGTGATGAGGCAAACTTTTATGTGAATGGTGAAGTTAACAAACAAAACCACCGCTATTGGTCTGACACTAACCCACATTGGATAGATCCCTCCAAGACTGTTGGAACACAAAAAATGATGGTATGGTGTGGTATATGGGGTACAAAGATAGTGGGGCCATTCTTTATCAATGGAAACCTCAAGACCACTGGATGTG
Source organism: Hyla sarda (assembly GCF_029499605.1). Classification (NCBI taxonomy): domain Eukaryota; kingdom Metazoa; phylum Chordata; class Amphibia; order Anura; family Hylidae; genus Hyla; species Hyla sarda. The sequence continues at coordinate 98,038,769 of NC_079190.1, forward strand.
CGAAATTGCTACATGATGATGTGTTTCCCTCTTTATGCACTGAAGCTGGCACGTTCCCTGAGTTTTTCCAGCAAGATGGTGACCACCACATTATGGGTGTCAGGTCCGAGCATTCCTAGATGAACAGTTTCCTGGAAAGTGGATTGGTCGTTGTGGGCCAGTTGAATGGCCCACAAGGTCTCCCGATCTGACCCCCTTAGACTTTTATCTTTGGGGTCATCTGAAGGCAATTGTCTATGCTGTGAAGATACGAGATGTGCAGCACCTGAAACTACGGATACTGGAAGCCTGTGCTAGCATTTCTCCTGCGGTGTATATAGTAGTATATAGCAGTGTATACGGATACTGGAAGCCTGTGCTAGCATTTCTCCTGCGGTGTTGCTATCAGTGTGTGAAGAGTGGGAGAAGAGGGTTGCATTGATAATCCAACACATTTCATAAGTGGTGAGAAACTTGTAAATAACTCATGAAAGAATAAAGTTACGTTAAAACCAAGCACATCATTGTTTTTCTTGTGAAAATCCCAATAAGTTTGATGTGTCACCTGACCCTCTTCCTATTGAAAAAAACAATGGCCCACCCTCAGGGTGGGCCATTTCTATGGATACACCTTAATAAAATGGGAATGGTTGGTGATATTAACTTCCTGTTTGTGGCACATTAGTATATGTGAGGGGGAAAACTTTTCAAGATAGGTGGTGACCATGGCGGCCATTTTGAAGTCGGCTATTTTGAATCCAACTTTTGTTTTTTCAATAGGAAGAGGGTCATGTGACACATCAAACTTATTGGGAATTTCACAAGAAAAACAATATTGTGCTTGGTTTTAATGTAACTTTATTCTTTCATGAGTTATTTGTGTGGTGGCCATAGGTGAGGTCCGCAGCCACCACTACGCTTGGGGTTAGCTACTTGGTTCTTGGGGGGGTTATGAACCCAGGGTTGGATGGTATTAACCCTTAATGTCACGTGACGCCACTGTAGTCTTGGTATCTCCCGGGGTACTACAGGTCCGGGGAACTCCGTCTCCCCACAGGCTAGCAAGGAAAGAATTGATTCCACACTAGGTTGCAGTTTAACGGAGGCTTTACTAACTTGAAGATAGGTGGTACAATCTCCAAAGTGCTCAACCAAAGTCTCCCAAAGGTTTAACAGACAGTCTCTAAAGGACCACACAGCTTGCAGTGCTTGGACTTGATATTGCATATATGCTTGGCTCTTACGGCCGGACTAGGAGTTTTAGGTCTGCGCTATATTAGGCTTGAGATTAAAGTCACTTACTGAAGTGTCGGTAGATTTGTGGCTTTTCGCCGGAAGATAATGAATTGTCCTTTAGGAATTCTCTGATCAAGGCTGAAATAAAGGCTTGCTATTAGTTGGGGTTACTTCATGCTTTTCTTATCTCTCTCATCTTTGCTTTCACTCCTCTGCGGATTCTTCACTCTGAACTCCACTCTGTACTCTGAACTGAATGAACTGCTTTACTCCTCTACTCCTCCACTCTCCTACTCCCCTCCAGAATTCCTCTACACAGGAAATACCACCCCTTATAAGGGAAGGCTAAACTAAAGCCCATTGGCCAGGCAGCTGCGGATCATAGAGTTGTCTGTATCCCCTTTAGTATTTACAATAAAGTTACATACAAGTAATAACATAAGATAACACCTTACACAAAAGTTTAGTCTAGCCCTCAGTCCTCCACTCTCACATACCCTGACTAAGCATGAGGTTGCTAGGTAACATACTTACAGCTACAGACACCTACTAACGGATTTCTAAGTTATAACAGTGCAAATACACATTAGAAATGGTTGAGTCCCTGCAGGGGAGCCCAAAGGACACTGGAGGTCTCAATCTGACAGGGCCTAAAATACCTTGACACAATGTACCTGTACTGGGACACCACATTTACAAGTTTCTGACCACTTATAAAATGTGTGAAATGTGCTTCCCATTGTGTTGGATTGTCAATGCAACCCTCTTCTCCCACTCTTCACACACTGGTAGCAACACTGCTGGAGAAATGCTAGCACAGGCTTCCAGTATCCATAGTTTTCAGGTGCTGCACATCTCGTATATTCACAGCATAGACAATTGCCTTCAGATAACCCCAAAGATAAAAGTCTAAGGGGGTCAGACCTTGGGGGCCATTCAACTGGCCCACGAAGACCAATCCACTTTCCAGGAAACTGTTCATCTAGGAATGCTCGGACCTGGCACGTTCCCTGAGTTTTTCCAGCAAGATGGTGTACCACCACATTATGGGTGTCAGGTCCGAGCATTCCTAGATGAACAGTTTCCTGGAAAGTGGATTGGTCGTTGTGGGCCAGTTGAATGGCCCCCAAGGTCTAGCGATCAGACCCCCTTAGACTTTTATCTTTGGGGTCATCTGAAGGCAATTGTCTATGCTGTGAAGATACGAGATGTGCAGCACCTGAAACTACGGATACTGGAAGCCTGTGCTAGCATTTCTCCTGCGGTGTTGCTATCAGTGTGTGAAGAGGGGGAGAAGAGGGTTGCATTGACAATCCAACACAATGGGCAGCACATTGAACACATGTCATAAGTGGTCAGAAACTTGTAAATAACTCATGAAAGAATAAAGTTACATTAAAACCCAGCACATCATTGTTTTTCTTGTGAAATTCCCAATAAGTTTGATGTGTCACATGACCCTTTTCCTATTGAAAAAACTAAAGTTGGTTCAAAATGGCCAACTTCAAAATGGCCGCCAAGGTCACCACCCATTTTGAAAAGTTTCCCCCCTCACATATTCTAATGTGCCACAAACAGGAAGTTAATATCACCAACCATTCCCATTTTATTAAGGTGTATCCATATAAATGGCCCACCCTGTAGTAGAAATGTATATATAGGGGTCAGTATATAGTATAAATTCATTTGTGGGGACCAGTATATAGTTAATTTATATGTTTGGTCAGTATGTAGTAAAAATTTATATGTGGTGGTATTAAAGGGGTATTCCAGGATTTTTTTTTTATTTGACTACGCTACAGGGGCTGTGAAGTTAGTGTAGTTCATAATATAGTGTCTGTACCTTTGTGTGACGGTTTTCTCACAATTCTTCTGTGATTTTCACCCTACTATTTATTTTTAACAGCATACAAAATGACTGTTGTCTCAGATTTTTCCCAGCTTGCAATGCGGCCGAGACCTGACTCACAAGTCAGCTGATGACAGGGAACCTGTCTGCTTCAATGGGTGGAGGGATCAATCTGCAACTAATGCAACAGCTGTAGGCACCCTGATTGAAAACCACAGGTCTTGTGTTTCAATGGGTGGGGTGGCTGATGTGTGGGAGGGAGAAAAATGGCATTGTGGGATTTGTAGTCAAAAAAACATAAGTCAAACAGGAAATACAAGTTCACAAAAAGCTAGCCACAGGGTTATGGTAATCTCACAACATAGTCATTTAGCCCCAAGACAAGCGCATATCCTTCCTAAGCATGTCCATTACTGTCTGCCAGGTACGTACTAAAATCACCTTATGGTGGATAAACCCATTAAAAGATTTATAAAAAATAAATAAATAATAAATAAGGAGATATACATGTTATTGTATTTGGTCAGCGCACCTCTATAGGTGTGGCTCACACATGTGTCAGTGGCGCATGGTGCCCCCATGATCCACCCCTGCCCCCGCTGTGGACCTCACTACCAGACTTCGAAGGGTAAAGGGTTAATTTGCCGACGCTATGCTGGTATGTGATGCAACGTGACTGGACATGGGAGAGCTTCTTGATATGTCAAGCATATATAACTAATTATGCAAATTAGCATGGCCAGTATTTTTTTTTTTTTTGCAAGAAAGATGTCAGCCCGAGCAGTTGGATAGCCTTGCTGGTAACACAGATGGCCCTTGGACACCTTCAGTGGCAACACAAGAATGCCAGTGGAGAGGTTTCTGCCTCCTTGGTGGTGTTCCTCCACTTTAATCCGAAGCCTCTCCTGTCCAGTTCCGTGGCCAGGCTTTGGTCCTGGTCTTCCCTGCCTTTATCATTAGTGAGTAGGGTGAATATATTTTAAATTATTTATCTCCCTAAATTACACTACCTTTTTCACCTATCACCCACTTTCCCTTCCAAACGTTTATTTAAACAACTAAACAGTGCTCTGAGATTCTTTTACTGGCAGGGTAGGCCTCGTAGATTTGGTCAGGCTCTTCTCCCGGCACCTAAGCAGCAAGGTGGGTTGGCGGCTCCTAATATGTATATCTACTTTCTTGCTTCTCAGCTTGTGTATGCAGCCTGGTGGATTAAACTGGATCTCTCTAATGTGGCTACGGCCTTGGATCTCATGGGTTCGTATGAAACTCTCACTAGTACATTGTACATGTATTCTCCCTCCTCTTCTTTCCTGGGTTCTATAAAAACTGTGGCTGCAGTTTTGTTTACGGTATCTGGAGGCTTCCCACAACCCGCTGTCTCCCCTAGAACACCCCTGTGGGCAAATGTACATTTACCTCACCTCCCGGAGTTGGAGGCAGCAGGTTTCTGGGCACTCACTGAGTCAAATTTGCTATTCATTTGTTTGGAGATGACCAATCATTTCTGTCCTTTTCTGATATGCCCTCAGGGTGCCTTTTATAGGTATCTCCAGCTGAAACATGCGGTACAGTTTGGCTCTCTGGAGGTTGCTCCTGCGTTTTCATATGTGGAGTTGCTCCTGGGCTCCGCAGACCTCTCTAAGCCACTCACACAAGCATATGCCCATATGTGGGGCCCAATCCATTTCCTTTTGCCTATTTGAAGTGGGTGGAAGATATGCCAGCTCTATCTGAGGATCAGTGGAGGGAGGTGGAGCGGACTTACCACTCTACAGTAGTTAGTGCAAGGGACATGCTGATCCAGTCTCTCTTCATTCTCCATCTATATTATACCGCTGTGAAGTCGAAGCATATTGGGGTCTCTCCTTCTGATGTATGCTTTAGGTGTGTGTCCGAGGTGGGGGCGTTTCTTCATGTGATCTGGAGCTGTCTGTGTGTTGCACCTTTCTGGAGAGAGGTGATGCAGTATTTGGTGGACCATTTAGATGTCCCGTTCCTTCTGGTCCCTGAGGTTTGTTTGTAGGGTCTTATTAACGTGGTGGATTCGGATTGAAGGTCTTCTGTGTTTTAGGTAAGGAATGCATTGTGTGTTGCAGAGGCTGAGAGTATGAGCTTTTTATTATATTTACATATAACAATTATTTTAAATATAATTTTCTTTTTCTTTTTCCTCGTAAGGGCTACACCTCCCTATCCCTATTTCTTACCTGTGGCCAGATAGGAGGGGCAGCACATTCCCTGGTTGTCTATTCTACATGCCCTCAGCAGCCTATTTAGTGAAGAGGGGGCCAGCATACATAATCTTCCACTTCCTGCATCTTCTCTCTGAAACTTTTGTGAGTCTGGCCTTTACCACAAAGCCTGACAATTGGGGACTATGATAGCTGCAGGGAAGCAGAAAATATGCACCAATTTGACATCACTATGCTTAAAAGTGACACGACAATGCCCAACTATGACACAATAATACTGATAAGAGAAATCACATCACCTATTGTGTCATAAGGTTTTACTTCATTTAAGATAGGGCAGGATACCAGAGACTATTAATAATATATTGGGCAGACTAGATGGGCCAAATGGTTCTTATCTGTCGACCCACAACATTTCTACAATGCTCAAATGTGACATTACAAAGTACCCCTTTAAGGTACTGTTATGTGGTTAAAGGGGTATTCCAGGCCAAAACTTTTTTTTATATATCAACTGGCTCCGGAAAGTTAAACAGATTTGTAAATTACTTCTATTAAAAAATCTTAATCCTTCCAATTATTACCAGCATTGCAAATTGCCGTGAAGTGGTCTGGATTCCTGCCTCTTTTTCACCCTCTGTATATATATATATATATATATTAACTACAGCCCCAGTATGGAGTTTCATATTTTCTTTTTATATCTATATTTGTTATTCTAACCCCGATTGTGGGATGTCCAATAGATACACCAATCTTGGATTGGAACAATGCATTTCTAAAGCATTGTTCCTATATTAGGCTCATTTGCATACTGGTCCCCTTGCCAGTTTTGGCAATGACAGCTATGCATGAGTGACAGTCATCTATGCCTCTGTATCTCGCCATTCATAGTTTGTATCCAGGATAATTGAATTCCTCCATTCTTTATCTATCATCTATCTAACTAATACATCTACAGACATCGGCATCTGCTATTTGACATTGACAGGGCGGCGTGTGTTTGTTTACATGCGATCGCACGCCCCTGCTGGCGTCATGGGGGTGGTGCGCCGTGCTGCATATAAGCAGATTAGCCGACGGATGTGACGTCAGACGCCATCGCTCCCCACACGAGGAGAGAGCGGCCGGACAACTCTGGCTCCCGCTGACAGCGGGACTGCGCCTGTATACAGTCTGCAGCTCGGCTAACCGTGAGTAATTATACACTATCATTGAATAGTGTGGGGCTTTCTTTTCAGGTCCGTTACCTCAAAATGTTTTTTTCTCTTTTGTAGGTGGACCTGGTTCATGCCGACTGCATCATATTTCTGTGTGCATAAGTGACCCTAGGGATAGCATTTTCTTTCCCACAGGAATAAACACCCTGCATATATTACACTTTGCAGGTTTTAATAGGGATAGAAATTTCTTTCTAGGTTCCTGGGTCACTGTATTTACCTATGTACATACTATGTTATGGATGTCACTTTGTACTCAATTGACTCCCTTACTGTGCATATATAGAAATGTACCCTTCTCTTAACAGTTGATGGATATGGATGATTAATCATACAATTCATATCCTCTCGGTCATTGACTTGTTTATACCCCCTGAGGACGTTCGCTATATACAAGCGAGCAGAAACGCGTTGGGTGTTGAATACTATTCTCTATAGGTGTGCAACTAACTGCACCCTCTAGTGAGAGGTGGCTTGGGACTGGCTGGGCCCTGCAAAGTCCCGAATTCACCTTGCTGTTGTCCTTAACAAGACCGAGTTGTCTTCATAAAATTGTCATAACACATAGACACTTGTTATTATATTTAATTTTGACATTAAAAGTTAAGTTTTATAGAGCACATCCCGGACACTGATAGTCCTATTTCTCATATTATTTATGCTGGGTGTATCAACTGATACTAGGGACACGGCGTAGATCCCCCTCTAATGTTCTACGATTTTTGTAAATATCCTTCCAATAGTTATTAGCTTCTGAAGTTGAGTTGCTGTTTTCTGTCTAACTGCTTTCTGATAATCTCCCATCATGCACAGCTCCCAGGACGTGACATCATCATTGAGCAGTTAGACAGAAAACTTCAGAAGCTAATAACTATTGAAAGGATTAAGATTTTTTAATAGAAGTCATTTACAAATCTGTTTAACTTTCCGGAGCCAGTTGATATATATATATATATATATATATATAAAAAAAAGTTTATGCCTGGAATACCCCTTTAACATTTTATGACACAATTACTTAATATCTACTTAGTGCCAATAACTAGAGCACCAACTACCAAATCACACATTTTTACTGATGAGGCATAGAAACCCCTTTTGCACCTAACGAATCTGAAATAAGTTGAGGAATGGACTAAAATACATCACAAGTTTCTTCTTCTTCATGGTTTCTTTTTCATGGTGTTTCTAAACTAGGGTGTCAGTAGCCTGGTAATAGGCTCCCTACCACTGTAGGTAGCGCTCGGCTCCAAACTATACCGGACTTCAGAACTGGATCCTGTGGGGATCAGAGGTATGTTAGAATACCAACGAATGGTGAAATACCTTTGAAAACCACCTGCTAGCATTACAGCAATGCCTTTTCTCCATTTCCCCTTTTTTTCAGGTGCCCCCCAGGAAAACCGATGGTCCAGTATTTATTAGATTGTTTGCTTCAGTAAACGAATATGAAGATGGCATTTATTTACAAGCATATAATGCACATTATAATTCCAATAAGCAACATCTAAGATTCTTTATTTATTATTGTTTTTTGTATCTCGTTGTATTATCGGTCTAGGATACAAGACTGGATGAGTAACTGTACCTCTATAGTTGTTCCCCTGAGGAAGCTGCAAAACGTAGCGGAAACGCATTGGGTTATATGTACATTGCGCAAATCTAATTTAATCCATTTTTTTATGGGTCACAAAATTGGTGTATTTTAAACTGAACTAGTAAAGGTTATGTTTTAAGAGCACTTCCTATTGGTTTAATTCCCCTATATATTTAAACTAGGGCGAGATAATCTTTGACACGGAACTGTTGCCACCTTGTGGCAAGAAATGCATTCCTTTTAAATAAACTTACAGTTAGTCAACTTTTTTTTTTTGTTTTTTTTTATCTCACAAACTTTAAGCAGCAGGGGCATAATAGCAACAAATTAATTCATTTTTAGAAACTTTTAATACTTTATTAGACAGTGTTGAAAACTTCTCAGAACAGGGGGGAATGTTAAGTGGAGGTGTAAAATGTACCAGATTTATTATTGGTGTGTGCCAATATTTTAGCTCTAAATTTTGAAGTGAAAAAAGTGTAGGAAACCTTAGTGAAAGATCTACTGTAGAAAGACAGAATCTACCATGGTAAAAAAACATTCTGCTTTCACACAGTAGCAAACAAGTTTATGATTGCAAAAAAAAAAAAGCAAGTGAACCTTTTAGAATTAGTTGGATTTCCACTTTAATTACTAATAAAATGTCTTATTGTTATCAAAGTCACAATTACAGAAAAACACAATCTCACTAAACTAATGACCTAAACATTTATGTGTCTTATTAAACACAATTATGGACATTTATCAACGGGTTTAGTCAGGTTTTCTTTACTATAATTGTCGCAAAATTGTCGCAACTGCGACTACACGATTTTTCGTGCGACATTTTGACTGGAAAGCGAGAAAAGCAAGTTTTCCTAAAATTTACTATGTAGTAATAATTTTAAAATGGACTACGGGTAGTCAGGTATTTATTAACTGCGACAGTCGCAACTGCGCAAAAAAAAGTCGCAACAGCGTTAAAAATTGACTAAATTTACTCCAGCTCAAACATGGAGCAGAAAAAGCTACTACCAAAGTAAAAAAGGAAAAATTGCTTACGTGAAAGAAAATTATCAACAGGCTGAAAGCAGTTGATAAATAAGTCACACATAAGCAAAAAAAAGTAAGGAAAACATTTCTAAAAAAAGGAATACATAAGCAAAGATTGATAAATGTCCCTCAATAAGTAAACATGGAATTTCCAAGTAAAATTCTGGAGCAGCAGAATCCCATGTCTGTCAATGGGATTCCACTGCACAGTGCACATTGCGAAATTTTCTCCGCTGAATTTTCACCGCCTGAAAAATTGATCTTGGCAGAATCAGCCTGTAACACATTGCTGTCTATGGGGACCAGCCAGAGATTCTGCAGCATGAACCTAGCCCTTCAGTGCTGATCATGGCTTCTAATGGAGTTCCTTTACTTAGTTACATTTATTGGACCACTGGCAGCGCGGTTCTGGGGGTCTGATGTGTAAAAAATGGGGGCTGGAGGTCCCCTTACCTGCTATGTGTTGCTCTTCTGGGATCTGCTTGTATGGTATAAATTCTGGCAGGCTGTACAAGTGGATTGACGATTGTACTGATCTGTGTTATGCCATTGCATAGCACAGAAAAGTAATAACAATCAAGTAATTGCTATCAATAGTCCCCCCCCCTGAAACCTTAACCCCTTAACGACCAAGGACGTAAATGTACATTATGACCTTGCGGTACTTCGCGCACCAGAACGTACATTTACATCCTGTGTATGACCGCGAGCATTGGAGCGGTGTTCGTGTCATACACGGCAGGTTCTGGCTGCTATCAGCAACCGGGGACCCGCCGGTAATGGCCGACATCCGCGATCACGCGAATGTCCGCCATTAACCCCTCAGATGCCGGGGTCAGTACAGATCACAGCATCTGCGGCAATGCGCGCGTTAAAATAGATGATCGGATCACCCGCAGCGCTGCCGTGGCGATCCAATCATCTGTAATGGTAGATGGAGGTCCCCTCACCTGCCTCCGTCCGTCTCCTGCTCTGGTCTGAGATCGAGCAGAAGATCACCGATAATACTGATCAGTGCTATGTCCTATGCTTAGCACTGGACAGTATTAGCAATCAAATGATTGCTATAGATAGTCCCCTATGGGGACATAAAAAGTGTAAAAAAAAAAAAAAAAAAAAGTTGACAAATGTAAAAATAAAAAGTGAAAAAAAGTGAAAAATCCCCTCCCCCAATAAAAATGAAAATTGTCAGTTTTTCCCATTTCACCCCCAAAAAGCGTAATTTTTTTTAATATACATATTTGGTATTGCCGCATGCTTAAATGTCCAATCTATTAAAATATAATGTTAATGATCCCGTACGATGAACGGCGTAAATGTAAAAAAATGCAGCTTTTTTCTCACATTTTATTAAAAAAATTTATAAAAAATTATCTAAAAAAGTTTTATACAGTGGTCCCTCAACATACGATGGTAATTCGTTCCAAACGATCCATCGTTTGTCAAATAAATCGTATGTTGAGGGATCCGTGCAATGTAAAGTATAGGAAGCTGTACTCGCCTGACCCCGCCGCTCCGGACCATGTCCTCACCGCTCCCGATGCTGTCCCAGGGGCTCCCGATGCTGTCCCGCTGCTCCGGTGTCTTCGTCGCGATCCTCCGGCTTCTTCCGCATATTCTGCAGGGTCCGGGCCTCGCTTTCTGGTGACATTATTACGCTGCTGCGCCGGCGCGGCGTGCGTAGTGACGTAATAACGACGCCGGAAAGCGAGGCCCGGACCCTGGAGAAGATGCGGAAGACCCCGGAGGATCGCGAAGTGGACCCGGAGAAGCAGGAATAGGTAAGCGAACCTGCCAGGGATGCTTAAACTGCTATCCGACAGCAGCTTAAGCATTTTGCGCTGTCGGATAGCAGTTAATGCGATGGCACCAACATATAAAAGCATCGTATGTCGATGCTGACATCGACATGCGATGGCCTCTGAGAGGCCATCGTATGTCGATTTTATCATATGTCGGGGCCATCGCATGTCGGGGGGTTACTGTATATGCAAATGTGGTATCAATAAAAAGTACAGATGACGGCACAAAAAATGAGCCCACATACCGCCCTATATACAGAAAAATGAAAAAGTTATAGGTGGTCAAAATAGGGCAATTTTGGATTACTGATTTTGTACAAAAAGTATTAGATTTTTCCTGACTGATGGATATAAAGGTGATGTATAATGCTGGGATGTGTAGTGCAGGCAGCACTGATGGATATAAAGGTGATGTATAATGCTGGGCTGTGTAGTGCAGGCAGCACTGATGGATATAAAGGCGATGTATAATGCTGGGCTGTGTAGTGCAGGCAGCACTGATGGATATAAAGGCGATGTATAATGCTGGGCTGTGTAGTGCAGGCAGCACTGATGGATATAAAGGTGATGTGTAATGCTGGGCTGTGTAGTGCAGGCAGCACTGATGGATATAAAGGTGATGTGTAATGCTGGGCTGTGTAGTGCAGGCAGCACTGATGGATATAAAGGTGATGTATAATGCTGGGCTGTGTAGTGCAGGCAGCACTGATGGATATAAAGGTGATGTGTAATGCTGGGCTGTGTAGTGCAGGCAGCACTGATGGATATAAAGGTGATGTGTAATGCTGGGCTGTGTAGTGCAGGCAGCACTGATGGATATAAAGGTGATGTGTAATGCTGGGCTGTGTAGTGCAGGCAGCACTGATGGATATAAAGGTGATGTGTAATACTGGGCTGTGTAGTGCAGGCAGCACTGATGGATATAAAGGTGATGTGTAATGCTGGGCTGTGTAGTGCAGGCAGCACTGATGGATATAAAGGTGATGTATAATGCTGGGCTGTGTAGTGCAGGCAGCACTAATGGATATAAAGGTGATGTGTAATGCTGGGCTGTGTAGTGCAGGCAGCACTGATGGATATAAAGGTGATGTATAATGCTGGGCTGTGTAGTGCAGGCAGCACTGATGGATAGAAAGGTGATGTATAATGCTGGGCTGTGTAGTGGAGGCAGCACTGATGGATATAAAGGTGATGTGTAATGCTGGGCTGTGTAGTGCAGGCAGCACTGATGGATATAAAGGTGATGTATAATGCTGGGCTGTGTAGTGCAGGCAGCACTGATGGATATAAAGGCGATGTGTAATGCTGGGCTGTGTAGTGCAGGCATCACTGATGGATATAAAGGTGATGTATAATGCTGGGCTGTGTAGTGCAGGCAGCACTGACGGATATGAAGGTGATGTATAATGCTGGGCTGTGTAGTACAGGCAGCACTGATGGATATAAAGGTGATGTGTAATGCTGGGCTGTGTAGTGGAGGCAGCACTGATGGATATAAAGGTGATGTGTATTGCTGGGCTGTGTAGTGCAGGCAGCACTGATGGATATAAAGGTGATGTGTAATGCTGGGCTGTGTAGTGCAGGCAGCACTGATGGATATAAAGGTGATGTGTAATGCTGGGCTGTGTAGTGCAGGCAGCACTGATGGATATAAAGGTGATGTGTAATGCTGGGCTGTGTAGTGCAGGCAGCACTGATGGATATGAAGGTGATGTGTAATGCTGGGCTGTGTAGTGCAGGCAGCACTGACGGATATAAAGGTGATGTGTAATGCTGGGCTGTGTAGTGCAGGCAGCACTGATGGATATAAAGGTGATGTATAATGCTGGGCTGTGTAGTGCAGGCAGCACTGACGGATATGAAGGTGATGTATAATGCTGGGCTGTGTAGTGCAGGCAGCACTGATGGATATAAAGGTGATGTGTAATGCTGGGATGTGTAGTGCAGGCAGCACTGATGGATATGAAGGTGATGTGTAATGCTGGGCTGTGTAGTGCAGGCAGCACTGATGGATATAAAGGTGATGTGTAATGCTGGGATGTGTAGTGCAGGCAGCACTGATGGATATAAAGGTGATGTGTAATGCTGGGCTGTGTAGTGCAGGCAGCACTGATGGATATAAAGGTGATGTGTAATGCTGGGCTGTGTAGTGGAGGCAGCACTGATGGATATAAAGGTGATGTGTAATGCTGGGATGTGTAGTGCAGGCAGCACTGATGGATATAAAGGTGATGTGTAATGCTGGGATGTGTAGTGCAGGCAGCACTGATGGATATAAAGGTGATGTGTAATGCTGGGCTGTGTAGTGGAGGCAGCACTGATGGATATAAAGGTGATGTGTAATGCTGGGCTGTGTAGTGGAGGCAGCACTGATGGATATAAAGGTGATGTGTAATGCTGGGCTGTGTAGTGGAGGCAGCACTGATGGATATAGTGCTCCAGTGTCACCTGAATATTTACTCATAGCCATAAAAACGTGATGCTCCTTCAGCAACTTAGCCTAGAGGCTGACACACACGTGACTATTCACACGGTCGTGACGTCATTGAAGGTCCTTTCGCTCTCCAGACTCTTGCCTCTATTTCAGATGTATCTTCCCTGCTATCCCCAGGACATTGTCTCTGTGCCCTCAACAAACATGGCCTCTCTCGGAAGCTATCACGTGATGTCACCCCTTCACACGTGACCTCTGCACTATCGACCTTGTCGCTTGTGACAGATGCCGCTTCTCCTCCTATAACATGGCGCTGTACAGGACCGGGACCTGCCGGCTGCTTGTGGATGGAGGGCGTCTGAGGAAATGTCTAGTATTGTTGTAAGTATTAGGAGAGGAGAGGGCGGGAAAAGGATGCCACGTGATGAAATCCGGGGACACATGGGTACGGTCCTGTGTGTATAGGTAAAGTCAGTGCACAGTCACCGGGAGTTATTCCTGCCCTCCATAGTGCTGGTAATGGAGGATCTTACATGTAACCGATGTAAAGTACATTATAGGAGTGGAGGGTTCTGTATGACACAATGGCAATGGCTGGGTGTATACAACATGACTGATACAAGTGTGTGTACACAGTGACTTGGTGTATGCAACATGACTGATACACCATGACTGCTTGATATCTGTGTGTGCGTACTAGGGATCGACCGATTATCGGTTTGCCCGAGATAATCACGATTTTGGGCATTATCGGTATCGGCAATTACCTTGCCGATAATGCCCCGCCTGCACCGCGACTGCCCCGCACCGCCCCGGCCCCATTGGGATGGGGGAGGCAATGGGGTGATAGGACTCAGGAGGACCCCCGGACAGGCAGGGGGAGGGAAGCGGGTGGCGGTGGTGGTCTATGGCACCGCAAAAGCCGCTGCAATTCATTGATTTAAAGTGCCCGCTTTAAATCAATGATCTGCAGCGGTGTAGCGGGGGGATAAATAGCCGATAACTTATACCGGAATATCGGTATAAGTTATCGGCCCTAACCTCCACAGATTATCGGTATCGGCCCTAAAAAAACTTATCGGTCGATCCCTAGTGCGTACACTGTGATTGGGTGATATCTGTGTGTGTGTACACCGTGACTGGGTGGTGTGTGTGTGTGTGTGTGTGTGTGTGTGTGTGTGCGCGCGTGTGTGTGTGCGCGCGCGCACCGTGACTGGGTGATATCAGTGTGTGTGTACACTGTGACTGGGTGATATGTGTGTGTGTGTGTGTGTGTACACTGTGACTGGGTGATATGTGTGTGTGTGTGTGTGTGTACACTGTGACTGGGTGATATGTATGTGTGTGTGTGTACACTGTGACTGGGTGATATCGGTATGTGTTTGCACTGTGACTGGGTGATATCGGTGTGTGTGTGTGTACATTGTGACTGGGTGATATGTGTGTGTGTACACCGTGACTGGGTGATATGTGTGTGTGTACACCGTGACTGGGTGATATGTGTGTGTGTACACCGTGACTGGGTGATATGTGTGTGTGCACACTGTGAATGGGTGATATCGGTGTGTGTGTACACTGTGACTGGGTGATATCGGTGTGTGTGTGTGCACACTGTGAATGGGTGATATCGGTGTGTGTGTGTACACTGTGACTGGGTGATATCGGTGTGTGTGTACACTGTGACTGGGTGATATCGGTGTGTGTGTACACTGTGACTGGGTGATATCGGTGTGTGTGTACACTGTGACTGGGTGATATCGGTGTGTGTGTACACTGTGACTGGGTGATATCGGTGTGTGTGTACACTGTGACTGGGTGATATCGGGGTGTGTGTGTACACTGTGACTGGGTGATATCGGTGTGTGTGTGTACACTGTGACTGGGTGATATCGGTGTGTGTGTGTACACTGTGACTGGGTGATATCGGTGTGTGTGTGTGTACACTGTGACTGGGTGATATCGGTGTGTGTGTGTACACTGTGACTGGGTGATATCGGTGTGTGTGTGTGTACACTGTGACTGGGTGATATCGGTGTGTGTGTGTACACTGTGACTGGGTGATATCGGTGTGTGTGTACACTGTGACTGGGTGATATCGGTGTGTGTGTACACCGTGACTGGGTGATATCGGTGTGTGTGTGTACACCGTGACTGGGTGATATCGGTGTGTGTGTACACCGTGACTGGGTGATATCGGTGTGTGTGTGTGTACACCGTGACTGGGTGATATCGTTGTGTGTGTGTGTACACCGTGACTGGGTGATATCGGTGTGTGTGTGTGTGTGTGTACACCGTGACTGGGTGATATCGGTGTGTGTGTGTGTACACCGTGACTGGGTGATATTGGTGTGTGTGTGTGTGTACACTGTGACTGGGTGATATCGGTGTGTGTGTGTGTGTGTGTGTTCACTGTGACTGGGTGATATCTCTGTGTGTGTACACTGTGACTGGGTGATATCGGTGTGTGTGTACACTGTGACTGGGTGATATCTGTGTGTGTGTGTGTACACTGTGACTGGGTGATATCGGTGTGTGTACACTGTGACTGGGTGATATCGGTGTGTGTACACTGTGACTGGGTGATATCGGTGTGTGTACACTGTGACTGGGTGATATCGGTGTGTGTACACTGTGACTGGGTGATATCTGTGTGTGTGTGTGTGTACACTGTGACTGGGTGATATCGGTGTGTGTGTACACTGTGACTGGGTGATATCTGTGTGTGTGTGTGTGTACACTGTGACTGGGTGATATCGGTGTGTGTACACTGTGACTGGGTGATATCGGTGTGTGTACACTGTGACTGGGTGATATCGGTGTGTGTACACTGTGACTGGGTGATATCGGTGTGTGTACACTGTGACTGGGTGATATCGGTGTGTGTACACTGTGACTGGGTGATATCGGTGTGTGTGTACACTGTGACTGGGTGATATCGGTGTGTGTGTACACTGTGACTGGGTGATATCGGTGTGTGTGTACACTGTGACTGGGTGATATCGGTGTGTGTGTACACTGTGACTGGGTGATATCGGTGTGTGTGTACACTGTGACTGGGTGATATCGGTGTGTGTGTATACTGTGACTGGGTGATATCGGTGTGTGTGTACACTGTGACTGGGTGATATCGGTGTGTGTGTACACTGTGACTGGGTGATATCGGTGTGTGTGTGTGTGTACATTGTGACTGGGTGATATCGGTGTGTGTGTGTGTGTACACTGTGACTGGGTGATATCTGTGTGTGTGTACATTGTGACTGGGTGATATCGGTGTGTGTGTACACTGACTGGGTGATATCGGTGTGTGTGTACACTGACTGGGTGATATCGGTGTGTGTGTGTGTACATTGTGACTGGGTGATATCGGTGTGTGTGTACATTGTGACTGGGTGATATCGGTGTGTGTGTACACTGACTGGGTGATATCGGTGTGTGTGTACACTGACTGGGTGATATGTGTGTGTGTGTGTACATTGTGACTGGGTGATATCGGTGTGTGTGTGTACATTGTGACTGGGTGATATCGGTGTGTGTGTGTACATTGTGACTGGGTGATATCTGTGTGTGTGTGTACACTGTGACTGGGTGATATCTGTGTGTGTGTGTGTACACTGTAACTGGGTGATGTGTGTGTGTGTGTGTGTGTGTACACTGTGACTGGGTAATATTGTTGTGTGTACACTGTGACTGGGTGATATCATTGTGTGTACACTGTGACTGGGTGATATCGGTGTGTGTACACTGTGACTGGGTGATATCGTTGTGTGTACACTGTGATTGGGTGATATCGGTGTGTGCGTATGCCGTGACTGGGTGATATCTGTGTGTGTGTGTGTGTACACTGTGACTGGGTGATATCTGTGTGTGTGTGTGTGTACACTGTGATTGGGTGATATTGGTGTGTGTGTACACTGTGACTGGGTGATATCGGTGTGTGTGTACACTGTGACTGGGTGATATCGGTGTGTGTACACTGTGATTGGGTGATATTGGTGTGTGTGTACACTGTGACTGGGTGATATCGGTGTGTGTGTACACTGTGATTGGGTGATATTGGTGTGTGTGTACACTGTGACTGGGTGATATCGGTGTGTGTGTACACTGTGACTGGGTGATATCGGTGTGTGTGTACACTGTGACTGGGTGATATCGGTGTGTGTGTACACTGTGACTGGGTGATATCGGTGTGTGTGTACACTGTGACTGGGTGATATCGGTGTGTGTGTACACTGTGACTGGGTGATATCGGTGTGTGTGTACACTGTGACTGGGTGATATCGGTGTGTGTGTACACTGTGACTGGGTGATATCGGTGTGTGTGTACACTGTGACTGGGTGATATCGGTGTGTGTGTACACTGTGACTGGGTGATATCGGTGTGTGTGTACACTGTGACTGGGTGATATCGGTGTGTGTGTACACTGTGACTGGGTGATATTGGTGTGTGCGTACGCCGTGACTGGGTGTGTGGCATCTGCCTCTCACGGTGCCTTGTGTTGCGCTGTAAGAGTCCATTTTAGTTTTATCCTCTGCTGGTTGTTGATGCCTTTCTCTGCCCTTAGTATGGCAGTTATAAATAATTGATATTATCAATAAAAATCAATTATGGAAATTGTTGTAGACGATTTCTATTATCGATTCATTGGTTGTTAGGGGCGTGGCCTAGTAACATAGTGTTCCTACTATTGTTACTGCAGTCCCTGCCTTTTAGTCTCTCAGTCTGCCCTTCCCCTTGGGGCCTTTTTGAAGATGCTGCTGGCCTGGAGTGCACCTTGTCCTCAGCGCCTCCGGTCCTGACATCGTGGGAGCCCTGTGTCCGGCCAAATGCTCTGTTCTCCATCCTGTGCAGTGACCGTTCTTCCTAATGCAGAGAGGACGGCCAACACTAAGGTCTGTGAACTGCTCCTTGTGTCCTAGGCGAAGCTCATAGGTTAAAGTGTACCTGTCATTAGCAAAAACTTTTAACCTCTCAGGTGCTGTCCCCTCTCTTTTCTCCCCTGTTAATCCTTCAGGAGCTGTCCTTTCACTCTTAGGCCATTTCACACTGCCGTTGCTCCCTGTCACGAATGGCCGTAGAAGTCTCTCTTCTTTTTTTGTTGTGTGACTTTAAAGGCCGTTCTCGTGACAGGGAACAACGGGTCCCGAGAGCTCCCTTTTACTATTATGGGAGCTGTCAGGCGCTGTTGGTTTTTGACGGGAATAGCGGGAGAAAAAGACTGCCTTTTTTTTCTTCCCGCTATTCTTATCGGCTCCCCTGACGGCCTTGTCATAATGGTTGTGTGACTGTAGCCTAACCCTCTGTTAACCCTTCAGGTCCCCTCTATTTTCCCCCTGTTAACTCTTCACTATGCGGCTCCCTGATCTTGTTTTTTTTTTTTTCTCATCTGATTAAAGTAGATATATGCAGCAAAAATATTTTCACTCCTCCTGTGCCAGGGCTTAAAAAAAAACAAACACTTTAACTCCCCTTCCAACGTTCCCCCGTTGCAGAGATATCAGCGTCCCGTTCCTCTGGCGCGTTGCTCTGATCAATGCTTCTTAGGCCCGGACCGTCACAGCGCTCGAGCCGGATGATGCGTTGAACAACTCCTATTTACTTTAATCAATTTTATTTTTTTCATAAGCGGTTTCTGCGACAGAGCTCCTTGAAATGTGCGACTTTTTCATAGGGATGTCCTGATACTGATACTAGTATCAGTATCGGGGCCGATACCCGGCATTTGCATAGTATCGGGGACTTGTTTAAAGGAGAACGTTCAGCAAGTTCACCCACACTAAACCCAATACATTAGGTTATAGTGTGGGTGAACAGGAGTCTGTAACGTGCTCACTTAGTAAAGTTTTGTTTTGGCCGAGGTTGCGTCCTCTAAAGTATCCGCCATCCATCCCAGTTTTGTGCACAGCAGGTGGGTCCCCCGTCGGCAATCTTACTTTGTGTTCCGGAGACAGGTGCCCGAAGCCTGCTCCCCTTGTTGCATATTCATTTTTTGCTTCTCCACGTCCTAATGACTTGGAGTTATCTGCTCCCCTAAGCGCTGCGCTCTGTCTTCTGAGCTCATTCGCTGTTTTTCGGCACAGAGCGGTTCTGAGGACGCATAGCTCTCCCGACATCAGGACGGAGAGCAAGGTAAAAAAAAAAAAAAGCGCATGCGTTCGGAAGACAGAGCGCAGCGCTTAGGGGAGCAGATAACTCCACGTCATTAGGACGTGGAGAAGCAAAAAATGAATATGCAACAAGGGGAGCAGGCTTCGGCACCTGTCTCCGGAACACAAAGTAAGATTGCCGACGGGGGACCCACCTGCTGTGCGCAAAACTGGGATGGATGGCGGATACTTTAGAGGACGCAAACTCGGCCAATAATAGTTGCAGACTATTAAAGGCAATCTTACAGTAGAGTCACCTGCACTAACTTGAATTTATATGTAGATGTGCAGGTGACCCGGTTTCTACCGCTGCTCACCATGTGAACATCAGCGCAATCGCTCCCCAGACATTGGTCTCGCTGCCAATGCAAATTCCCTGTTCTGTCCAATGGAGAAGAGAGAAATCTTGGCTCATACTACAGCAGCCGCCTCCATTGTACACAACAAGGAACCCACACATCAGCACGGTAAGCAGCGCCAGAAACCGCGTCACCTTGGTGTCAGATTCCCTTTAAAATATAAGTACTCGTAATTGGTATCGGCGAGCACTAGAATTAAAGTATCGGTACTTGGTCTTAAAAAAATGGTATCAGGACATCCCTAATTTTTCACAAATGTTCTTATTGTCAAGTATTAATAAATTCAGTGTAAACTTGGACAAGAGAATTTACAATATACGCTTATCAATCGCAGGTCTATGCTGTTTTCTCCCCAGGTACCAGCCGTGCCACTTATCAACCAACCAAAAGCCACAAAGTGCGCTATCTCTGATCACTACAAAGGCTAAACATCTCAATTCAAGATATGAACATTTTCTGGAAAGAAAGTTTCCTAACTTTTTTATTCTGTATTCCACTTTTATGAGAGGTAAGCATGGCCTGTATAAGAGCAGTTGTTGAAGTATTGTAGAATCACTACCCAAACATAAGAGACATTGCAGTCCAAGAAAAAAATATTTGTTTACTGCCTGCTCGTAACATGCTATAGTTAAACAACCGTGCTGATTCTCTTACCAGGAGGTTTAATGTTAGCAATACAGTTCTGGTCCAGTCCCTCTGTGTACCCACATGACTGGTGCTGTGACTGTCTAAATCCGGCAGCTACTGCTCTAGGGACTGGATGTCACTTTTTCTATACATTGCTGTGAGATGCTCATTGGGAGTCTCCTAGAGGTGCATAGAGAAAGTGACTTCTGGCTGATCCGGCAGTAGCTGCGGAATTCGAACAGGCATGTGGACGAGCAGTCGGTCTGGTTAGGCAACATATTATGGAAATAAAGCAGCTTGGAAAGAGAAGAATCAGCAGGGCATGTTCACATACTGCGTGGTTGCAGGTTATCTGTAGCAAATCTGCAGCTTATTTTAAACACGTTTAGAAGAATTTATTATTGTTTTTCTACTCATTTATTCCTAGTAAAATGTTGCAAATTTTTGTGCAAACCCTTATGCCAGCCTGGACCACACTTGTCTACATCTAAGCTACTTTGCTATGTATGAAGAACTTGCACCTTTTTGATAAATGTGGAAAAAGTACATAACATACGCCCAGGCAAACGGGCGGTAAAAGGAACTTGGTTTACATATAGCAAACACTATCTAGTTGAAGCCAGTAACTCTATCAAACACAGGAGGGAGGGTTGGCATAAACACTGATCCGGCGGTGCAGCTCAAAGGTGTACAGTTCCATGTAAAA
Source organism: Hyla sarda (assembly GCF_029499605.1). Lineage (NCBI taxonomy): Eukaryota > Metazoa > Chordata > Amphibia > Anura > Hylidae > Hyla > Hyla sarda. The sequence continues at coordinate 98,059,949 of NC_079190.1, forward strand.
TGTGCATACACTGAAGCAAATGAATGAAAGAACGCACTCACCCTCCAATTTCTTCTGAGATGATGCTTTTATTAAAGTGAAGCACACACATAACACAACACCTCTGTGTAGTAAAGTGCAGAGCAGCTAATTCAGGAGAGTCTTCACCAGGGGCCTGATGAAAGTGTGAAATGGCTTCCGCTGCCCAGGTAAAGACTCTCCTGAATTAGCTGCTCTGCACTATATTGCACGGAGGCGTTGTTATGTTTGTCAAAAATATTTATCACAATCTGGGACGTTCTCCCATTTGCTTTAACAATAGTTAGTGGTTATGGGGTACAAGTCATTGGAACTCCTGTTGATTATGACCCCAGAATGTGTCTTCTCTTTGTTGATAAGAAGATGCATAGTAGATGGGTGACAGAACATTCCTAAATGAAGTGTTATTTCAAGCTTTTAAACTTCCTGCCTTCCAGTACTTTGCTATATGGAAGCCTATTTTTTGTAATAGGATGCATGCTATCAATTTATCTCTACCCATCAAAGAGTTAATTTACAAATAGAGGCTTGGAACCCAAGTTTCATAAGATTTGGGGTCAGCGGATTGGTTCGCCAGCTACCTCTACCTTGGATCATTCCACTAGTACATTGTAATATAATTAATTTCTATGCCTTATCTACCACTACAGTATTGTGAACTGGGCTCTTTTTGCCATCTTCCTGTCTTGCATTGTTTTCCTCTTTTCCCATCTTCACGCTGTCTTACTATTTTTACACCCCTCCCCCATGTTATCACACACACTTTCTCCTACACTATCCATTGTTTAATTTTCAATTTGATGCTTATGTTACCTTTGTCTCCCCTTTGAGGTCTTTTGTTCTTGGTAACCATGTAATTGCTTTGCTGTGCATTGTTGGACTTGGTTTTCCTGTGTGATTTGTTTTTTGTAGGATCACTTATTCACCCTATCTTTTATCTCAACAGACGTCATGACACAGAATATTTAGTTTTTATTGTGATCTTTTTTATGTACAATGTAGTTATTAAAAAATATATATATTTAATTGTGAGTGAAATCTGACTAAAAAAGGCATTACGTTTCTTGTGGTCTCCCATATGTGGTTATAACCAACCTGTATTTGTCATTAGTGGTAACATAAACATATTGAGGGGGAAAAGACACAAAACTTTGAAGAAGACAACTTTTGTAGTATGGCATGGTTAGCTTTTTGCAGTGGTCTGGGATTTCTAAACTGCAATTTTAAAAAATTATTGCAAAAAATGTTTTTGTAGAAACAATCAAATTTTTGCAAAACCTCACACCAGCCTGAACCACAGCTACTTTGCTGTTTATGAAGAACATGCACCTCTTGGTAAATGTGGGGGAAATACACATGACGTACAACCAGGCAATACAGTCATGGCCGTAACGTAAATGTTGGCACCCCTGAAATTTTTCTAGAGAATGAAGTATATCACAGAAAAGGATTGCAATAACACATGTTTTGCTATACACGTTTATTCCCTTTGTGTATATTGGAACTGATGGGAAAAAGCTAATTGGACATAATGTCACACCAAACTCCAAGAAATGGACTGGACAAAATGATTGGCACCCTTTCAAAATTGTGGAAAAGTATGATTGTTTCAAGCATGTGATGCTCCTTTAAACTCACCTGGGGCAAGTAACAGGTGTGGGCAATATAAAAATCACACCTGAAAGCAGATAAAAAGGAGAGAAGTTCACTTAGTCTTTGCATTGTGTGTCTGTGTGTGCCACACTAAGCATGGACAACAGAAAGAGGAGAAGAGAACTGTCTGAGGACTTGAGAACCAAAATTGTGGAAAAATATCAACAATCTCGGAACTGTATTGCTAACATTAAGCCTCCTGGTAAGAGAATCAAGGTCATAAGTCAATCTCCAGAGACCTAGATTTTGTCCACAGTGCACAACATTATCAAGAAGTTTGCAACCCATTGCACTGTAGCTAATCTCCCTGGGTGTGGACGGAAGAGAAAAATTGATGAAAGGTGTCAACGCAGAATAGTCCAGATGGTGGATAAGCAGCCCCAAACAAGTTCCAAAGATATTCAAGCTGCAGGCTCAGGGAGCATCAGTGTCAGCGCAAACTATTCGTCGACATTTAAATGAAATGAAACGCTATGGCAGGAGACCCAGGAGGACCCCACTGCTGACACAGAGACATAAAAAAAGACTACATTTTGCCAAAATTAACTTGAGTAAGCCAAAATCCTTCTGGGAAAACGTGGACAGATAAGACCAAGATAGAGCTTTTTGGTAAAGCACATCATTCTACTGTTTACTGAAAACGGAATGAGGCCTACAAAGAAAAGAACACAGTACCTATAGTGAAATATGGTGGATGTTCAATTATATTTTGGGGTTGTTTTGCTGCCTGGGTGCCTTGAATGTGTGCAAGACATCATGAAATCTGAGGATTACCAATGGATTTTGGGTCGCACTGTACAGCCCAGTGTCAGAAAGCTGGGTTTGCATCCGAGATCTTGGGTCTTCCAGCAGGACAATGACCCCAAACATACGTCAAAAAGCCCCCAGAAATGGATGGCAACAAAGTGCTGGAGAGTTCTAAAGTGGCCAGCAATGAGTCCAGATCTAAATCCCATTGAACATCTATGGAGAGATGTTAAAATTGCTGTTGGGAAAAGGCGCCTTCCAATAAGAGAGACCTGAAGCAGTTTGCAAAGGAAGAGTGGTCCAACATTCCGGCTGAGAGGTGTAAGAAGCTTATCGATGGTTATAGGAAGCGACTGATTTCAGTTATTTTTCCCAAAGGGTGGGCAACCAAATATTAAGTTAAGGGTGACAATAATTCTGTCCATCCCATTTTTGGCGTTTGGTGTGACTTTATGTCCAGTTTGCTTTTTTTCCTCCCTTTTTTGGTTTAGTTCCAATACACACAAAGGGAATAAACATGTTTATAGCAAAACATGTATTACTGCAATCCTTTTCTGTGAGAAATACTTCACAAATTTCAGGGATGCCAACATTTACGACCATGACTGTAGCTGGTGTGGATGCATCAAATGTGTTAAGAGGCGTGTATATTCTGACCTGCAGTATTAAGTGGGCTACACGCATAGGATTTAACTGGCCACAATGTGTCAGGTTATTTTGTGTAATTTACAACTATTAATAATTAATACTATTTAATAGCTATTGTCTCTAAAACTATCATTTTAAATGATAAATACTGATATGTGTGAATGAGGTCTGTGGCTGACCTTAGATGTATTTAGTAATTTCAATCGGAGTTCCTTTTTTGTCTTATTTTAGTACATGTAAGAGAAATATATATATAGAAATGATATAAAGAATCACTGACTTCTATCTACATGTTCCAGGACTCCGGATGCTGTTGATTGAAGGAAAGGAAGTACACAGGATACGAAGAAAGATGAGAAGCCAAGGGATACAGTTTCACCAACTGCCTTATAGGGAAATGGAAAAATTAAGACAGGTGCGCAGACTGAATATAGGCATATTTATGTAGGAGGCCTTCTTGTCAAAATAATTTGACTGGCGACCCAAGGCAGTATTTACATAGTATGATCATCGTCTTCATCTTAAGCTGCTTTCACATTATAAAATTACTTCCGTTATGAATGCCCGTTATAAAAAGCCTGGAAATCGGCAGCTATACGGCCGGTACAAAATCACCAACGGCCATTAGAAAATCCCATTATAGTCTATGGCAGGGGTACTCAACTATTTTTATTGAGGGTCCGCTTTTCCAGGTCTGCCATCCGGTGAAGGTTCGAGCTAAACCCTAAGACCTGGTTCACACCTACCGTAGTGGCCACAGTTCCACGCCAGAAATTGGCGCTGCCTGTTGTAGAACATAATTAGTACTTAATAAGTCATAACCGTTCCCCAACTGCCACACACTGTGCCCCTGGTATAATATTGCCACACATTGTGCCCCTGAATATAATACTGCCACATGCTGTGCCCCTGGTATAATATTGCCACACATTGTGCCCCTGAATATAATACTGCCACATGCTGTATACATAAATAGAATGCTGTCAATCACTGTGCCCCTGATATAATACTGCCCCACACCGTGCCCCTGAGTATAATACTGCCATACACCTGTCCCTGAGTATAATACTCCCACACACCTGTCCCTGAGTATAATACTCCCACACACCTGTCCCTGAGTATAATACTCCCACACACCTGTCCCTGAGTATAATACTGCCACACACCGTGTCCCTGAGTATAATACTGCCACACACTGTGCCTCTGAGTATAATACTGCCACACACCGCGCCCCTGAGTATAATACTGCCACACACTGTGCCCCTGAGTATAATACTGCCACACACCGCGCCCCTGAGTATAATACTGCCACACACCGCGCCCCTGAGTATAATACTGCCACACATTGTGCCCCTGAGTATAATACTGCCACACACTGTGCCCCTGAGTATAATACTGCCACACACCGTGCCCCTGAGTATAATACTGCCACACACCGTGCCACTGAGTATAATGCTGCCTCACACTGTGCCCCTGAGTATAAAACTACCACATGCTGGGCCCCCAAATATTATATTGCCACTTGCCCTGAAGCAAATTTTACCTCTGTGTCCCTTTAAAACAATGAATAAGGTTCCCCCCTCCCATATGAACTCTCCAGCTGTAGCAAAACTACAACTTCCACCATGCAGACAGAAGAGCATGATGGGAGCTGTAGTTTTGAAACAACTGTAGAGATAAAGGTTGGGAAATTCCTGTAATACACTTACTTCCAGGGTCGGACTGAGAGCAAAAATAGGCCCCCACTTATTAGACTATGCAGACCATTTTTTTTTTTTTTTACGGTGGGTGTCGCAGAAGCCCTTAAAATTAATATAGGCTGCATACTCTAAAATCACCTCGGTTTAAGTGGCTCTCCCGCTGTTGCAAAGCTACAACTCCCATCATGCCTGCAAAGCTTCAGGCATTATGGGAGTTGTAGTTTTGTAACACAGATTGGGGTACAGTGTCACCCGTCATCACTGCAGAAATTACAAGGGACTCCAGCTCTGATGGGACAGTCAGGAGAATACACAATTGTATAATGACTCACAGGAGACGTCTTCTCTGTTGTCTTTACTTTTTCTTCTTCATCTGGTCCTTGTCTTCTTTCAGCTCCATCTTCTCTGCAGAGTCTGACACCTGCACATTATTTGCTACTTTGTTAGCAGATCCTCATCCTCTCTGTATGACAACAATAATCATTATTATGCCAGACACCATGACCCCTAAAATAATACTGCCAAACTGTTTGTCAGAATCCCAACCCTGTACTCCCCCAGACCCATTTTCTCCTCCTCCTGCAGACCCCTAAGGGCTTCTCCACACTGTGGACATTTAGTTGGCAGAATGTTTGCTTGCTGCAGGCACTGCTAAAGCCATTGGCGGTAGGACTGCATGAATGTGCGCCATCTCTATAGATGACAATGCTGTCTGGTGAAATTCCCCCAGCAGAATGGACGTTCACCCAAAGAAGGAACATGTTTGTTCTTGGGCTTTACGTCCATTCTGCTGGGGGAATTCCACTGTGGCGATTCCACAGTATACACAGAGCAGCAGAAAACCACTGAAAACATTAGGACTCTGCTGCAAGCAGATTTCCACCAGAGGATTGTCCTCAATGTGGATGGGCCTTAAGTCCCCCCAGACCCCTAGGTCCTCTTCCAGACCCCTCCCCCCCCCCCCACCCACTATAGATGCCCCCCTGACCCCTAAGTCCTCATCCAGACTCCTCTGACCCCTGAATCATCCTTTACATCCCCCAACCCCTCTGTTCCCTTCTGTCCTAACACTCCCACCCACCAATACCTCAGCATCATTCTTCTTTTATATTTTCTGCCCTAACACCCCCCACCCAAGACCCTATGCATCATTATTTTCACTTTTATGTCCCCCTCTAACCCCCTTCATCCCCTTCTGCCCTTACACCCGCCAAGACCCCTTTATCATTCCTATTTTCACATTTATGCCCCATCATCACTTTCTAACCCTAACGCCTGCATCATAGGAGAAGCGCTGGCTGGGCAGGGAGCACAGTGTTCCCTCGCTCCGGCAGCGTTCAGCTATTCCTTTGTATCGGTATCTTGAAGACTCCGATACATATGAATGCCAGAACAGCGGCTGCCACATCTGGCCGGTTCCCTGGACCGGCCGGAGGTCCGGATGACTGGCGGCCTCGGTCCGGATCTGGACCGCGGTCTGCCAGTTGAGTACCGCTGGTCTATGGGATGTTTCTAATAGCCGTTTTAACCCGTTATCGCCCGTTATTAATAACGGCCTTATTTTTTGACGGGAGAATTAGTGCATGCACTATTTCTCCCGTTCATTTGCCCGTCACAAAATAACAGCCATTATTAACGGGCGATAACGGGTTAAAACATTTTTTTTTAATCAACTGGTTCCAGAAAGTTAAACAGATTTGTAAATTACTTCTATTAAAAAAAATCTTTATCTTTCCAGTACTTTTTAGGGTCTGTATACTACAGAGGAAATTATTTTCTTTTTGGAACACAGAGCTCTCTGCTGACATCACAAGCACAGTGCTCTCTGCTGACATCTCTGTCCATTTTAGGAACTGATCTGAGCAGCATATGTTTGCTATGGGGACTTTCTCCTATTCTGGACAGTTCTTAAAATGGACAGAGATGTCAGCAGAGAGCACTGTGCTCATGATGTCAGCAGAGAGCTCTGTGTTCCAAAAAGAAAACCATTTCCTCTGTAGTATTCAGCAGCTAATAAGTACTGAAAGGGTTAAGATTTTTTAATGGTAGTAATTTACAAATCTGTTTAACTTTCTGGCACCAGTTGATAAAAAAAAAAAAATAATTAATCCTTTAAATTCTTACCATGGCATTTCTATGGCTGCTACCTTAACTATACATGTGAATTTTGTCCCTAAAGATTCAGTGCAATGACTGCACATTGCATCTCTTTCTGTGCACATCTTCTTATTTAATGTATTGCCTTATGGTAAATGAGCTGTCAAATATACATTATATTTTCATTGCAAAAAACATTGTTTAACCCCTTAACGACGCAGGACGTAAATGTACATCCTGGTGATGTGGTACTTAACGCACCAGGATGTACATTAACGTCCTGAGCATAACCGCGGGCATCGAAGCGATGCCGGCATCATGCGTGGCAGGTCCTGGCTGTGGATCGCAGCCAGGGACCTGCCGGTAATGGCGGACACCCGCGATCCTGCGGATGTCCACCATTAACCCCTCAGATGCTGTGATCAATACGGATCACGGCATCTGCAGCATATCGCGGTCACTTAACAGGATGATCGGATCAACCGCAGCTCTGCCGCGGAGATCCGATCATCCTGCACGGCAGACGGAGGTCCCCTCACCTGCCTCCGCTGTCTTCCGGGAGTCTTCTATTCTGATCTGCCTTCCCGCAGACCAGAGCAGAAGATGACCGATAACCCTGATCAGTGCTGTGTCCTATACATAGCACTGAACAGCATTAGCAATCGAATGGTTGCTATAAATAGTCCCCTATGGGGACTATAAGAGTGTAAAAATAAAAGTAAAAAAACGTAAATTGTCCCATTTATCCCTATTTTACCCCCAAAAAGTGTAAAAAATTAAAATGAAAAAAATCATAATTTTATATACATATTTGGTATCGCCGCGTGCATAAATATCCGAACTATTAAAATAAAATGTAAATGATCCGGTATGGTGAACGGCTTGAACGTAAAAAAAAAAGTCCAAAATGGCTGCTTTTTTATAACATTTTATTCTCGAAAAAATTAATAAAAAAATGTAATAAAAGTTTTTTATAAGCAAATATGGTATTAATAAAAAGTACAGATCACGGCCCAAAAAATGAGCCCTCATACCACCGCTTATACGGAAAAATGAAAAAGTTATAGGTCTTCAAAATAGGGGGATTTTAAACGTACTAATTTGGTTAAAAAGTTTGCTATTTTTTATTTTTATTTTTTTTAAGCGCAACAGTAATAGAAAAGTGTATAATCATGGGTATCATTTTAATCGTATGGACCCGGAGAATAAAAAACACACGTCATTTTTACCGTAAATTGTACAGCGTGAAAACGAAACCTTCCAAAATTTGCTAAATTTGCAAAATTACGGTTTTCTTTTTAATTTCCCCACACAAATAGTATTTTTTGGGTTGCGCTATACATTTTATGGTAAAGTGAGTGATGGCATTACAACGGACAACTGGTCGCGCAAAAAATAAGCCCTCATACTAGTCTGTGGATAAAAACATAAAAGAGTTATAATTTTTTGAAGGGGAGGAGGAAAAAACGAAAACGTAAAAATAAAATTGTCTTAGTCCTTAAGGTCCAAATGGGCTGAGTCCTTAAGGGGTTAAAGACTTGTGCTCTCCACTCTGTACACTCAAAACTGAGTAAAAACTGAAAGGAAGAGTAACTAAGGTGTGTGTTTTATCAGTTTTTTTGCTTCATGCATACAGCTTTTGTATGTTTTCCCCATATAGCCTTTCTGTCTCTCTTAGTTCAGAAGAGATATCATCAAAGCTGCCCCGGTGATGATCATTTCTATCCCACCGTTTGCCAACTATCTGGTGTTTGTTTTAATGTAAGTATAATTTTCCAACCTTTTTAATGCAGCTTTATGGAAGAATTTTAAGGTTTCTAGCTACAGAAGAAACTAGGGATGTCTCGATACCATTTTTTTAATACCGAGTACGAGTACCGAGACTTTAATTCTAGTACTCGCCGATACCAAGTATTATTTTAAAGGGAATCTGACACCAGGGTGACCCGGTTTCTGACGCTGCTTACCGTATATGTGGGTTCCTTGTTGTGTACAATGGTGGCGGCTGCTGTAATATGAGCCAAGATTTCTCTCTTCTCCATTGGACAGAACAGGGAATTTGCATTGGTGGCGAGACTGATGATCACATGGTGAGCAGCGGTAGAAACCTGGTCACCTGCATCTACCTATAGATCAAGATTGTCTTTAATAGTAGATAGTATCCCCTTGCAGCCATTAGTAGCTGCCCCCCTTTTAGACAGCAGCAGGACCCCCCCCCTTTAGAAAGCAGCAGGACCCCCCCCATTAGAAAGCAGCAGGGACCCCCCCTCCCCGTTTAGACAGCAGCAGGGACCCTCCTCCCCGTTTAGACAGCAGCAGGACCCCCCCCTTTAGAAAGTTGCAGGACCCCCCCTTTAGCCAGCAGCAGGGACCCCCCCTTTAGCCAGCAGCAGGGACCCCCCCCCCCCCCCCCCCGTTTAGACAGCAGCAGCCCCCCTGTAGACATTAGTAGCAGCCCCCCCTCCTTGCAGGCAGCTCACCTCCTCTGTTGGGTGCTGCCGCTCCACTGCCCCGTTCTTCCGTCCTCCGGTCCGCATCATGGCGTCCTATGGAGGAGCATGTGACCTATATACGTCACTCCGCTTCCTCCGTAGCGTTACGCTGGGCGCAGGGGAGGAGACGGGGTGACGTGTGTGTCACATGCTCATCCATGGAACACTATGATGCGGACGGGAGGACAGGAGTATGGGTCAGCAGAGCAGCAGCAGGTATTGGGCATGGTATTAAAGGACATTAAACGAGTCCCTGATACCATGCAAATGGCTAGTATCGGCCCCGATACCAGTATCGGTATCGGGACATCCCTAGAAGAAACCTTCCCCTCACTGTGTACTTAAAAGAAACCAGTCATTATTTTTCATGCTGCCTTGACCGCAGGTCATTGGGGCAGTCCTTTGTCTCCCCACCCCACCAGCCTTAATTGATCTCCTCTGTTTGGGTATGGAAAGAGATCTCTCAATAAAGACTAGAGGGGCAGGGAGAAACACCAGGGACCACCTAGATTACTCCTGGTTCAGGAAGCATGGAAGTGATGACAGGTTCCTTTAACCCCTTGGGGCAGAGCCCATTATGACCCTAAGGACGGGAGAATTATTTTTTTTTTCCAAATTGACCTCTCACTTTATGTATTAATAACTCTGAGATGCTTTTACTTATAAAATTGATTACAAGATAGTTTTTTCATGACATATTCTACTTTATGTTAGGTGCAAATTTTTGTCGATACTTGCATAATTTCTTGGTGAAAAATTCCAAAATTTCAGGAAAAACTAGAAAATTTAGCATTTTTTTTTTTTTCAATTTAGCATTTTTCTACCTTTTGAAGCACTTTGCTTGTAAGGAAAAGGGACATGTCAAATAAATTACAAATTGATTCACATGTACAATATGTCTACTTTATGTTGGCATCATAAAGTTGACATGTTTTTACTTTTTGAAGACATCACAGGGCTTTAAAGTACAGCAGCAATTTTTCACAAAAATGTCAAAATCAGACTTTTTTAAAGGGACCAGTTAAGTTTTGAAGTGAATATGAGGGTCTTTATGTAAAAAATCCCCTATAATGGACCCCATTATGAAAACGGCACCCCCTCAAAGTATTCAAAATGACATTCAAAAAGTTTAACCCTTTAGGCGTTTCACAGGAATAGCAGCAAAGTGGAGGAGAAAAATCAAAATCTCCATTTTTTTTACACTAACATGTTGTTGTAGCCCCATTTTTTTTTTCATTTTTACAAGGGGTAAAAGGTAAAAAGGCCCCCCAAAACTTGTAATTCACTTTCTCTCGAGTAAGGAAATACCTCATGTGGATGTAAAGTGTTCTGTGGGTGCAGTAGAGGACTCAGAAGGGAAGGAGTGACAATGGCATTTTTGGAGAGCGAATTTTGCTGAAATAGTTTTTGGGGGGCATGTCGCATTTAGGAAGCCCCCATGATGCCAGAACAGTAAAAAAAAAACGCACATGGCACACTATTTTAGAAATGACACCCCTCAAGGAATGTAACAAGGTGTAAATGGAGTCTTTATACGTATCCCACAGGTGATTGACAAACTTTTGTTAAAGTGGGACAAAAAAAAAAAAAAAAAAAAAAGTGTAACCCAATTTCTTCTGAGTATGGAAATACCTCATATTTGGATGTAAAGTGCTCTGCGAGCAAACTACAGTTGGAGAGAGAATTTAGTTGGAATGGAAGTCGGGGGCCATGTGCGTTTACACAGCCCCCCGTGGTGCCAGAACAGTGGACCCCTCACATGTGACCCCATTTTTTAATCTACACCCCTCACAGAATTTAATAAGGGGTACTGCACCCCTTATTAAATTCTGTGAGTGGTGTAGTTGTCACATTTACACCCCACTGGCATTTGACAGATCTTTGGAACAGTGGGCTGTGCAACTGAAAAATTTAACTTTTCATTTTTAAGGACAACTGTTCAAAAAAATCTGTCAGACACCTGTGGGGTGTAAATGCTCACTGCACTCCTTGTTACATTCCGTCAGGGGTGCAGTTTCCAAAATGGGGTCACGTTGGGGGGGGTCCACTGATCTGGCACAATGGGGGCTTTGTAAACGCTCATGGCCTTCAATTCCAGCCAAATTCTCTCACCAAAAGCACAATGGCGCTCCTCTTCTCAGCCCTGTAGTTCGCCAGCACAGCACTTTACATCCACATATGGGGTATGTTCTTACTCAGAAGAAATGGGGTTACAAATTTTGGGAGACTTTTCTCCTATTACCCCTTGTGAAAATGAAATATTTCTGGTAACACCAGCATTTCAGGGGGAAAAAAAACTAATTTTTCATTTTCATGTCCAACTTTAATGAAAATTCGTCAGACATGTGGGGTGTTAAGGCTCACTATACCCCTTATGTTCCTTGAGGGGTGTAGTTTCCAAAATGGGGTCACATGTGAGTGTGTTTATTTATTTTATTTTTTTTGCGTTCATGTCAGAACCGCTGTAACTATCAGCCACCCCTGTGCAAATCACCAATTTAGGCCTCAAATGTACATAGTACGCTCTCACTCCTGAGCCTTGTTGTGCACCCGCAGAGCATTTTACACCCACATATGGGGTATTTCCGTACTCAGGAGAAATTGCGTTACAAATTTTTGGGGTCTTTCTCCTTTTACCTCTTGTGAAAATGAAAAGTATGGGGTAACACCAGCATGTTAGTGTAAATTTTTTTTACACTAACATGCTGGTGTAGCCCCTCACTTTTGCTTTTCATAATTGGTAAAAGGAGAAAAATCCTCCCCAAAATTTGTTACGCAATTTCTCCTGAGTACGGAAATACCCCATATGTGGCCCTAAACTGTTGCCTTGAAATACGACAGGGCTCCGAAGTAAGAGAGCGCCATGCGCATTTGAGGACTAGATTAGGAATTTGCAATAGGGGCGGACCCAGATACAAGGATGGGGCTTGTCTCCACCAGTGCCTCCAGCTATAGCAAAACTCCCAGCCTTCCAGGACAGTCAGTGGCTGTCCGGCAATACTGGGAGTTGTTATTTTGCAACAACTGGAGGCTCCGTTTAGGAAACACTGCCGTATTAAACGTTTTTCATTTTATTGGGGGGGGGGGGGGGGACGTGTGTATGTAGTGTTTAACTTTTTATTTTGTGTAAGTGTAGTGTTTTTAGTGTACATTCACACAGGCATGGGTTCACAGTGAGTTTTCCGCTGGGAGTTAGATCTGCGGCGGAAAATTTGCCACAGCACAAACTTGTAGAAGGAAACCCACCATAAACCCCCACCTGTGTGAATGTACCCTGTACAGCAGTCATTCTGGTCCGATCACAGCCTGGCGAACGGGGGTGATTGGAAATACGGAGGGCGTACAGGTACACCCTCTTTTTTTAAGTACTGATCAGGAGAACTAGTGGCTCTCATAGATCTTTGTCTTGCTACTCCATTAGAAGCCTATAGGGCAGAGAGTCAGAGATTTAAAATGGCATGTACACTTAAATAATTGCATTTAGGTGTTTCATTTAATCCCATTGTCACAGGTGTACCAATGCAAAATTCCTTTTACAAACATTTGTGAAAGAATGAGTCGCTCTAAAGAGCTCAGTGAAATTTAGTGTAGTACTGTAAAAGGAGTCGCTGCAACAAGCCAGTTTGTGAAATGTACTGCCTCCTCTTCCACCATCAGCCAGGAGTCGTATTATTAAAAAGTGGAAGCGTGTACAAACCATAGCAACTTAGCCACAAAGTGAAGACCATGCAGGTTCAGTGTGTTGAGGTACATAAAAGTCACCAACACTCTGCTGACTCAATAACTGCAGAGTTACAAACCTCATCTGGCATTAAAATCCGCCTAAAATCTGTGCACCAGGACTTTTTTTGGCATGGGTTTTCAAGCAGCTACACACAAGCCTTACATCAACACAATGCCAAGCCCATTTATATGGGGTTGTTTTTCAGGGGTTAGCATAGGTCCCTTAGTTCCAGTGAAGGAAAGTGCTTTAGCATACCTGGACATTTTGGATAATTGTATGCCTCCAACTTTGTGGGAACAGTTTGGGTTTGGCCCTTTTCTGTTCCAGCACAAAGCAAGGTCCATAAACAAATGGTTGGACAAGTTTGGATTGAAAGAACTTAACTGGTGCGCACACAGCCCTGACCTCAACCCCATTACGTTTGGGATGAACTAGAATGGACATTATAAGCCAGGCTGCCTTTTTGATTAATGAGAAACTCCCTACCGAAATTTCCAAAATCTTGTAGAAAGTCTTTCCCAAAGACTAGCATATACTAGTGGTACTCCGGTGGAAATTATTATTATTATTATTATTATTTTTTTTAATGAACAGGTGCGAGAAAGTTAAACATATTTGTAAATTACTTCTATTAAAAAAAAACTTTACCCTTCCTGTACTTTTTAGCAGTTGTATGTTACAGAGGAAATTCTGTTCTTTTTTTTTATTTATTTTTTGTCTTGTCCACCCTGCTCTCTGCTGACACCTGATGTCTGTATCAGGAACTGTCCAGAGCAGGAGAAAATCACCATTGCAAACCTATGCTGCTCTGGACAGTTCCTGACACGGACAGAGGTGTCAGCAGGGCATTGTGGACAAGACAAAAAATTAAAAAAGAACAGAATTTTCTCTGTAGCATTCAGCTGCTATAAAGTACTGGAAGGGGAGATTTATTAATAGAAGTAATTTATAAATCTGTTTAACTTTCTGGCACCATTTGACTTATAAAGACCTAAAGAAAAAAAATGTTTTCCACCGGAGTACCCCTTTAATGCCTATGGATTTATAAGGGGATCCTAACAAATTTACATGTAGTTTGTGTATGTATACAGTTAAATAGTTTTGAGCTAACCTTCAATAATTGCATTGCAGTGGTCTTTTCAATTTTCGGCAGGAGTAACCAACTTTATGTGTTTGGGGTTTTTCTCGCTGACATATGATTTCAGAAAAAAGTGGAATAGGCATGTCGAATTTTAACACTTAATCCTTTGTCTCCCCACTGAGAACACATGCACATAGCTTTTGGCAAACAGCTATTTAAGGTTTATGGCCTCTTTCGCAGTTTAGATAGTGTGTTTACCAATTTTTCCATTTTCTTTAGGTATTTGTTTCCCAGACAATTGCTAATCCGGCACTTTTGGACTCCAAAGCAACAGGAGGAGTTCTTAGAGATTTATCATAACAAGCGGAAAGAGCTTTATGAGGATGTTTTAGACAGTATTCTAAAATCTGTTTGCTACGTGACGGAGCAGACTCTGCAGGATCAGATTCGACATTTGGTCAATCAGGTAAGAGTTAAGAACTAGTGTTCACGCATGAACAAGTCCTAAGTATTTGTGGCCTCCCTCTGTAGCTCCCATCAGGAAACTTATCTTAAGATTTTAATCAGATTGTATAGCGTCCCTGTGGTGCTAGGTAAAACTCCAGAGGCAGAAGGAAAATTACAGCACACCTATTAATTATTATTTTTTTTTTTACTGTAAATTTTTATTTAATTTTTCAACAAGGAAAACCATACAGACAACAAATGTCAGGGAGGTAAGTCCCTGTAGGGTAAAGAAGCAGCACACCTATTCCTAATAGTATCATTACATGAATATAGCTGGCAACACTTAACCTGAGAAGTTCAGCACACTGCACAGCAAATCTTTCAGTTCTTTGTTTTATACCTGATTTTAGTACAAAGAGCTTTAAGTCTTTTAGGTCTTTTTCTGTATGTGCTCAATTCATTCATTTCTTACTATATCCTTTGCTGTTATGTCCTTTAGACCACATTTAATATTTTGGTGCAGATCTTTTCATTACACCTCTTCTCTGGGTAGTTTCCACTACTAGTTTTGGCTTACAATTACTCATGTAAAATGCTGAGCAGAATACAGCATTTTTGTATGTTTTATTGGGCAAGAAACAGGCTCTTACCCATTTTATACTCTAGGTACAACAAGGAATTCATCCAAAGGTAGAAAACATTCAGGAATTCAAAGCCGCTTTCTCAGGTCCACCTTTATCTATGACCAGCCTTGATATCCAGCAAATGGTAAGAACAATAGTGGACAACGTTAATAAACATTTTTTTTTTTTTTTTTTGGGAAAGCTACTGTATTTCATTATTGTGTGTACAAAAAAGAAAAGGATGTTTTGTCTAGAGGGACCACTACAAAGATCTGATCTCTCTGGAAGGCTTGTCGTAGCTTAAAGGAGAACTCCAGAACATAAAAATTGTCCCCCATACTGCCGGCAGTAAAAAAAATAAAGATGTACATACCTTCCTCCGCTCCCCCGGGGCCTCCGGTAACCGGCTCCGGTCTCTGCCGCGATCCACTTCCTGGTGGTCGGATGAGTCTTACTGCGCTCAGCCAATCACCGGCTGCAGTGAAGTCCTGACTTGGCCGAAGATAGGCTGAGCAGCAGTGTGACGTTTTCGGCCGCAGGTGCCGGTGTCCTGAAGCGTTTTCACACTGCTGCTCAGCCTATCGCCGGCTGAGTCGGACTTCGCTGCGGCTGGTGATTGGCTGAGCGCAGTATGACTCATCCGGCAACCATGAAGAGGATCATTGAGGAGGCCGGAGCCGGGTAACGGGGGAGCGGAGGAAGGTATGTACATCTTTATTTTTTTACTGCCGGCAGTATGGGCCACAACTTTTATATTCCGGAGTTCTCCTTTAATACAGATGGCTCAATGATTTCTGCATGCTTGCATCACTCACTTGTCACTTTTTCTATCCAATCTGATGGCAAAGCATTCTGGCACTGGGCTATGTGTGGTCAGCACATCATCTGGAGTTCATTTATTTAAATAAGGATTGATCTGACAATACATTTACTGCGCAGTCAAGAGAATATTATATAAAATTTGCTTTCAACTTTGTTCTGGAGCTCTCAGAAAAGGCTAGAGATAAATTAATTCCAACGTCCCCCTCTAGAAACATACTAATTATGTGACATAGTGTTTTGGTTCAGCCAAAACACTGTCACATAATTATGTCACATAAGTGAGCCCACTCCTCACATTTTTGTAAATATTTTATCTATTCCCATGTGACAACAAACGTAAATTCA
Source organism: Hyla sarda (assembly GCF_029499605.1). NCBI lineage: Eukaryota > Metazoa > Chordata > Amphibia > Anura > Hylidae > Hyla > Hyla sarda. Next base: position 98,076,346 of record NC_079190.1, read on the forward strand.
TATAATGTTGCAGAATCTTGTGATACTTTTTTTTATTGGACTAACAGTATTTTGTAGAGATAAGCATTCAGGAGTCAAAATCAGATGACAACTCTGAAGAAATGACCCGCTGCTACAACGTAAAGTAGTGAGTGCACAGGGTTTAATGTTGTGTCCCCTCAAAATAACTCAATACACAGCCACTTATGTTAAACCTTGGCCACCATTATTTCCTTTAAAGGGGTACTCCAATGGAAAACATACAGTCATGGACGTAAATGGCACCCCTGAAATTTTTAAAGAAAATGAGGTATTTCTCACAGAAACGGTTTGCAATAATACATGTTTTGCTATACACATGTTTATTCCCTTTGTGTGTATTGGAAATAACCAAAAAAGGGAGGAAAAAAAGCAAATTGGACATAATGTCACACCAAACTCCAAAAATGGGCTGGACAAAATTATTGACGCCCTTTCAAAATTGTGGATAAATAAAATTGTTTCAAGCATGTGATGCTCCTTTAAACTCACCTGGGGCAAGTAACAGGTGTGGGCAATATAAAAATCCCACCTGAAAGCAGATAAAAAGGAGAGAAATTCACTTAGTCTTTGCATTGTGTGTCTGTGTGTGCCACACTAAGCATGGGCAACAGAAAGAGCAGAAGAGAACTGTGTCAGTACTTGAGAACCAAAAGCTTCCCAAGGTTAAAAGTCTATCTCCAGAGATCTAGCTTTTCCATTGTCCACAGTGCGCAACATTATCAAGAAGTTTGCAACCCATGGCACTGTAACTAATCTCCCTGGGCATGGACGGAAGAGAAAAATTGATGAAAGGTGTCAACGCAGGATAGTCCGGATGGTGGATAAGCAGCCCCAAACAAGTTCCAAAGATATTCAAACTGTCCTGCAGGCTCAGAAAACATCAGTGTCAGCGCGAACTATCCATCAACATTTAAATGAATACAATACAGGAATATGGGTGCACTACTGTGGGAGATGTATACAATGACATTGGCTATCCCTCAACACTGATGTTAAAATTGAGACATTCGCCAGTATATCCTTATATGAAGGACACACCAGAGCCCGCACACCAACACCAAGGTTTCTCAAGATGGTGCGAGACCTACGCTAATCCTACCTGTGCTTGATAAGCAAAACAGGGGCCAGTGGGCAATTACGGCAGCATTCGGTCGACTCACAACTTCCTCCCAGATACCCTCCAGCGTGACTGAGCACACATGCAATGGGAGGAGGGAGGCAAGCTGCAAGCCCCACCTGAGTTGGCTAATATGGGTTCCTGGCCTCACAGGTGCTACCTTAATGCTGCCTTGAAGATATTCAAGGCGCATTAATTTTGGAGTTTACACACCTCCAAGTATAAAACAAGTTGTAACATTTAAATGAAATAAAACGCTATGGCAGGAGACCCAGGAGGACCCCACTGCTGACACAGAGACATAAAAAAGCAAGACTACATTTTGCCAAAATGAACTTGAGTAAACCAAAATCCTTCTGGGAAAACGTCTTGTGGACAGATGAGACAAAGATTGAGCTTTTTGGTAAAGCACATCATTCTACTGTTTACCGAAAACGGAATGAGGCCTACAATGAAAAGAACACAGTACCTACAGTGAAATATGGTGGCGGTTCAATTATGTTTTGGGGTTGTTTTGCTGCCTCTGTCACTGGGTGCCTTGAATGTGTGCAAGGCATCATGAAATCTGAGGATTACCAACGGATTTTGGGTCGTGCTATACAGCCCAGTGTCAGAAAGCTGGGTTTGCGTCCGAGATCTTGGGTCTTCCAGCAGGACAATGACCCCAAACATACGTCAAAAAGCACCCAGAAATGGATGGCAACAAAGTGCTGGAGAGTTCTGAAGTGGCCAGCAATGAGTCCAGATCTAAATCCCATTGAACACCTGTGGAGAGATCTTAAAATTGATGTTGGGAAAAGGCGCCCTTCAAATAAGAGAGACCTGGAGCAGTTTGCAAAGGAAGAGTGGGCCAACATTCCGACTGAGAGGTGTAAGAAGCTTATTGATGGTTATAGGAAGCGACTGATTTCACTTATTTTTTCCAAAGGGTGTGTACCCAAATACTAAGTTAAGGGTGCCAATAATTTTGTCCAGCCCATTTTTGGAGTTTGGTGTGACATTATGTCCAATTTGCTTTTTTTCCTCCCTTTTTTTTTTTTGCTTTAGTTCCAATACACACAAAGGGAATAAACATGGGTATAGCAAAACATGTGTTAGTGCAATCCTTTTCTGTGAGAAATAATACATTTTCGTGAAAAATTTCAGGGGTGCCAACATTTACGACCATGACTGTATGTATGTATTTATTTATTTTTAATCAACTGGTGCCAGAAAGTTACAGATTTGTAAATTACTTCTATTAAAAAATCTTTACCCTTCCAGTACTTATTAGCAGCTGTATGCTACAGAAAAAAATAAAATTATTTTTGAATTTTCTGTCTAACCACAGTGCTCTCTGCTAACACCTGATACATTTCCAGCTCCACCTATACCTTGAGGTCTGAATCCTAATATAGTTTTTTTTTTTTTTTTTTTTTTTTGGCACTACGGGTATAGTTCAACTCAGTACCCCGGTATAAGGCATACCATTAATTATAGTGTGTAGCCACCCAAACTCTCAACTTTTTTATGTGAGATACTGTGTATATATAATGTGAGGGGTGGACTGACTTATGGCTACTTAATGTGGGGAACCTTCTTCTACCTAATGTGGGGAACCTGCTACTACCTAATGTGGGGAACCTGCTACTACCTAATGTGGGGAACCTGCTTCTACCTAATGTGGGGAACTTGCTACTACCTAATGTGGGGAACCTGCTACTACCTACCTAATGTGGGGAACTTGCTGCATACCTAATGTGGGGAACCCCTAGAAGTAGCACCCCCATCATCCGTCAGCTCATGCTATTACCACACGGGGGTAGGGGGAATGGAGGTTGCTGGTGGATGATGAGGAGTGTATGATGGGGGCATTTATATGTAAGGGGCGCATGTGGCCCAGCCGCACCCAGCTGCTACCTCCAGTGGCCCCCAGATAATTGGAGTTTGAGACCCCTGATATATAATGTGAGGAGTGGACTGACTTATGTGAGATACTGTATATATAGTGTGTGGGGTGGACTGACTTATGTGAGATACTGTATATATAATGTGAGGGGTGGACTGACTTATGTGAGATACTGTATATATAATGTGAGGGATGGACTGACTTATGTGATATACTGTGTATATATAGTGTGAGGAGTGGACTGACTTATGTGAGACACTATATATATAATGTGAGGGGTGGACTGACTTATGTGAGGAGTGGACTGACTTATGTGAGATACTGTATATATAATGTGAGGAGTGGACTGACTTATGTGATATACTGTATATATAGTGTGAGGGGTGAACTGACTTATGTGATATACTGTATATATAATGTGAGGGGTGGACTGACTTATGTGAGATACTGTATATAATGTGAGGGATGGACTGACTTATGTGAGATAATGTATATATAATGTGGGGATGGACTGACTTATGTGAGATACTGTATATATATAATGTGAGGAGTGGACTGACATATGTGAGATAATGTATATATAATGTGAGGAGTGGACTGACTTATGTGAGATACTGTATATATATAATGTGAGGAGTGGACTGACTTGTGAGATACTGTACATATAATGTGGGGATGGACTGACTTATGTGAGATACTGTATATATAATGTGAGGGGTGAACTGACTTATGTGAGATACTGTATATATAATGTGAGGAGTGGACTGACTTATGTGAGATAATGTACATATAATGTGGGGATGGACTGACTTATGTGAGATAATGTATATATAATGTGAGGAGTGGACTGACTTATGTGAGATACTGTATATATAATGTGAGGAGTGGACTGACTTATGTGAGATACTGTATATATAGTGTGAGGGGTGGACTCACTTATGGGAGATACTGTATATATAATGTGAGGAGTGGACTGACTTATGTGATATACTGTATATAATGTGAGGGGTGGACTGACTTATGTGAGATACTGTATATATAATGTGAGGAGTGGACTGACTTATGTTATATACTGTATATATATATATATATATATAGTGTGAGGGGTGAACTGACTTATGTGAGATACTGTATATATAATGTGAGGGGTGGACTGACTTATGTGAGATACTGTATATATAATGTGAGGAGTGGACTGACTTATGTGATATACTGTATATAATGTGAGGGGTGGACTGACTTATGTGAGATACTGTATATATAATGTGAGGAGTGGACTGACTTATGTTATATACTGTATATATATATATATATATATATATAGTGTGAGGGGTGAACTGACTTATGTGAGATACTGTATATATAATGTGATGGGTGGACTGACTTATGTGAGATACTGTATATATAATGTGAGGAGTGGACTGACTTATGTGAGATACTGTATATATAATGTGAGGAGTGGACTGACTTATGTGAGATACTGTATATATAATGTGAGGAGTGGACTGACTTATGTGAGATACTGTATATATAATGTGAGGAGTGGACTGACTTATGTGAGATACTGTATATATAATGTGAGGGGTGGACTGACTTATGTGAGATACTGTATATATAATGTGAGGAGTGGACTGACTTATGTGAGATACTGTATATATAATGTGAGGAGTGGACTGACTTATGGGAGATACTGTATATATAATGTGAGGGGTGGACTGACTTATGTGAGATACTGTATATATGTGAGGAGTGGACTGACTTATGGGAGATACTGTATATATATAATGTGAGGGGTGGACTGACTTATGTGAGATACTGTATATATATAATGTGAGGGGTGGACTGACTTATGTGAGATACTGTATATATAATGTGAGGGGTGAACTGACTTATGTGAGATACTGTATATATAATGTGAGGAGTGGACTGACTTATGGGAGATACTGTATATATAATGTGAGGAGTGGACTGACTTATGGGAGATACTGTATATATAATGTGAGGGGTGGACTGACTTATGGGAGATACTGTATATATAATGTGAGGGGTGAACTGACTTATGTGAGATACTGTATATATAATGTGAGGAGTGGACTGACTTATGGGAGATACTGTATATAAAATGTGAGGGGTGGACTGACTTATGTGAGATACTGTATATATAATGTGAGGAGTGGACTGACTTATGTGAGATACTGTATATATAATGTGAGGAGTGGACTGACTTATGTGAGATACTGTATATATAATGTGAGGGGTGGACTGACTTATGGGAGATACTGTATATATAATGTGAGGGTTGGACTGACTTATGGGAGATACTGTATATATAATGTGAGGAGTGGACTCACTTATGTGAGATACTGTATATATAATGTGAGGAGTGGACTGACTTATGTGAGATACTGTATATAATGTGAGGAGTGGACTGACTTATGTGAGATACTGTGTATATAATGTGAGGAGTGGACTGACTTATGTGAGATACTGTGTATATAATGTGAGGAGTGGACTGACTTATATGAGATACTGTATATATAATGTGAGGAGTGGACTGACTTATGTGAGATACTGTATATAATGTGAGGAGTGGACTGACTTATGTGAGATACTGTGTATATAATGTGAGGAGTGGACTGACTTATGTGAGATACTGTATATATAATGTGAGGGGTGGACTGACTTATGTGATATACTGTATATATAATGTGAGGGGTGGACTGACTTATGTGATATACTGTATATATAATGTGAGGAGTGGACTGACTTATGTGAGATACTGTATATATAATGTGAGGGGTGGACTGACTTATGTGAGATACTGTATATATAATGTGAGGGGTGGACTGACTTATGTGATATACTGTATATATAATGTGAGGAGTGGACTGACTTATGGGAGATACTGTATATATAATGTGAGGGGTGGACTGACTTATGTGAGATACTGTATATATGTGAGGAGTGGACTGACTTATGGGAGATACTGTATATATATATAATGTGAGGGGTGGACTGACTTATGTGAGATACTGTATATATAATGTGAGGGGTGGACTGACTTATGTGAGATACTGTATATATAATGTGAGGAGTGGACTGACTTATGTGAGATACTGTATATATATAATGTGAGGGGTGAACTGACTTATGTGAGATACTGTATATATAATGTGAGGGGTGGACTGACTTATGTGAGATACTGTATATATAATGTGAGGGGTGGACTGACTTATGTGAGATACTGTATATATAATGTGAGGGGTGGACTGACTTATGTGAGATACTGTATATATAATGTGAGGGGTGGACTGACTTATGGGAGATACTGTATATATAATGTGAGGAGTGGACTGACTTGTGAGATACTGTATATATAATGTGAGGAGTGGACTGACTTATGTGAGATACTGTATATATAATGTGAGGAGTGGACTGACTTATGTGAGATACTGTATATATAATGTGAGGGGTGGACTGACTTATGGGAGATACTGTATATATAATGTGAGGGGTGGACTGACTTATGGGAGATACTGTATATATAATGTGAGGGGTGGACTGACTTATGGGTGATACTGTATATATAATGTGAGGGGTGGACTGACTTATGTGATATACTGTATATATAATGTGAGGAGTGGACTGACTTATGGGAGATACTGTATATATAATGTGAGGGGTGGACTGACTTATGTGAGATACTGTATATATGTGAGGAGTGGACTGACTTATGGGAGATACTGTATATATATAATGTGAGGGGTGGACTGACTTATGTGAGATACTGTATATATAATGTGAGGAGTGGACTGACTTATGGGAGATACTGTATATATAATGTGAGGGATGGACTGACTTATGTGAGATACTGTATATATAATGTGAGGGGTGGACTGACTTATGTGAGATACTGTATATATAATGTGAAGAGTGGACTGACTTATGTGATATACTGTATATAATGTGAGGGGTGGACTGACTTATGTGAGATACTGTATATATAATGTGAGGAGTGGACTGACTTATGTTATATACTGTATATATATATATAGTGTGAGGGGTGAACTGACTTATGTGAGATACTGTATATATAATGTGATGGGTGGACTGACTTATGTGAGATACTGTATATATAATGTGAGGAGTGGACTGACTTATGTGAGATACTGTATATATAATGTGAGGAGTGGACTGACTTATGTGAGATACTGTATATATAATGTGAGGAGTGGACTGACTTATGTGAGATACTGTATATATAATGTGAGGAGTGGACTGACTTATGTGAGATACTGTATATATAATGTGAGGGGTGGACTGACTTATGTGAGATACTGTATATATAATGTGAGGAGTGGACTGACTTATGTGAGATACTGTATATATAATGTGAGGGGTGGACTGACTTATGTGAGATACTGTATATATAATGTGAGGAGTGGACTGACTTATGTGAGATACTGTATATATAATGTGAGGAGTGGACTGACTTATGGGAGATACTGTATATATAATGTGAGGGGTGGACTGACTTATGTGAGATACTGTATATATGTGAGGAGTGGACTGACTTATGGGAGATACTGTATATATATAATGTGAGGGGTGGACTGACTTATGTGAGATACTGTATATATATAATGTGAGGGGTGGACTGACTTATGTGAGATACTGTATATATAATGTGAGGGGTGAACTGACTTATGTGAGATACTGTATATATAATGTGAGGAGTGGACTGACTTATGTGATATACTGTATATATAATGTGAGGAGTGGACTGACTTATGGGAGATACTGTATATATAATGTGAGGGGTGGACTGACTTATGGGAGATACTGTATATATAATGTGAAGGGTGAACTGACTTATGGGAGATACTGTATATATAATGTGAGGAGTGGACTGACTTATGTGAGATACTGTATATATAATGTGAGGAGTGGACTGACTTATGTGAGATACTGTATATATAATGTGAGGGGTGGACTGACTTATGGGAGATACTGTATATATAATGTGAGGGGTGGACTGACTTATGTGATATACTGTATATATAATGTGAGGAGTGGACTGACTTATGGGAGATTCTGTATATATAATGTGAGGGGTGGACTGACTTATGTGAGATACTGTATATATGTGAGGAGTGGACTGACTTATGGGAGATACTGTATATATATAATGTGAGGGGTGGACTGACTTATGTGAGATACTGTATATATAATGTGAGGAGTGGACTGACTTATGGGAGATACTGTATATATAATGTGAGGGATGGACTGACTTATGTGAGATACTGTATATATAATGTGAGGGGTGGACTGACTTATGTGAGATACTGTATATATAATGTGAGGAGTGGACTGACTTATGTTATATACTGTATATATAATGTGAGGGGTGGACTGACTTATGTGAGATACTGTATATATAATGTGAGGGGTGGACTGACTTATGTGAGATACTGTATATATATATATATATATATATATATATATAGTGTGAGGGGTGAACTGACTTATGTGAGATACTGTATATATAATGTGAGGGGTGGACTGACTTATGTGAGATACTGTACATCTGCATTCAGGTGATTTACAATATGGATTAAAGGGGTATTCCAGGAAAAAACATTATTTTTTTTTATCAACTGGCTCCAGAAAGTTAAACAGATTTGTAAATTACTTATGTTAAAAAAATCTTAATCCTACCAGTAGTTATCAGCTGCTGAAGTTGTTCTTTTCTGTCTGACAACAGTGCTCTCTGCTGACATCTCTGCTTGTCTCAGGAACTGTTCAGAGTAGGAGCAAATCCCCATAGCAAACCTCTTATGCTCCAGACAGTTCCTGAGACAAGCAGAGGTGTCAGTAGAGAGCACTGTTGTCAGAAAGAAAAGAACAACTCAGCTTAAGCATCTGAAAACTACTGGAAGGATTCAGATTTTCTTTAATAGAAATAACTAACAAAGCTGGCATAAAGATGAAGCTTGCACTCACCGTTCCTGTAGAAATTCTTCATACGGTCATTCCGTTCTGGCAGGGAGACTTCGGGGATGCGGGATTCTCCAAGGCAAACAGCTGTTTTCGCACACACCTGGCCGGAGGAAGCACACAGGTGTGTGCGAAAACAGCTGTTTGCCTTGGAGCATCCCGCATCCCCGAGGTTTCCCTGCCAGAATGGAATGACCGTATGAAGAATTTCTACAGGAACGGTGAGTGCAAGCTTCATCTTTATGCCCTATTTATGCCAGTTCTGTTGCTATCCTTCAGCTTTGCACCCTGTCGGTAGTACCACAATTATTGAATCCGGCTGCTGTCCTGCTGGGCTTACTGACTTTCCTTTTGTGTCGACACAGATGGATTCGTATAATTTTGCTCTCTGAATTTCCTTTTTCAATACTAATTTACAATCTGTTTAACTTTCTGGAGCCAGTTGATATAAAAAAAATATATATGTATGTATTTTTTTTTCCTGGATTACCCCTTTAACCCCTTAACAACCGCGGAAGTAAATGTACGTCCTGGTTTGGCGGGACCTGGATGTACATTTACGTCCTGTGTATAACCGCGAGCATCGGAGCGGTGCTCGTGTCATACACGGCAGATTCCGGCTGCTATCAGCAGCTGGAGACCCGCCAGTAATTGCCGACATCCTCGATCGTGCGGATGTCCGCCATTTAACCCCTCAGCAGCATCTGCAGCAGTGCGGTACTTTGAATGGATGATCGAATCGCCCGCAACGCTGCCGCGGCGATCCGATCATCCAGCATGGCGGCCGGAGTTCCCCTCACCTGGCTCCGGCCGTCGAGCAGACCAGAGCAGAAGTCATCACCAATAATATTGATCGGTGCTATGTCCTATGCATAGCACTGAACAGTAGTAGCAATCAAAGGATTGCTATAGATAGTTCCCTATGGGGACATAAAAAGTGTATAAAAAAGTAATGTAAAAATAAAAAGTAAAAAAATGTGAAAAATCCCCTCTCCCAATAAAAATGAAAATTGTCCGTTTTTCCCATTTTACCCCAAAAAGCGTAATTTTTTTTTTTAATAAACCTATTTGGTATTGCCACATGCATAAATGTCCGTACTATCAAAATATAATGTTATTTATCCCGTACGGTGAATGGCGTAAGCGTAAAAAAAATTAAAAAAAAGTCCAAAAATGCAGCTTTTTTGTCACATTTTATTTAAAAAAATTTATAAAAAATTATCTAAAAGTTTTATATATGCAAATGGGGTATCGATAAAAAGTACAGATGACGGCGCAAATAATGAGCCCTCATACCGCCCTATATATGGAAAAATGAAAAAGTTATAGGTGGTCAAAATAGGGCGATTTTAGATTGATTTTATACAAAAAGTTTTAGATTTATATTTTTGTACCGCTTAAAAAAAAAATATATAAAAGTATCTAGCCATGGGTATCATTTTAATCGTATTGACCCACAGAATAAAGAACACATGTCATTTCTACCGTAAAGTGTACAGTGTGAAAACAAAACCCTCCAAAATGTGCAAAATTGTGGTTTTCACTTAAATTTCCTCCCTAAAATAAAAAAAATGTTTTTGGGTTCGCCGTACATTTTTATGGTACAAAGTACAATTGGTCACGCTAAAAACAAGCCCTTAAATGGGTCTGTAGATGGTAATATAAAGGCGTTATGGATTTTAGAAGGCGAGGAGGAAAAAACAAAAATGCAAAAATAAAATTGGCTTGGTCCTTAAGGGGTTAAGCATTCTCAAGTAGGAAACACTGTTTAGAAAAGTTTATTTCTATGTTAAGATGTTTTGCATGTTGCGCTGGTGTTTACAGATGGGTATACACCACAAACTCCTGGGCTGCAGCCCGGATTCACAAAACTAAAAAGTGACAACTGTGTACTACCTAATCACAATACCTAGGGGATATAAGAATAGATGTGGTACAATTCTTCCACTAACAAACGGTATGGCAGATGTGCAGATCTCTGCTAAATACACAGTACACAGTGGTGATCTAAGATTGTCAGATCATACCCTAATTAAAAATGCTTCGCTGTAAAAAAAAGGTGCTTTTAAGTGGCTATTGCCCTAGCATGTGGAGGAGGGTATGATCTGACAGTCTTAGATCATCACCACTGTGTACTGTGTACAGTGGTCCCTCAAGTTACAATATTAATTGGTTCCAGGACGACCATTGTATGTTGAAACCATTGTATGTTGAGACCATAACTCTATGGAAACCTGGTAATTGGTTCTGAAGCCACCAAAATGTCATCCAAAACTAGGAAAAGGTGAGGATTAAAGAAAAATAAGTAGATAACTAATACAGATAAAGCAAATCCTTACATATAAAAGTAATAAAGTTCTGCTGGGAGCTGTAATCACTGTCTAGGTCATTGTTTCCCAAGCATGGAGCCTCCAGCTGTTGCAAAACTACAACTCCCAGCATGCCCGGACAGCCGTTGGCTGTCCGGGCATGCTGGGAGTTGTAGTTTTGCAACAGCTGGAGGCACCCTGGTTGGTAAACAATGGTTTATGTAGAGGACAGGAGCTTCTTCAGGGTCCTATACAGTACACACAGTGTCCCAAATGGAGCCGCCCTTACTTGGTGTCCAAAGGAGCAGCTAAGGAGTAGTACAGAACTTGTAGTTCCTCCCTGTACTGTAGGGGGTGCTACCAGACAGCCAGTCAGTACATGCACTTCAATAATACAGGTAATTTACAAGTAAAATACCCATTCTGATTGGTCAGTTCCTCCGGTTGTGACATGTTGCACAGATCTGGACTGTCCGTAGCATTGTATGTTGAGTCTGGTTTCAAGTTACAATGGTCCAGAAAAAAAATTGTATGTTGAAACTATTGTATGTTGAGGCCATTGTAAGTTGACGGATCACTGTATTTAGCAGAGATCTGAACATCTGCCATACCGTTTGTTAGTGGAAGAATTGTACCACATCTATTATCTTCTTTCCCTAGGTATAGGGGTGGGGCAGTACACAATTGTTACTTTTTAACTTTTCAGTTGGGATATATGTATGTTAAATATGGCACATTAAAAAGGTATATTTTAGGTGAAGGAATTTAATAGGGATTTTGTGACTCTGGGCTGCGGCCTAGTATATTGTAGTCAATTGTCCCCTCACCCACCCAGCTAGGGTGTCTGCAAATACCCATGGTAGAACATAAAATCAGATCCCCTAGGTTTATATTATTCTGACCCTTAGGCAACCTATGGCTGCACACATAAGAAAATATTTATCAAAACTACTAGTGTAAAGGAAGAGTGATGCAGTTGCCCATAGCAACCTTTTTAGCTTTTATTTTTCAGAGCCTTTTTGAAAAAGAAAGAAGCGAACTGGTTGCTATGGGCAACTGCACCACTCTTCTTTTTCTACACAGCTTTTAATAAATCTCCCCCATAGTGCATTTATTATCCTATTCTTCCAAAAAGTACTGCATCAAGAGGAGATTAGCTCTGCAGAACAGGATCCCATGTATAATTTACATTGAAGGAACTCCATATGAAATCAGATGCGCACACAGTGGTCCAAGATATATTATGGGTGTATACAGTTGTTTAGGACTGTAATATAGCTGTGTAGGGTTTTTTCTGGCCTACATTACACATTTGCTGTCCCTTGTCTGTGTGTACTATACTGCTGCCTCTCTCATTTACTTATCGTAGCAAATCCACCTGTTTTTCCTAAGGGATCCACAAAACCTGCATTGTTATTGAGGTTTTAGGAGAGTCATGAGAAAGCGTGTCCTATGAAACTCAGATGGCTAATACAGTCTTTTGTTTGTGCAGAAAGCTTTAAGCCGTATTATGTTCCTGACACCACACCTTCCAGCTTTTTTCCTTCAGCGTCGGCTCAGATCACACATTTTTGAAATTCATCACCTGGATGGTGCCCTGCTCCAATATGGAGTGAAAGAACTCACTGACGAAGAAGTGAAGAGGGTGAGTTGTGTATCGCAAAACACGTCAAGGCTGCTAGCCTGTTTAGAGAACATTACTACTACTACTACTACTACTACAACATAAAATAAGAATAATATTATTAAATGTATATGTACAGTGGTCCCTCAAGTTACAATATTAATTGGTTCCAGGACGACCATTGAATGTTGAAACCATTGTATGTTGAGGCCATAACTCTATGGAAACCTGGTAATTGGTTCTAAAGGCACCAAAATGTCATCCAAAAATAGGAAAAAGTGAGAATTGAAGAAAAATAAGTAGATAACTAAATAAATAGATAAAGCAAATCCTCACATATAAAAGTAATAAAGATCTGCTGGGAGCTGTAAATCACTGTCAGCGTTTCCCATGCAGGGAGCCTCCAGCTGTTGCAAAACTACAACTCCCAGCATGCCCGGACAGCCAAAGGCTGTCCGGGCATGCTGGGAGTTGTAGTTTTGCAAAAGCTGGGGCCACCCTGCTTGGGAAACACTGGTCTATGTAGAGGACATCTTCTTCGGGGTCCTGTACAGTACACAGTGTCCCAAAAAAGTAATGGAGTCGCCTTCACCTGGTGTCCAAAGGAGCAGGTAACCCTAAAGTGTACAGAACATGTAATACCTCCCTGTACTGTAGGGGGCGCTACCAGACACTAGTCAGTCCATACACTTCAGTAAAACATGGGTTTTACCAGTGAAATGTCCATTTTGATTGGTCGGTTCTTTCAGCCATTGACACGTTTCACAAATCTGGACTGTCCACAGCATTGTATGTTGAGTCTGGTTTCAACTTACGATGGTCCAGAAAAGACCATTGCATGTTGAAACTATTGTATGTTGAGGCCATTGTAAGTTGAGGGATCACTGTATATATTTTGATTTGGTAGATTAGTTGGAATTTTCTATTTAAATGTTTTCGTGAATAAAAAAAAAAAACAGTATACAAACGTTGCACAATTGTTACTGCATATATGTGCATAACAATTCTATTTGCTTCATGTACATGTTTAAAACGTACCTAGATTTCCCACCTAATATTTCATAATATTGTGTGATGATTGGATTGTGCCACACAATAAGATGGTTGTTGGCAAAAAAGGCTTTTTCTGCCAATTCCACCATAAAGATGCAAGAAGGGAATAAACTGACGCCATATGCACTTTTGACAGCAGCTTATCAAAGGATTGGGATGAAACTCTACAGGTTTGATACCACTTTTCCCCTACATCAGGACACAGTTGACAACATATTTATATATAAATATATATATTTATTTTGCCGTTCCTATATTGGCAGGTTCTGGACAAATTTTCAAGTGCAGTTTTTCTGTCGCAATGGTTTGTGGTCTATGGATACGTTGTAAATCACTGTTCAGTGGGGAATTGGACAGCAATCCAAACAATGGGCAGTTTTTCTAAATGGAAATGACAGAAATTGCCCGACAACAATTATTATAATTTATCTCCTGCTTATGTATCTTGGTATCAAGCAAACTCTTCTTCATTTTATGCTTCTGAAAGACAAAAAAAAAAAAGAGTTCTGTGAAGGATCTTTTTGATTCTTTCTTTGTTTCACAGATTCTATAATACTTGTATAAGCTGTTTTTAATGGTGTTAATATTTATATATTTATATTATATATTTGTTTCTGCATGTTGTGTATCATTATATGGTCTGACATAGGAGCACTCGAAGTCCAGCTATTGTTAACGTTGCAGTTTCCATGGTTTTCAGGCCTGTTATATGAGAGGGCTAAACTCCACCCACCTCAGTATAGAAGATTGTAGAAAATGGTTAGACTGCTGGCTCCTGCTATCGGAAAAATTAAAAGGTAAACATTGTTAACCATTTTGGAAAATGTTAAAATGAATGCGTAACTAGAATATTTTGCTTATATATTGTGGAATTGCATTTACAATAATTTTTCCAGTAAAATGACTGCTTTTACAAGTTGGGGCGATTCTGGTAATATTGGAAAGAACACTTCTGTAACCCCTTCCTCTGGTGCCGTCTGTAATCTATCCTTGCAGAAATGCTCCATTGACAGAATGCACTATGGTTAAAGGGGTACTCCACTAGAAAAAAAAATGTTTTTTAAATCAACTGGTGCCAGAAAGCCAGGAAGGATTAAGATTTTTTAATAGAAGTAATTTACAAATCTGTTTAACTTTCTGGCACCAGTTGATAAAAAAAAAAATAATAATAATTCCCAGTGGAGTACCCCTGTAACCCCTTAAGGACCACAGGTTTTTCCATGTTTGCACTTTCATTTTTTCCTCATCACCTTCTAAAATGTATAACACTTTAAATTTTGCACCTTCAGACTCATATGAGGGCTTATTTTTTGCGCCACCAATTGTACTTTGTAATGACCAATCATTTCACCACAAAATTTACGGAGAACCCAGAACAAAAATATTTGTTGAGCAAAATAGGAAAAAAACTTCATTTTGTAAATTTTGTGGGGCTTCAGATTTTTCGCAGTGCACTTTTCAGTAAAAATGACACCATATATTAATTCTGTAGGTCCATACGGTTACAATGATACCCAATTTATATAGGTTTTATTTATTTTACTACTTAAAAAATGTTTTAACTACATGCACCAAAATTAGTATGTTTAAAATTGTCCTCTTCTGACCTCTATAACTTTATTTTTTGGTATATGGAGTGGTATGAGGGCTCATTTTTTGCACCGTGATCTAAAGTTTTTATTGGTACAATGACTGTTTGCTTTGATCGGACTTCTTGATCACTTTTTATAAAAAAAATTTAGGGTATACAAAGTGACCAAAAATACGCAATTTTGGACTTTTGGAATTTTTTTTACGTGTACGCCATTGACCATGCAGTTTAATTAACCTTATATTTTTATAGTTCGGACATTTACGCACGCGACGATACCACATATGTTTATTTTTATTATATTTATATATTTTTTTTCTCTATCTGCTCCATTGGGGGACACAGACCGTGGGTGTATCTTGCTTTCTCTAGGAGGTGTGACACTATGGTAATAAAAAGTCAGCTCCTCCCAGCAGGATATACCTGCCTTCAGGCTCTTAGCTAGTCAGTTTAAGCTTAGTGTCTGAAGGAGGTGGACATGGTCTGGTTTGCTCCAGACCAGGTCTTCTGTTTTTTTTATTTTCCTAGTATAGGGACGTGTTAGTTTTTTTATTCCTTTTTCTTTTCTGTTTTCAGGTGGGGACTCAGGGACTCCGGTTCCCTGTTTCCCCATTGAGAGTAAGGGGGCACAGACATTGCATATATGCGCTGTTAACCCCCTCTCGCCAACAGTCAGCGCCTGGGTGGTACCTCATGGGTCCAGGTCCCCCAATGTGTCTGCTCGCCTCGCTCGCGCATAGCAGCTAGGCGTGATGCAGGGACCATAAGCTGACTGAAGACTTCTCTGAAGACTCCATTAGGTAAGTTCTTCTGACTGAGGTAAGTACTTTTCTCCACAGGTACGGACTTGCAACCTCTGGAGACCCCCTGTTTTTGGCCCACCCTTCTTATGGAGCTTGCTTCTTCAAGGGCTTAATTTTTATTCTGGGGGAGCAGTGGCACTAAGGGGGCAGTAAATTGGGGCTCTTCACTTTATATCTGTGTGTGGGGCTTTTCACATATATGTGTGTGTGTGTTAGGGCACTATGTTCTCAGCGCAGCGCTGCTACGGGTCGGGTGCTCTCAGCACCGGCTTTACTTTCACTTTGTTCACAGCGCCTTATACGCGGCTGACTGCCGCGGTGCTGGTACTAGCCGGGCGCTTTAGCGCCGGCTTAGTTTCTCTTTTTCCGGAAGTCTCTGCTGGCGTTAGGCCGCCCGCTTTTCCCCCCGAGCGCATATGCGACCGAGAGGTGCGCTTGGGATGAGGAGCGGGCGCCATGACAGTTCTTCTAGGCCGGTCTATAGCTCCGCCCACAGGGCTGGGAGCTCTCAGAGGCGCCAAAGCAGCCTCCAATCAGCGCCGTGGGCGCGAATTTCAGTATGAAAGGGTCAGTTAGTTAGTGCCTGGCTTCGGGCACGCCCGTCTCTTCCTATTGGCTGGCCTGTTCCTCCACTATAGCTGCACGGAGCGAGCTCTCCTCTCTGCAGCTGACAGGGGACACAACCTTTTTTTCTCTTTATGTCCGTACCCAGGACTGTTCCTCCCTCTAAACAGAAACCTGGAAGCTCAGTGACTTACTATGTCTGTAAGCACTGTAATACCAAGATGTCTGGCTCCGCTGAGCCCACTTGACCTGCCTGCTCCACTGCTCCCCCAGCCTGGGTTTCTTCCCTGACCCAGTATATGGCTGACTTGACCCAAGTCTCCCATTCGGTGGCTGAGGCCTCCCGGGAAATGGTGTCCACCTTGAAGGGGTCTTCCCTGCCAGGACCTCTGAGAGGGCCCGCTCTTCGTCTCTTCGTACTTCACGCTCTCACAAGCGTGCTAGGGGCGCCTCGTCTGACTCTTACATTGAGTCTTCAGATATACATGAGCGTTCCCCTCGCGGGTCTCGCCCCCCCCTATCATCTGGGCACAAACGTCGCTCCTCCAGAGGACGTTCTCGGAGTCGCCGCTCTGACACGCCAGAGCCGCGTACCCGGTCTGGGTCACCCCCCTCCAGGTCTGCCTCTACTCATTTACATTCCCCTGGTGAACTAGTGGACGAGGCTTCCGAACCGGCATCTGATCCAGAGGACCGCTCGGACTCTATTGCAACAGTGTACTCAATGGTGACTGCCATAAGAGACACCTTTCACTTAATGGACCCAGGATCTTCGGATGTCAATCCAGAAGTATCCTTTCATGGTACTAAGCCAGCACCTAAAAGGTTCAGCTCTCACGCTGACTTTGATGACATTCTGGAATCCGCATGGAAACATCCAGACAAGAGATTCCCGGGAATCAAGACAATTCAAGAACTTTATCCATTTGACAAGGACTTTGTCGCTAAGGTGGCTTCCCCTCCCTCTGTGGATCCACCAATCTCCCGGATCTCTAAGGCGACTACACTGCCTCTGGCAGATGCCGCTGCCTTCAAGGATCCCGCAGACAAGAAGGTAGAATCTTTAGCGAAGTTCGCTTCTGAAGCAGCTGGCTCCTCTCTTATTCCCATCTTCGCCGCGACATGGGTGTCCAAGGCCCTGTCGGAGTGCTGCCAAAAGCTTCATCTGGATGTTTTAGCGGGATCCCCCAGAGGATCTATCTGCTCTGGCTCTCCAGTGCGCTAAAGCTGGAGACTTTCTGTGCACAGCTTCCATGCTGTCAGCCCGTTGTTCTGCCTTTGCTGTAGGTCACCTAGCGGCCCTCCGCCGATCTATGTGGCTTAAAGCTTGGAATGCGGATGCCGCTTCCAAAAGGTCTCTCACTGAGCTCCCCCTTACGGGCGGCTGTCTTTTTGGCAAACGCCTTGATGAGATTATCTCTGAGGCAACGGGAAGTAAGAGTTTCTTGTTACCTCGAAATAAGGCTCGCCCTACTTCCCAAAGGGAAGTCCTTTTCCTTTCGGACCTCTGGCCCCAGTAAAGGGTCCGGGCAGGCGCCCTCGCGGGACAAGAAGGCTCCCTCGTTCCGGGCCCGCTCGTCTTGGAAGTCGGACTTCAACCGCCCAAATCGGGCAACTGCAAACCCACTTCTGCATGAAGTGAGGCCCCCACCCGCGGTTACTTTTCGGGTGGGAGGTCGTCTGTTGTTTTTTCCGAGACATCTGGTCCTCACACATTCAGGACCCTTGGGTCAGGGACGTGGTGTCCAACGGTTACCGGATCAAATTCGCCTACCTTCCGAGGGATCGCCTCTGGTGAAGCAAATTCGGGAGGCTCTCCAGTCTCTGCTTCTCCAGGGTGTTATCGTTCCCGTCCCTCTGGGGGAACTTTTTCGGGGTTTCTATTCAAATCTTTTGTGGTCCCCAAGAAGGACAGTTCTGTGCGACCAATCCTAGAGCTCAAGCGTCTCAACCGTCTCCTTCTCATCAGCCACTTCTGAATGGAATCTCTCTGCTCGGTGGTGGCATCCCTGGAACAAGGGGAGTTCCTTCATCGGTGGACATAAGGGATGCCTACCCCCATGTGCCAATATTTCCTGGCCATCATCGGTACCTCTGCTTTGTGGTTCCGGAGGGGCATTTTCATTTGGTCTAGCCAAGGGTCCTTACAAAGATCCTTGCGCCAGTAATGGGCTTGTTACGGTCGAGGGGTATCTCGGTGATACCCTATCTGGACGACCTTCTCATCAAGGCTCCAACCAGAGCCCAGACTCTAGAGAATCTGGACGTCACTCTCCACACTCTGATTCGCTTCGGGTGGGTGGTCAACCGGGACAAGTCAGTCCTCTGTCCTACCCAGTCTCTAACCATTCTGGGATTTCGATTCGACTCGGCCTCTGCCTGAATTTGTCTTCCGCCGGACAAACGTCTGCCGCTACGGGCGGGGGTCCGCTCCCTTCAGACCCAGGTATCAGTCTCCATCCGCACTTGTATGGAAGCCCTGGGTCGGTTGGTGGCAACTATGGAGGCCGTACCCTTTGCCCAGTTTCAACTGGCGATTCTCTCTCGATGGAACAGGTCTCCTCTGTCCCTCGATCGTCAGATTGTTCTCCCTCTCAGGGTCTGTCAGTCTCTTCTCTGGTGGCTTCGCTTCTTTACTCCCCTTCACTGGCAGGTTGTTACAACGGATGCCAGCCTGTCGGGCTGGGGTGGCGTGTTCAGGGATTGGACGGTTCAGGGACTCTGGTCTCCCCAGGAGACCCTTCTTCCGATAAACATATTGGAATTACGGGCGATTCTTCTTTGTCTTCTTCATTGGGAGCCCAGTCTTCAGTCCCGTCCTGTCCGTGTTCAGTCGGACAACGCCACGGCCGTGGCGTACATAAATCGACAGGGCGGCACTCGCAGCTCGGCAGCCATGGCCGAGGTGACCAAGATTCTCACCTGGGCAGAGAATAAGGTTCTGGCCATTTCGGCAATTCACATTCCGGGAGTGCTCAACTGGGAAGTGGACTTCCTCAGTCGGTCCTCACCCGACCCCGGCGAGTGGTCTCTACATCCGGAGGTCTTCGCGCAGCTCTGCGACCTCTGGGGAATTCCGGACATGGACCTTTGCGCATCCCGGCACAATCGGAAGATCCTTCCTTTTTTGTCCAAGTCCCGGGACCCTCAGGCTCTGGCCGTGGATGCCCTAGTGATTCCTTGGGCGGGGTTTGCCCTACCCTATCTGTTCCCTCCTCTTCCGCTCCTTCCCAGGGTGCTGAGGAAGCTCAAGGCAGAGGACGTCCCCGCCATTCTGGTAGCTCCAGATTGGCCCCGAAGGTCGTGGTACGCCGACGTAGTCAGGCTCCTGGACGACGCTCCACTGCGCCTTCCGCTCCGCCCGGACCTGCTCTCTCAGGGTCCTCTTTTCCACCCCAATTTACAGTCGCTGCATTTGACGGCATGGCGGTTGACACCGTGATTTTGAGGGCCCGCGGGTTCTCTTCCCAAGTCATTCACACCATGCTCAAGGCTCGTAAGCCCTCCTTCGCGAGAATTTACCACCGTACTTGGCGGTCTTATTTTCGTTGGTGTGAAGCTCAGGACTTCTCCCAGGTAACCTTCTCTGTTCCCCGTCTTCTCTCCTTTTTGCAGTCGGGGTTGGAACTGGGGTTGTCTCTCAGTTCACTTAAAGGTCAGGTTTCGGCCCTTGCTGTTCTTTTCCAGCGGCCCCTGGCTTCTAATTCTCATGTCCAGACCTTCCTTCAAGGAGTGGCGAATGCTGTTCCTCCTTATCGGTCACCCTCTCCCCCTTGGGACTTGAATTTGGTTCTGAGTGCCCTCCAGGGTGCACCCTTTGAGCCCCTTAGAGAGGTGTCTCTCCGCCTCCTTTCTTGGAAAGTGGCGTTTCTTGTTGCTATCACCTCCATCCGGAGGGTGTCTGAATTGGCAGCTCTTTCCTGCCGTTCTCCGTTTCTGGTGATCCACCAGGACAAGGTTGTTTTCCGGCCAGATCCTTCCTTTTTGCCTAAGGTGGTCTCGGCCTTTCATCTCAATGAGGACATTGTCCTCCCGTCCTTTTGTCCTGCTCCTTCTCATCCTAAGGAGTGCTTACTACACAAGCTGGATGTAGTTCGGGCTGTTCGGTCTTCTCTACATCACTTCTTTGTTTCGTCAGTGTGATTCCTTTTTCGTCCTTACGGAAGGTCGTCGCAAGGGACAACATGGTTCCAAGGCCACCGTTTCTCGGTGGATTCTGTCAGCCATTTCGGAAGCCTATCGCTGTAAGAGGAAGATTCCTCCTTTCAGGGTTGTGGCTCATTCTACCTGTTCTGTTGGGGCATCCTAGGCTCTCCAGAATAGAGCCTCGGCCTCGCAGATTTGCAAGGCGGCTACCTGGTCGTCTTTGCACACTTTCTCGAGGTTTTACCGAGTTCATACTTTCGAATCGGCTGATGCTAGTCTGGGTCGTAAAGTGTTGCAGGTGGCAGTGGATCGGCCGTCTGCCTGACTGCTTATCTGCCCACCCAAGGGACTGCTTTAGTACGTCCCACGGTCTGTTCCCCCCCCCCCCCAGTGGAGCCAATAGAGAAAAGGAGATTTTTGTTTACTTACCGTAAAATCTCTTTCTCGAAGGATCCATTGGGGGACAGAGCTCCCGCCCTTTTTTGGGATTTTCCTTTGGTTCTCTGTCCGAGGGTGTGTTCAGTTGTGTTTTTTCTTCTGGTTCTCGGACAGTTTTGGGTTTTTCTTTGACCTGTTGGTCTCCTCCTATTTCTCTGGAACTTAAACTGATTAGCTCAGAGCCTGAAGGCGGGTATATCCTGATGGGAGGAGCCGACTTTTTTTATTACCATAGTGTCACACCTCCTAGAGACAGCAGCATACACCCACGGTCTGTGTCCCCCAATGGATCCTTTGAGAGAGAGATTTTACGGTAAGTAAACAAAAATCTCCTTTTCTCGGTGAATACAGTGGAGAAGAATTTGTTTAGTATATTTGCCTTTTCCTAATCCCCACCTATAATTTCTTCCTCATAATTTTTTAAAGGGCCTACACTTTCATTTTTGACCTTTTTGCTATTTATATAGTTAAAAAACATTTTGGGGTAAGTTTTACTCTTTGGCAATGATTCTTTCTGTCTCTATTTTTGCTGCTTTAATCTGTATTTTACATATTTGAACTTTTTGTCTATAGCTTTTTAATGCTTCTTCACTGCCATCCTGTTTTAGTAGTTTAAATGCTTTATTTTTGTCATTTATTGCCCCCTTAACATTCGTATTCATCCATATTGGTTTTCTTTTATTTCTGACCCTTTTCCCAAAGGGTTTATACATCTTACAGTGAGAATTTAAGATGTTCCTAAAAGTCTCCCATTTAGTGTCAGTATTCATATTTTTGAGGACATTATCCCATTTTATATTGTTAAGGGCTTCTCTGAGTTGATCGAACTTTGCTTACCTAAAGTTCATTGTTTTGTGGCCCCTCAAGAGATTCCCTTATTGAAGAACAAGTTATAATGTATTATATTATGATTACTATTTCCTAGGTGTCCTTCTACTTGCACATCAGTTACTCTATCAGGTCTGTTGGTTAATATTAAGTCTAGTAGGGTGCCCCCTCTGGTCGGACCCTGTACCATTTGAGACAGATAATTGTCTTTAGCTATAGTCAGAAACCTGTTTCCTTTCCTTAAACAGTGTATGGCTGGAGGCTGGAGGCTGTATGCCTGTGTACTGCCCCACTTCAGTGCTCTGACCACCTCTCCTCCAGTTCGGCTATAGCAGTGGTCTGAGCACCAAAGCTGTCTTGCCGCTGGTCACTTACCATGCTGGCCAGCGCGCATCTTCCACCTCCATGTTCCGCTCCTCCGTGCCTCTGTTGCTATGGGCTTGCGCATGGGACATCAGTGACGTCCCAGTGTACGCTATCTCCCAGCGGCCCCTATGTTTTCAAACTTAATGTTGGGCCGCTGAGAGTTCACGGGGGTATCCCTGTGTCCCGAAAACATCTTTCGGGACACAGGGATGTCCTTAATAGTGATGAGGGGATCCGCCACTGCAGGGCAAGCATCGGCTCAGCTCGGGCTGCAAAAATATTCATTGTGGGCATCCATGCCCTACACAATCCCCTCACCCCCCCCCCCCCATTAAAAAAAAAATCTTGAAAGTCTTTTACGGCACGGTTTCCAAAACAGAGCCTCCAGCTGTTGAAAAACAAAAACTCCCAGTATTGCCGGACAGCCACTGACTGTCAAGGCGTGCTGGGAGTTCAGCAACAGCTGGAGACACCCTGTTTGGGAAACACTGCCGTAGGGTATTTTGGTGGCGGATGCAAATCCCCAAAATAGGCCTCAAATGCGCATGGCACTCTCTCGCTTTGGAGCCTGTCGTATTTCAAGGAAATAGTTTAGGGCCACATATGGGGTATTTCCATACTCGGGAGAAATTGCGTAAAAAATGTTGGGGGGCTTTTTCTCCTTTTACGCCTTATGAAAAGGTAAAGTTGGGGTCTACACCAGCATGTTAGTGTAAAAAAAAAAAAAAAAAAAAAACACTAACATGCTGGTGTTGCCCCATACTTTTAATTTTCACAAACGGTAAAAGAAAAAGAAAAAAAATTGTAACGCAATTTCTCCCGAGTATGGAAATACCCCATATGTGGGTGTAAAGTGCTCTGCAGGCGCACAACAAGGCTCATGAGTGAGAGCGTACAATGTACATTTGAGGCCTAAATTGATGATTTGCACAGTGGTGGCTGATTTTACAGCGGTTCTGACATAAACGCAAAACAATAAATACCCACATGTACCCCATTTTGTAAACTACACCCCTCACGGAATGTAACTAGGGGTATAGTGAGCCTTAACATCCTACAGCTGTTTGACGAATTTTGGTTAAAGTTGGATGTGAAAATTAGAAAAAAAGTATTTTTTTTTTTTTTACTAAAATGCTGGTGTTACCCTAAATTTTTCATTTTCACAAGGGAAGATAGGAAAAAGCCCCTCAAAATTTGTAACCCCATTTCTTCTGAGTAAGAACATACCCCATATGTGGAGCTAAAGCGCTCTGTGGGCAAACTACAATGCTCAGAAGAGAAGGAGCGCCATTGGGATTTTGGAGAAAGAATGTGTCCAAAATCGAAGGCCATGTGTGTTTACAAAGCCACCCGTGGTGCCAGAACAGTGGACCCCCCCCCCCACATGTGACCCCATTTTGGAAACTACACCCTTCACTTCATATAATAAGGGGTGCAGTGATCATTTATGCCCCACAGGTGTCTGACAGATTTTTGGAATAGTGGTCCGTGAAAATGAAAAATAAAATTTTTCATTTGCACAGCCCACTGTTCCAAAGATCTGTTAAATGCCAGTGGAGTGTAAATGCTCACTGCACCCCTTATTAAATTCTGTGAGGGGTGTAGTTTCCAAAATGGGGTCACATGTGGGGGGGTCCACTGTTCTGGCACCATGGGGGCTTTGTAAACGCAAATGGCCCCCGACTTCTATTCCAATCAAATTCTCTATCCTAAAGCTCAATGGCGCTCCTTCTCTTCTAAGCATTGTAGTTCGCCCGCAGAACACCTTACTTTAAAAACATGGGGTATTTCCATTCTCTGAAGAAATAGGGTTACAAATTTTGGGGTGCATTTTCTCCCATTACCCCTTGTGAAAATGAAAGTCAGAAAACCAGAATTTTTGTGAAAAAAATAACATTTTACCTTTTCACATCCAACTTTAGTGAAAAATTTGTAAAACACCTGTGGGGTGTTAAGGCTCACTGTACCCCTAGTTACATTCCTTGAGGGGTGTAGTTTTCATAATAGTATGCCTTGTGTTTTTTTCATTTTTTTTCATTTTTGCTGTTCTGGGGCTTCCTAAATGCGACATGCCCCCCAAAAAACCCTTTCAGCAAAATTTGCTTTTCAAAAGCCAAATGTGACTCCTACTCTTCTGAGCATTGTAGTGCACCAGCAGAGCACTTGACGTCAACACATGGGGTATTTCCATACTCAGAAGAGATGGGGTTACACATTTTGGGGGGCATTTTCTCCTATTGCCCCTTGTAAAAAATTGTAAAATAGTATGACATGTGTTTTTTTTTTTTTTTTGCTATTCTGGCACCATAGGGGCTTGTTAAATGCGACATGCCCCCGAAAACCATTTCAGAAAAACTCACACTATAAAATCCGACTGTCGCTCCTTCCCTTCTGAGCGCTCTAGTGCACCCACAGAGCACTTGTGACATACATATGTGAGGTATTTCCTTACTCGAGAGAAATTGAGTTACAAATTTTAGGAAGATTTCTCTCCTTTTACCCCTTGTATAATTTCAAAAACTGGGTCTACAAGAACAAGCCAGTATAAAAAATTAAGATTTAGAATTTTATCCTTCAATTTGCGGCTATTCCTGTGAAACACCTAAAGGGTTAACACACTTACTGAATGTCATTTTGAATACTTTGAGGGGTGCAGTTTTTATAATGGGGTCATTTATGGGGTATTTCTAATATGAAGGTCCCTCAAATCCACTTCAAACCTGAACTGGTCCCTGAAAAATTTCGATTTAGATAATTTTGTGGAAAATTGCTGCTGAACTTTGAAGCCCTCTGATGTCTTCCAAAAGTAAAAACATGTCAACTTTTTGTACTTATTGTATATGTGAATCAATATAGAATTTATTTGGAATATCCATTTTCTTTATAAGCAGAGAGCTTCAAAGTAAAAAAAAATGCAAAATTTTTAAATTTTTTCATCAAATTTTTTTATTTTTCACCAAGAAATGATGCAAGTAGAATATGTCACGGAAAAACAATCTCGGAATCAGAATGAAAGTTAAAAGCATCCCAGAGTTATTAATGCTTAAAGTGACAGTGGTCAGATGTGCAAAAAATGGCCGAGTCCTTAAAGAGGTACTCCGTCCCTAGACATCTTATCCCGTATCCAAAGGATAGGGGATAAGATGTCAGATCTCCGGGGTCCCGCTGCTGGGGACCCCCGGAATCTCCGCTGCGGCACCCCGCTATCATTACTGCAGAGACCACGCATGCTCTGTGCGTAATGACCGGCGATACAGGGACCGGAGCAGCGTAACGTCACGGCTCCGCCCCCCCGTGACTTCACGGCCTACCCCCTTAATGCAAGTCTATGGGAGGGGGCGTGATAGCAGTCACGCCCCCTCCCATAGACTTGTATTGAGGGGCGGGCTGTGACGTCACGAGGGCCCGTAGCTGTGATGTAACGATGCTCCGGCCCCTGTATTGCCCGTCATTACGCACATAGCGAGTTTGCTCTGTGCAATAATGATAGCGGGGTGCCGCAGCGGAGATTCCGGGGGTCCCCAGCACCGGGACCTCGGCGATCTGACATCTTATCCCCTATCCTTTGGATAGGGGATAAGATGCTAGGGGCACAGTACCCCTTTAAGGTGAAAATGGGCTGGGTCCTTAAGGGGTTAATACCCCTCAAAGTTGTTACTTTGTTCTGTTATTGTGTCTGGAATATTAACTCCTGTTTTATGTTTTGTTTTCAGAGTCTGAGGTGTCATTATTATTGCACAGTATGGTCCTACTATCGGTCAACTACCTCCAGTCTTTAGAGAAGCCAATGTGAAGTAATCCACAGACAGTAGTCCTTTTACTTCTATTCTATTGGTATCTTGAGCAGTGTCTTACCAGGTGTGGGCCCTCGAGATTTCATTCTCTGAAGACTTGTAAAGCAGCCACTATTAAAGGGTTTATTTCTTTCAGGACTCAGTAGGTTACATAAACCGTCCTTTTCTCAGCAGACATATTTTGCATGGGTGCATTGTTAAATATTTTGTCTAAAATATTGGGGCCAAATAAATAAGGGAAAACCATAGTTATAAAAACAGCTAAGATGTTTATACACAGGCAAATCTTCTAAATGAACCATTATAGGTGTATTTCAAGAAAAAAACCTTTTTATTATATATATGTATGTGTATATATATATATATATATATATATATATATATATATATATAATCAACTGGCTTCAGAAAGTTAAACAAATTTGTAAATTACTTCTATTAAAAAATCTTAATCCTTCTAGTACTTATCAGCTGCTGGAGTTGTTCTTTTCTGTCTGACAACAGTGCTCTCTGCTGACACCTCTGTCTGTCTTGGGAACTTCACAGTGTAGAAAAGGTGTGCTATCGGGATTTGCTTCTACTCTGGACAGTTCCCGAGACAGGTGTCATCAGAGAGCACTTAGAAAAGAACTCAACTTCAGCAGCTCATAAGTACTGAAAGGATTAAGATGTTTTAATAGAAGTAATTTACAAATCTGTTTAACTTTCTGGATCCAGTTGATATATAAAAAAGTTTTTCCCTGGATAACCCCTTTAAACAGACATTAACTACTTTATATTGTTAGATTTATAACTGTGGTCTAAAAGTAAAAAAATAAATAAAAGCATGAGGGGTTATCTAGGGTTAGAAAAATGATCTGCTTAAGAACTGTATTCACACCGTATTCAGATGAACACGTTTATTGTATGTGCTGGAAAAGCTCTCTACACACATACTAAATGCATTGACCCAAGGGGGTGGTAAAAAGTGTCCTGTTGGCCTCCATATGGCTTGTTCAGCTCTATGCCTTTGATGTATAGAAGAAACAATGCATACACATAGCCCTACTGTTCCAAAAACAATCACTTTTGTTCTAGCATTGCAATTCTTTGTTAAAGTGAAGGGCTGCAATACTAGACACCACTCAGAAACAAAAGTGGCGCTATTTCTGAACTTTTAAAGGGGTACTCCGGTGAAAACCTTTTTTCTTTTAAATCAACTGGTGGCAGAAAGTTAAACATATTTGTAAATTACTTCTATTAAAAAATCTTAATCCTTCCAGTACTTATTAGCTGCTGAATGCTACAGAGGAAATTCCTTTCTTTTTGGAACACTGATGACATCACGAGCACAGTGCTCTCTGCTGACATCTCTGTCCATTTTAGCAACCATGCATAGCAGATGTATGCTAAGGGCAGCATGGTGGCTCAGTGGTTAGCACTGCTGCCTTGCAGTGCTGGGGACTTGGGTTCAAATCCCACTAAGGACAACAATTAAAAAAGCGTTATTATTATAATAACGTCAGCAGAGAGAACTGTGCTCGTGATGTCATCAGAGAGCATTCCAAAAAGAAAAGAATTTCCTCTGTAGTATTCAGCAGCTAATAAGTACAGGAAGGATTAAGATTTTTTAATAGAAGTAATTTACAAATATGTTTAACTTTCTGCCACCAGTTGATTTAAAAGAAAAAAGGTTTTCACCGGAGTACCCCTTTAAATCCCAATCAACCCCCTATTGAGAAAGGACCAATGTGCTTTGTAGGTGCTATTGCCAACAGTGTACTGTATATATTATAATTGTATACTACTGAAAAGTTGAAGCATGTTGTTATTAAATGGGTTTGTATGTTTTTTTATTTTTATTCTGTAGATAATCTCTACAGCACTGTTTAATTTCTACCATTGTATACTGAACCACTGTTACCAGAGGTGATGGGAATGTCTGGCTCCTGTAACTTCTAAATTGTGGCACTTTGAAGAAACCACTTATGTGTACAATATTCTGCATCAGGTCATTCTGTGGGAACAATTTTTTATTTTTGGCATGTATATGTGTTATATATTCAGTAAGAAGTAGAGATGAGCAAAGTTACAGTGATTCGATTCGTCACAAACTTCTCGGCTCGGCAGTTGCTGACTTTATCCTGCATAAATTAGTTCAGCTTTCAGATGCTCCGGGGGGGCTGGAAAAGGTGGATACAGTCCTAGGAGAGAGTCTCCAGCCCACCGGAGCACCTGAAAGCTGAACTAATTTATGCAGGATAAGGCATCAACTGCCGAGCCGAGAAGTTCGTGACGAATCGAATCACTGTAACTTCGCACATCTCTAGTAAGAAGCTTGTGTATATTTTACTTTTAATGCAGTAAAACTAATGTATGAAACATAAGAGCTTTTAAGGCAAATACTATCATTTTGTATGCACATTTTACATTTGTCCCATTGCATTATTTGCTCCTGTCAATTTTGATCGTATTTATACTCAGGATATGCTGTAGGTCAGGACACTAGAAATGAAGTGTGAACATAACCTGGCCACTTTTCTGGAGCAAGGATACAGGCAATTGCTTGGCTGTTCTGTAAATGTGAAGTGTCCGAATAATTTTATTATTTTGGGGAATAAACGGAAACTAGATATTAGTATTTCCTTTCAAATGGGGTGTGTTGTTACAGTATGAGGCTGTCAGCATTGAGCAAAGTTTGTAGGGAAATGCCTCTAACGAAAAGAATGGAAGCTCCTAGTTGTCAATTTAGGCTATGGTGACTTTAATGTGCACCCAAAGTGATGAACAAAACGTGGGATATTGCCAGCTCACCACCTCGTGATAGTGCCCGGCAGGGCACTTCCAACGTAGAACAAAGCAGCAATGATCCAGCACTTGAAATTATGAAAAGCTTTATTGAAGATTACTGGACATGAGTAAAATCGACCATACCACCAGATGCGTTTCGAGCGCATGCTGCTTTGCATCCAAAGTGCTACATTAGCTGTGAAGATGCAAGTGAAAAGAATTATACTGTGACTTGCAAGTGTCTGCGACGTGGATGGATTACTGCTGACTGTCAGGCGGTCACTTGCCATATATGACTCCATTCATGTACATATGCCGTTATGCAGCATGATTCAAAGAAAGCAACATGGCAATCTTTAACCGTTTTTCTAAAGAAAACCATATGGCAAAAAAACGGATGGAACAGTATGGAAAAAAGTAAACCGTATGCGTTTTTAAACGTGCATACTGTTCCGTCAGTTTTTATAGAAAAAAAAAACATACGTTTTTGAAAATTTTGTCCATTTTTAATGGGAGGGGTCTTGGGTGGGGACTTTAGGATTCAAATGCGCATGTGCAAAGTAAAAACGTATACGTTTTTCCCATATGGAACCGTATACATGTGCATTTCCCATTGACGTCCATGTTAAAAAAAAAAACGTATGCGGTTGCAGTACGGTTTTTAAACCCGAGTCAAAACCGTAATTGACCACGATTTTATCTCCGGTTTAAAAACCATACTGCAACCGCATACGTTTTTGTTTTTTTACATGGACGTCAATGGGAAACGCACATGTATACGGTTCCATACGGGAAAAACGTATACGTTTTTACTTTGCACATGCGCATTTGAATCCTAAAGTCCCCACCCAAGACCCCTCCCATTAAAAATGGACAACATTTTCAAAAACGTATGTTGTTTTTTTTCTATAAAAACTGCCGGAACTGACTGTATGCACTTTTAAAAACAGTATACTGTTTAAAAACTCATACGGTTTAGTTTTTTCCATATTGTTCCATCAGTTTTTTTGCCATACGGTTTTCTTTAGAAAAACGGATTGAAAACAGTATGGCAAAAACGTAGTGTGAACCCAGCCTAACTCCTGTTGTGGACAAAATAACCATGTAGCTCTAGCCTCATTCATACATTTCCAGGAGTAATAAAAGAGAAGTCTGTTGTAGCATTCCTAAGAAAAACAAGTTGTTTAAAGCTAGAAAAGTGTAAGAGGAGGAAACCTACCAAGTTCTTGCCATGTTCAGTCCAGTTTTTAAGCAGCATTAATATTACAATGGAAGTACTACTTCTAGTGTTACTATCACTGAACAAAACTTTTGACATATTGCAGAAAATGACAAAAGTTTTTTGATTGGTTGGGGTCTCAGTCCTGAGTCTCTATTGACTATAATGGAGCCCGTCATCTGCAATCAGAAGGCCTGCGTTCTGAGCCGGAGAGTAAAGCGCGCTAGTTCCTACACTTGGCTGTATTTAGCAATCTGAGGGGGTCTCGGCCCTAAGACCCTGACCAATCATAATGTTCACTACGTCATAAGTTATGTAAAATGATGGTAATGCTTCACCCATCATAAGAGAACGCAGGCCTGACATTTTTTAGAGCTAAATGCGGTGGTATGTAGTTACCTGCCACTTCCACTAGAAATGCTGTACAGTAGTTGTTCACTTGGTGATTGAGCATATGCAGCTCCTCCTTTTCATACAATTGCCACCTTTACCCTGTACATGGAGACTGCACCTGTGTGGTTCTCATTCTCCTGCACAGAGAGCATGTGTAGACAAAACAGCCTTGTGTTTTTGCTTTTCTTTTCTCCCCTGCCTCTACCGAGCACTAGTTATGTCCCAGCTTCAGCCAAGCATGTGCTAAAAAAGCATCCAATATAGCATAGACATAGATGCAGTATATAGATATTTTAGAATATATATTCTAAAGTGAGTCTACCCCCCCATTTTTGAAAATATTTTATTCTATATTTTCATATGAGAACAGTGAAGAAATGACACTGTAAAGTAGTGAGTGCACAGCCTGTATAACAGTGTTCAATGTTGTGTCTTTCTTAACCCCTTAATGACCAAGGACACTTACGTCCTTGTCCGGCTCCCGCAATATAACGCGGGGTCACGCGGTGACCCCGCGTCATATCGGGTTGGTCCCGGCATGTATCTGAAGCCGGGGCTAATAGTGCGTGGCAGCGATTGCAGTGCCGCGCGCTATTAACCCTTTACACACCGCGTCTAAAACGAAAGTGAAAGCTGCCCGGGTGCTCAGTGGGGCTGATCAGGACCACTGCAGTGAAAATGGGGTGTCCCGATCAGCTGGGACACGAGCGGAGGTCCTCTTACCTTCCTCCGGCATGTCCCTTCGGCAATTTATTGCTCCAAGCCTGAAATGCAGGCTTGAGCAATCGACCGCCGATAACACTGATCACTGCAAAGCTATGGCTTTGCAGTGAACAGTGCTGGCAATCAGTGTATGCAATGTTATAACGCCCTATGGGAGCTATAACCCTGCAAAAAAGTGTCAAAAAAAAAGTTTATAAATGTTAATAAAAGTTCCAATCACCCCCCTTTTCCCATAAAAAAAAAAAAACCACCATGTAAATAAAAATAAATATAAACATATGTGGTATCGCTGCGTGCGTAAATGTCCGAACTATAAAAATATATAATTAATTAAACCGCACGGTCAATGGCATACGCGCAAAAAAATTCCAAAGTCCAAAATAACGTAATTTTGGTTGCTTTTTATATTATGAAAAAATGAATAAAAAGCGATCAAAAAGTCCGATCAATACAAAAATTGTACCGCTAAAAACTTCAGATCACGGCGCAAAAAATGAGCCTTCATACTGTCCCGTACGAAGAAAAAATAAAGTTATAGGGGTCAGAAGATGACCATTTTAAACGTATACATTTCCGTGCATGTAGTTATGATTTTTTCCAGAAGTACGACAAAATCAAACCAATATAAGTAGGGTATCATTTTAACCATATGGACCTACAGAATAAAGATCAGGTGTCATTTTTACTGAAAAATGTACTGCATAGAAAGGAAGCCCCCAAAAGTTACAAAATGGCGTTTTTTCTTCAATTTCATCGCACAATGATTATTTTTTTCCGTTTCGCTGTAAATTTTTGGGTAAAATGACTGTCACTGCAAAGTAGAATTGGTGGCGCAAAAAATAAGCAGTCATATGGATTTTTAGGTGCAAAATTGAAAGGGTTATAATTTTTAAAAGGTGAGGAGGAAAAAACGAAAGTGCAAAAACCGAAAAACCCTGCGTCCTTAAAGGGGTACTCCGGTGAAAACCTTTTTTCTTTTAAATCAACTGGTGGCAGAAGCCGAGCCGAGAAGTTCGTGACGAAACGAATTTACTGTAAGTTCGCTCATCTCTATTTTTGACCATGCAGTGGTCACGTATTCATCATTTGAGACTTTAGTCAAAAGTTGCTATTTTGTGCACAAAGGTACACCACCTACCAGTAGGGGTGAGAATCACTTCTACCTTCCGCAATTCAACCTTTAACCTCTTGTGGAAGACAGCGCCCCACTCCCCTTCTATGACACGTGCTCAGGAGCTAAGTGCAGGTGATAGCTTGGTGGTCCTGGCCGCTATCTGCCACCAGGTCCCATCTCTAATGCCAGACATCACTGATCACGGTGAGGCCCAGCTTTAACCCCCTTAGACACCGCAATCAAATTTGATTGTAGTGTCTAAAATGCAAGTAACAATGTCACGGCAGCTCTGTGGAAGTAAGTAAAAACACAACCTGCCAAATTCAGGACCTGGGAAAGTGTCTACTTCCCTCCCTCACAAGTGTCTAGAATAAGTGTATGTGGTAGAGCTTTTCCCACCACAGCAGAGCTGCGCAAAATTCATCATCCTGCTGCACCTTCTTGATAAATAAGATGTGCGCTAGTCAAACCCACCACCCAAATAAACGTGGGAAAATAGCTCTACTGTAGACATTCTTTGATAAATCTGGGCCATAATGTTTTCTACTTTATATAAAAAGTTTTTGCTAACGACAGGAACATTTTAAGCCTCTTGGGCATGAAGTTCACCAGAGCTTCGCAGGTTGCCACTAGAGTCCTCTTCCACTCCTCCATGAAGAAATCACGGAACTGGTGAATGTTAGAGACCTTGCACTTTTCTACCTTCCCTTGAGGATCCATCACCTTTACCCTCAGCTTCTTTAGCAAGGCAGCGATTGTCTTGGAGATGTTTTGGGTCCCTACCATGTTGGAAAATTGTCCAATTTCTTCAGTCAATCGTGGCGAGGCGAGGCCTTTTCTGAGGGAAAGTTGTTTATTGGGCCAAATTTTGACTTTTTTTATAGTCCATATAATATTTCCACTTAGGGATGTGTGTACTCACTTTTGTTGCCAAAGTTTAGACATTAATTGCTGTGTGAGTTATTTTGGGTGGACACAACATTAAACACAGATACTAACAAGCAATATGAATATAGGATTTCATTACAGCAGAGAAAATCATACAGGGACAGTAACACTGGCAGCATGTAGGAGCATGCCTTGCAGAATGCTGCTGGAAACTAGTTTGCCCAATGTTGTTTAAAAAAAAAAACTGTAGCCAACCCTAAATAATTAGATTTTTACAATCATAACATAGCTTAGGATTCCCTCATTCCAAATAGAGATGAGTGAACTGACAGTAAATTCGATTTGTCACGAACTTCTCGGCTCGGCAGTTGATTACTTTTCCTGCGTAAATTAGTTCAGCCTTCAGGTGCTCTGGTGGGCTGGAAAAGGTGGATACAGTCCTAGGAAAGAGTCTCCTAGGACTGTATCCACCTTTTCCAGCCTACCGGAGCACCGGAAAGCTGAACTAATTTATGCAGGAAAGGTCATCAACTGCCGAGCCGAGAAGTTTGTGACGAATCGAATTTACTGTAAGTTCGCTCATCTCTAATTCCAAACACATTTCCAGTTTGATATGCCCTCCCGTTTCAAAGATGTGTGTTTTTAGTTGACAATTCAGGGAATCAGTCAGATGGGTGTGAACTTGATTTTAATAATGGGAGTGACTACCAGGTGATGGGTGGGATTATACAGTCAGGGGTTGTATAGTAGTCATACACGCCCCTCAGTGTACATTGATCACACACCCTCACTATATAACCCCACCCATCACCTGATATTCACTCCCATTATTAAAATGAAGTTCACGTTCATCTGACAGATTCCCTGAATTTTCAGACCATGTTTAACCCCAGGTATCACGGGAATGAAAGGACGTATCAAGAAACTGTAAATAGGTGGATAAAGAGGAAACACAGTAAAACACTTGTATAATTGTCACCACCACAGTAACTACTCCTGACATTCAGATATTTGTGCTTTAGCCACAGCCTTTTCTAACTGTATTTTCGTTTGTTTTTTTCTATATACATCTATATTCAGTTTTATTACATGTAATACAAATTTGTGTGCTATGCATATTGATACACATCTCTAGTTGGCAGCATAACTAAAAGTAAGTACAACCAGACAAAGCCGCTGTGGTTTGATCATAATTTTATTTATTTTTACATTTAAATATTCTCTTAAATACAGAATTGTCACAATTCAGAAATCCTAGAAAAGCAAATGAGAATGCGGGGAAAACATGGCAAGCTTTGAATTTTACACTGAAATGATAAATTTGTGTACAGTTTAAAAAAAAAAAAAGCGGATTAGAGGAATGGAGAAAAGAGTTACACAAGTAAACAGGAGAGCTGGAGAATTAGATTAAGCTAACACTATGAAATTAAAGAGTTGTGACATCATGTAAACTGAGTGAATTTTACGTTAATTTCTCCCACAAGGTGGTGGCGGCGGCGGCATGGCGTATGCCCCATCATATAAAGAATACTCAGACTATTGTAAGTTCACCAGAGATCCACACTATGCAGACACCCGATGAGTAATAACCAAAAATCAAACACTCTAACTACATAAATCTGATGAAATGGACTCATGAAATTCTATGGACATAGTTTATACACTTCTGACCACCCTCTCGTTCTGTTTAGAGCTCAAAGCACTAAGAAAGAAGCATCGTACTGTGGTCATACAAAACTATGTATTGATTTTCCAAGTATACATCTGTCTTTACATCTTATTCTTGTAATACATAGCAAAGTCTATACAGTATAATAAGATTCTTGCACGCTGCCCTAGCAACATATTATTCTTAGTGTGCAAGTAGTGTATCAGTCTTTTATAGCACATTTACGAGAACTTTCATTATTAATTTATTTAGTTATTTTAATGAAACAAAATAGAGAGAACTTTAGTAACAGCTATTTCAAGTATAAGTCAGGCACACTGCATCACATACTGCTGAGAACATGGACTGGTTGATAGAAACTAGCACGGAAGGTGTCATTTCACCCAAGTACTTTGCCAGTGGATATTTTTGTAGATAGTTTTTCAGTCCCTTGAGATTACAGAATACAGATAGCCGATGCATACTTTAGGGTGAGAACTATGGGGTATCCTGTGACATAAACCATTTTGGCTTGGACATCGTGCGATCAATTATTGAATTGTCATCCATTAAGTAATGCAAATCTAATGTACAGACAAAACTCTCCATGATTATATTTCTACCCATTTCCTTTTGTTTCGTAAAATTACTTTATAGAAGATTGTACATAGTCAACACATACCTAACACAAGGTTATCTCAGTCTCAACCACACCAGTGATAACAGCAAAAGAAAGGTTGCATCTTGTAACAAGCAAGTACGGTTCTGCCGGGTCGTGAATCTAACTAGCTGCCAGTGTTACACATGGCACAGGGAACGACCACCTATCCGAAAGCAAACACACAAGATATTTTGCACCTTGTACACTCAACACCAATAGCAGCCATATTAAGGACTTGGTTATTATCGGAAACAGTGTAGAATGCACAACGTAGCAGAATGGATTTTACCTCTGAAGCTTAGTATTTTATTTCAAGAAAAGTTGAGACCTGGTATCTAATTGAACAGACCATGTTTTAGAGCCTATTCACACATTATAGATTGAGCTTTCACCTAAGTGTCCAATACCATGTTGAATGAAAGTATAAGACCCTGAGGCTTAAACTATAAATGGGATTTCTTTGACCAAAAAGAAAAATTACGAGTGATTGAGCACTTCCCAATTCCATTAGCCCCTGTGGCAGTACTAAAATTGTGCTTTCTAGCCAAGGTTTAAGGGTGAAATATCACCCAATGCACTATAAACACTGTATTCTCCTTTATTTGCAGAAGTGACTGAAATATTACTCAAGCAAAAAGATTTATTCTGGTCTGTACTCAAGTAAGACATTTAACAATAGAAATCCAATGTTTTAAATTATGAATGGAAAGGCCATATCATACCAGCTGCTATGCTAAAACAGGTGAATGTCACAACAGGAGCAATTTCTTGCTTTATGGCTATAAAAAAGGTCTCCACTCTTATATAATTCATGCCCCCCTTCTTACCTTATATTTAGTATATGCCTGTGCTGTAGCATGGTGTAGATAAATTGCTCTATTTTAAAATGTATAAGGTCTTCTTAAGCAAAAGCAGCTTTTTTTGTTCGGCTCCATTGGGCGACACAGGAACCGTGGGTGTATCTTGCTGCCACTAGTAGGATGACATAAGGCATTAACAAACAAAAAAAGTCTGCCTCTCTTGGCAGGATATACCCCGCCCACTGACTGAGCTAATCAGTTTTAGCTTAGTGTCAAGCAGGAGGCAGATGCAGGTCTGGAGTTCTCCAGACCTGGTCTTGTTTTTTTCCTTGCCAAACCTACTTTCCTTTTTGCAGTTGGGGCTGGAAACACGTTTGGCACTTAGTTCCCTCAAGGGGCAGGTGTCGGTGCTTTCCATTCTTTTTCAGCGCCCCCTGGCTTCTGGCCCTCATGTTCGTACCTTCCTTCAGGGTGTGGCTCCTCCTTACAGGTATCCCACTCTGGGACCTGAATTTAGTTCTTAGCGCTTTGCAAGGCGCCCCGTTTGAACCCCTTCGGGAGATCTCTTTCTTGGAAGGTGTCTTTTCTCATTGCTGTGACCTCCATCCAGCGGGTGTTGGAATTGGCGGCTCTCTTGTACCAACCCCTTTCTTGTCCTTCACCAGGACAAGGCTGTGCTTCGACTGGTACCGTCATTTCTGCCGAAGGTGGTCTCCTCTTTTCATCTGAACAAGGGTATCGTCCTTTCTTTCTTCTTCCCGGATCCGTCTCACCCTAAGGAGCGTTCTCTCCACAACTTGGACGTGGTCAGAGCTCTGCGTGTCTCTCGACCACCTCTTTTTTACGGCACTCTTAATTTGCTGTTCGTCATTCTGGAAGGCTGGCGCAAGGGGCTTCTAAGGCGACCATATCCCGGTGGATCCAGTCTGGGTTACGGCACACCCACTCTGTTGGGGCCTCCTGGGCGATCTTCAACAGGGCTTCGGCCCTGCAGATGTGCAAGGCAGCCGTCACTTGATTGTCCGTGCACACGTTCACCAAGTTCTACCAGGTGCACACTTCCGCGTCTGCTGAT
The DNA here is from genome assembly GCF_029499605.1 of Hyla sarda. Lineage (NCBI taxonomy): Eukaryota > Metazoa > Chordata > Amphibia > Anura > Hylidae > Hyla > Hyla sarda. The sequence continues at coordinate 98,114,175 of NC_079190.1, forward strand.
GCTGGTTTTGGGCGTGAAGTGTTGCATCCACCTGAGTCTCTCTAGTTGGGTTCTGATTTCCCATCCCGGGGACTGCTTCGGTACGTCCCACGGTTCCTATGTCCCCCAATGGAGCCGAACGAGAAAAGTAGATTTTTTTATACTTACTGTAACATCTCTTTCTCGGAGGATCCATTGGGGGACACAGCATCCAGCCGTTTGTTATTAGTTTGTTGACCTGAGAGTCTATTTCCTGTCTGTGGGTTTGTTCTGTTGATTTTTGTCTGGGTCTTCTTCAGACTCTCTGTAGTGATTTGTCAGTTTCCTCCTCCTGCTTTGGGACTAAACTGATTAGCTCAGAGTCCGTGGGAGGGGTATATCCTGCCAGGAGGGGCAGACTTCTTTTTTTGTTAATGCCTAGTGTCAGCATGATATACCCACAGTTCCTGTGTCCCCCAATAGATCATCCGAGAAAGATATTTTACAGGAAGTATAAAAAGAAAAATCGGAAAAAAAAATTTTTTTTGTAAGTAACCTGCAACATAGAACTTTATAACTCAGATCTGTTCCCATCACAAGAAGACAATTTTAGAAGTTAGGTCTGATCTCTGCAAACAACCAAGAACAGGTTTGGAAAATGTTAAACTCAGTGGCCCTCATTTACTAAGAAAATCGGGTTGTAAGTCTATGTTGCTTTCTTACCCGACTGCTTTTTTCCCTGATATTCATTATTATGTCGCATCCTGTTTGTCGCACGTGGGTTTTGTTGGTTTTGGTTTCCAACTCCTCTGAGCTGTCGGGAAAAAATCCACAACAATTCAACAAATTCGGGTTGGAAACCTTAATAAATACGTGGGAAAGCTCAGAAATGTCAGGTAACGCCCCTTTTTCGGGTTTGGGAGAATCCACATCGGGTCCGTCGGGAAAAAATGTTGCATCGTGACGCAGACTGGCGCACGATGTCTGCGACATGGCGCAGACAAAGCTGCGCCAAAAAAAAACGACAAAAGAGGTCGGGTTTAGAATAGTAAATGAGGGCCAGTGTGTTGAGTTTTGTAAGTTATAAAGTTAAAGCAGGGGTATGGTATATGAAGCCTAGAATTACTTCTATATCACAACAGTTCACACCAAAATTTACCAGTGATCAGTATTGAGAAGGCTTTATGGGAAATCTACAAAACACAGGACAGCTGGAATACATGTGCACAAAAGAAAAATCCTTTTGCATTGCAGCACAACAGAAACCTCTAAATTGTCAATGTTATTATCCTCTCTAGTCTCAATTTCACAGGTTTCTTTTTAAGAGAATGAATGACAGAGAGATGGACCTGAAATGTTTTGTTAGGGTGCGTTCCCACAGGGCGTATACGCAGTGTATTTGACGCTGCGCCAAATTTATGGCAGCAGAGGGAAATACGCTGCGTATTCCTTGCTCACTATACACACAGGGCTTTCCGGCGGCAGCCCTGTGTGTGTAGTGAGTTTTGGAGGTGGGGCCGAGTGCCGGCGTGTCTGTGATGCGCGGCTCCATCTCAAACTCACTGCACACATAGGGCTGCCGCCGGAAAGCCCTGTGTGTATGGTGAGCAAGGAATACGCAGCGTATTTCCCGCTGCTGCCATAAATTTTGCGCAGCGTCAAATACGCTGCGTATACGCCCTGTGGGAACGCACCCTTACAACCTGTTGCCAGGAAAAAAAGGTAGCAATTGTACTTTACCAATGTTGGATGTGACTTAATGTGGACATGTTACCAATGCCACGTTTATCTCTAATAAGTCATCACTATTGAGCAATACGGTGGGTGGCAGTATAGTTATGCAATATAAAATGGTAATTGTAAAGCAATATCCTGATGAAGGTATATACAGATTTTGGGTATACATTTGAGGTATACATTACTCACACAAACCCTCTTAATGCACAGTAAAACATTTTTTGTTAAAAAAAAAAAAAAAAGGATCAGCTTTGAGTAGTGTCATGGTACATCTCATTCCCATTTGGCATCAATTATCAATTGAACCATCAAGTCATACATTCACAGGGTGTTCTTGCCCATTTTAATGTGGTCACTAATAAAATCGCAAACTTCTCTCAACCTTTAGTGCAAACTTTTAAACAATAAACCATTTTGTCTATATAGTTTAAATAGTACTTGTTGTCAATAACTACAACGTTTATGAATAAACAGAACGTGGGATCTCAGGCACTTGGTAGGTTGCACTCTCAATCTCCAATTTAATGGTTGCTACAGAATTTCTATAACAATTTAATATACAGATAAAACAGAGTGGAATTATTTTGTTAGGTCTGTGCTTAATGGTAACTACATAATGGGATAAGGTCATTTGTTTACCTGCAGTCCTATGAAATTTCTGATATGCCTATGTAACACTACATCATTTACAACGGGAACATTTAGAGATCTTACATTGATTATACATTTTACTCCAGTAAAATGTTTTGGATTTTTACTAATCTATATTTTGTAATAAACCTGAAATCTTGCAGTGTCCATTCTGGCCACTTCGCCTAGAACTAAGAGGAGACTTAATGTTCTGTCCAAATTATTTCCAAGTAATGCTTTCTTCTCAGCACAGACAGGAGTACAGTGAAAGGTGAGACCAGTAGAGAGGTAACACTGGATCCACCACCATTCACAGCAGAAATCAGCATCCCCACAGTCCTGTAGAATTATATAGTAAAAGGCTACAGAGAATTTCTAGTGCTGCCTTCAATTCATCTGAATGAGACAGGCCATGTCTATTGTAAACGGGTCGTGCTGTAAATGGGTCATCACTAAATGCTGTTTAAACCAGCTCAGGCAAGATGGCAGCCCCCATAATGCATAAAAAATTTAAATAAAAAATGTTTGTGCCATCTGGCTCTAATTAGGGGGGGAAATTATATCAAGGCGATACATTCCCTTTAGGAGTCATGGGCTCTGCTGAGACCACCAGAGGATCCCAAGGAGCAGTAATCCTAAACTTACTTATAGCTGTCTAGCTGTGGCAAAGAAATGCTAGGAATTGTAGTTTTGCATCAGCTTCAAAAGCCACACACAAGGGAAAGAACCATTTAAGTTTTTGGTGTAGTCCTTTGAACCAGAGCCAGAAGTAAATCCAGCAGGAAGAAGCAGCAAAAGGCCTTCATTTATATTTCCCATTCCCTTTTAATGCACTTCTGGCTGAAAAGCTGTATCAAAAACTGCAGAGGAGTTTATTAAAAACAATGCTGTGTGCACAACCACCCTAAGAGACCACCAGTCTAGACTATCCTACCTACTGTTAGGTCTACGTTTTTTATTCCACACTGCTTTATCATATTGAGACAAATATCCTTATTGACTACTAAAAGAAAGCTGCTGGTTGTATTAAATAGAAGTCTGTAGGGAGCTATAAAAAAAAAAAGAAAAATCAGTAGCCACCAGATTCTAGTACAGACACACTGCTATGTCTCTTCCGCTTCACTGACTATCAGGACAGCTCACCTCCAGTCCAGAGTCCTGAAAAAAATACCAATTTTATCTACTTCAATAGTCGCCTGCATGAGTTAAAGCATCATTCCGACTGCTAGATCAGTGAATTATGCATACATAGAAAATAATGGCCTGTGAAATGCACCTCTGGACTGCACCCATAGGAAAATAGGAATAAGTGCATGGTATGTGATGCAGAATATGCCCTTGTACTAGAAGCAGAATAAATAGAGGACATTTTCATTTGCTTTCATTGTAAAGTCCTAATCTGACTTGCCTCCTCCACACAATGAAGAAAATAAAAATAGCCGTCTTCAAAAGCTACAATTAAGCTGTCTAGAACCTCCTCACGGAATACATTAGAAAGCTTATTCGAGGTCTCAAATTCTTTTTCTTGCCTAGTCCCCGAATGTTAAATAAATATATCTTGGGCTGAGTAATTGTGACACCTTTATTATGTTTTATGGTCTTTTTGTTCCCATTTGCAAGATAAGTCTATGCCAAAAAAAGATCCCTATGGAAAACACAACTCTGTAGACCATAATCATAGCCAATGATGTAACATGCAGTCGCTGACAAATACACAAAGTTGTGTGCAAGGCGCATTGAGACTTCAGGTATCAATATGGCGCAAGCCACAAGCAGATACCATGGAGTAGCTGATCACAACTAAAAGGGGTTAAAGGGGTAGTCCAGTGGTGAAAAACTTATCCCCTATCCTAAGGATAGGGGATAAGTTTGAGATCGCGGGGGGTCCGACCGCTGGGGCCCCCTGCGATCTCTCTGTACGGGGCCCCGGCTCTCAGCCCAGATAGCGGGTGTCGACCCCCGCACGAAGCGGCGGCTGACACGCCCCCTCAATACATCGCTATGGCAGAGCCGGAGATTGCCGAAGGCAGCGCTTCGGCTCTGCCATAGAGTTGTATTGAGGGGGCGTGTCGGCCGCCGCCTCGTGCGGAGGTCGACACGCCCCCTTCCCGCGGGCTGTCGGGGCTCCGTACAGGAGATCGCTGGGGGCCCCAGCGGTCGGACCCCCCGCGATCTGCAACTTATCCCCTATCCTTAGGATAGGGGATAAGTTGCTCACCACTGGACTACTCCTTTAGTCATGGTTTATTTTATTTTTTTCAAGAGCCTCAAATGCTTAAAAATAAACCAGCATTTTCTCACCTTTCCAATACCATGCTGATCCCCTGTTGAGGCTCACATGAGCACCTCCGTCTTCCTTTTGGACCAGTCTTAATGTGATCACTGCAGCCAATCTCTCACTCTGGGCCTCACAGTGATGGGAGCCATGATACCCGGAGTACGGCATGTGACCACGGATGCTGTAGCGGTCACATAACAACCACTCCAAAGGAAGCCTAAATGGTGGATCAACATGGGATCAGAAAAGGTTCACAACTGCCAGTTTATTATTTTAAAGTATTTTTTTTTTTTTTTTTACACTCCCAAAAAAATAAAATAAATGAGGAACCAAAACTGACTCATCACAAAAGCAGTTGGGCGATTAAAAAATTAGGCTGTGCTACACCCATGTGAAACTGTCCAAACAGTGATACGTCCAGTACAGATCATGAAGGGGCGTTGTCTGACTCAAAAAGAACAGAGAAGCTGTGCACTGCACCCTCGGGCCCTTCCCAAAGAATCACACAGCTTTTTTTTTCTCGGAGTATTCCTGTAAGAGACAATAATACCTAACAAAAGCATTTTATACCTATATTATACTTCTATCAATGCGAGTGCACATTAAGGGAATACTACACGCTCTTTCATAATACTCTTTTCTGTATGCAACTACCTAAACCTTTTTCAAGTTCCAGGTATCTTTCACATTTCTTTGGGAAGATGGACTGATGAATGTGGTTTAGTATAGGGCAAAAAAAATAAAATAAAAACTGCAGGAAGCAAAGACCAAAAGGTTAAATATAGAAAGGAAATTATGCAGCAGTGAAAAAATCCCTTATTTTATAGGGGATGCTAAATATGCCTAAAACATATAAAGAACTGTTTCAGATACAAAGTTATTTATTTTGTGGTGTGTATATATTTTGATAACGACAATGAAATGTGCATATCTCTAAGATATGGTATAAATAGAAGTTGTAACCATAGAAACAGATTGATATTCAGCACCTTAGAGGCCAGTTTCTACGGCCATAGCTACTCAAAACCGTGTTTGTAGAGTGAAAAATCAGTGATCATAGAGCTTAATGGGGTATTTCAGTGTTCTATATCACTAGCTACAGCAGTGTCCCATCTAGGACCAGGGCTACGTAGGTATTTTTACCACCCCAGCAGCATTTTTTTTTTTTAAATAAAACATTGGAATACTCCTTTAAAGGGAACCAATCATCAGATTTTACCCTTTATAACGCTTGGCAAAGCGTTATATAGGGTAAAATCTTTACTTTCACCATTCCCGGGGGATGCTCCTGCCCCCAGGGATGGTAAAGATATGAAGTTATAAACTAGTCACCGCCGCCGCCGTAAGTAGTCACCTGGGCGGGGAGCTCTTCTCATCTACTCCCGTTCTTCAGCCGGGAGCGACGCCCACTCCGCTTGATTGACGTGCAGCGTCATCACTCTGCTCCGTCTGTTCAGTGAGCGGAACAATGACGCGGCCCGTCAATCAAGCGGAGGGGGCGTCTCTCCCGGCTGAAGAACGGGAGTAGATGAGAAGAGCTCCCCGCCCAGGTGACTACTTACGGTGGCGGCGGTGACTAGTTTATAACTTCATATCTTCACCATCCCTGGGGGCAGGAGCATCCCCCGGGAATGGTGAAAATAAAGATTTTACCCTATATAACGCTTTGCAAAGCGTTATATAGGGTAAAATCTGATGATTGGTTCCCTTTAAAGTCACAATGGAAAGATATATCCCTTTATTTAATTATTTACTTATGTCACATATGTCATTTGCAACACCTATACTACCCTGGTAGTTTAGTAGGAATCTGATAACTGGGGACCTGATTAGGTAGTGAGAAATAACAAAGGGGATGGAGTCTGACACATGGGAAAAATGTGTACCATGTATATAACAACCCAGTAGTTGATGTAATCCATACTAAAATAGTGACTTCAGAAGTACATAGCATTTTCACCGTATCGGTCACATTGCAGGATTTATTTATTTTTTCTCTTTTTATTTGAGACATCATATTCATGCTGCCTAAAACGCAAATCATCAGGGTGCCCCTGGTGGCTTCCCCCTGCCCTTCCAGCCTTAAAGGGTTTTTCCAGGAATAGAACAACAGAAGAAAATATCTTTCAAAAACAGCTCCCTGTCTGTCTCCGGGTTGTGCGTGGTATTACAACTTGGCTCTATTCACTTTAATTGAACTAAGCTGCAGAACCACACCCAACCTGGAGACAGATGGAGAGCTGTTTTTGAAAGAAGTTAGTTCTATTTTTCTATTCTGGATAACCCCTTTAATTGATGGACCTCTTTTTGTTTTGGTATATAAAGAGATCATGCAAGCCTGGTTGGGGTCAGATACATGTATCATTTTTATATATGTATTGCAATTCCCATGAGAACATCTAATACTCCAATACTGCTTCACTGTAGGGATTCATTTGAAAATGCATTAAAATACTTTCTGAACACATTTAAAAGGGAAATCCAAAATGTAAGAGGAATCTAAAAATAATAAAATGTTACCTTTTTATACTAAAAAAAAAAACACACCAAGACCAAAATCTGAACCATCCCAGCTGTAGGTGGCAGCATTTTATTAGTCAGTTTTAAACCAACCTATTAGGATAAGATGGATTCTTTGTCAGTTCTTTGATTTGCCAATAAAGCTAGGCCCATATGTTGGACTAATGCACGAACCACCATTTGTGGCACTTAAAAGTCAATGCTTGGCTATTTGCTTTTAAAAGTTTGCCAAAGTAAAATTAAACAGGTTGATAATTAATATCTGGAAATAAATATTCTGTATTAGTCTCTGATTTCATAATTTAAACACATTTAAAAGTAAGAACCTATTTCTTTTGTAAAAAGGACTCTACACATACTGGTTGTTTTACACGTACACACCAGACCCTCTGTGAAATGGGGTTATTTCTTTGAAATATGTGGTAAATCCATATGGATAAAAGACTAGCACATTAGAGAGCACAAAAAGTACAACTGTCCCCTTACATTGTCCAGGTGGAAAGATTAGCAGCTTCATAAAGTAGAAGAGAGTCCTGTAAGTTAGTCCTGTTTTAAAGACTTGCCTTAAAGTTAAAGTGCATCTGCACCGGGACTTGAAATTCTTTGAAATTGTAAAATAGAAAAAAGAAAAAGGCAGCTGAGCTCTCCAAACTGAGAATTCACAATAACCCTACTCAATAGCACCATAATACCTGGGCATGTTTGCTCATTTACATATTACGTTCCAAATATTATATATAGGCGGTCTATGGGCTTTAAGATGGATCAATCATAAATGTCCAAAACAGGTAAACATCTCAAACTGAACACATTTTTGGACCATAGATCTACATCTGTACAGCTGTTAATTTGCAAATAAAGTTTCAAGTTATGGCAACTAGGCATGATGTACCTAAAATTAATGGGTGAGAAACCAATGGGGAAATATTGCAACAAAACCTAGCAAAAAGGTAAATGCCACCCCATTAACCAAACATACTCAAGGCCATAAATGCCGATGTCTTCTACTGGTATGGGCAAAAGATTTCTTTAGTGCTACTGTCATATTCAGCCTTGTGGAACAAAAAAATGGAGTGATAGTTTTTTGTTTCTCATAACAAAAACGGACCTTAGTAAGTGAGCCTGTATAAACAGATTTCTTTAACAGGTGCGCATAGGGTAGTAAGACAAGGGAGTAATAGATTATAAGTGAAGGAGGAAAACTTGGGAGTGGCTTGTGCAAAATGTTTGCCAAAAGTGTCAGGCGGTCAGGTTATTTTCTGCAGAAAAAGGCTGGCCTGACCAGGAGGTTTGGCTCTCAGAATCTTCTCGCAGCTTCCCCCCTTCACTTATGCAGGTGACTATTGGCTTGTTAGTCTGAGATGCCAAGTCAGAGGAATTGACCCCAGACTCAGAGGCTGGGTCCAACTCTTTAGAGCAGGGTGTAATTATAGTGCAAACCTCAGTGTTAACCTTTACAGCACCACTTGGTTCAGTGGCCTCAGAGTGAACAGATTCTGTCACATCTGACCCTGTGTCTAATCCTGGCGAATTATGATCATATATGGACACCTCACTTCCATCAGTGTAATCCGGAGGTGTAGCTGGTCTCCCAGAGTCCTCATCAGCATAACAGAGGACAGAAGGACTAGAAGACAACAAAACAGGATTTATAGAGGAATGGCAGGTGGACGGTGGCAGTGAGATAGGTGTCTCCAAAAGGCATACATCTAAAGACTCCACGCTGGAGTCCAGACTGAGACTAGAACCACTAGATGCCTCATCACCCTCATCCAAGAGCCTCTGGCGCTCCTCCGCACTTTGTAGGTGTCTGACAGCAGCCTCGTTCTCCAGGTGATAGTTCTCAGCAATGAATTCATGGAAGTCCTGTGTCTCCTGGTGGGGATGGACAGCAAGAGAGGCATGAGGAAGATCCTCTTCAAGGGGTTGAGGTCGTGGCTGCTGTCGCTTATTTTCCAGCTCAAGTTTCATAATAGTGTGTAGATAATGGGTCCGTACACGTATAGGGTTAAATTCAATCCTGCCAGCTATATTACTGCAGCCATCACGAGAACACCCACATGGAAAGGACATACGATCCACCTATTAGTGTAAGAACACCAGGGAAGAGACAAATGAAGGAAATGTGTAAAAGCCTTTATGTGGATGAGAAACAAGTAATGTTATTCTTAACTAAACAAAGCATTGTAATAACAAATTATGAAACATCTAAAATACTAAAAATATGGGATTTACAAGAGGATGTGGGCACAGAGAAACCCCACTTTAAGAGAGAACTATCATGCAGAAAAATTTATAGTTTTAGATCACGGGGGGTCCGACCACTGGGACCCCCCGCCATCTTCTGCACGGCACCTCATCTCTCCCCTGGACTGAAGCCTTGGCCAACACGCTGCCTCCATGTATCTCTATGGGAGAGTGGGAGATACACCATTCGGAGATGGCATGGAGACGGCATGTCAGCCGCCACTTTGTGAAAGGGTCCACACGCTCTGTTTCTGAGGACTACTGGGGTGCCGAGCGGAGATCACCGAGGGTCCCGGCAGAGAGTATTCATTTTCCTGAAAGATAGTTCTCCTTAAACAGATGAGGCCCTAAGTGAACCAAGAAATGTGTTTTCGTTTTTTTCCAAAGTTTATCTTATTTTGTGAAAATAGATCTCGGATAATAAAGCTTGGTTGCACTTCGCACTAAGAAATTTTATTTTATGCAGCCCAAAAAAAAGGCATGCACAATGTTCCCGCACCTGACATTTGATCCCAGCCTGGCTGCATGGACAAGCTTCCGGATCACAGAAGAGTCGACAGTCACACCCACATTCCTCTCTAGAAAGACGGATGGCTCTAAGTTCCTGCTTCTCTTCAGCATCTATGCGATGTACCCCAGCTGCTCGAAGAAGAGCTCTGCGCCTTTTTGTTGGTAATGGCTGAAGGAAGAAGTAATCGTCTACTTCGACATTGTCTACATCTATATCTTCATCCGAGACATCCTCCAAGGTGAGGCCTTCAGCTTCTTCCGACTCTACTGTACCATTTTTGGTCAGCTGAAGATGAAGAAAATACTAGTCAATTCAGAGTTATTGTGAATAATTTTTTTTTTTTTTTTTTTAAGTGTTAAAGCAAAACAGTCCCACCCACACTTTAAAGCAGTTTGTTACTCTCCTATACTCACATAGCTGATGCCAAACCTGCGGCCATAGGCCTTGAGGATGTAGCAGCAAATGTTCAAAGTTATAAAAAAGAGGTGGAGAAAAGAGTATTAAGGTATGTTCACATATGGGGTCGCAACACAGCAAGCGTACTCTGCAAAGTCCTATGGTGTACAGTGGTCCCTCAAGTTACAATATTCATTGGTTCTGGGACGACCATTGTATGTTGAAACCATTGTATTTTGAAGCCAGAACTCTATGGAAACCTGGTAATTGGTTCTAAAGGCACCAAAATGCCATCCAAAAAATAGAAAAAAGTGAGGATTACAGAAAATAAGTAGATAAAGCAAGTCCTTACATATAAACGTAAGAAAGATCTGCTGGAAGCTGTAAATCGCTGTCTATGTCAGTGTTTCCCAAGCAGGGAGCCTCCAGCTGTTGCAAAACTACAACTTCCAGCATGCCCGGACAGCCAAAGGCTGTCCGGGCATGCTGGGAGTTGTAGTTTTGCAACAGCTGGGGGCACCCTGCTTGGGAAACACTGGTCTATGTAGAGGACAGGAGCTTCTTCAGGGTCCTGTCCAGTACACGCAATGTCCTAAAAGAGTAACATGGAGTTGCCCTCACCTGGTGTCCAAAGGAGCAGGTAACCCTGGTATAGATAAAGTGTACAGAACATGAACATGTAATACCCCCTGTACTGTAGGGGGCGCTACCAGACATCAGTCAGTGCATACGCTTCAGTAATACAGGGGTTTTACCAGTGAATGCCCATTCTAATTGGTCAGTTCTTCCAGCCATTGACACGTTTCACAGATCTGGACTGTCCATAGCATTGTATGTTGAGTCTGGTTTCAAGTTACAATGGTCCAGAAAAGACCATTGTATGTTGAAACTATTGTAAGTTGAGGGATCACTGTATTCACACGTATAGTATTCTGTGCAGGATTTCATGCTGCAGTTTTCAATGGAAACTAAATGACTTCCTGCGCAGAATACTGTATGTGTGAATAGACCCCAAATGTATTTAGGCCCACACATGCACGTCTTTGACCTCCTCATCGCCCCCTCATTTTTATGGCTGTTAGCTGTTTCTGAGAGCAGAACAGGCCCTGCACCTATCACAATTTTTTTTTGCAGATTTTCTGGATGTCATAAATGGTTATGACCAGAAACCAGTACAGGTTAAATGAAGACATGACAGCTCCAACTGTAACCTGCCTGTATGGTTAACTCAATAATCTTTTCTAAGTCGGTGGGGAGTCTCTTAAAGGGTACCTCTCATCAAAAAAACTTTTCATATATTATAGATTAATGTATGCAGAATAACTTTACAATTGCATGTTATTAAAAAATATGCTTCTTTCTATTTACTTTTCCACTTTGAAGAAATGACCACTAGGGGTCTCCCTACCAGTCCTGGCAGCAAGCATTTCAGACTCATGCTGGAGTCCTAAACACTACGAGCTGCCAGTCTGCTTTGTTCACAAAGGAGAACACTCAGAGATACCAGCCTGCTTTGTTCACAGCCTGTTTGGCTGTGAACAAAGCAGGCTGGCAGCTCTGAGTGTTTAGGACTCCAGAATGAGTCAGAAATGCTTGCTGACAGGACTGATCGGGAAAAATACAATAGAAAGAAGCATATTTTTCATTAACATGCTATTGGAAAGTTATTCAACATTCATTAATCTAAAATATATCAAAAGTTTATTTGATGAGAGGTACCCTTTAAAAACCATACTGCTTGCCAGATGTAGACGAAGATATCAGTCATATGTCACTTTAAAAAAAGATTGTTGGATTAACCATTCATCAATCCACTGAACCCATGTTGACCCTCGAGCAAAAGGAGTTTGCAACTCATGCTAGGAAACATTCAGGTTGTTGTGCCTACAAGTACAACCGCCACAGATGAGCGCACACCCTTTTACTGAATTTTGTGCTCGCTGTAACGGTGATGCATAAGTGGAGCAAGGGGTATTTTGTTTCTTGCAAAAGACTTTGGCATAAAGTAAGGGACATATTTTCACTCTAGATGCTTGCAGACATTTCAACTCCATAAAGGTAGAAATAAGAAAAAAAATACTTAACTTTCCTACAAAATCAAGCATAGCCTCAATGCATCCAAGACATTTAAAAAAATGTAGCTTACAGGACAAGGATTACTACAAGAGTCAGGTCTGCGAGAGACAAAGAGTCATTCTCCATAGGGAGGTTTCATCATGCAGACCTTAGGGAACGAGGAGGACATGGAGGTACACGAAGCAAGTGTAAAGCTTATCAAGTACAGGCCACCTAAAGCCATGACCAAGGTTAAACCTAATTTAGAAGTACAATTTCCGAAATTAATTAATTTTTTTAGACTATTTGATAGACTGCACTTTCAATGTTAAAAATGACCCTGACCACACATTCTGCCACATATTTATCCTGTCCTGCTTCTATATACACTGCTCAAAAAAATATAAAGGGAACACTTAACCAACACAATGTAACTCCAAGTCTATCACACTTCTGTGAAATCACACTGTCCACTCAGGAAGCAACACTCAGGAATCAATTTCACATGCTGTTGTGCAAATGGAACAGACAACAGGTGGAAATTATAGGCAATTAGCAAGACACCCTCCGATAAAGGAGTGGTTCTGCAGGTGGTGACCACAGACCCCTTCTCAGTTCCTATGCTTCCTGGCTGCTGTTTGGTCACTTTTGAATTCTGGCGATGCTTTCACTCTAGTGGTAGCATGAGACAGAGTCTACAACCCACACAAGTGGCTCAGGTAGTGCAGCTCATCCAGGATGGCACATCAATGCGAGCTGTGGCAAGAAGGTTTGCTATGTCTGTCAGCGTAGTGTCCAGAGCATGGAGGTGCTACCAGGAGACAGGCCAGTACATCAGGAGATGTGGAGGAGGCCGTAGGAGGGCAACAACCCAGCAGCAGAACTGCTACCTCCGCATTTGGGCAAAGAGGAGCACTGCCAGAGCCCTACAAAATGACCTCCAGCAGGCCACAAATGTGCATGTGTCCACAAAAACAGTCAGAAACAGACTCCATGAGTGTGGTATGAGGGCCCGACGTCCACAGGTGGGGGTTGTGCTTACAGCCCAACACACCGTGCAGAACGTTTGGAATTTGCCAGAGAACACCAAGATTGGCAAATTCGCCACTGGTGCCCTGTGCTCTTCACAGATGAAAGCAGGTTCACACTGAGCACATGTGACAGACGTGACAGAGTCTGGAGATGCCGTGGAGAATATTCTGCTGCCTGCAACATCCTCCAGCATGATCGGTTTGGCGGTGGGTCAGTAATGGTGTGGGGTGAAATTTATTTGGGGGGCCGCACAGCCCTCCATGTACTTGCCAGAGGTAGCCTGACTGCCATTAGTATGTACCGAGATGAGATCCTCAGACCCCTTGTGAGACCATATGCTGGTGCGGTTGGCCCTGGGTTCCTCCTAATGCAAGACAATGCTAGACCTCATGTGGCTGAAGTGTGTCAGCAGTTGCTGCAAGAGGAAGGCATTGATGCTATGGACGGGCCCGCCCGTTCCCCAGACCTGAATCCGATTGAGCACATCTGGGACATCATTTCTCTCTCCATCCACCAACGCCACGTTGCACCACAGACTGTCCAGGAGTTGGCGGATGCTTTAGTCCAGGTCTGGGAGGACATCCCTCAGGGGACCATCCGTCATCGGGAGCATGCCCAGGCATTGTAGGGAGGTCATACGGGCACATGGAGGCCACACACACTACTGAGTCTCATTTTGACTTGTTTTAAGGACATTACATCAAAGTGGTTTTCCACTAGTTCATTCATTCAGATGTAAAATGTGTTATCTTAGTGTCCCCTTTATTTTTTTGGGCAGTGTACATAAAGAAGAAGATTTATCAAAACCTGTATAGAGGGAAAATGGTGCAGTTGCTAATAGCAATCAGATTCCTTCTTTCACAGGACACTTTTTAAAAATGAAAGAAGCCTCTTCTTTGGTTGCCATGAGCAACTGCACCACTCTTCCTCAACACAGGTTTTGATAAATCTCCCCCAAAATTATTACATTCCATCTTTGAACACAATCTTTAATGAAAAGGGGTTTTAAAACTCCTCCCAGCCCACTCCTGCTTTATGAAGGTATGAAGGGACTGTAACTACCATGCATGGTACTTGATCATGGTGGTGCAATGGAAGTCTAAAATCAAGGAAGGAGAAACACAAGCTCAGGTTGTGGTCAGAAATAGAAGGTATTCACTTTACTTTCTGTAACAATAATTAAAACTTTAAAAAAAAAAAAATAGATTTCGTTCACTGCAACGTATATGTCTTGTTCTTTTGTTACCCGTGTTATTTTTCATTCCCTTTGTCTGATATTTCGGTCCACATGACCGTATTGTGTTAAGTATTTCCTGTTTTGGTGTGCCCTCCACATCTACCTTAATAAACTTTTTTGTTGAATTGTAAAAAAAAAAAAAAAAGAAAAAAAAAAGAAAACCAAGGAAATTATCAAAATGTTAAACTTAACCTCACTGATGAAAATGTAGTTAAAACACAAATCTACACAATTTCAGAAAAGTCAGGCTTTGACTGGTATTAACCCTGATATGCACCTTCCTGAAGCGGTGAAATTAATATTAAATGAGCACATTTACAAAAAACGTTGTACATCTTGGCAAAACAGTTCATTTTCGAATATATTTCATAGGAAAATTGTATTTCCTTTTTATAGAAATCATGGCTTATAAAATCATGGCTTTGTCTAAGATGAAGCACAGGCAAAGACAAAGTCCAGCAAGTGAAGGTTGGCTAGAACTCCTCTATGCCCTCTCCTGTCTGATAGCACTCCTCTGTACTCTCTCCTTTCTGATAGCACTCCACTGTGCTCTCTCCTGTCTGATAGGACTCCTCTGTGCTCTCTCCTGTCTGATAGCACTCCACTGTGCTCTCTCCCGTCTGATAGCACTCCTCTGTGCTCTCTCCTGTCTGATAGCACTCCTCTGTGCTCTCTCCTGTCTGATAGCACTCCTCTGTGCTCTCTCCTGTCTGATAGCACTCCTCTGTGCTCTCTCCTGTCTGATAGCACTCCTCTGTGCTCTCTCCTGTCTGATAGCACTCCTCTGTGCTCTCTCCTGTCTGATAGCACTCCTCTGTGCTCTCTCCTGTCTGATAGCACTCCCCTGTGCTCTCTCCTGTCTGATAGGACTCCTCTGTGCTCTCTCCTGTCTGATAGGACGCCTCTGTGCTCGCTCCTGTCTGATAGCCCTCCTCTGTGCTCTCTCCTGTCTGATAGGACAGGAGAGAGCACAGAGGAGTCCTATCAGACAGGAGAGAGCACAGAGGAGTCCTATCAGACAGGAGAGAGCACAGAGGACTGCTATCAGACAGGAGAGAGCACAGAGGAGTCCTATCAGACAGGAGAGAGCACAGAGGAGTCCTATCAGACAGGAGAGAGCACAGCTTCATACCTGGCGGCCTTCAGACGATTTCAGTAACCAGGGGCCACCACTATTTACACTTGAGATGGCTCTGGCAGCATCTAAATGAGCTTTAAAACTGTAATTGGTGCAGTTGTTTGGATCGCCACATACTTGTTCCCACCGTAGGGCGTTCTATTGGCATGCAAGACCGAGGGCTTACCTGGCCTTCTATTGATAGAGCACAGATGTGATGGATCAACGCATGACAGATGTCCTGCATTGATCTGTATGAGCAATCTAATTAGGTCTTATACAACTACAGATCACAGTGGGGAAAAAAATTAGCCCTTAAAAAGGAATTATAGCAGTCACAGTAGGGCAATTTTAAGCATACTTGTTTTCTTAATTATTTTTTTCTTTTTTTTAATAGTAAAATAAACAAGAACTATAATATATGTTGTATCATTATAATCATATTGTCCTACAGAATTGACAACATGTCATTTTTACAGTAAAAGTGCACTGCATAAAAGCAAAACCCTCCAAAGTTTGAAAATTAGTTTTTTTGTATTTTAAATTTTTTTTATTTCACCCCACAGCTTATTTTTTGTTTTGCCATAGATTTTGTGGTACAGTTAGTGATCCAAAGTATGATTGGTCCCACATAAAACAAGCCCTCATACAGTCCTGTAGGTGGAAAATTTAAAGACCTAGATTTAAAAAGGCGAAGAGGAAAAAAATGTATTTAGGGGTTAAATCAGAAGATCACGTTTCTGAACAAGGGACCCCACACTTTTGTAGCTAGTGACTTACCTTCATCTTCCTTGTGTGAAGTTTCTCCTCCTTTAGGTGCTCACGTAGGATTTCCCGATGTGACACCTCTTGTTCCTGGGCAAACTCACAGAGCGTGTACTTTCGCACAGAGTTGTGGCGCTGGGCCATTCCTAAGGAGCTACCACCCTGGCTTGGCACACTGGTGAATCC
This sequence comes from Hyla sarda, assembly GCF_029499605.1. Taxonomy (NCBI): domain Eukaryota; kingdom Metazoa; phylum Chordata; class Amphibia; order Anura; family Hylidae; genus Hyla; species Hyla sarda. The sequence continues at coordinate 98,130,844 of NC_079190.1, forward strand.
TTGGCGACGTGAGAAATAAAAGACAGTGACCTGGTCGAAACGGACATTCTTTTGTCTCAGAAGTTTCTGCCGCTTTAGGATGGATGTTGCTAAAAACAAAAATCCAGTTTAAGTTATTTATAGTAAAAACGTTTGTTAAAATTAAAATCCCCTACTAGCCTGCTTAATGTGAACACCTCCCTCCCTACTAAATAAGATAGCTGAGATAACATGATGGCACCTTTGACATAGCATCTCATAAACCGATACACTGTTAACTAGGATTAACATGCACATGTCTAACAAACATGGCGACAAGAAAACAAGAGGAGCAGAAGAAAGTAGGTTTGGTGTCGTTCACACTGCGGAATCTCCGCTCGCTTAATTCAGCGAGCAGAGATTCCGCCTGGCCGAATACTTCAGCGCTAGGGCCACGGGGCACTGAGCTGTCACCATTGACGGCTTTGGGCCGCTCACGGATTCCGCGCAAAGAATGAACATGTTCTTTCTTTGCGCGGAACACTTTCAGCAGCGGAAATGTCCGCCTCTGAAATTCTGCAGTGTGAACGAGTCTCGCGGAGACCCGTTCACACTAATATTAAAGTTTACACCGCGGAATTGCGCCCGCAGAATTCCGCCCGGAAATTCCGTGGCAATTCCGTAGTGTGAACGTACCCTAAGAAAGTTTAAATGGGCACTGTCAGATACAAAAACTTTGTATTGCTTTAATTAGAAAATTTTCAGTATTTCATACTGAAAAAGCCAGTCAAACAACTGCCCCCCCTGCCTGCTTGGACACATACTAATCCTGCTGTGTCCATGCGTCATCACCTATGTCATGGACACACTTCCTTGATTGACAGCTGTAAGCGCAGGGCTCACAGCTAGAGGAAAAATCCTGCCACTGTCAGCTTGTGTCCCGCTACTGTCAGTGAGGACAAGCTGGGAGTTGTAGTTTTGCTAATGCTAGGGGAGATGTGAGCAGACAGCATACTGAGCGAGGGGGCGGAGACCTGCACAGTGAGGCCACGCCCCCTCCCTTTGAGAGGAATTCAGACTAGTGAGCTAAATTAAAGGTGTAATAAATAAATAAAATAAAGGTGCTAGACACATAAAAATGGATGTACATGGTCAGGATTAGGTACTGAGTAGTGTTGAGTGGCATAGGCCATATTCGAATTTGCGAATATTCGCGAATATATGGACGAATATTCGTCATATATTCGCGAATATTCGCATATCCGTAATATTCTCGTTTTATTTTTGCATATGAGAAAAATCGTGAATGCGAAAATTAACATGCGTAAATTAGCATATACAAAATTAGCATAAGGGAATATTTGCATATGCGAAAATTATCATATGCAAATTTTCGCATGTGAGAAAATTCGCACACCAATCTCACACAGTAGTATTACAGCCTTCTTTACACCACACAAGCTGGAAGCAGAGAGGGATGATCACTGTGATGTGTACTGTGAAAAAAAAAATATATTTTTTAATATATAGTGCTATATTCGCGAATATTCCCGAATTCGCGAATATGCGATATTCGCGAGCAACACTAGTACTGAGTGATATATATATATCTATATTAAAAAAAAACTTATGTTGGATATGAAGGGTACGCTTTAAGGGGTTGTTCTCAGATTAGACAATATTCCATCAGGTGCCGGTCTACAGAAGCCACACTGTTGACTAATGAATTAAAAAAAAAATTATCAGGAGACAAAGTAGGACAGTGTGGTCGTAGCATTGCTACCACTTTGTTTTTGCAAAGCGGTCACATTAGTTGGACTTACATCATACAGACTACAGTTGGACTAAAACTATACAGACATTGATGCTTAGGGGGAGATTTATCAAACTGTTTAGACGGTCTATATTTGTCTCTCAGAAAGTCTCAGTCTATTAAGTGCCCTTCTCCGCAGAAATAGTATAGTAGTCTACAATAGAGGATAAAATGCAGTGGTCTGGAATTTATCAACTGAGACTTTTATTGGAAAGTCTCCAAAAAGTCTCATCAGTGGAAAATACGCCAAAATGTCAGACCTGGCGAAAATACAATCTAAATATTTATTAGGAAGCCTTTTATCAAATTTTTGGGATGTACCTTGCAACATAGTGCAGTTTATGTTTCAAATTAAATTTTAAATTGAATCTGAAGGGTAATCTAATCTAATAATATATAAAATTCTAAAATAATACAGTTTAATCCGAATGATCCCAATTTTTTTTGGTCATTTTTGTTATCCTTGTAGATGTCTGATGCAAACTTTTTTTTTTGTTTTCTATATTTTAGTGCTCCAATTTCACTTTTGCAGCTGATTTGAAGAAAGCATATGAATCTACGCCATGCGCATGGTGCAGTTTAGTCTCTGGAGAATTCTGAAAACATGTGTAGTGGAAGCATGGTGCAGTTTCCCATGGCAACCAATCCAATTCCTTAAGTTTTTTTTTTAAATTTTGTTGAGACCTGCGAAAAAATTTAAAAAGCATTCTGATTGGTTGCTATGGTCATTGCACCCCTCCTTCTCTAAACATGTCATCAATCTCCCCCTTTTCAATTCCACAACACTATGCTGTGCCTGACTGTGCCTAAGGCTATGTTCTCCCAACAAAATGTACACATGGAGAATCTCTAAGCGCACATTGCGTACAGTGCGTGCGTTGGCAGAATCTTCCGGCGCTTGGACCGCAGAGGAGTGCGCTGCCTCAGACAGTTTGTGAGGCTTCCGCACAAAGAATGACTGCGTTCATTCTGTGCGGACACGGACAAAGGAATTTCCGTTCAGGAAAAATCTGGCATGGAAATTCCACCGCGTGCACTGAGCAACAGAGTCACATTGAATTTAACATGACTCTGCTGCAACGGCATCTTCGTCCCAATTTCTTATCGGGAATTCGAAATTGAATTTCCATTGTGTGAACCCAACCTACGATTCTGGCCGATTACCACATGGATGATCCTCCTTTTGAAGTTAGACTAACAGAGTTAAGGGCCAACTTAGAATGTTTAAAAAAAAAAAATATATATATATATATATATATATATATAAACATTAAAGAATATATAGAGAAATACTTTAAGAAACATGTGGTTTGGAGAGGTTAAATTCTTGTACAAATATTAGAACCTAAGTGCGAAAGCAAGTGGAACCAGCCACAGAAGACATACTGTACGAGATGTTTATACTTTATAGTACACTTTGTGTGTGTCTGGAAGTCCGTGATAATAAATGACTGTACTACGTGCGACTCTTGATATATTTGTCTCAGGCTCTGAGACTTTTATGCGACTTTCTCTCGTCTAAAGTGCTGTGTAGAATAGACAATGTCCATTCGCAAGATTTACTAAATGCTGTGCAACGTTTGATAAATTGCATGGACAATAGACACATGCTCAGAGATTTTTCTCGTCTAAAGTACTGCGGAGAATAGACAATGATAGTAAATCTCCCCCTTAATGTCCGAAAACCTCTGTAGCCTCCAAATTGTCCTGCTCTGGTACAAATCTTAGAAAAAATTATGTAATCATCAAAGTGGCACTTTTTTTTTTTTTTAGCAATTATACAAATTATAGATATAAAACAAAAAGAATGTTTGTATAGAGCCCCTTTCACATGCCAGTATTTTATACCTTTATTTGCAAGCCAAGAAAAAATAGAATGAAAATGTCTGCACTTCGATTTGGCCCCACCCTTAGTTTTGGCTTACAAATGGTGATGCAAATACTGATGCGTAAAAGTGGCTTAATAGCTGATCGTTCTGGCTTCATGTTACTTGAAACTATCCAAAGAATAGGGGATGTGTGTCTGATTTTCCTTTTTAAAGTCACACACAGTGGCTAGGAACCACCAACACCTTTAGCCACACTCCAGGATGGATTTCAATCTTAAAGAGAATTTATAATACTTTCTGTTGTGTCAGCTGATACTCTCTGGTTGGGGTCATGTTTTATTTCAATTAAGTTTTTATAATTTAAGCATACCTGTCATACCATAGAAAAAAAACTACAGGCTTATGTATGTCACTCACTATGTCATGCAGATGCTTTACACCTTTTGTGTGTCTAGCTTCTGTATTTTGCTCACAAATACGTCTGTTCTGCCACTCATTCATTCTGACATATACTGCTCAGGAAATGGCGTGTGTGAGGCAAGCACTGAGCCTGCCCTCACTCACCATGCATTCACTTCCTTCCTGAGTTAGCTGTGCTGCGCTGGGTCTTCATACAATCACTGTAACCCCTCCCTCTGTTTTCAGACAGGAGAGTGATAGACAGAAAAAGAGTGAGCAGTGCTAGCCCAAGCCTATGTAGTGCTGGGACAAAGATGATGCAGCAGCCGGACAGGAGTGTGTTCTGGATGCTATGAGGACATTTAACAGGGACCTCTACTGTTTTTTTTTTTTTTTTTTTTTTAAATAAGCCATGATTTCTATAAAATGGAGATGCATTTTTATGAAGTATAATACAAAGGTTAATGTTTTGCCAAGATGTACAACGAAAAAGTTTTGGATGCTGACAGTGCCCATTAAACGGCAGATTAATTTTTCTCTCAACACTGACTTATACCATTTTTTTTCCTATTCTTTATATGGAAAAGGATATTCCATTACATAAAGTTAAAAGCATTCCCTTTCATTTGCTTGAGGTATGCTTCATACAGCCAGAACGTTCAGCTATTAAATAAACATTGTTTTGTGTCATGTCTGTGATTTATGTATTTTATACATTAAAAGGTTAAAAAAAAGTGTGGGGATCCAATAATTTTTGCCAAGGGTTATATAAACTTCCTGTTCCAATTACAGTAGAAAAAGCAACTCAGGATGACAAACAGCTACTAGCAAGAGAAACACAAGAAAGTTTTTTTTTTTTTTTTTACTACAGTTAAAGGGGTATTCCAGGCCAAAACTTTTTTTTCTATATCAACTGGCTCCGGAAAGTTAAAACGATTTGTAAATTACTTCTATTAAAAAATCTTAATCCTTCTAATAGTTATTAGCTTCTGAAGTTGAGTTGCTGTTTTCTGTCTAACTGCTTTCTGATGACTCACGTCCCAGGAGCTGTGCAGTTCCTATGGGGATATTTTCCCATCATGCACAGCTCCCGTGATGTGACATCATCATTGAGCAGTTAGACAGAAAACTTCAGAAGCTAAAAACTATTGGAAGGATTAAGATTTTTTAATAGAAGTAATTTACAAATCTGTTTAACTTTCCGGAGCCAGTTGATATATAAAAAAAAGTTTTTGCCTGGAATACCCCTTTAAACATCACCCTAAAGACAAGCCAGTCACACCACAAAAAATAGCAATCCGGAAAGTAACTTACGGATAAGTTCAGTGGTTGTAGGAGCATTAATGCTGTCACAGCTATCCGCGCTGTCGCTATTCGAGATCTCATCGTCAGAATCTTTTGATGTAGAAATTGGCGAACCAGGATCTACTTCTTCAAACTTTCTTTTTAGGCTTCTACTCGTCACAGCATCCATTTGTTTCAGGGTTGCCTGAAAAAAAACCAGTGTAAAATGTAGTCTCAGTGAACCGTACGGCTACTTCTTAAAGCCAGTTCATTCGTAATTCATTAGGCAGCGTTGCTAGGAACCTTTACAAATAGGTTCTTTGTCAACATCAAAGCCTGGCGTCCAGCAGCTTAAGATAAAGCATTTTATATAGTTCATCGACAAATTGAAATTAACAGCTGGCGCCCATAATGTACGGAAAATGTAGGAACATGAGGGGTTTACTGCTTTATGTATGGAAATAATCTAGATAACACCTCTTAGTAGTATAGAAGACAAGCGAAGCCACCAAAGGACCCAATTCAAAAATCTTTGCTATTAACTAAGCACAATGGTCTAAATCTATAACCTATCAACCTATAGTGCTAGAAAAAGATACTGTAACAGGCTTGGGGATGAAAGGGCTTGTAGTTGTGCATTATCAGAAAAGCAAGCAATATGTTATCTGCATATTATTCAAAAGCTGGTGTTGCTAGACAGCAAGCAAACCTTGGTGAAGGAAGGCTACCTGTTGTCGTGTACAAGGATCAGAAGCTAAGGCCACCTCAAAATGGGGACAACTACTAAACATAGCCTTACCTGAGCCTTACACCTTATTAAATGAATGTTTTAGACTAAGTTTACATCACGATTTATGCCTTTTGAGGCACGGATTAGCCTGAAAATTGTCATATTGACATGCACATATTCATGCTCCCCATTCCTTTCAATAGTGGCTATCGAGGAACATAGAAATGTAGACAATGGCACTCACCATTCAGAGAACTGCTTTATTCTCGGTGTCGCAGCGTAACAGGTACAGGCAGGTCAAGCGGTTTCACCGCTTGACCTGCCTGTACCTGTTATGCTGCGACAGCGAGAATAAAGCAGTCCTCTGAATGGTGAGTGCCGTTGTCTACATTTCTATGTTCCTCAATGCTTCCGCTTTCATATACTGAGCACCACCGAATCAGAAGTCATACAAGTCGGTTTGGACATTTATCCACATCGTGCGACTCCTGCACTTATTGACGTCAGTGCCGGATTAGTTTCCTTCCTCGTTGGTTTCCTCAATAGTGACTATATTCGGGTCATTTTTTTGAATGTATGCGACCCTTATCTCGGACTGAAAAGTGCTGCAGGCCACGCTTCTCAGTCCGAGTCAAAACTTGTATACACTCAGAAGATGACCCTAAAGTAGTCACTAGCGAACTCATTTTATTGAACTGAACGTGGTTCGTGCATGGATATGTGGGCATGTCATTTTGTCTGTTTCTCTGAGGTATCTGTGCCTCTGAGGCACAAATTGTGATGTGAACCTAGCCTTAAAAGCAACATTACAACATTATCCTCAGTAAAGAGGAGCCTGGAGGGTTGCATTCATACGTCACTAGGTCTACGACTTTGTTTGCTTTGTTCATGCTATGGTCACTTACAACAGCAAGAACTGTGCAGCATGTAGCAAAAATGATAAAACCCCCAGATGAATTCCATTTTAGGCAAGGGTGATAAATGTTTTATCATTGGGGGTCCAGCTGCTACTGATCAAGAGAATGGTGGTCCCCAAGTCCCCTGTGTGAGTGGTGTTCTAGTATGGTCACTGCTCTATTCACTGCTATGGAAGGATGGATTTAACTTCACTATAATTCTCATATATAGAAAATGGAGCTATGGCCTCCAATCGTACCGCTCTATTCACACAGGGGACTCAATGGAGCAGTCAGACCCCCAATGATCACACATTTACCCCATATCTTGTGGACAGGTGTTAAATGCTGTTAGTGGGCCAACCCCTGCACAGTCAATAGACTGATCATGGCTTCCATTGTCAACGAGACTACATACATCTACAATTGAAAAAGGGAGGGCTCACTCCCGAAACGCGTCTTGTCCTTGTATCACCCCCAGATGTATGTGTCTGATTAAAATATCGTTGGACTATACAATCGGCATCTTCATTGATTTCTGACATTCCGAGCAGCGCTGGCACAGAGGTCCTTTTTTCTTCTCTTATCCTGACTCCCAGGAGGATCCCGGCCACAACCTGCAGGCTGCAGCTCCGGACCATCCACCATTACCCCACCACGGAGGGGACATATGCATGAACCAAAGGTTCACGTAAGGCGAGCACATTATCTACTGTGTTTCATATAATACGTGACCCATCGGAATTACACGAGGCGCTATCCTCCATTTTTTTCTTGTTATTTCCATTGTCAATAGGAGCCATAACACTAGTCTAAAACAGTAATAACATGATTTGTGAATTTAACTGAGAACAATATTTATCTACACAAGAACAGTAAGTGTAGAGGTTTATCACAATGCATTATACAGAAATATATACTGCCTATAGGCCCAGATTTATCAAACTGTATAAGGGAAAAAGTGGAGAGATTTTCCCCCAGCGACCAATCACAGCTCAGCTAATAAACTGTGGTAAAGTGAAAGCTGAGCTGTGATTGGTTGCTGTGGGAAAATCTCTCCACTTTATCTCTCACACAGTTTGATAAATCTGGGCCATAGTGCGATTACAACTTTTCCCTCAATACCGGGCCTGTTGGAGCAAATCTCTCTGCTGGGTTCATTACAGCTATCTGCGTAATTCTCCCCCCGCGTTGCAGCTGCTTCCATGTTACAAACCTCCCCATCTAGACATTTGGCTTGGTTGCCTTGGTAACAGTCTTCCGTTTGTAAAGGCAGAATTCAGAGATACCAGAATGGATGAGCAGAGCCGGGCCTGGACTGACAGCAACAGATTTACTAGTATTTTGTGATACATCGCTTTTACGTAGAAGGCATAAATCAGGATAAATAAACATTTTATTATAGTATCTAAAAATCATACAAAAAATATAAACAACAAGTGTATAAAAGAGTGAGGTCACACTATACTATAGCAAAGCAGCATCCCCTCCTACCCAATACCACACATATGTATTACTCATAAGACTATGTTAGATATGATGTAGAGATCATATAGATGAGATATAGCCTAGTATATAGCATAAAGCGTAAAGATGTGCAAAAAGAAAATATACTAACCAGTCAGAGGTAGATACAGTGATCCCTCAACTTACAATGGCCCCAACATACAATAGTTTCAACATACAATGTTTTTTTTCTGGACCATTGTTACTTGAAACCAGACTCAACATGCAATGCTACAGACAGTCCAGATCTGTGAGACGTGTCACAACTGGGGGAACTGACCAATCAGAATGGGCATTTTACTGGTAAATCACCTGTATTACTGAGGTGCAAGCACTGACTGGCTGTCTGGTAGCGCCCCCTACAGTACAGGGAGGAACTACAAGTTCCGTACTACTCTTTACCTGTGCCAGGGTTAGCTGCTCCTTTGGACACCAAGTAAGGGCGGCTCCATTTGGGACACTGTGTGTACTGTATAGGACCCTAAAGAAGCTCCTGTCCTCTACATAAACCATTGTTTCCCAACCAGGGTGCCTCCAGCTGTTGCAAAACTACAACTCCCAGCATGCCCGGACAGCCGTTGGCTGTCCGGGCATGCTGGGAGTTGTAGTTTTGCAACAGCTGGAGGCTCCCTGCTTGGGAAACACTGACATAGACAGTGATTTACAGCTCCCAGCAGATCTTTCTTACTTTTATATGTAATGATTTGCTTTATCTATATTAGTTATCTACTTAGATTTCTTTAATCCTCACTTTTTCCTATTTTTTGGATGACATTTTGGGGCTTCAGAACCAATTATCAGGTTTCCATAGAGTTATGGTCTCAACATACAATGGTTTCAACATACAATGGTCGTCGTGGGACCAATTAATATTGTAACTTGAGGGACCACTGTACTAAAGTGTGAGGAAGCCATGACACCACCCCAATGCACTTTTTAGGCTGGCGTCATCCTCTCCCTCGCTTCTGTATATCTTTATTTTATTCCATTCATCTAAGTGTCTCCATTTTAGGAATACACATATTGGCGCAGTACTTTTTCAGGGGGATCTCCTAATATTAGTATACATTATATAAATGTACTAGAACAGTATTTATTGGTGTGCTCTTTCTCTTTGTGCCTAAGGCGGTGTTCACATAACATACCATTTTTGTGCTTGCTGTATTTTACCTGCATTTTTACAGATTATAGCCACATTTTTTAAGCAAACCAGCAGGTAAAATAAAAATACACACCAAATTTAACGCAGTGTGAACACAACTAGAGATGAGCGAACTTACAGTAAATTCGATTCGTCACGAACTTCTCGGCTCGGCAGTTGATGACTTTTCCTGCATAAATTAGTTCAGCTTTCAGGTGCTCCCGTGGGCTGGAAAAGGTGGATACATTCCTAGGAAAGAGTCTCCTAGGACTGTATCCACCTTTTCCCACCCACGGGAGCACCTGAAAGCTGAACTAATTTATGCAGGAAAAGACATCAACTGCCGAGCCGAGAAGTTCGTGACGAATCGAATTTACTGTAAGTTCGCTCATCTCTAAACACAACCTAAGCTATAAAATACCTTTAACCTAGGTATATTCTAATCTCAAGAAATAACACCGAAGCAAAAACCTGTGCACAGTTTCCTAAAGTCTATTACATCTCTGTGACATTATGCAAGTGACTAGACATGTGCAGAACCAAAAATTTAGTTTTTTTCGTTTTGTTCGTTTTCATTTTTTTTACATTTTCGTTTCTGTGAATATTCGGAATGCTGTGCATTCGTCATATTCGGTTTTCGGATGCATCCGCGGAAATTTCTTTAGTTTTCGGATGCATTCGTTAATAACATCGAATGCGTTCGTTAATTCGAATCTTTCGTTATAGCTGCAAAATTCGTTAAATTTAGCATTCGTTACTAAACGAAATGCACATTAGTTTCACTTGCTGATCCTCCTTTGTAATAAATAGCAGATGTTACCTTAGGATTCTTGTTGTTTTCACCTTTTTTTGCAGTTTTCTCTGTGTAGGAAGGCAAGTTTTCCTCAGGTAAACCCAATGAAAAGAATCTAATTCATTCCTTACATTCGGTTTACTCATAACGAATGCATTCGTTAACTGTATATTCGTATTCGTATCCTTTTTCGGAAATATTCGATTTTTTTTTTTCATGCATTCGGATTGTAACGAACACCCGAAAACGGGAAAATTCGTTAAGTTTAGTATTCGTTCCGAAATGAATTGCACATGTCTACAAGTGACCAGATACTAAAAATAACCCATATTATTATAATAATATTATAATAATACAACTTATATAGTGTCAACATTTCTTGGATATGTCCAGTTGTCCACCAGTTCTGCACAGTAACTTCCCCAAAAGCTTCTTCCACAATAATGCAGTGACTTATGGGAAGCCCAAAAACGGAGAATAAAAATACTACCTGACTGACATACCATCCTTATATAATGTATGACCCCAGGTGGCATCCTCTGCAAATTAGGACACTTCTGCCAAGGACAAAGCACGAAACTCAAGGGACATTGCTCCTTCCCAGCTATACATAAGGCACAAGGAGCTCTCACGGTCATATAGAGGGGTTTCAAACCTAAAAATATTTTGTCCTTAAGGGGGTTTACCAGGAAAAAACTTTTTTTTATATATCAACTGGCTCCAGAAAGTTAAACAGATTTGTAAATTACTTCTATTAAAAAAATCTTAATCCTTTCAGTACTTATGAGCTTCTGAAGTTAAGGTAGTTCTTTTCTGTCTAAGTGCTCTCTGATGACACGTGTCCCGGGAAACGCCCAGTTTAGAAGATGTTTGCTATAGGGATTTGCTTCTAAACTGGGCGTTTCCCGAGACACGTGTCATCAGAGAGCACTTGGACAGAAAAGAACAACCTTAACTTCAGAAGCTCATAAGTACTGAAAGGACTAAGATTTTTTAATAGAAGTCATTTACAAATCTGTTTAACTTTCTGGAGCCAGTTGATATATATAAAAAAGTTTTTTCTTACCTTTAAAGGGGTTCTCTGCCCCCTTCCGTAGGCTTGCATTGAGGGGCGGAGCGTGACGTAACGCTGCCCGCCCTGTAGTCGCCGGTAATCAGACCCGGAGCGACACACTCCGGGGACTGATTACAAGCGGGGTGCCGCGTGCAAGATCCCGGGGGTCCCCAGGGCGGGACTCCCACGATCAGGCATCTTATCCCCTATCCTTTGGATAGGGGATAAGATGTCTAAGCACCGGAGAACCCCTTTAATATATCCACCTTTGCTTGCTGGTTTCACTGTAGCAGTGGGGAAGGGCAACTAACCTCTCATTTGAAAGAGGGTATAAGGGACACAGATAAGCCACCTCCTTTATGGGCCTCATATCCACAGAGACTTCTTTATAAGGGTATTCCAGGAAAAAAAACTATTTTTTTTTATATCAACTGGCTCCAGAAAGTTAAACAGATTTGTAAATTACTTCTATTAAAAAATCTTAATCTTTTTAATAATTATCAGCTGCTGAAGTTGAGTTGTTGTTTTCTGTCTGGCAACATTGCTCTCTGCTGACATCTCTGCTTGTCTCTGGAACTGCACAGAGTAGGAGAGGTTTGCTATGGGGATTTGCTTCTAAACTGGGCGGTTCCCGAGACAGGTGTCATGAGAGAGCACTTAGACAGAAAAGAACAACTTCACTTCAGCAGCTCATAAGTGCTGAAAGGATTAAGATTTTTTTAATAGAAGTAATTTACAAATCTGTTTAACTTTCTGGAGCCTGTTGATATATATAAAAAAAGTTTTTTTCCTGGATAACCCCTTTAAACTCAAAAACCAAAATGTGCGAGGTCATTTTAATGACAAAGTCCACTACAAGTAGAATCTATAAAAGTATTTGGTTAAAGCACAGCAAAGGCGCTCGTGTCATATTTGTTTACCCAGCACAGAAATGTCTTGTACGATTTACCTATACATTTGCATTTGTTTTTCATTTGTACTGTATGCTCTGGTTTTCCAGTAGCAAATTGTGACTCTACAAAGTTTTACAGGACATAAACCTAGAAAAAGGACTAATTTTTTTTTTATAGGCTATAAGGTGCATGCAATGTCTGATGTTACCAAACTCTACAGATTTACATTATTTATTATATTACATTAAATGTAATTTTAATTAAAGCTAGTATTTGCTAACAGGTGTGGGCCAGTATTTACAGGGAACCTGTCAAAAGTTTTACACTGCCCCAAAAAATAGCCGTATCAAAGAGACTCACTTATGGCAATGATCTAGGATTTCCTATGCAATGCTGTGGCTGGGAACATGGCTACAACTCACCCAGCTGCCATCAAATTGTCCCACCGGATTTCTCAACAGAGCAGGGCAAGAAGCCACCACGAGAAAAGCAGTCACATCTGGTTAGTAGGATATATGCTTGCCATTTATCAGGCATCAGTTACAAGAATTTTTATTACAGCAGCCACATTCACCATTGGAAGCAATAGTCTGGAGAGGACTCAATTACTTCTACGGTATAGTTTTCTAGGCGTAATCTGTGAACTGTGAATTAGTCATTGTGTAGGGAAAAGGATGAAGGGAGATGTACCTTCACCTATTGTGAATGGTGGATCCTGTGTTATATAACTTGTCATTGTAAACCTGTCTGCAATGATAGAGGAGACTGCTGAAAAGTTCTCTGCACCAGAGGAAGTGTCAGCCTATTTGTTAGGCTTAGTGACAAAACTGAAAACCACAAGATTTCCTATTTTATTTATTATCTGGCCAAATTTAAGCATTACATTTTTGTGTGCTTTTCAATTTCAGGGGTGCAAACAAGTATTTCTCACAGAAAAGGATTGCAGTAACACATGTTTTGCTATACACATGTTTATTCCCTTTGTGTGTATTGGAACTAAACCAAAAAAGGGAGGAAAAGAGCAAATTGGACATAATGTCACACCAAACTACAAAAATGGTCTGGACAAAATGATTGGCACTCTTAACGTAATATTTGGTTGCACACCCTTTGGAAAAAATAACTGAAATCAGTCACTTCCTATAACCATCAATAAGCTTCTTACACCTCTCAGCCGGAATGTTGGGCCACTATTCCTTTGCAAACTGCTCCAGGTCTCTCTTATTGGAAGGGCGCATCTTCCCAACAGCAATTTTAAGATCTCCCCTCAGGTGTCCAATGGGATTTAGATCTGGATTCATTGCTGCCACTTCAGAACTCTCCAGCACTTTGTTGCCATCCATTTCTTGTGCTTTTTGATGTATGTTTCGGGTCATTCTCCTGCTGGAAGACCCAAGATCTTGGATGCAAACCTAGGTTTCTGACACTGGGCTGTACAGTGCGACCCGAAATCAGTTGGTAATCCTCAGATTTCATGATGCCTTGCACACATTCAAGGCACCCAGTGTCAGAGGCAGCAAAACAACCCCAAAACATCATTGAACCTCCACCATATTTCAATGAAGGTACTGTGTTCTTTTCTTTGTAGGCCTCATTCCATTTTCAGTAAGCAGTAGAATGATGTGCTTTACCAAAAAGCTCTATCTTGGTCTCATCTCTCCACAAGACATTTTCCCAAAATTTTTTTGGCTTACTCAAGTTCATTTTGGCAAAATGTAGTCTTTTTTTATGTCTCTATCAGAAGTGGGGGTCCTCCTGGGTCTCCTGCCATAAGGTTTCATTTAATTTAAATGTCAACGGATAGTTTGCGCTGACACTGATGCTTCCTGAGCCTGCAGGACAGCTTGAATATCTTTGGAACTTGTTTGGGGCTGCTCATCCACCATCCAGACTGTCCAGCATTGGCACCTCTCATCAATTTCCCTCTTCCGTCCAGGCCCAGGGAGACTAGCTACATCAAACTTCTTGATAATGTTGCGCACTGTGGACAAAGGCAAATAGATCTCTGGAGATGGACTTGTAACCTTGAGATTGTTGATAATTTTCCACAGAAAGTTCTCTTTCCTATTTCTGTTGTCCATGCTTAGTGTGGAACACACACACAATGCAAAGGTGAAGTGAACTTCTCTCCTTTTTATCTGCTTTCAGGTGTGATTTTTATATTGCCCACAATTTTTACTTGCCCCAGGTGAGTTTAAAGGAGCATCACATGCTTGAAAAGATCTTATTTTTCCAAAATTTTGAAAGGGTTCCAATAATTTTGTCCAGCCCATTTTTGTAGTTTGGTGTGACATTATGTCCAATTTGCTTTTTTCCTCCCTTTTTTGATTTAGTTCCAATACACACAAAGGGAATAAACATGTGTATAGCAAAACACGTGTTACTGCAATCCTTTTCTGTGAGAAATACTTTTCTTGAAAAATTTCAGGGGTACCAACATTTACGGTGATGACTGTCAGTGAATGATGATTACAAGTGCATCCGGAGAGGGATGGAATCATTCAACAGGCATCCCGGCACATTGGCGAGGGGGGTCCTGAGACCCCCCCCATGTCAGAGATGGCAGAAAATCGCATGTCAATTCAGACATGCGATTTTCTGCTATTCCGGGCTGATCGGGTCTCTGGTCACCCGATCACCCGGAAAATAGGGATGATCGGAGCTGTCAGTGATAGCCCCGATCATCCGGAGGGATAAGAGCGAGGTCGCAGTGCCGCAGTGAATTTTGACCAATGGCAGCGCAGAACAGTGGGTTGCCATGGAAACCCCCCATTCTGTCCACCCCTGGATGTCGGGCAGAAAGGGGGAGAAGATAGAGGCCGGGTACCTGCAAATAAGATGGCGTGGGGACCGCAGATCATCGGAGACATCAGCAGAGATCACGGCGCAGGTAGGGAAGTGATGGGGGGGGGGGAAGGAAAGTTGCAGTAAAGCGATCATCTTTACTGTGGCAACCACTAGGAAGGCCGGACTGCAACTCCCAGCATGCCCAGACAGCCAAAGGCAATAGGAGAAAATGCCCCCCAAAAGTTGTAACCCCATTTCATGGAAATATCCCATGTGTGGACGTAAAGTGCTGGTGGTGAACTACAATACTCAGAATAGAAGGAGCCACATTTGGCTTTTTGAAAGCAAATTTTGCTGAAATGGTTTTTGGTGGTGCCATAACAGCAAAAAAAAAAAAAAAAAAACTACATGGCACGCTATTTGGGAAACAACACCCTTCAAAGAACGTAACAAGGGGTAGAGTGAGCCTTTACACCCCACAGGTGTTTGACAAATTTCCGCTGAAGTTGGACGTGAAATAGAAAAAAAATTTTTTACCGAAATCCTGGTGTTACCCCAAATTTTTCCTTTTTACAAGGGGTAATAGGAGAAAAAGCCTCCCACAATTTTTAACCCATATGTGGATGTAAAGTGCTCTGCAGGCGAACTACAATGCTCAGAAGAGAAGGAGCACCATTGGGCTTTTGTAGAGAGAGTTTATTTGGAATGAAAATCCGGGGCCATGTGCGTTTACAAAGGCCCCCCCACGTTACCCCATTTTGGAAAATAAACCCCTCAGGGAATTTAATAAGGGGTGCAGTGAACATTTACACCGCACTGGCACTTCACCGATCTTTGGAACAGTGGGCTGTACAAATGAAAAATAAAATTTTTCATTTTCATGGACCACTGTTCAAAAACTCTGTCAGACACCAGTGGGGTGTAAATGCTCCCTGCACCCCTTATTACATTCCTTGAGGGGTGTAGTTTCCAAAATGGGGTCACATGTTTGGGGGGGTCCACTTATCTGACACCATGGAGGCTTTGTAAACACACATGGCCTTAATTTACAGACACATTTGCCCTGATTTACTATTGTAAACCCAACATTTTTTGTCGGGTTGAAAAACCTGACACTGTCCATTTTACTGAGAAAACCCGATAAAGGGGCATGTATGTTGGAGAAAGGGGGCGTGATCACACAAAAGGGGCGTGTTCCACATGGGGTATTTATATACTCAGAAGAAATGTTGTTATGCATTTTGGGGGGGGGGGTTCCTATTACCCCTTGTGAAAATGAAGAATTTTCGTTTAAGTTGTCGTGAAAAGGAAAATGTAAAATTTTTTCACAAAAATGCTGGTGTTATCCCAAATTTTTCAAACACCTGTGGGGTATTAAGGCTCACGATACCCCTTCTTACATTTCGTAAGGGGTGTAGTTTCCAAAATGGGGTCACAGGTGTTTTTTTTTTTTGCATTCATTTAAGAACCACTGTAACGATCAGCCACCTCTGTGCAAATCACCTCAAATGTACATGGTGCTCTCACTCCTGAGCCTTGTTGTACGCCGGCAGAGCACTATACGTCCACATATGGGGTATTTACGGCCTCACCTGCTTCTTACATGACAGTGCGCTCAACCTATCACCGGCCGAGGCGGAACATCGCTGCAGCCGGTGATAGGCTGACGGCTCTCCGACGTTCCCGTCCCCAGGAGGCAGGTGAGGCCGGTACCAAAGGTGAGTTAAAGTTTATTTTGTTTATCTTTTGCAGCCCGGGCATAGAGTACAGTACAGAGTTCCAGCGTCGGCGGCCGCAACAAACAGGAAGACGAGGAGGGCAGCTCTTGCAGGTGACATGTGATTAGTTCCCGATGTGGGGACAGCGCAGTGCTGGGTTGATAATTCATTAATTCTCGAGGAGGAGGGGCCCCACCGGTATTGCGGTATGGGAAAAATTCATATCGTGCAAGACAAAAATTTCGGTATGAACAGGTATACCGCCCAGCACTAAGGGGTATATGTAGTGTTTTACCCTTTATTTTGTGTAGTGTAGAGTTTGAACTGCAGCGGAAAATTTGCTGCATCTCAAACTTGCAGCGAGAAATTCACTGCAAACCCCCACCAGTGTGAATATACATTCACATGGGGGGGCAAACCTCCAGCTGTTGCAAAACTACAACTCCCAGCATGCACTTTTGGCTGTCTGTGTATGCTGGGGGTTGTAGTTATGCAACAGCTAGTGGCATACTACTAACACTCCCAGCATTCCCTTTGCCTGCCCATGAATGATGGGGGTTGTAGTTATGCAACAGCTGGAGGCACACAGAGATTTTTACTTAACTCAGTGTTTTGCAACCAGTGGGCCTCCAGCTGTTACAAAACTACAACTCTCAGCATGCACTTACAACCGAAGGGCATGCTGGGACTTGTAGTTATGCAATTGCTGGAGGAACACTTTTTCATAGAAAAAATGTGCCTCCAGCTGTTGCAGAACTACAACCCCCAGCATGTACATACTACCAAAGGGCATGCTGGGAGTTGTAGTTGTGCCTTCTGCTGTTGCATAACAACAACTCCCAGCATGGTCTTACCTCCTGCTGCTGTGCTTGTCCTTCTTCCCGTCCTCCTGCCCGCCTGCCACTGCAGACTCACTCCTGGGGCCCCGGCCCATCGCCAATGCCGGGGATCGGGGGCTCCAGGTCCTGGTGAGGACTCCCGGCACCCGCTCTCACCCGCCGGAGTAGTTAGGGACACCCCCACAGCAGGTGTCCTGATTGTGAGGTTACATCAGTGCCACCTCACTCCTGCTAAAGGGTGATAGGTGACATGTCAGACGACATCTATTACACTTTTTTTCAGGATCACCGGCACTCGATTGACCCGGAATCAGGGTCGTCAGGGCGTACAGGTACTCCCTGTGTCCTTAAGTCCCAGGACATCAGGGCATACCTATACGCCCTGGGTCCTTAAGGGGTTAAAGAGTACCTCTCATGATCTTGTAAAATGTTATAATCTTGCCAGTTCACTGCCCCCCATCATGATAAACCACCCCCTGCCTTTATTTTTATTATTTTTGTCTTCTACCTTGATATTGCTCTGTATTTTCTGCTCAGTCTCAGTCAGATTGGGAAGGGGCGATACCCAGCAGGCGTGAAATCATCTGGAGCCATACAGGGGAGAACTTCCCCCCTCACTCTGCTACATACAGCCTAGAGCAGTTCAGTGTGAGATGAGCTCTGATTGGCTAAGGCTGCACACACACCCCTCAGCACTCCATACTGCATTTCCTGAGTTTGGACTTCTTTCCATGGAATTCTGCATCAAAATCCTATTTGTTCAATGGGATTTTTTTTTTTTTTTTTACCCGGGTGCTTATTTTTACTGGTACATTTGGTGTGAAATAAGCACAGATTCTGTGAGTGTGCAAGCAGAATACCACTCTGAATAATTCCTCGGATTCCCTAGTGTGAACGGGCCCCTACCATTGACTATATTACACTAGAGCTTTGTTTCCCAACCAGGGTGCCTCCAGCTGTTGCAAAACTACAACTTCCAGAATGGCCGGACCACCAAAAGCTGTCTGGGCATGCTGGGAGTTGTAGTTTTGCAACAGCTGGAGGCACCTTGGTTGGGAAACACTACACTAGAGACACTGGATACACTATACACAGTCATCCAACTGATTTGACAAAATAATGTGAGAAAGCAGAGTATCCTGGAGTATAACCCCATATACAGGACAACCCAGCATGTGTTTACCCTCGTGATGCCAGCAGCTATAGCAGATGGAGGAGATGTAACAAATAACAGTAGGAGACTGCATCCAGCAAGTCAGCCAGGTCCGGCATTTTGTAGGTGGGCTCCTGATGTAGGACAAAAGATTTTCTTACTACACGAATATACATCAACCACAAGTGCAGTCATTTCATTGTATGTGAATCTGGGGGGGATGGAATCCTGCATAATTCCATAATAAGATATCACTGACATTAGGATGCAATTAAAATACTGAGGGCTTATACATAAATAAGTGAATAACACACGGAAATAAGTAAATATACAGCTTGTAAACAATGCTCATTATGATTTTTGTAAAAAGAAAAAAAAATGTTGCTAGGCAACACAAAACTGGGGACTGAATCTATCTTCAGAGCGTTTTCACAAGGACCTGGCACGGAAAACTGTCAGTGGATTCGTGACTATGCATTTTACATACTAATGGGATGAATGTTTTTCGTACATTAATATCCACACAAATATTAAAATGGGTATTTCAGAATGTTTCTACTGTCTAAACTATTTAGGGTGAAAGAAATGTGTACTCCCCTGCCCCTAATCCAGTGTTTTTCAACTAGGGTGCTTTCAGCTGCTTCAAAACTACAAGTCCCAGCATGTCCGGACAGCCTTTGGCTGAGGCGGATTATCACTGTGGCCAGTGATTGGCAGGGCAGACTCTTATGTGTACAGCTTTATTCCCACCACCACATTTAAATGGAGAGTTATTTCTCCGGAAAACCCCTTTAAAAACATAAACTAGGACTGTATTTATAGTGTAATGTGCTTGTCTCTATAATTATATACTGCTTATTTAATAGATTGTAGCTACCCTCCAGGCTCCATCCCCTTTACACACACACATATATATATATATATATATATATATATATATATATTTAGGGCAATAAATATGCTGAGCATAAAGGCTGACAAAAGCAGGAAATCTGGATAGCAAAAACGGTATGGAGTTATGTAATATGTTATATATAGTTGTAAACCCCTATACATACTTGTAGGCCTCCATATATAGTTTTAGGCCCCTATACTTCTCCCATATATACTTGTAGGCCCCTAAACTGCCCCCATTTATACGTGTAGGCCTCCATATATAGTTGTACGTCCCTATACTGGCCCTATATATACGTGTAGGTCTCCATATATAGTTGTAGGCCCCTATACTGCCCCCATATATACGTGTAGGCCCCTATACTGCCCCCATATATACGTGTAGGCCCCTATACTGCCCCCATATATACGTGTAGGCCCCTATACTGCCCCCATATATACGTGTAGGCCCCTATACTGCCCCCATATATATGTGTAGGCCTCCATATATAGTTGTAGGTCCCTATACTGGCCCCATATATACGTGTAGGCCTCCATATATAGTTGTAGGCCCCTATACTGCCCCCATATATATATGTGTAGGCCCCTATACTGCCCCCATATATACGTGTAGGCCCCTATACTGCCCCCATATATATGTGTAGGCCTCCATATATAGTTGTAGGTCCCTATACTGGCCCCATATATACGTGTAGGTCTCCATATATATAGTTGTAGGCCCCTATACTGCCCCCATTTATATGTGTAGGCCTCCATATAAAGTTGTAGGTCCCTATACTGGCCCCATATATACGTGTAGGCCTCCATATATATAGTTGTAGGCCCCTATACTGCCCCCATATATAGTTGTAGGCCCCTATACTGCCCCCATATATATGTGTAGGCCTCCATATAAAGTTGTAGGTCCCTATACTGGCCCCATATATACGTGTAGGCCTCCATATATATAGTTGTAGGCCCCTATACTGCCCCCATATATAGTTGTAGGCCCCTATACTGCCCCCATATATATGTGTAGGCCTCCATATAAAGTTGTAGGTCCCTATACTGGCCCCATTTATACGTGTAGGCCTCCATATATAGTTGTAGGTCCCTATACTGGCCCCATATATATGTGTAGGTCTCCATATATATAGTTGTAGGCCCCTATACTGCCCCCATATATAGTTGTAGGCCCCTATACTGCCCCCATATATATGTGTAGGCCTCCATATATAGTTGTAGGTCCCTATACTGGCCCCATATATATGTGTAGGTCTCCATATATATAGTTGTAGGCCCCTATACTGCCCCCATTTATATGTGTAGGCCTCCATATAAAGTTGTAGGTCCCTATACTGGCCCCATATATACGTGTAGGCCTCCATATATATATAGTTGTAGGCCCCTATACTGCCCCCATATATAGTTGTAGGCCCCTATACTGCCCCCATATATATGTGTAGGCCTCCATATAAAGTTGTAGGTCCCTATACTGGCCCCATTTATACGTGTAGGCCTCCATATATATATAGTTGTAGGCCCCTATACTGCCCCCATATATATGTGTAGGCCTCCATATAAAGTTGTAGGTCCCTATACTGGCCCCATTTATACGTGTAGGCCTCCATATATATATAGTTGTAGGCCCCTATACTGCCCCCATATATAGTTGTAGGCCCCTATACTGCCCCCATATATATGTGTAGGCCTCCATATAAAGTTGTAGGTCCCTATACTGGCCCCATTTATACGTGTAGGCCTCCATATATATATAGTTGTAGGCCCCTATACTGCCCCCATATATAGTTGTAGGCCCCTATACTGCCCCCATATATATGTGTAGGCCTCCATATATAGTTGTAGGCCCCTATACTGCCCCCATTTATACGTGTAGGCCTCCATACATAGTTGTAGGCCCCTATACTTCCC
Source organism: Hyla sarda (assembly GCF_029499605.1). Lineage (NCBI taxonomy): Eukaryota > Metazoa > Chordata > Amphibia > Anura > Hylidae > Hyla > Hyla sarda. The sequence goes on from NC_079190.1 coordinate 98,152,442, forward strand.
CAGGCTCTCTGCAGGCAATATACCTAAACTATAGTTGTAAACCACAGTTGCCCTACTGGAGAGCTATAAAATGGCCATACAACAAGATGAATAATAGACATGTGCCCTCTTATAGGCGCTGACTTACATATAATCATTAAGTAAAGTTGCTTATCAGATAACCAGACAATTGTAGTAGTACATCGGGACCAATCTATGTGCACACACAAATATAAAGCAACATGGGGAATGTGTCAATAACTAAGATCCTGCTACTCACAGTAAACTTGGGAGACAAAGCTTACGGCCTGGCCCGAGTATACCAAACATGAAAAGTTAAGGATAGTAGATAACAAGTTGATCAGTGGAAGTCTGACTGCTGGCTGGGACCTTCAGAGAACTGAGGAAAATTGTCTCTGGAATGGAGTGAAGCACGTGTGCGCAGCCAATGCTCCATTTTCTTCAGTTGTTCTGGAGATATTCAACTTGTTCCTAATGTGGTGATTTGTTCTTATCTGCAGAGACGGCAGCTACTGCTGTATGTGCAATGCTTTCTCCGGCCCACTCCCTTTGGCTGATAACTCTGCGCCCTTCACAGACATGCTGAGGAAGAGAGGATGAATATTTATGTTAGGGGGGGGGGGGAGTTATTGCCAGAGTGGGCGGGAGACAGATTTGCACATACAGTAGCAGCCGCCTCCCAGTGCAGATAAGAAGAAATCACCACATTAACAACAAGGTGAACATCTCCTGAATGGCTGCACCAATTCTTGCCCGGTAAGTAGGAGTGTCCCAATACCATATATTTTTTTTTTTTTTATTTATTTTTTTTTAAGACCGAGTCAGAGTACCAAAATTTTTTAAGTACGTGCCTGTACCAATTACCAATACTTTTTTCAATGTCATATCAACTTTTATTAGGGAAGGGTTAATTCACATTATTAAAATTATTATTTTTTAACACATTTTTTTCTTTTTTTTTAAGTCCCCATAAGGCACTATTACATGCAATCTGTAGATTGCACACACTGATCAATGCTATGCCATAGCACAGCATTGATCAGTGTTATAGGCGCTCCTTTACTACTGCCTACCATGGCTAGCAGCAGTAAAGGAGCGACGATTGGACGGCGCGGCCGTCCTCACAGCTGATCGGGGCACCGCAATTTCACTGCGGTGATCCCGATCAGCATCCCTGAGCTAACCGGCAGTTAACTTCAGGACTTTTAGATGCCGCGATCAACTTTGATCGTGGCGTCTAAAAGGTTAATGCTGGACATCACCGCTGCTCACCGATCAATGATGTTCGGAATTAGCCACAGGTCCTGGCTATGACACGCACTCAGCTGCTGAGCGTGCTGCATAGTTTGGCACCTTCGTGATACCTGTCGGCGGGGGTCCCATTGGCGAGTACCGGATTAGATATCGGGGACATTTGCACGAGTACAAGTACTTGTGCAAATGTCCAGTATCGGTCTCAATACCGATACCGGTATCACTCCAGGGACATCCCTACCGGTAAGTGTGTATTCACACCATGGTTTATGTATATGGCAACTATATATGGTTTTATATAACTGTAAAGAATTATATTTCCATAGAGCGGCATTGAGAAATCGTACATAAAAAGTGAATCTGGTTTTGTACGGTTTGGGACAGTTGTGGTTCAATCCGTTTTCATATGCCAACCATATGCACAAAGTGTGGTGTGAATGTACCCTAAGAAGCATCTACCTGTATATAAAAAAAAAAAAAACCTTTGTACCTTATTACATGCCTGCTCACTCTTCGGGGCTTGTGTGAGGGAGGAAGGGGGCGTGTCCTAGCAGGCGTGACATCATCAGAGGCCTGCAGGGGCTTACTTCTGCCCTTCATCTTTCTCTGTGCCAGTGCTGCATTGAGGGTCGCGTCCGCTACAGACTCCATTTACAGTATCAGGAGGAGAGGCAGGCGGGCAAGGATATTCAAATTGGGCGTGCACCGTGCATGGAGCTTGCTCTCTGTCTGTTTTTATACACAGAGCGAGAGCGAGTTATGTCCAGACTGCATTTCCTGAGTTTGGACTTCTGCCTGGCCAGCAGAAGTCCAAACTCAGTGTGCGCGAGGGGAGACCCCTAGTGGCCGGGATTTCAAACAAAAACGACGACATGTCCCCGACCCCTCATACAGCTCTATGGGAGAGGCGGGGATGCACAAATGCTGCATCCCCGCCTCTCCCATAGAAATGCATGGAGGGGGCATGTTGACTGTGGCGTTTGGGCCCCCACGATCAGACATTTATCTTAAGGGATAAGTGTCTTACACTGCAAATCTCCTTTAAGCTACCTTTATGTAAGCATCGATCTATTACATTAATGATGATCATTATTTGTTGGTCATGAATGGATCTATTGATTTGTTAATATCTTCCTCCTGTGATAAAGCAGCATTGAAAAAGGGTAATGCCTTCTAAAATGTGTATGGAGGAAATTCAGACAATTTCAAGAGCATAGTAGAATAAGGGTTCTCAATTAGAACAGTTGCAAAACAAGACTGTAAAAAAAGGGGGTAACATAACACAGGTATAAAGATGAATGACAAAGCCTTGGTATATTAAGCCAGGTTCACCTGCTGGTTTCTCAAAAACTGAACATGCAGAAAGAGAGTCTGTCAGCAAGGTACAATGCAGAACCCTCGTTCTCCAGGATGACTGTGTGGGGATAACATGAACTCAGATCCCCTCTATGGAGGAATGGCGCACTCACACCAGGAATCACAGCTGTACAAACCATCACCAGATGACACTTGTATTAATGGCCCAAATAGCCGAACGTATGTTTATCAAGATAAAGAGGACCTGTGCTCAGTTATGTCTGCATTAACCAGAGAGCTTTCCCCTACATTGCTCATCGGTTATGGAAGTGTAGCTGTTACACTGACAAGGTCTGTAACTTTATGACAGGAGACTACTTTATTTGGTCAGGGTCTGAGGGTTTAGACCCTGACCGATAGCTAGAACTAGCTGGGAGAAAAGTGTACTAAGCAAGACAAAACTTACAATGTAAATCTATAGGACTGTCTCAGTCAGCCGCACTTTTCACCCCGCTTGTTCTAATGATTGGTCGGCATCTAAACAATCAGACCCCAACCGATCAAAACATTTAAGATGTGTCTAGGTTTTTTTTTAACGTAACAAGTACACGTTAAAATAGTCACTGTCATTTAAATAAACTTGTGACATGTTGCACAGTCATGTGGTGGACAGACCCAATGAGGATCAATGTTTTAATTCCTACAAACAGCCAACACCAAGAAGAATGTTCTAGCTGCTGCCATAATTCTGAGATGGCCATGTCATGCCCCAAATCACATTGTATGAGTAAACAGGCAGTCATCTGAGCAGCAATAACCCAACCGATTTCTCACATAGATGCCCCTAATAATACAGCAATTATTTAGGCTGCGCCCAAAGTTTCCTCTAGTTTTATTGTGTAGTAAATTGTAGAATATTAGATAATCAGGGGGCATATTAGGTAATAACTCACAGGAAGACAGATTTACTACATTATTGCCCAGATTGTATCATTTCTTATATGTAGAGATGAGCGAACTTACAGTAAATTCGATTCGTCACGAGCTTCTCGGCTCGGCAGTTGATGACTTTTCCTGCGTAAATTAGTTCAGCTTTCAGGTGCTCCCATGGGCTGGAAAAGGTGGATACAGTCCTAGGAGAATATTTCCTAGGACTGTATCCACCTTTTCCAGCCCACCGGAGCACCGGAAAGCTGAACTAATTTATGCAGGAAAAGTCATCAACTGCCGAGCCGAGAAGTTCGTGACGAATCGAATTTACTGTAAGTTCGCTCATCTCTACTTATATGTCTGCATATAAAGGGAACCTGCCACCAGTTATATCAATTACAGGCAATACACTGGTCCCTCAAGTTACAATATTAATTGTTTCCAGGACGATCATTGTATGTTGAAACCATTGTATGTTGAGATCATAACTCTATGGAAACCTGGTAATTGGTTCTGAAGCCACCAAAATGTCATCCGAAAATAGGAAAAAAAAGTGAGGCTTAAAGAAAAACAAGTAGATAACTAATATAGATAAACCAAATTGTTACATATAAAAGTAAGAAAGATCTGATGGGAGCTGTAAATCACTCTATGTCAGTGTTTCCCAACCAGGGTGGCTCCAGCTGTTGCAAAACTACAACTCCCAGCATGCCCGGACAGCCAAAGGCTGTCCAGGCATGCTGGGAGTTGTAGTTTTGCAACAGCTGGAGGCACCCAAGTTGGGAAACACTGGTCTATGTAGAGGACAGGAGCTTCTTCAGGGTCCTGTACTGTACACAGTGTCCTAAAAAAGGTTAAATGGAGTCGCCCCTTAGCAGGTGTCCAAAAAGAGCAGGTAACCCTGGTACAGGTAAAGAGTACAGAACATGTAATACCTCCCTGTACTGTAGGGGGCGCTACCAGACACCAGTCAGTGCATGCACTTCATGAATACAGGGGTTTTAGCAGTGAAATGTCCATTCTGATTGGTCAGTTCTTCCAGCCATTGACACGTTTCGCAGATTTCATAGCATTGTATGTGGAGTCTGGTTTCAAGTTACAATGGTCCAGAAAAGACGATTGTATGTTGAAACTATTGTTATGTTGAGGCCATTGTAAGTTGAGGAATCCCTGTAGTGTAATTATAGGGGCCACATGGGCACATTTCAATCTTGCCATTCCAGGCCTTGCAGTGCAGAGTTATGCAGCATAACACATACAAGTTCTGACACTGGCCAACATCAGGATATTTATTGTGTCCTAAGTAAACGTCCTTTCCGTTTTTTGATCTGGAGGGTCAGTTTTGGATTGGGTCCTAATTTAGGGATCTGATCCGGAAGGGCCCAACAGAATCTGGAGCACCTGCAGATTCATTTCAGATCTTTTCTTTACTATTGAAATAAATGGAGAAAATTTGCAATAAGTCTGCAGTCCGTGTGCATTTTTGCAGCAGTGTGTAGATCAGCTTTTAGAAAGCTTGTCCATGTTGTAAAAAAAAAAACCCACAAAACACACAGTTAATACAGCATGTGAGCCCGTAAGACATAACCTGTATGGTCAGCTGAAGGCTATCAATATCCCACTGCTCACAACTATTAGCATGGTATCATCTCCAGATGTATAAAACACTTGTCAGAAATGGTCATTACTTTTTTTTTCACGAGTTTAATTTCTTACATGTCGGGTCCAGAACATTCCAGAAGATCAGCGCATAAAACTCATTTGCATAGTGTCAGCTTGTAAACCCATCTACGGCGACGTCAGTGCCAAATCCCATTTAATTACCTATCTCCTCATCTAGTATAAGCAAGCACGTCCAGCTCTTTGATCCAAATACTCATTGTGACCAGGAAATTACCTGCCAAGGAGATGACTTTGCAGGGCCGCTCATCGGTGCATGGTGCCAAGGATGACATCAGCAGCCAGTGACCCAAGAAGAAGAAATAATCATCTCTTTAGGTCAATGACAAATACCTTGCTTTTTTATACTGTCATGTGGCTATAAAAAGTGATTTATTTTATATGAATCATAAATTTAAAGGGAGTCTATTAGGACAGTAAGCGTCACTGCTGGTGCGGCTAATAAAAACAAGTTTAAACATACCTAGGGTACCGAGCGATAGGATAGCTCCAAATATGCCACAGCTTTTCTTTCGAATTTCAACCCCATTCCTTTCATTTTGACTGACAGGTCCGGCATCACTTACAACATTGGGTGCATTATTGAACTCCTGCTGCAGACCTGTCACTATAGTTGTAAGGAGGGCGCAGTCATTCCCACATAGGAAAGGCCACTCACTGGGGGGGGGGGGGGGGTTCTCACCTAAAGAAAGGTCTCACCTAAAGACTATGAAATGTGAGGGGAGGATAATATAAGTTTACATAGGAATTAGGAAAATGTACTATTTGAGGGTGGTGATGTTTAATGTTATTGTACTATTTTGTCTGTAATTTGTATAAAATTACAATAGAGAGTGTGGATGTGCATGATGAACACATGCCTTATCTGTATCCTTAAAATAATAGTTTTATGACCAGAGAAAAGTGCTAAAAATTGCAGGGTTATTCTGCATTCTTAAATGGACGGCCTTTCAATCCAGAAGGTTAACCAATGTATAAGTACCTTTACCCCGGGAATGGATCCATGCAAAAAAGTTTGCCAATGTATACTGCAGTGTACTGGCAAGAAGCCCAATTAAAGACATAGTCGATATACAAAAAATTGGATTTTTGTTTTCTTAAATATCATTTCATAAATGGACTGATCATAGTCACTAGCTGTCAATGCTTGGTCCATCAAATTCAATGGGCCAATTTCCAGTAAGCCGCAGTATACCAGGTGATCCAAAAGTTAGGACGAACCTTAATAATGAATAATTCGAAGACGAATCAAGAAACAAGGATACACTTTGCACCGAACGGATGGAAAAGGAACCGGGTTTTGTGTGGCAACGGAAAAAAAATAGTTCTGTTGGCGACGGGTTTCAAAACTGTTCCTGTCACTGGTCAGCGATATGTAGCACTGTTACAGAACAACATTATTCCCGGCACTCCAAACAGTCACCTTTATGCAAGATGTAGCACCACCTCATATTGCTCTGCATGTGCAACGCCTGCTACGCTCAACATTTGGGGAGGATCGCATTATCAGTCGCAACTGTAATCACGCATGGCCTCCAAGATCTCCCGATCTCACACCCTGTGACTTTTGGCTGTGGGGATTCTTGAAGTCAAAAGTGTACCACGACCAACCGGCAACACTAGCAGCACTGAAAGATGCCATCCGCCAAAATGTGTCTGTCATAACGCAAGAAATGCTACTAAATGCCATATAGCGCCATCTGTTGGTCGCCAACAGAACTATTTTTTTTCCCGTTGCCACACAAAACCCGGTTTCTTTTCCATCCGTTTGGTGCAAACCGTATCTTTGTTTCTTGATTCGTTTTCAAATTATTAATTTTTAAAGTTCGTCCTAACTTTTGGATCACCTGGTACATTGAAAGTTTGCCAACTTACACCTCCAACATACCCTTAAAATGCCTAAGGTATGTCCCTATATAGTGTCACACTGACGGCACAGATGGACATTGTAAGAATGTGTAGAGAAACATCACTGAATGAGAAATGGTAAGAGTCATCAACAACAATGGCTATGTCTGGAGATCGGACAGATCCTAGCATGGACAGATCAGTAGCATGGACGGGCAACAGATCTGATGATCTATTGAGCATAGCAGCACTAAAATATTATGCCATTTAAAAAAGTAACTCAGGAGGGACTACAAAGGAGGCTTAATGTTTGGAACAGCCGTCAATTATTGATAATTGTGGCAGGGGGTTATAATCTCATCATAATGTTTTATCACCCACTAATAACATTCTTAAATGGATAGTCCAGTGGATATTAAATTTTTTTTTAATCAACTGGTGCCAGAGAGTTAAACAAATTTGTAAATTACTTTTTTATCTTAATCCTTCCAGTACTTATCAGCTGCTGTATGCTCCACAGGAAGTTGTATAGTTTGTTTCTGTCTGACCACAGTGCTCTCTGCTGACACCTCTGTCTATGTCAGGAACAAATCCCCATAGCAAACCTATCCTGCTCTGGACAGTTCCTGACATGGACAGAGGTGTCAGCAGAGAGCACTGTGGTCAGACAGAAAAGAATTATACAACTTTGCATGGAGACTACAGCAGCTGATATGTACTGGAAGGATTAAGATTTTTAAATAGAAGTAATTTACTAATCTAACTTTCTGGCCCCAGTTGATTTAAAAATATATATATAAAAGTTTTCCACTGGAATACCCCTTTACATCCCATGCTGCCTTATTTGAGGAGCAGCACACAGATCACCCAGGGTCTGACTCAGTCACAATTGTTTTCGCAGGAGACAACAGAGCCCATTCTCATTGAGCCCTATGAGGTTTGACAGTAGATAACACTACTTTCTGATGGAGTTTAGCATTTTGTTCTCTCAAACAACTTTGTAATATTACCTGTGTATGCAAAGATACATGCAGAACTTACAGACACTAACACCATCTACTAAAATACAGGCTCCAAAAGAAACAAGTGACCTATTTGGGGAATATTGTTTTCCAACACTTCTGACCCATGTAAAGGTTTCATTTCAACACTGTTCATGCATTGCACCACAAGAGCACTGGGAGCTTTTAGGAGTAAGGGTTAACCAAGGACATATGCGCAATAACCTGCTGCAGAAATACGCTCCAGTATTCCACAGCCAAAGATCCAGTTTCACTCCTGACTCAATAACATCCTGTCTTTTCATCCCTTTCATGGCCTCCATGACACACAAATTATCCTTTCTCCTGCCTCCAAGCTTCTTGCCTGTAAGGTTGACAACTGCTTGTAGGTCAGATGCAAAAACATGACCACAATGATGGCCCATATAAATAGCACATCCACACAAAAAAAAACTAAACACTACATTGGTTAAAATGGGTCACGTTTTGCATTATAAAAAAAATACCATTGATTCTCAAATCCATATTTATACCGATTTATATTACCAATTTCAGATACCATCAGTCTCAAAGATGCTGTCAGTCTAAGCCAATAAACCTGTAGGAGGGTTGGGCAATGCTGCCATAATATGGAAGCAAAAAACAGACTATTGTATGCTTGTCAGAACCCAGCCTTAAATGGGCACTGTCAGATTTAGAAAACTTTTTAATATTTTGCCAAGATGTAAAACATATAACCTTTCTAATATACTTCATAAGAAAAGTGTATTTCCTTATTATATATGGCTTTGTCCTATCTGATGCACATGCATGGACAAAGTCCAGTAAATGAGTGTGGGCTAGCACTGTCTGATAAGACAGGAGAGAGCACAGTAGAGTCCAATCAGACAGGAGAGAGCACAGAGAAGTCCAATCAGACAGGAGAGAGCACAGAGGAGTTCTATCAGACAGGAGAGAGCACAGAGGAGTGCTATCAGACAGGAGAAAGCACAAAGGAGTCCAATGAGACAGGAGAGAGCACAGAGGAGTCCTATCAGACAGGAGAGAGCACAGAGGAGTTCTATCAGACAGGAGAGAGCACAGAGGAGTACTATCAGACAGGAGAGAGCACAAAGGAGTCCAATGAGACAGAACTCCTCTGTGCTCTCTCCTGTCTCATTGGACTCCTTTGTGCTCTCTCCTGTCTGATAGTACTCCTCTGTGCTCTCTCCTGTCTGATAGATCTCCTCTGTGCTCTCTCCTATCAGACAGGAGAGAGCACAGAGGAGTGCTATCAGACAGGAGAGAGCACAGAGGAGTGCTATCAGACAGGAGAGAGCACAGAGGAGTGCTATCAGACAGGAGAGAGCACAGATGACTGCTATCAGACAGGAGAGAGCACAGAGGAGTGCTATCAAACAGGAGAGAGTACAGGAGTGCTATCAGACAGGAGAGAGTACAGAGGAGTACTATCAGACAGGAGAGAGCACAGAAGGGTCCTATCAGACAGGAGAGAGTACAGAGGAGTGCTATCAGACAGGAGAGAGTACAGAATAGTGCTATTAGACAAGAGAGAGCACAGAGGAGTGCTATCAGACAAGAGAGAGCACAGAGAAGTGCTATCAGACAGGAGAGAGGGAAGAGCAGTGCTATCAGACAGGAGAGAGCACAGAGGATTGCTATCAGACAGGAGAGAGCACAGAGGAGTGCTATCAGACAGGAGAGAGCACAGAGGAGTCCTATCAGACAGGAGAGAGCACAGAGCAGTGCTATCAGACAGTAGAGAGCACAGAGGAGTCCTATCAGACAGGAGAGAGCATAGAGGAGTCCTATCAGACAGGAGAGAGCACAGAGGAGTCCTATCAGACAGGAGAGAGCACAGAGGAGTGCTATCAGACAGGAGAGAGCACAGAGGAGTCCTATCAGACAGGAGAGAGCATAGAGGAGTCCTATCAGACAGGAGAGAGCATAGAGGAGTACTATCAGACAGGAGAGAGCATAGAGGAGTGCTATCAGACAGGAGAGAGCACAGAGGAGTACTATCAGACAGGAAAGAGCACAGAGGAGTACTATCAGACAGGAGAGAGCACAGAGGAGTACTATCAGACAGGAGAGAGCACAGAGGAGTGCTATCAGACAGGAGAGGGCACAGAGGAGTGCTATCAGACAGGAGAGAGCACAGAGGAGTCCTATCAGACAGGAGAGAGCATAGAGGAGTCCTATCAGACAGGAGAGAGCATAGAGGAGTACTATCAGACAGGAGAGAGCATAGAGGAGTGCTATCAGACAGGAGAGAGCACAGAGGAGTACTATCAGACAGGAAAGAGCACAGAGGAGTACTATCAGACAGGAGAGAGCACAGAGGAGTACTATCAGACAGGAGAGAGCACAGAGGAGTGCTATCAGACAGGAGAGGGCACAGAGGAGTGCTATCAGACAGGAGAGAGCATAGAGGAGTACTATCAGACAGGAGAGAGCATAGAGGAGTACTAGCTCACACTCACTTACTGGACTTTGTCTTTGCCTGTGCTTCAGCTTGGACAACGCCATGATTTTTATAAGCCATCATTTCTAGAGAAATAAAATACAATTTTCTTATGAAGTATATTAGAGAGGTTCATGTTTTGCCAAGATGTACAACATACAAAGTTTTTGTATCTGACAGTGCCCATTCAAGGTGTGAAGATGTGTCAGCACTATTACAAGCAATTTATCAAAGCTTTTGGCTGCTTTCTGAAAACAAAGGCAATCTCAATTTGCACACCTGTTTCCCCTATGAAATACACCAATACCAGTACTACAAAAATCCTGCAACTTTTTAGGGGAAATGTATCATTGTATGTGTTATTTAAAAATAATCTTCCAATTTAAGAGCAGTATATGGAGGGTTAATTAATTAAGTCAAGTTTACCAATAGATTTCCCCGCAGGGTCATCCAATAGTTCCCATTTTTCCCATACACTTAAAATATTCCCAAAAGCTTTATTGAAAACTTAGCACCTAAAATTAAAACATCAGTGCAATAGCCTATTGCTAATGTGCAATGAATATATATAACTGAGTGGGATAATTCCCATCTGCTGTAGGTATAGTTGTATAAATTCTGAGTGTGTCTGCAGTACACACTCAGTTGCTTCCATAGGCTGATTGCACAATATTAAAATCTTGTTACTCAGCCCCCTCGACATGTTTCACTACTGCTGTAGCGTTATCAAGAGGCAGCGCGACTGTAAATAGTATAATTTGTCTATAAAATTGTTATAAGTACACATCTGCATAACACTGTATCCTTATTAACGTATATGAGGCTCTGTACACTGACAACAAGCAGGGCTCTGTACACTGACAACAAGCAGGGCTCTGTACACTGACAACAAGCAGGGCTCTGTACACTGACAACAAGCAGGGCTCTGTACACTGACAACAAGCGGGGCTCTGTACACTGACAACAAGCGGGGCTCTGTACACTGACAACAAGCGGGGCTCTGTACACTGACAACAAGCGGGGCTCTGTACACTGACAACAAGCGGGGCTCTGTACACTGACAACAAGCGGGGCTCTGTACACTGACAACAAGCAGGGCTCTGTACACTGACAACAAGCGGGGCTCTGTACACTGACAACAAGCAGGGCTCTGTACACTGACAACAAGCAGGGCTCTGTACACTGACAACAAGCAGGGCTCTGTACACTGACAACAAGCGGGGCTCTGTACACTGACAACAAGCAGGGCTCTGTACACTGACAACATGGAGGACAAGTGGGGCTCTGTACACTGACAACAAGCAGGGCTCTTTACATGGAGGACAAGCAGGGATCTGTACCTGAGGACAAGCAGGGCCTGTACGAGAGAGAGCAGGGCGGCGGGTGCACTGCTCGGTGGCACAGTGAACTCAGACATGGTGGGCTGCTGCGCTTAGACGTGAGGTCACGTCACCCCGGTGACGTGACCTCACGTCTGAACGTAGCAGCGCGCCACGCCGGATTTCAAAGCACCTCTCCCAGGCAGCCACACTGACAACCCACGGCCGTAAGTAAGATCCAGCCGTAGAGTTGCTAGGCAACCAACGCCGTGTGGGACGCCGCTTGCGAGTGAGTCGGGCCCCCCTTTACGGAGCCTCGCGCCCCACTATTTGAGAAGCACTGCTTTAAGGTGAGCCTTTAGGCCGTAAGGTACTTCACGACATTGTCCTCCCCCCTCATGTGGACTGCAGAAAGAGGTTTTTTCTTTCCAAATGAATTATCTTTTTTGACATTTTAAACCAGTTTGTGCCTTTTTCTGTCCTGGTGATTTATAAAGGCTAAAATTATGGCTCTGTCAAATGAATTTTGATGAATTTGCTGCTTTAGTGAACCATCTAACAGCCTTCAAAGCTTTGAAACAGCTTTTAACTTCCAAAAATGTAAAAAAACATTTTTGGACTTCTTTTGACCATTGACCTTGGAAGAATTAAAGGGGTATTCCAGGCAAAAAAAATTTTTTATATATCAACTGGCTCCGGAAAGTTAAACAGATTTGTAAATTCTATTAAAAAATCTTAATCCTTCCAATAGTTATTAGCTTCTGAAGTTTTCTGTCTAACTGCTCAATGATGATGATGCCACATCCCGGGAGCTGTGCATGATGGGAAAATATCCCCATAGGAGCTGCACAGCTCCTGGGACGTGAGTCATCAGAAAGCAGTTAGACAGAAAACAGCAACTCAACTTCAGAAGCTCATAACTATTGGAAGGATTAAGATTTTTTAATAGAAGTAATTTACAAATCTGTTTAACTTTCCGGAGCCAGTTGATATATAAAAAAAAGTTTTTGCCTGGAATACCCCTTTAACCCCTTAACCCCTTAAGGACCGGGGTTTTTTCCGTTTTTGCATTTTCGTTTTTTGCTCCTTGCCTTTAAAAAATCATAACTCTTTCAAATTTACACCTAAAAATCCATATGATGGCTTATTTTTTGCGCCACCAATTCTACTTTGTAATGACATCATTCATTTTGCCCAAAAATCTATGGTGAAGCGGGAAAAAAAATCATTGTGCGACAAAATTGAAAAAAAAACGCTGTTTTGTAACTTTTGGGGGCTTCCGTTTCTACGTAGTACATTTTTCGGTAAAAATGACACCTGATATGTATTCTGTAGGTCCATACGATTAAAATGATACCCTACTTATATAGGTTTGATTTTGTCGGACTTCTGGAAAAAATCATAACTACATGCAGGAAAATTAATACGTTTAAAATTGTCATCTTCTGACCCCTATAACTTTTTTATTTTTCCGTGTATGGGGCGGTATGAGGGCTAATTTTTTGCGCCGTGATCTGAAGTTTTTAACGGTACCATTTTTGCATTGATAGGACTTATTGATCACTTTTTATTCATTTTTAAATGATATAAAAAGTGACCAAAAATGCACTATTTTGGACTTTGGAATTTTTTTGCGCGTACGCCATTGACCGAGCGGTTTAATTAATGATATATTTTTATAATTCGGACATTTCCGCACGCGGTGATACCACATATGTTTATTTTTATTTTTATTTACACTGTGTTTTTTTTTTTATTGGAAAAGGGGGGTGATTCAAACTTTTAATAGGGGAGGAGTAAAATGATCTTTATTCACTTTTTTCTTCACAGTGTTATAGGGACCTATAACACTGCACACACTGATCTTCTATGTTGATCACTGGTTTCTCATAAGAAACCAGTGATCAACGATTCTGCCGCATGACTGCTCATGCCTGGATCTCAGGCACTGAGCAGTCATTCGGCGATCGGACAGCGAGGAGGCAGGAAGGGGCCCTCCCGCTGTCCTGTCAGCTGTTCGGGATGCCGCGATTAGCCGCGGCTATCCCGAACAGCTCGACTGAGCTAGTCGGGAACTTTCACTTTCACTTTTAGCCGCGCGGCTCAGCTCTGAGCGCGCGGCTAAAGGGTTAATAGCGCGCGGCGCCGCGATCGGCGCTGCGCGCTATTAGAGGCGGGTCCCGGCTTCACTATGACGCCGGGCCCGCCGTGATATGACGCGGGGTTACTGTGTAACCCCGCGTTATATCAGAAGAGCAGGACCAAGGACGTACCGGTACGTCCTTGGTCATTAAGGGGTTAAGGACTCAGCCCATTTTGGCCTTAAGGACTCAGACAATTTAATTTTTACGTTTTCATTTTTTCCTCCTCGCCTTCTAAAAATCCTAACTCTTTTATATTTTCATCCACAGACTAGTATGTGGGCTTGTTTTTTGCGCGACCAGTTGTCCTTTGTAATGACATCACTCATTATATCATAAAATGTATGGCGCAACCAAAAAACACTATTTTTGTGGGGAAATGAAAACGAAAAACGCAATTTTGCTAATTTTGGAAGGTTTTGTTTTAACGCCGTACAATTTATGGTAAAAATGACGTGTGTTCTTTATTCTGAGGGTCAATACGATTAAAATGATACCCATTATTATATACTTTTATATTATTGTTGCGCTTAAAAAAAATCACAAACTTTTTAACCAAATTAGTACGTTTATAATCCCTTTATTTTGATGACCTCTAACTTTTAATTTTTCCGTATAAGCGGCGGTATGGGGGCTCATTTTTTGCGCCATGATCTGTACTTTTTTTTGATACCACATTTGCATATAAAAAAATTGTAATACATTTTTAATGATTTTTTTTTTAATAAAATGTATTAAAAAAGTAGGAATTTTTGACTTTTTTTTTTTTTCCGTTCACGCCGTTCACCGTACGGGATCATTAACATTTTATTTTAATAGTTCGGACATTTACGCACGCGGCGATACCAAATATGTCTATAAAAAATGTTTTTACGCTTTTTGGGGGTAAAATAGGAAAAAACGGACGTTTTACTTTTTTATTGGGGGAGGGGATTTTTCACTTTTTTTTTTTACTTTTACATTTTTTTAAATTTTTTTTTACACTTGAATAGTCCCCATAGGGGACTATTCATAGCAATACCATGATTGCTAATACTGATCTGTTCTATGTATAGGACATAGAACAGATCAGTATTATCGGTCATCTCCTGCTCTGGTCTGCTCGGTCACAGACCAGAGCAGGAGACGCCGGGAGCCGGACGGAGGAAGGAGAGGGGACCTCCGTCCGGCGTTCTGAATAATCGGATCCCCGCAGCAGCGCTGCGGGCGATCCGATCGTTCATTTAAATCGCGAACTGCCGCAGATGCCGGGATCTGTATTGATCCCAGCACCTGAGGGGTTAATGGCGGACGCCCGCGAGATCGCGGGCGTTGGCCATTGCCGGCGGGTCCCTGGCTGCGATCAGCAGCCGGGATCAGCCGCGCATGACACGGGCAATGCTCCGATGCCCGCGGTTATGCACAGGACGTAAATGTACCACCTAACCAGGATAACCAGGACGTACATTTACGTCCTGCGTCCTTAAGGGGTTAACCTCTTAAGGACGCAGGGCGTATGGATACGCCCTGCATTCCGAGTCCTTAAGGACGCAGGGCGTATCCATACGCCCGTGGGAATTCCGGTCCCCACCGCTAGCCGGTTGGGGACCGGAGCCGGATGCCTGCTGAAATCGTTCAGCAGGCATCGCGGCATATCGCCCAGGGGGGTCATTATGCCCCCCATGTTGGCGATGGCCGCAGATCGCTGGACAATTCAGTCCAGCGATCTGCGGTGATTCCGGGTCAATCGGGTCTCCAGTGACCCGGAATTACTGGCTGATCGGGGCCGAACAGCCAGAGCCTGCAGGGGTGATTCGTCGGCCGGATTACGGAAAAGTGTACCTTCAGCTGATGTATAACTACAACTCCCAGCTTGCACAAACAGCTAAAGTGCATGCTGAGAGTTGTAGTGGTGCATCTGCTGGTTGCATAACTACAACTCCCAGCATGCCCGTTGGCTGTCGGTGACTGCTGAGAGTTGTAGTTTTGCAACAGCTGAAGGCACACTGGTTGTGAAACTCAGTTTTTTTTTTACCTAACTCAGTGTTTCACGACCGGTGTGCCTCCAGCTGTTGCAAACTACAACTCCCAGCAGTCACCTTACACCATACACCGTACATGCTGGGAGTTGTAGTTTTGCAACAGCTGGAGGCACACTGGTTTTGAAACACTGAGTAAGGTCACAAACTCAGTGATACATAACCAGTGTGCCTACAGCTGTTGCAAAACTAAAACTCTCAGCTTGTACAGTCTGTCAGCGCATGCTGGGAGTTTTAGTTTTGCAACAGCTGGAGGTCCCCCCCCCCCCAATGTGAATGTACAGGGTTTACAGTAAGTATCGGGCTGCAAGTTTGAGCTGCGGCAAATTTTCTGCAACAGCTCAAACTGCCAGCGAGAAACTACTGTGAACCCCCGCCCGTGCGACTGTACCCTAAAAACACTACACTACACTACCACAAAAAATAAAAAGTAAAAAACACTACATATACATTTACCCCTACACAGCCCCCCTCCCCTGCCCAATAAAAATGAAAAACGTCTGGTACGCCACGGTTTCCAAAACGGAGCCTCCAGCTGTTGCAAAACAACTACTCCCAGTATTGCCAGATAGCCACTGACTGTCCAGGCATGCTGGGAGTTTTACAACAGCTGGAGGCACCCTGTTTGGGAATCACTGGCGTAGAATTCCCCTATGTCCACCCCTATGCAAATCCCTAATTTAGGCCTCAAATGCGCATGGCGCTCTCACTTTGGAGCCCTGTCGTATTTCAAGGCAACAGTTTAGGGTCACATATGGGGTATCGCCGTACTCGGGAGAAATTGTGTTACAAATTTTGGGGGGTATTTTCTGCTTTTACCCTTTTTAAAAATGTAAAATTTTTGGGAAAAGAAGCATTTTAGGTAAAAAATATTTTTTTTTTTTTACATATGCAATAGTCGTCAAACGCCTGTGGGGTATTAAGGTTCACTTAACCCCTTTTTACATTCCCTGAGGGCTCTAGTTTCCAAAATGGTATGCCATGTGTTTTTTTTTTTGCTGTCCTGGCACCATAGGGGCTTCCTAAATGCGGCATGCCCCCAGAGCAAAATTTGCTTTCAAAAAGCCAAATGTGACTCCTTCTCTTCTGAGACCTGTAGTGCGCCAGCAGAGCACTTTTCACCCCCATATGGGGTGTTTTCTGAATCGGGAGAAATTGGGCTTCAAATTTTGGGGGGTATTTTCTGCTTTAACCCTTTGTAAAAATGTAAATTTTTTGGGAAACCAAGCATTTTAGGTAAAAATATATTTTCATTTTTTACATATGCAAAAGTCGTGAATCACCTGTGGGGTATTAAGGTTCACTTTACCCCTTGTTATGTTCCCCGAGGGGTCTAGTTTCCAAAATGGTATGCCATGTGTTGTTTTTTGCTGTTCTGGCACCATAGGGGCTTCCTAAAGGTGACATGCCCCCCAAAAACCATTTGTCGCTCCTTCCCTTCTGAGCCCTCTACTGCGTCCGCCGAACAATTAACATAGACATATGAGGTATGTGCTTATAAGAGAGAAATTGGGTTTCAAATACAAGTAAAAATTTTCTCCTTTTTACCCCTTGCAAAAATTCAAAAATTGGGTCTATAAGAACATGCGAGTGTAAAAAAATGAACATTGTGAATTTTCTCCTTCACTTTGCTGCTATTCCTGTGAAACCCCTAAAGGGTTAAAAGCTTACTGAATGTCATTTTGAATACTTTGGGGGGTGCAGTTTTTATAATGGGGAAATTTATGGGGTATTTCTAATATGAAGACCCTTCAAATCCACTTCAAACCTGAACTGGTCCCTGAAAAAAAGCGAGTTTCAAAATTTTGTGAAAAATTGGAAAATTGCTGCTGAACTTTGAAGCCCTCTGGTGTCTTCCAAAAGTAAAAACTCATCAATTTTATGATGCAAACAAAGTAAACATATTGTATATGTGAATAAAAAAAAAATTATTTGGAATATCCATTTTCTTTACAAGCAGAGAGCTTCAAAGTTAGAAAAATGCAAGATTTTCACATTTTTCATCAAATTTTGGGATTTTTCACCAAGAAAGGATGCAAGTTACCACAAAATTTTACCACTATGTTAAAGTAGAATATGTCACGAAAAAACAATCTCGGAATCAGAATGATGACTAAAAGCATTCCAGAGTTATTTATGTTTAAAGTGACAGTGGTCAGATTTGCAAAAAATGGCCGAGTCCTTAAGGTAAAAAAAAGGGCTCAGTCCTTAAGGGGTTAAGCTCAGGGATGTAGCCTCTCCATAACACGTGTGCATGGTTTGAAGTCTTATCTGTGAAGTGTGGCTCCTTCTGCCCACTGACAGCTGTCAACCAGCAGACAGCGGTGGGCACTGCTCTTTGTCGCCTAGATTTTGGAGAAAGGACTGCCTTATGCTGTAGGTAACACATCATCGTAATCAGCTTCTCTGTCACTAGTTTCTGCTGCCCTCAGATAGGGCACCCAGTGACAGATTTCCTGCTCTTATACATTCAGGTGTCATCTCACAGCTTATCTTTTCCCAGCCAGGAGACGGCAGGGTTTCCGCCAGATGAGTGGGAAAACTGTGTTACTACAAGTGGTCAATCTGAAGAGGATGGTAGTACACAAAAGGTGGAGGGCTATCTTTGCATTCTCCATAATGTGTCGTGTTGGCCAACACTGTTTTAATACAATTGGAGGTTGTTACCACAGCTGAAATAAAAACACATTTTGCAAAGTAATATTCGCACCTATTATAGATTAATAACCTGTATATAATTGACCTTATAGAAAAAAAAACACAATATGCTGCAATCCCGCTTAAAGGGGTACTCCGCCCCTAGAAATCTTCACTCCGTGCCTAATGGCTTGCGATGCATGGGCTGGAGGATTGTGATGTCCTGGCCCCGTCCCCTTAATGAAAGTCTATGGGAGGGGGCGTGGCCCCCTTCCATAGACTTGCATTGAGGGGGCGGGGCATGACATCACAAGGGGGCAGTGATGTCACGATCCTCTGGCCCCTACATCGCCAGCCATCAGGCACAGAGCGAAGCACACTCCATGCACCAGATGACAGTGGTTCCGTAGGAGATTGCAGGGGGTCCCGCCACTGGGAACCCCCACTAACCTTTGAATAGGGGATAAGATGTCTAGGGGCCGAGTAACCCTTTAAGCCACATAAAGAGATTATTTGACACTTTATTGGCAATTACAGAATGCCCGCCCCCATTACTGGGGCATAATATTAGGGTCAACACAAAACAGCCTGGTCCCTTTACTGCACTTTACACTTCTTTATGTAGTGGCCAGCTGCAGAGCACATTATATGTTTAGTAGCACCATAGTTCTCTACCAATCCTTGTGTAAAATCAGGAATTGCACAGACACCACAAGTACAAGTTCTGGCAGAGCGCATTCTGCCCACACTTGAGTGCTTGCCTCTTCTGCACTCATACTCCTTTCTTAATTTTCTGAATGTAAAAATATAACATGAACATAGTCAATGGCCGTACTCTGTTACTCAAGAAATCGCCACACATTTTGTTTGACATCTCCAGCTAATGCACTGATGTCTAGCTGAAAAGGAAAAACAAGAGTTACAGAAGTTTGTTTTTTATCTTTAGGTTTCAGATAAAGGTTGAGTACATAGAGTAAACATTCAAGAAAAATAAAGATGCAGATCCATTAAATATATATATATATATATATATATATATATATATACACACACATATACATACACACACACACACACACACTGCTCAAAAGAATAAAGGTAACACTTAAACAACACAATGTAACTCCAAGTCAATCACACTGCCCACTCAGGAAGCAACACTGATTAACAATCAATTTCACATGCTGTTGTGCAAATGGAACAGACAACAGGTGGAAATTATAGGCAACTAACATGACACCCCCATTAAAGGAGTGGTTCTGCAGGTGGTGGCCACAGACCACTTCTCATTTCCTATGCTTCCTGGCTGATGTTTGGGTCACTTTTGAATGCTGGCGGTGCTTTCACTCTAGTGGTAGCATGAGATGGCGTCTACAACCCACACAAGTGGCTCAGGTAGTGCAGCTCATCCAGGATGGCACATCAATGAGAGCGGTGACAAGAAGGTTTGCTGTCTGTCAGCATAGTGTCCAGAGCATGGAGGCGCTACCAGGAGACACGCCAGTACATCAGGAGATGTGGAGGAGGCCGTAGGAGGGCAACAACCCAGCAGCAGGACCGCTATCTCTGCCTTTGTGCAAGGAGGAGCACTGCCAGAGCCCTGTAAAATGACCTCCAGCAGGCCACAAATGTGCATGTGTCCATTCAAACGGTCAGAAACAGACTCCATGAGGGTGGTATGAGGGCCGGACATCCACAGGTGGGGGTTGTGCTTACAGCCCAACACCGTGCAGGACGTTTTGCACTTGCCAGAGAACAGCAAGATTGGCAGATTCGCCACTGGCGCACTGTGCTCTTCACAGATGAAAGCAGGTTCACTCTGAGCACATGTGACAGATGTGAGAGTCTGGAGATGCCGTGGAGAACGTTCTGCTGCCTGCAATATCCTCCAGCATGACCGATTTGGCGGCGGGTCAGTAATTGTGTGGGGTGGCATTTCTTTGGGGGCCGCACAGCCCTCCATGTGCTTGCCAGGGGTAGCCTGACTACCATTAGAAATCCTCAGACCCCTTTTGACACCATATGCTGGTGGGGTTGGCCCTGGGTTCCTCCTAATGCAAGACAATGCTAGACCTCATGTGACTGGAGTGTGTCAGCAGTTCCTGCAAGAGGAAGGCATTGATGGCATAGGGAGGTTATACGGGCACGTGGAAACCACACACACTACTGAGCCTCATTTTGTCTTGTTTTATGGACATTACATCAAAGTTGGATCAGCCTGTAGTGTGGTTTTCCACTTTGATTTTGAGTGTGACTCCATATCCAGACCTCCATTGGTCGATAAATTTGATTTCCATTGATAATTTGTGTGTGATTTTGTTGTCAGCACATTCAGCTATGCAAAGACAAAAGTATTTCATACGATTAGTTCATTCATTCAGATCTAGGATGTGTTATCTTAGTGTTACCTTTATTGATATATATATATATATATATATATATATATATATATATATTTTTTTAGCAATATATTGCTCAAAAAAGTAGCTAAAACACAGTAGGTATGGTGGTCTTTGGATGCAATTCAGCATTCTTTCTCCTCCAAACACGACGAGTTTTTACCAAAAAGTAAAAAACTTTGGTTTCATCTGATCATATAACATTCTCCCAATACCCTTCTGGATCATCCGAATGCTCTCTAGCAAACTTCAGATGGGGACACGTCTGGCACTGCATGATTTGAGTCCCTGGTGGCGTAGTGTGTTACTGATGGTAGCCTTTGTTACTTTGGTCCCAGCTCTCTGCAGGTCATTCACTAGGTCCCCCCCCGTGTGGTTCTGGGATTTTTGCTCACAGTTCTTGTGCTCATTTTGACACCACAGGGTGAGATCTTGCGTTGAGCCCCAGATCGAGGGAGATTATCAGTGGCCTTGTATGTCTTCCATTTTCTAATAATTGCTCCCACAGTTGATTCCTTCACACTAAGCTACTTGCCTCTTGCGAGACTCTTTGTGGGAGCCAGAAATCTTGCTTGTTTGTAGGTGATCAAATACTTATTTTCCACCATCATTTTCTAAATCAGACTGTGATTTTATGGATTTTTTTTCTCATTATGTCTCTCATAATGAAAATTACAGGCGTCTCATCTTTTTAAATGGAAGAACTTGTACAATTGGTGGCTGACTAAATACTTTTTTGCCCCACTGTATGTATGTGTGTGTGTGTGTATATATATATATATATATATATATATATATATATATATATATATATATATATATTATAGGGATCGACTGATTATCAGGTGGCCGATATTATCAGCCGATATTCACGATTTTGGACATTATCGGTATCGGCAATTATCTTGCTGATATGCCAATAATGCCCGGCCCCCCTGGCCAGAGACCACCGCCGCCGCCCCATTGCCTCCCCCATCCAAGGTTTTATAGTTACCTGTTCCCGGGGCCCGCACTACTGGCTCCTGCGATGTGCTGCGCAGCGCAATGACGAGTGACGTCCTTAACGCGACGTCACAGTCAGTGCGCACAGTGACAGCTCAGGACGGCGGTCTCTGGCTCGCTTTAAATCATTGATCTGCAGCGGCTTCTGCTGGGCCGGGTGGGGGGAAATAGCCGATAACTTATACCGGAATATCGGTATAAGTTATCGGCTATCGGCCTGAAAGGTCACAGATTATTGGTATCGGCCCTAGAAAAAAAAATCGATATCGGTCGATCCCTAATTATATATATATATATATATATATATATATATATATATATCACACACACACCCACACACACTGCTCAAAAAAAATAAGGGAACACTAAAGATAACAACACATCCTAGCGTCCTAGATCTGAATGAATTAACTAATCATATGAAATACTTTTGTCTTTACATAGTTGAATGTGCTGACAACAAAGTCACACAAAAATGATCAATGGAAAATCGATTTTATCGACCCATGGAGGTCTGGATATGGAGTCACACTGAAAATCAAAGTTGAAAACCACAATACAGGCTGATCCAACTTTGATGTAATGTCCATAAAACAAGTCAAAATGAGGCTCAGTAGTGTGTGTTGCTTCCACATGCCTGTGGTCTCCTGAGGGATGCCCTTCCAGACCTGCACTAAAGCATCCACCAACTCCTGGACAGTCTGTGGTGCAATGTGGCATTGGTGGATGGAGCGAGACATGATGTCCCAGATGTGTTCAATCGGATTCAGGTCTGAGGAATGGGCTGACCAGTCCATAGTATCAATGCCTTCCTCTTGCAGGAACTGCTGACACACTCCAGCCACATGAGGTCTAGCATTGTCTTGCATTAGGAGAAACCCAGGGCCAACCGCACCAGCATATGGTCTCACAAGGGGTCTGAGGATCTCATCTCGGTACTTAATGGCAGTCAGGCTACCTCTGGCAAGCACATGGAGGGCAGTGCGGCCCCCAAAGAAATACCACCCTACACCATTACTGACCCACTGCCAAACCGCTCATGCTGGAGGATGTTGCAGGCAGCAGAACGTTCTGTGGTCACCACCTGCAGAACCACTCCTTTATTGGGGGTGTCTTGATAATTGCCTATAATTTCCACCTGTTGTCTGTTCCATTTGCACAACAGCATGTGAAATTGATTGTCAATCAGTGTTGCTTCCTGAGTGGACAGTGTGATTTCACAGAAGTGTGAATGACTTGGAGTTACATTGTGTTTGAGTGTTCCCTTTATTTTTTTGAGCAGTGTATATCTATCTGTCATTTATGAAGGGTGTCATGGGCAGAGCTGAGCCACAACCCTGAAACTCCCTAGACAACTTTGCAACAATAAATCCACTGACACAAACATCCGTTTACTAATGCATTAATGAAAGTTTTCTAATAGAACAATCATGCTAAGAGGCCAATGTGTCACCATCTAGGAGGTTGCTCTCATGACTTCTCTGCCCTCATGATGACTGTTAGTATATCCCAATCCTTATTAATGAGCCAGTCACCAAAAGGTCTATGGAAAGATAAAAAGTGATTTATATTACATCCTACTACATCTAAATATGAATCAGTTAAAGATCTACTAGAGATGTTGGATATTAATTTTAAAAACAATATAATAAGCTAATGTGACAATGTGGCACAGGCTACTTTGCCAAGTCTCTAAAATCAAGAATTATGTCCTAGGTCAACGGGACACAGAATTCTCATGTATTGTGGGTAATTACGGTAATAGGAAAACATATCTAACCTATGTTTATGGATACGAAGGCTCCTTTATTAGCTCTCAACAGAGTATGACTGGCTACAACACAACTCCAGCTAATCTCATGATCTTGAAGGGGTTGGAGCACAGTGGCTGCAAGAACGTCTCACAGGTGATGAATTGCAGGCTATAATTTGGGCTGTATTTAGAAATGTGAGTCCCAATGGCCTTATTCTCAGTCAACATGTCAAGATATATCTATGTCACAGAAAAGCTGAATCCATGCAAAAATATGTGGAATACTGTAGGCTGCTTTATTTTGTACAGAATAAAAGATTAGGGTTGCATCAGTGCTGGTTCTTGATATAACAGGAATTATTTAATTTGCGAAAATAATTTCTATTGTATCAATTTTCTTGAAATGTGAATCCTAAAATAATGAATCATTAGGATTACTGCAAAATTTGGGTGTATGCGATTATACCAATTCTGTCAACCAAGGTGGGCTGGATTTGGTCCCATGGTCAGAAATGAAGACAGAGGGAATGGTGCAGACTGGCCCCACATTCAAACAGAGGTAATAACATTAATACACTGGTGCCTTTGTTTCCCCTCTGTATCTAGAAATGCTGTAATTTGAAATAGGGATCGACCGATATCGATTTTTTTTTAGGGCAGATACCAATAATCTGTGGAGGTTAGGGCCGATAGCCCATAACTTATACTGATATTCCGGTATTAGTTATCGGCCATTTCTCCATAGACCCCCTCCCCCCCGGTTACACCGCTGCAGATCATTGATTTAAAGCGGGCACTTTAAATCAATGAACTGCAGCGGCTTATGCGGTGCCAGAGACTGCCGCTGCAACCCACTTCTCTCCCCATGCCTGTCCTGGGGTCCTCCTGAGTCCTACCACTGCCAACCAATACACAAGCTCCAAGCAATACACAAGAGTATTTGAGTATTTTGCCTTTTTGTCTGGAGGCACTATTCCAAAGGTAAGATTGCCTTTCAAATGTGAAAAAAGTGTTGATGTTTTATCATAATCCTTTTGTTTATTTTACTATGATGCTTTGCATTATATTTTTTATTTTTGCATAATTTGTTTTATTGCTCAAAGACTTTAACATCCAGCAAACCCGGCTTGTGAAAGAAAAAAAAAAAAATAAATAAAAAAAAAAGCTTTCTTTACTGATGTGGTATTAAAAAGCAGTGCACTAGGCAATGGTCGAAAAGTCAATATAACCAGCAAGTTTCTGGTGTTACGCACACATATTTATGCCACGACATTGGATATTCTCAACCATTGTTTGGTGTACTGCTCTTAATGGCACATCAATAAAAAAAAAGCCTTTTTTTAATGAGCCTAGGATGCTTGATACTTAATCCCTTTTTTTTTAGCGGCAAAAAGTCACATACTGTATATACTCGAGTATAAGCTGACCGGAATATAAGCCGAGGCCCCTAATTTAACCCCAAAAACCCAGGAAAAGTTATTGACTCGACTATAAGTCTAGGGTGGGAAATGCATCTTGACGACGACGCACAGGGACGTTCATGCGCAGGTACGTCTGCTGCGCACGGATGTCCCTGTGCGTCGTCGTCAAGGCAACGTCTCTAGTTCAGGGCCGGAGCTGAGAAGAGGGCCTCCCGGTGAAAATGGACACCCCGGAACGACTAACCCTCCCCACCGGATGGTCCCTGCAGCAAAAATGGCCTGGACCAGCTCACCCTTCCTTCCCACCGAGGGGAGGTAAGTAGAAAACTAAAGGGGGGGGGGGGGGGTCTGGATGATGACGAAGGCCGCAGTGATCTTCAACCTGCGGACCTCCAGATGTTTCAAAACTACGACTCCCAGCATGCCCGGACAGCCGATGGCTGTCCGGGCATGCTGGAAGTTGTAGTTTTGCAACATATGGAGGTCTGCACGTTGAAGACCACTAAGAAGGGATTGACAGGCAGAGAGTTCACTCGAGTATAAGCCGAGGGGGGTGTTTTCAACATGAAAAATCGTGCTGAAAAACTCTGCTTATACTCGATTATATACGGTATTTGAACAATGGGTAGAATTTTTGCACAACCTCACACCAGCCCACACCACACTTAGGAATACTTGTCTACAGTGCAACTTCTTTGTTGGTGAGATGTATTAAGGCCATGTTCACATAGAGGAATGTCCGTGCAGAATTCCGCTGCAGCAGAGTTCCATAGATTTCAATGGGATTTTGCTACACTGTGCGCGTAGAGTTTCTGCTACGAAAAAACTGATTCTGGACACCACTTTGTCTTTTCTACTGTATACAGATTTTAGAGTTTTAAACTGGTAATAAATGAAGTATCTTTGCGTATTTTCCATTTACAGTAACCCCCCGACATGCGATGGCCCCGACATATGATCAAATCGACATACGATGCTTCTATATGTCGGGGCCATCGCATTAACTGCTATCCGACAGCGCAAAATGCTTAAGCTCCTGTCGGATAGCAGTTTAAGCATCCCGGACAGGTTCACTTACCTATCCCCGCTGCTCCGGGTCCACTTTGCGATCCTCCGGCGTTTTCTGCCTCTTCTCTGGGGTCCGGGCCTCGCTTTCCGGCATCGTTATTACGTCGTGCGCACGCCGTCCCAGCACCGCAACGTAATAACGTCACCAGAAAGCGAGGCCGGGACACCGGAGAAGATGCCGAAAAAGCCGGAGGATCCCGAAGAAGATGCCAGAGCAGCGGGACAGCATCGGGAGCCCCTGGGACAGCATCGGGAGCGGTGAGGACGCGGTCCAGAGCGGCGGGGACAGGGGAGTATAACTTCCTATACTTTACATTGCACGAATCCCTCAACATATGATGGATTCGACAAACGATGGGTCATTTGGAACGAATTACCATCGTATGTTGAGGGACCACTGTATTTTGGAGGAGTATTTTTACTGTAGAGTTGTTCTTTAATCTTTCTTCTTCCTACGGAAGCAGACCATCTGCTTAGGCCTGAGTTTCATGGTGCTTACATTTGTTTGTTATCACAGTTGTAATGTATCATATGACATGTAATCTACTATCACTGCAAAGTTCAATAACTACTGCAAAGGTCCATGGGCCTTGTGCCTTATTCACATCCTAAAAATGTGCCTACGTTGCAAATATTTATTTGAATACCAGTATGGAAATCTAAACATACCCAGCAGAATATCTGCAGGCAGGCCAAAGGGGTGAACAAAAGAAATAGGGGGAGATCTATTAAAACCTGTGCAAAGGAAAAGTTGCCCAGTTGCCCATAGCAACCAATCAGATCGCTTCTTTCATTTTGCAGAGGCCTTGTTAAAAATGAAAGAAGCGATCTGATTGGTTGCTATGGGCAACTTTTCCTCTGCACAGGTTTGATAAATCTCCCCCACAGTCTATTTGTGACTACATGCTACCTGCTTCACAACGATTTATACGTTTTTATCCGTGGTACAAAATAGGGTTCTATATCATCAACAAAATGTAAATGTGTGCATATAATAGTTTGAAGACAGTGGAAACATTCTTTACCTTATCTGCTATTCTACTGCACTGTATGTTGTGTTATTCAGTTCCTATTACCCGAGTTGGACTGGCACCAGAATTGTGGTGACATAATCCTTTCCCATGGTACTCATGCTGGCACCGATGGATGTAACTAATCAGTCTGCAATGCTGAATTTTCTATCTGAAACCAATAATGTGAGAACTTATGAACATGCCTCGACGTGGGCATCTAAGCGGACATTGTGTGGCCTGGTGTACATGGCACAACCGGATTCACATTGACCATTCTGCCAGGGTGCTGAGGCTGTTGTAAGGCCAATACAGGTAGCTGTGCTATTGATTTTCTACATACAGGTAACTGCTGTTATTATCTACATAGAGACAGACATTACGTCCAGGTAGAGGTCTTTGCTTAAATGGGCACTCTCAAAACTAATTTTTTGCTATTGCACTACTTATGGCAAATAAAACTATTTCTAATGTACTTTGTTTGACAAAAAAATGATGTTTTCTATGTTTTATTTGTGATTAAAAAAGCTGCCAAAAGGTGTCTCCCTACTTGCTCAGAGCACATTTTCCACCATCTCTTGCACAGACTTTGGACTCCTGCAGCCTGGCAGAGGTCCAAACTCAGGAAATGCAGTCTGGAGTGCTGTGGGGGCAGCCTTATCCAATCATAGCTCATCTCACACACTGAACTGCTCTGGGCTGGGCTGTGTGTAGCAGAGTGAGGGAGGAAGTTCTCCCCTATGTGGCATCAGATTATGTCACACCTGCTGGGGAACGCCCCTTCCCAGTCTGTGAATCTGACTGAGCAAAAGAGACAGAGCAATATCAGGATAGAAAACTAAAAAAATAATACAAATAAAGGCAGGGGGTGGTTTATCATGATGGGGGCAGTGAACTGAAAGGATTATAAAATTTAACAAGATGAGAGGTACCCTTTAATGAAATGAACAATAAGTATACACAAGTCCCCATACTGTGGTCAATGAATAGTAATAACTATTACCAGAACCCATATATTCTAAAAAAGGGCAGACGCACATCACTTGGCGGCAGTGAAAATGTCCTCTCGCATCCTATACATTTAAGCCTTGGCAAGCTTCCCAGACATATGTTACATTCCACAAGAGTAGGATTTGAGGCCACATCTTACAAGGACCACCGGTCAAGCAGAAACCGGTAACAATTGCTGCCTCCAATGCTGGAAGAGGAGGGGGGATGGGTACTGTTGTTTAAAATAGACCAAAAATACTTCAAATATGGTAACAGTGAGGCGGTCTTCCAAGAAGTAGCTTATGTGAACAACACACGAGAATGACAAGTGTTTTCTCGATACATGGATTGTACAGAAAAGCGACTTAGGCTCGGAAACCCTTACAGAAAAACGCATTGATATAGATGTTTGTCATAAGAAAACACACAGGATTGCTTATTATTGAGCTACAGGTTCAATCTGTCAATATTTAGGATTCAGAGTCTGTGGATATAAAATATTTACCCTTTTTTATTGTTGTTTATCAACAATTCCGCCTGGAAGTGACACATAAATATAACAGACACCTTGGACACCACCCTCTTTAAAGGGGTACTCCGGTGAATTTTTTTTTTTTTTTTTAAATCAACTGGTGCCAGAAAGTTAAACAGATTTGTAAATGAATTCTATTAAAAAAAATCTTAATCCTTCCTGTACTTATTAGCTGCTGAATACTACAGCGGAAATTCTTTTCTTTTTGAAACACAGAGCTGTCTGCTGACATCACGAGCACAGTGCTCTCTGCTGACATCTCTGTCCATTTTAGGAACTGTCCAGAGCAGCATATGTTTACTATGGGGATTTCCTTTTACTCTGGACACTTCCTAAAATGGACAGAGATGTCAGCAGAGAGCACTGTGCTCATGATGTTAGCAGAGAGCTCTGTGTTTCAAACGGGAAAAGAATTTACACTGTAGTATTCAGCAGCTAATAAGTACAGGAAGGATTAAGATTTTTTAATAGAAGTAATTTGCAAATCTGTTTAACTTTCTGGCACCAGTTGATTTAAAAAAAAAAAAAAGTTTTTCACCAGAGTACCCCTTTAAGATAAGCAAAGGGCAAACAAAATGTCCCCAACAACACAAAACAGCTCTAGACATTTCTAGGAAGCTCCTGAGTCAATTCCAACCCCCCTCACATCCTACACGTCACTGTGTCCAAGAATTAAAAAGGTCCCCCTTGTGATCCTGGATACACTTCGGGGGAAGAACATGAAACCTTGAAAAGGCCCTTTTGGAAAAGATTTTTTATGTATATATATATATTTGAGTGAACAGTGTACAATGCTGTGGAATCTGTGTACACTATATAAAGATATAGATATATATATATGCAAAATTAGAGGATGTTGCATACCATTTTTTTAATGGACAGTCTATAATTTAGCGTCCAAATCACTGGTCTAAAAAGACTATTTTAAAACTATATATATATATATATATATATATATATATATATATATATATATATATTATTATTTTTTTTTTTTAAATATAATTCCTAGTGCAGTGTTTCCCAACCAACACGGTTCTCCAGCTATTGAAAAACTACTACTCCCAGCATGCACAGCAAAGAGGCCTGTTGGTTAAAATATTATATTTTTATCTACTCCCTAGTACAGCGTTGCCTAACCTGCTTCTCTTCAGCTGCTGTAAAACTACAAGTCCCAGCATTCTCTGACTGCAGAAGGCCAGTTGGATGAAGCGTCACTTCTTCCTCGGATTGTACACCCTGGTGCAACATAGCCTATGACGAGGCTCTCCAGCTATGGCAAAACTACAACTCCCAGCATGCTCTGACTACAAAAGGCCAGTTGGATGAAGTGACACTTCTTCCCTTGTGCAGTATTTCCTATCATGAGGCTCTCCAGCTATGGCAGAACTACAACTCCCAGCATGCTCTGACTACAAAAGGCCAGTTGGATGAAGTGACACTTCTTCCCTGGTGCAGTGTTGCCTATCATGAGGCTCTGCAGCTATGGCAGAACTACAACTCCCAGCATGCTCTGACTACAAAAGGCCAGTTGGATGAAGTGACACTTCTTCCCTGGTGCAGTATTGCCTATCATGAGGCTCTGCAGCTATGGCAAAACTACAACTCCCAGCATGCATGCTGGGAGATGTAGTTTTGCCATAGCTGCAGGCACCCTGGTCGGGAAACACTGCAAAAAAACCTAAAAATTATTGCTTTGTCCAACATGCCCTTTGTAATCAGGGCATGCTGGGAGTTGCAGTGTTGCCCAACATTGGAAGCCATTGCCTTTAGTGAATCTCATATCAACATCCTTAAACAGTATGCAAAATATTTCTGTAGGGCCCTCCGTTACAAGAGTGGGCTCTTGACCAAGAGGTTCTGCAGCAGTCATATTACCCCTTGTGTGTCCACCAAACAAGATCTGACAACTTTAATTTGTCCGAATTGCAGAAGGTCAAATGACAAACACCACAACACTCTCAGCACAACATGTGACCAAGCAGATGTGTCACCATCAGAAATCGCAGCGATCAGAACGATGACATGTCAACAACATATACCGATGCGATAGGGACAAGCCCAGCATTCCAGACGTGGGATTTAAAGCCCCGTCCTTCCTGGTACAGCATCTGCCTGTACACACAACACTGATCTCGGAAGCAGATCTCACACAAGCTCCATTGACAATCACCTACTTTTTTTTTTTTTATATAAGGCGAGCTTCCTCCTGGTCCGATGATCGCCCGATCTGATCGGCTGTGGTTTATTTCCGTTTTTATTTTTATTTTTTTGTGTGAAGGGTGAGTCCCGGTGATCGTGGATGAAGAAGGACGGATGTGTCACTGTGAGGGATATTACACGGTCCACCAATCACAAGCCGGTATGAGTGATCTATGGTGTGGGAGAACGGATCGGTACCGGGAGTGACAGTGACCGGATGGCCAGAGCATAATAGGGGGGTTTTAATGGAAGCCGGGGCGGAAGGGATCGGCTACAGGAAAGCTGTTGGGGCCGGAGATGCCGCAGATCGCTGTAATGTCATCTCCCAGTCCTGCAGAGTAGCTCAGTCACAAAAGGGCGTTTTATTGGGATTTATTTTCTGTCGGGATCATGGACCGGGCTGGTGCAGCGGACGGGATGGGGAAGCACCGAATGTTCCACACGACCCGACTTCACCTCAACAGAAGAGGACTGGGGGTGGAAAAAGCGGCCGCGTCCTGCCCTGTCCGCCCCGGCTCCGTACATCGGTAACAATGGGCTGAGACCGGTACAATGTATCCACTTATAGGCATTGTGACGTCACACGGCCTCCCGCGGCTCCCTGGGAAATGTAGTCCGGAGTTCCGCAAGGCAGGATGGGACATGCTGCAGTGTAAGGGAGGAGTCCGCTTTTACGGGTGGATTGCGGCTCTATTCACTTCCATTTGTAGGCGGGTGGAGGTCAGTGCTACTGCAGGTGACCCTCCTGAGGTGGACCAGCGTTTGGGGTCGGGTGATAGGTCTAAAAGAAGGAATTTATAGAGGTTGAGACATACAGGGGAGTGGTTAAGAAGAGATGGGCGTGGCTTGTAAATGTTCCAACCCTCATTGTTCATATAAATGAGGCAACACATAGAGAACGACTCGATACAGTGTAAGCGGAGTACGTGCTGCACAGTGTGCTGCATAGGTTTAGTGTACCACACAGGGGCGTTGCCATGACGCTGGGCTGCCGGGAAGTCTCGCGTGGTTTGGCGATTTCTGTGGAGCGATTCCCCATCCTTTGTGTTTCGCTGAAAGCAGCGGCGGCGGCCGTCACGTGACGCGCGGGGAGCCTGTGGATGTGACGGAGGGTTCCGCTAACTAGCCCCCTGCTCAACAAAGATGGCCGATACCTCATACTGCTTCACCTAGAAGCCACTGATACAAAATAGGACCCTAGAAAGTCCAGAGTAAAATGGCAGCAACAGAGCCATGGTGGTGTGTCAGAGGTGAGGAGAAGACAGAAGAGATAAGGACAGAGGTCTTCAAACTGTGGCCCTCCAGATGTTGCAAAACTACATTTCCCAGCATGCCCGGACAGCCGTTGGGTCCACTGTTTTGGCACCATGTGTTTTTTTTATTTTGCTATTCTGGCACCATGGGCTTCTTAAATGTGAAAGAAGCCGCCCCCCCCCCCCCCCCCCAAAAAAAAACCATTTAAGCGAAATTCGCTCTCCAAAATCCCATTGTCGCTCCTTCCCTTCTGAGCCCTGTAGTGCACTCGCAGAGCACTTTACATCCACATGAGGGATTTCCTTACTCAAGAGAAATTGTTACACATTTTGGTGGCTTTTCTCCTTTTACCCCTTGTAAAAATGAGAAAAAAAATAATGAGTCTACAAGAACATGTTAGTGTAAAAAATGAAGATCTTGAATTTTCTCCTCCACCTTTCTGCTATTCCTGTTAAACTTTCTGAATGTCATTTTGAATACTTTGAGGGGTGCAATTTTCCTAATGGGGTCCATTAT
Organism: Hyla sarda; assembly: GCF_029499605.1. NCBI lineage: Eukaryota > Metazoa > Chordata > Amphibia > Anura > Hylidae > Hyla > Hyla sarda. Next base: position 98,185,177 of record NC_079190.1, read on the forward strand.
GGGGTATTTTGAACATAAAGACCCTCAAATTCACTTCAAAACTGGTCCCTAAAAAAAATTCAGATTTTGTAATTTTCGTGGAAAATTGCTGCTAGACTTTCAAGCCCTCTAAGTAGAATATGTCACGAAAAAAACAATCTCTGAATCAAATTCATAAGTTAAAACACCCCAGAGTTGTTATTGCTTAAAGGGGTACTCAGTTACCTTGCTGTCGGAGCTCCGCTTTCCAGCGTCCGGAAGTTAATGTTCCGAAAGGTGTGTGTGCGGGCTTACGTGTTCAGGGCCGCCCCTCGTGATGTCTCACCCGCCCGGCCTCTCAACGAAAGTCTATGGGAAGTGGGCGTGACGTCACAAGGGGGCGGGTGTGATGTTACGAGGGACGGCCCTGAACACGTAAGCCTGCACACACATCGTTCGGAACAATAACTTCCGGACGCTGGAAAGCGGAGCTCCGACAGCAAGGTAACGGAGTACCCCTTTAAAGTGACAGTGGCCAGATGTGCAATAAATGCTCTGGTCATTAAGGTAATAATGGGCTTGGTCCTTAAGGGGTTAATTAATCTAAATGCGTTGTTTGCAACAATTTGCCACAACAAAAACAAAACAGTAAACCAATGATAAATTCCCCCAGGAGAGTATGTTCAGCTGAAAGCTATCAAAGGGAACCAATCATCAGATTTTGCCCTATATAACGCTTGGCAAAGCATTATATAGGGTAAAATCTTTATCCCCACCATCCCCGGGGGACGCTCCTGCCCCCAGGGATGGTGAAGATATGAAGTTATAAACTAATATCCCGCAAGTAGTCCCCTGGGGCGGGTAGCTCCTCTTACAAAGTCCTGTTACTTCGGCTGGCAGCGTCGCCCCCTCGGCTTGATTGACAGGCTGTGTCATCGCTCTGCTCACTGAACAGACAGAGCAGAGCGATGGCGCAGCCCATCAATCAAGCCATGGGGGGTGTCGCTGCCAGCAATAGTATTGCGACCTGGTAAGAGGAGCTCCCCTACCCAGGAGACTACATGCAGGGCCGACGGGGACTAGTTTATAACTTCAAATCTTCACCATCCCTGGGGGCAGGAGCATTTGTCAAGCGTTATGTAGGGTAAATGGGCAGCTTTAGAGGAAGGTGGCTCCCTCTGTCACCCTATTGGCAACAAAGCAATGTTATTGCAGAAGCCAGATAGTACTCGTTACCTGTGCCAGGATGAGCTGCTCCAATTTGTTTCTCTGGGACACTGGCCCCGATTTATCAAAATGTGTAAGAGAAAAAACTGGAGAGATTGTGCTACCAACAACCAATCACCGCTCCGCATATCTTAACCCCTTAAGGACATAGCGTTTTTCTGTTTTTGCACTTTCGATTTTTCTTCCTTACCCTTTAAAAATCATAACCCTTTCAATTTTGCACCTAAAAATCCATATGATGGCTTATTTTTTGCGCCACCAACTCTACTTTGTAATGACATCAGCCATTTTACCCCAAATTCTACGGCGAAACGGAAAAAAAAAATTATTGTGCCACAAAATGGAAGAAAAAAAATGCCATTTTGTAAATTTTGGGGGCTTCTGTTTCAACGCAGTACCTTTTCATAAAAAATTACATCTTATCTTTATTCTGTAGGTCCATACGGTTAAAATGATACCCTACTTATATAGGTTTGATTTTGTCGTACTTCGGAAAAAAAAATCATAACTACATGCAGGAAAATGTATGTTTAAAATTGTCATCTTCTGACCCCCTATAACTTTTCTATTGTTCCATGTACTGGGTGGTATGAGGGCTCATTTTTTGCGCCGTGATCTGAAGTTTTTATCGGTACCATTTTTGTTTTGATCGGACTTTTTGATCGCTTTATATTCATTTTTTTATATTATAAAAAGTGACCAAAAATACGCTATTTTGGACTTTGGAATTTTTTTGCAGTTTAATTAACAATATATTTTTATAGTTTGGACATATACACACGCGATGATACCACAAGTTTATTTTTACAGAGTTTATTTTTTATGGGAAAAGGGGGGGGGGGGGGGGGGTGATTCAAACTTTTATTAGGGAAGGGGTTAAATGATCTTTATTAACTTTTTTTTCCCCCACTTTTTTTTTGCAGTGTTATAGCTCCCATAGCTTTGCATTGATCAGTGTTATCGGCGGTTGATTGCTCAAGCCTGGATTTCAGGCTTGCAGCAATCAATCGCAGTTCGGACACGCAGGAGGCAGGTAAGAGACCCTCCTGCTGCATCCTAGCTGCAGCCCGACTGAGCTGACGGGATGCTTTTACTTTCACTTTTAGACGCGGCAATCAACTTTGACTGCCGCGTCTAAAGAGTTAATGCCGGACATCTGCCGGAACGGCAATGTCCGGCATTAGCCACGGGCCCTGGCTGCTGATAGCAGCCGGAACCATGTGGGTATGATGTGAGCTCAGCTCTCGAGCTCACATCATAACCCTCCTATGCCGCATCGCCGTAAAAACCCGGTGTTCTTCGGCAAGGGTAAGCTGAGCTGTGATTGGTTGTTGGGGCAAAATGTCTCCAATTTTTCACATATTTTGATAAATCAGGACCATAAGAATGAATTTTTTAAATGTTATTTAGATGTTTTTTCTTCTATATATAGAGGCTTGATTTTTTTTTTCTATATCTGGCACAAAGTGGTCCGCCTGGGAGCATAGTTACGCAAAGCCAGACCACACTTGGCAAAAATGACATGCTACAAGCAAAAAGCATTCACTCAGGGAAGTCTATTAGAGGGGGGGAGATTCATCAAAACTTGTACAGAGAAAAAAAAGTCAACCAGTTTCCCATAGCAACCATTCAGATCACTTTAGTTTTTGAAAAGTCCTCTGAAAAACAGAAACAGCTACCTGATTGGTTGCTATGGGCATCTTTCTCAGCAACAAAGTTATCAAATGCTGTGCGACAAATGCAACTAGCAAAAATGACAGAACAAAAATAAGGAGATTTTTTGTACTCACTGTAAAATCTCTCTCGTAGCTTTCATTGGGGGACACCTATACTGATGGGTATATGCTCTTGCCACTAGGAAGCGCTGACACTAACATAGCTCATAAGGTTGAAAAAAAGACCAGAGTCCATCAAGTTCAACCTATATCCCTAATGAGTCCCTACTGAGTTGATCCAGAGGAAGGCAAAAAACTCATAAACCTCATACTAGAAGAAAAAATTCCTTCCCCACTCCAAATATGGCAGTCAGAATAAATCCCTGGATCCACGTTCTGTCCCAATAAGTCTAGTATATATAACCAGCAATGTTATTATTCTCCAAAAAAGCATCCAGACTCCTTTTGAATTCTTTTACCGAGTTCTCCATGACCACCTCCTCAGGCAGAGAATTCCACAGTCTCACTGCTCTTACAGTAAAGAACCCCTGTCCGTGCTGAAAGAAACCTTCTTTCCTCTAGACGTAGAGGATGCCGCCTTGTTATAGATACAGTCCTGGGTATAAATAGATCATGGGAGAGATCTCTGTATTGTCCCCTGATATATTTATACATAGTTATTAGGTCTCCCCTAAGTCTTTTTTCTAAACTAAATAAACCCAATTCTGCTAATCTTTCTGGGTACTGTAGTCCCCCCATTCCCCGTATTACCCTGGATGCCTGTCTTTGAACCCTCTCCAGTTTCACTATATATTTTCTTGTACACTGGTGCCCAGTACTGTACACAGTATTCCATTGTGTGGTCTGACTAGTGATTTGTACAGCGGCAGAATTATTTCCTTGTCGTGGGCTTCATGCACCCCATGATTTTATTTGCCTTGGCAACAGCTGCCCGACACTGGTCACTACAGCTAAATTTACTATTAACTAAGACTCCTTAATCCTTTTCCATGTCAGTCGTCCCAAGTGTTCTCGCATTAAATACATAATCCCAGCCTGGATTTTTCCTCCCCATGTGCATTACTTTACATTTATCAGTGTTGAACCTCATCTGCTACTTCCCAGCCCAAACCTCCAACCTATCCAGATCCATTTGTAACAGTGCACTGTCCTCTATAGTGTTTACCGCTTTACAGAGTTTAGTATCATCTGCAAAGATTTCTAATATTTACTATTCAACCCCTCTACAAGGTTATTAACACTGCAGCGACCTACAGTACTGCTGTGTGGCGAGAGAATGAGCTGCCGCACAGCCCTCAGCGCCCCCACACCCGGGAGCCATAAAAAAAAATGTCAGGGATATCCCCCAACTAATTCCTGGAAGAGGAAAGGGGGTGGGGGGATGCTGCAGGCATGGCGCCACCGGAATTGTGTCGGAGGAGGCCACGAGGGGTCTGGCCCAGCACAGCCACGTGTAACGGCGGCTGAGGAGCTGGCACTGGAAGGAGAAGGGACCCCCAGATAGCCAGGAGAGAAAACCTGGTGGAGTACAGAAGGGGGGGGGGGGGGGGTATTATACAAACTAACCCACGGACTCCACCTTCTTATACCTACCCGTCATCTTCGACCAGCTTATGGCCACGCTGCATCATACCAGGCTAAGATAGCGGGGCGAGCAGGGGCAAGTGAGGGACCCAGGATACAAGCACCAAGCGCTGGCCATTGGTGAGAAGGGGGTTAACAGCCCATACGCATGTTCTGTGCCCCTTCATCGCATATGGGGGAACAGGTAGCACCATGCATCTGACCCCCCCCTCAAAGGGTCTGAGCAAACAGCAGGTGTTCCCCCATATTGGAGACATGAAGAGAAGTAGCAGATGTCCCTTAGCAGCTGTATTTCCTGAAATAGCACTCATTTAATTATTGATTAAATATTGATTATTTTCAGGTGTTAAAATGTCTTCAACAAAACATAAAAGTTAAAAGGCCAAGTAAAAAGGCCAAAAAATATAACATTTCCTCTCCCACAAGGCTTAGGGAGGAAGAACGGGCAACGCAGGGTGCTCAGCTAGTCTAAAATTAATCCAAAGTAATCATCCCCCTCCTTATAAGTTCTGTAGTTTTTAACTGGCTTGCACCTGCATAACTGCATTAACTGAGGGAGATTTATCAAAACTTGTTTAGAGCAAAATGGCGCAGTTGCCCATAGCAACCAGATTGCTTATTTTATTTTTAAGAAAGGCCTCTGAAAAATAAAAGCGGTTATGGACAACTGCACCACTTGTCCTCTCCCAGTGTTTTTTTTTTTTGCACATGGTCTTTTGCAGAAATTATCTAATTTTGCATAATTTTGTCTGAGCTGTCTTCATAATTTTTCTCGTGTATGCTTCCAGCAGGCATAGTTAGCAGATACACTGGATGGTGTACTGAACTTATCAGTTACGCAAAAGTACTTTAGTGACCAGTTGGCAGTGGATTGGGTTTGAGTATTTCAAACTTCATTTTATTATCCTGGGGCTTCCTGTAATTTGCGCAAATTTCTGAAGTGACATGCAGCATCTGGGAAAACCACACACTTGCGCAGCATGTTTGGCATTGCGAAGAAAATCTTTGTTATGATCATTTCATCCCCAAAGTGTAATTTATAGAAAGTTAACGTCAGAGAAATGTCAAAAGTTACGATTGGTCAGGGTGGGGGTGTTCAAAACACAACCAATAGCATGAGTTTGGACAAATGCTTCTCTCCCCATATTGCTGCATAGAAAGTCTACAGAGAAAGTCTTATGCAGCAGGACAAGGAGAGAAGCACTTTGCTGACATGAGCCGGGAGTGCCTTGCTTGGCTATCTGTGGAGGTCAGATCCCGATAAGTGACAAATGAAATTTTTGTGACAGGAAACAAACCAAAAAAGAAAACCACATGGAGCAGTTCATAACACCAGCAATATGATTTAAAATTAGCATTTATTGTATCCTCTAGGTGCAAATGGGAGTTTTCTAATTCTAATCTATTCATGTGGATTGCACTACATTGTGTTATAGACTTCTGCATCAAATGATGTATAAATATCATTTTACGATTGTCTGTTATTTCCTAGTGTGAATTCCTGCTGCACTACAGGTACAACCAGTACTCAACCATTGTGACAAGCTCCCGGTTTACACTGCCATATCAATTTTACCACCCAAATCACGTTTTCTGAAACAAAAACTTGGCACATTGTGAAAATCCCACCCAGCACTTTGCAAACTTGCATAAGAGCTCATAACGTAAATTCCGTTTTTTTTTTTTTAAATAAAAAGTAAAAATTAATTTATGTGTTAAATGTCTGGCCCAACAGACTTATGTGTATAAATCTACATCATGTTTATATATTTGCCAGAATTAGCAAGACCAAAATTATGCTATGCTGTAGTAACCCTCCCTGTCTGGTTAGGCTACTTTCACACTACCGCTGTGCCCTGTCGAGAATGGCCATTTAAATTTTTATTTAAAAATAGCCATTATCTGGACGGGGCGCAACGAGTCCCGATGGATCCCATTATAGTCAATGGGTCCGTCGAGCGCCATTGTTTTGTAGCGGGAGAGAAAGACGGCGCATGCAGTATATTCACTCCCCGGGTTCCCCGACGGCAGTCACACTATCGTATCACACAAGCAGTGTGAAAAGAAGCCTTAGAGGGGTGATAACAGGAAAGAAAGAAAAAAATACCTGGGTCCCTGGAGGCTATATAAGAGGACAGATGACAGTAAACGTGGCCATACACCACCAGTAGCTGTTGGCTGAAACATACCCGATTTTTTTTCTAATCTTGCCAGTCTCAACAAAACTGCCAGATATGGATGACTTGGCTCTTTTGTGTACTGGTACCTGAGAAGACTGGGCTACACTATAAGACTAAGATCTAAGCACTAGCATTATTTCATTCAGTATTCATTTTTTTTTAATGGTTATTACCATCAGGAAATGTGGCAGTCCCATTCTAATAGGGGGAAACAGCAGTGCTTTAGTTATATATTTCCTTCTAGATCTGCACTTATAATGGCTGTTGCTAGTGCTTGTGTTTTATCACTTGTATGTTTACAGGGGCAAGTCCAGATGCACCACAGTAATCCCCAACACTAACCACAGACTTTAAGGCTATGTTCATATTTCAGAACGTCCGCACAGAAAATCTCCGTGTGGACATTCCGGAGGCTGCAGGCACTAGGACCGCACAGGAATGTGCTGTCTCATAGACGGCTATATATTCTGTAAGGAGTCCGCAGAAAAAAATAAACCGGTTCATTCTTTCTGCGGACAAGGAAACTGCCACAGCGCAGCAGAATCCCATTGAATACGGACGTGTGAACATGGCCTAATGCTGCATGTAACACCATGCTTCGCCTTCCAATCACACTGACATTCCCAACTGCCTAGCTGTGCATGAACTGCTTGTACTATGACCCCATTTCATATGAAAGGCCCCCACGGGGAATTTCCCTCCAAATCAAGTAATCAGGGAACCACTACACAGTTTAAAAGCTAAGAGATACTGCACTAGATCAGCACTGCTGCCTCTCAGTTTTCAGAATGGGTGAGGGTTCCTGAGGTTTAAATGATGAAACGTTCATGTGCTCTGTTATAATTTTTAAAAACAATGTCCGACAAAGATGGACAATTCTTAACCTATATAATCAAAGAGTAATAATTTCTTTAAAGAATTAATAATTTCTTTAAAGTTTATCCATTTACTATGAAATACATTATACTGTTTTTAAAAGGCCTGTAATGGACTCCCTAAGCCATTCACACTGTATTTCCATGCTTGTGATCAGTATAAGCAAATACTGGAAATAACCCACACAAAAATACAAAGTGGATCAAAAAATTGTTTGAAATAAAGGAACACATCTCATCATTACACTTTCATTCACACCCAACATATTCTCATGGTTTTAGTCCCGATTCAGTTCAGAAGGAAGAAAGAAAGGACACCTTTTAGAATGCATCAGGGTCTTGTGATTCTTGAAATGCCAGCAGTTTTTTTTTTGTTTTTTTTTATTATTGGAGGTATTCACTGTCCCACAAGACTTGCAGAATGCCACAGATGCCTCCCTAAATAGAGGAGCAAATCTCTTGGAAATTATATGCAACAATAACTAGAGAAAAACAATTACAAAAAAAAATAAAATCAATAAGGCGTAGAAAGGAGGATGAAAAAAAAAAATAAAAATACAAAGACCAGAGATCCAATAGTAAGATATCAGAAGGAAGAGATAAAAGGATACACCGACTGTCCGTTCTGTTGATCTGAGTCGCTTCGCATTGGATTGGTCATTGAGCAAGTCCCATCAATCCCTGCCCTACAAGCCGCTGCATGCAGAAATCTGGGGTATAACTTTACAGGTTGGAGGTATTTTGAGAAAGCTGATAGGACTGATGGCAAAGAAGATCACCAAAATATGGCATTAAAAATAATTCATATGATCAGGAACAGTACCTGTCCTGCAGTCATCATCTCCTCTGTCAATCCATTAAAAAAAAAAAAAAATGTATAAAGACAAGTAAAAATCTGAGAAGAACAGGGAGGGACAGCTGGGCTGGTGTTACAAAAAGCATCATACAAAAAGACACATGCTACATAAAAAAAATACTAACCCCCTTACCATCTATATTAGACAGTACAGTGTGATGGGGTAACCAATAACATACACCAATATGCTTCCAGAATATTTTATCCGCGTCTTCCAGCAGCCTGTGAGATCAGCTTAAAATGCTTTTATTTTTTTTTTTACTTTTTGTTAAATATAAAAAGGGATGATGCCAGCCAATGTATTGGTATGGCCAGTTCATACATTATCCATGTTCACGTCATCTGAATATTAAAGTGATCTGCTTGTCCTTGTGCAGACCAAGCCTGCTCCATACAAGATATAAGCAGTTCTATGCTTAGTCACTGCAATAATCTCGGTGTAATGGAATGGATGGGATTTGAGTCTGCACAAGCAGGAGCCACCTGACTGTCTCAATATGGAAGAAGCGAAAGTCACGTGATCTGCCAGTCATGTGGCATCACGCTGAAGAGTTATTTGTCTCTAGTGCATTCAAGTCTTGTGAGCCTATTGGAGAGCGCTGAGACACCAGTTCTTTGTCTTCAGTGATGAGGGGACAAGGTGGATCTCGTGCAGCACCTTATTTTAAAATAATGTGGTAGCTATCGTTGGTTTCAGCTGTAACAAGAAAAAAAAATCATATCAAAATACAGAAATGCTTTAGTGCCCATTATATTGATGAGCATTTTCAGAAAAATACACTATTAGTATAGTCTGTGTAAAGCGTCATTTTCCAACTTGGAATCCATGGGACTGCAAAAGGACAGTATTCAATGGTTCTGCCAACAAAAAAGCCCTGCATCGGGAGGTGGTGTGCTGCCTCCTATACAACACCCTGATGTTGGTTGGCATTAAAGGGGTATTCAAAAACCTACAAAGTGTCAGATCGCGGAGGGTCAGACCACTAGGTTTCCCCTGCAATCTCCTGCCCAGCATCCTGGCTCTCCCCATGCACTTAGTGGGCACTGCTCCATGCATGAAACTGTGTCAATCTCTATGAGAGAGCTGGAGATACAGCACTTGTGTATCAGACTCTGCTATAGAAATGTATGGAGGGGGCATGTCAACCTACGCTTTGTGCAGTGGTCTACACAGCTCTGTGCATGGAGAGGTGCCCGCTAAGTGCATGGGGAGAGCCAGGGTGCAGGGCAGGAGATTGCAGGGTCCCAGTTGTCAGACCCACCATGATCAGACAATTCTCCCCTATCCTGTGGATAGGGGAAAAGTCTTCAAATGGACACTGTCAGATTAAAAAACTTTTTATATGTTGTACATTTTGGCCAAACATTAACCTTTGTAATATACTTCATAAGAAAATGTTATTTCCTTTTATAGAAATCATGGCTTATAAAATCATGGCTTTGTCCAAGCTGAAGCACAGGCATGGACAAAGTCCAGTAAGGGTGGGCTAGCGCTCCTCTGCGCCCTCTCCTGTCCTATAGCGCTCCTCTGCGCCCTCTCCTGTCCTATAGCGCTCCTCTGCGCCCTCTCCTGTCCTATAGCGCTCCTCTGCGCCCTCTCCTGTCCTATAGCGCTCCTCTGCGCCCTCTCCTGTCCTATAGCGCTCCTCTGCGCCCTCTCCTGTCCTATAGCGCTCCTCTGCGCCCTCTCCTGTCCTATAGCGCTCCTCTGCGCCCTCTCCTGTCCTATAGCGCTCCTCTGCGCCCTCTCCTGTCCTATAGCGCTCCTCTGCGCCCTCTCCTGTCCTATCAGACAGTACTAGCCCACTGGACTTTGTCCATGCCTGTGCTTCAGCTTGGACAAAGCCATGATTTTATAAGCCATGATTTCTATAAAAAAGAATTAACATTTTCTTATGAAGTATATTAGAAAGGTTAATGTTTTGCCAGGATGTGCAACATACAAAAAGTTTTTGTATCTGACCGTGTCCATTTAAGTACCAGAGTATCCTTTAGGACCTGTACTATTTGCCTTTTATTTGTTACCAGTAAATCAAATTAGCACTCTGGGAACTTCTATTCTGTGCCCAGCAGTAACATATCATGCTTACTCATATGCGCTGATGCTCCTTTTACAGTACAACATTATCTCCTGCTTACGATACCACTCTGGTCCCTCTGAATGACAATGTGACTGCATTTGGGACTTTCAATCTCCTACAGCTACTACTTCTGAACGGAAGTCAATTTGCTTATGTACCTACAAGATGCTCAAGAGATACACAGAAGGCAATGCCAGGATGGCAGTCTAATTGGACAAAAAGGACACTCGATGAGAAATGCATCAGCCAATGTCATTAAAGGAGTTTTTCAGTAGAAAAACAGAACTAATTTCTTTACAAAATTGCACCACATTTGTCTGCAGGTTGTGTGTGGTATTGCAGCTCAATCCTGTTAAAATTAATTGAGCAGAGTTGAAATAGCACAAATTTTTTTATTTTTGCAGAAATTAGCTCTATTTTTCTATTCCTGCATAACCCCCTTCAAGCATATTATCTTAGTGCCAGGCAGGGGGGGAAAAAGCTTTCCTAGAGTGTTACTTTAGTCTAATAGTACCATTACTTTACAGAATACTAGCATCAAACCTTAAACATTTATGACAATATACCCCAGTGGTTTTTCAGTACTAAAAATTTTGAGAAACAGTGCTGTAAAGCACAAGTGGTCATATCGGGAAACCACTCACACAGAGCTCTTGATGACCTTTGTTTCTTAGTGTCTCCACTATTTAATGTAAGTTTCTAGATGGGGCTTGGTGATGACAAATTTACAGCAATTCCACTGATTGTAGATATCCAGGAATAAAAGAACTTAAGTTAACTTTTTTTTTTAAACAAAAAACAGCACCACACCTGTCCTAAGGTTGTGTGGGGTATTACAACTTGGCTCCATTAACTTCAATGGAACTGAACTGTACACAACCCAAGGACAGGAGTGATGCTGTTTTTTTCTAATCCTAGATAACCCAATAAAAGGGTACTCCGCCCCTAGACATCTCATGACGTCACGGTCATGCCCCATCAATGCAAGTCTATTGTAAAAGAACTGCCATGCCCCCCACAGACTTACATTGAGGGGGCGTGGCAGCGACATCACAAGCGGGGCGCAGCCATGAAGTCACGAGCCTTCGGCACTGCACCCAATACTCTAAACGAACACTGCTTGAAGCAGGGAGATCAGACATCTTATCCCCTATCCAAAGGGCATGGGCCCAAGCAGAATCCAGCTTAAAAATCAAACTTGGAAACTCCCATGCAGCACCCTTCAAATTTTTTAAAGAGGGGTTTTGCTGAACCTTGCACACAGCAGAATTTTCAATGTGGAAAATTCTGCTGTAGAAATAAAAATTTTGGACTCCACAGAAAGAATAAACATGTTCATTTGGTCAGTGCCTGCCACACAGAACGTCATATTCTGCCATGTAATGAGTCCTTAAATGCAATCAATATAAATCTGAATTGGCCATTTACCTTCCAGTGACAGCCTTAGCTATATTAACGTGTAGCATTTATGTAGAGGTCTGCAACATGAGCGCTACCCTAAACTCCACTCAGCTATAGTCACCAACAAGTCATAATGTATTTTGCAGAGTCTTCATCCCATATAGCCGTTTTGGTGCTTTCACCATTTCAAGAATGGTGGAGGTGACTATTCTATAGTGAATATTTTTTTTGATCCCTTAGTTTGAAATCATGTTTAATATTCAAACCCCTTTTTCAGATTTTGGAAGGAGTTAAGAAACTGGCTCTAGCTGTGATATTATTACCAAACAATTTACTTGTGTGAAAAGGCTGCCCAAATGTATAAGGACTGCTGATGTCCCACAAGTGCCCACTAGAGGTCTTCTACAGAAATTATATGTATACTCCTTCATTTGGGTTACTTTGGCTCTTCATTTACAGACCCTGCAGCTATTTTAGCCATTTGACTAAGTGGAGCATGCAAAGCCACAATCTCTTATCAAGGAATCAATACATGCAAGGTGCAATCTGCAACTAAAGTGGGCAAAGTTGTATATCCTCTCAGCAAGCTGCATGTGTTTCTTGCATATGTTTCTTTCCATCAGTCTATAGTGCCAATATCGAAGCCATTTTACATCCTCTGTACAGTTCAGTGCCTTCATAGGGGCATCCAATAATTCATGTTATAACCACAGGATTAACGCGTGGCATAAAATGGGTATCCAATTAACTGATTTCACTGATTTATTTAGATTAAAAAGGATTTTCTGTGTCGCGTATCCTCAAGATAGGCCATCAATAGCTAATCAGTCGACCCGAATGATCAGCTGATTAATAGAACAGTGTTGGTAAGCATACACTATGGGGGAGATTTATCAGAACCTGTCCAGATGAAACGTTGCTGAGTTGCCCATAGCAACCAATCAGATCACCTTTTTTTGAAATGGCCTCTGAAAAATAAAAGCGATCCGATTGGTCGCCTTGGGCAACTCAGCAACTTTCCATCTGGACAAGTTTTGATAAATCTTCCCATATGTATAGATTGGCCAGCAGATAGGTCTCTTCACCGTGTAATGGGCCATGTTGGGGTCAGTTTCAACTTCAATGGGAGCTAAGGTGCAGTTACCCAGCATGGCTACTATACAATATTCAAAGCTGTCTGACACCAGCTTCATTCACTATGTATGCAGTTGTCACTACTGATCGACTGGGATGCCCACTAAACAGATGTTGATGGCCTATCCTTAGTCCTGGAAATCTCCTTTAATAACTGTGGCATAGATTACTTACAACATAGTAGATTTAACACTACAATAAAAGTTCTGAAACCTTCAGATATATACAGCACTGCAACTGATTCTGAGATCTCATGGATAAAACATAAAATAAAAAACTTTCTGGTTACAAATTCTTACTTTGTTATTTTGTTGCCAGACAAAACGATAAAAGGAAATAAATGAAGAGTCAGGCTGGACTACTGTCCTTGTTCAGTAACAATATGGGGTTACAGCTGCCGCTGGCTTATCCACTTCTAATCATGTTCCTATCTGATTAATGCTGGAATCCATAACTGAACTGTCTGCATAATAAAAAGACGCTTCCTGAACACCTACAATGCCGGAGAGTAACTCCAACAATTGGCTGTGTAGAACTTACACAAAAGGTCGGTACCATACCTTTCATTGTATCCAACACAAAGCATGATTCATCCTGAAAATTCTGAATCATCTAGTGAAAAACAAAAACAATGAGTTAGACAGGCGGTAAAAAAATAAAAAATAAAAAAAAAAGCACAAAACAAAAAAAGATTACAAAACAGGACTACCACATCCTAGGGGCAAAAATGCTTTTTCATAGGAGTTATTCTATACACACTACAAGAGATTTGATGTGTAAATAAATCCATTCAGCACCTCTCCAACATATCTTTGCAGTCACTAAGAACCAAGAAGGAAAAAAAAAAAAAACAACAAGGCATTTTTCCCTTGTAAAAGGCTTTTTTTTTTTTTTTTTTTAGACTGCATGAAGATCTGCCCCCCTCTTGCGGAGTTTTAGGGCTTTGTAGTCCCCTCTAATTCAGTGAATCTGTCAGATGCGCAGGACTATTTTCATATGGGTTGTGTTTGGCTGAGTTCTGTTCAGTGATTGTACGGGGACATACATATTTTATGAAGGGGATGTTACATCGCGGACAGAAGATATTGCGCACTGTGTGAGGTCACGCTGCTTCAATATGCAATATTGCTGGGGAAGCCCAGGGACTTATTTTGGCCTCTGTTTTCGCTGTATCTGCAATTATTAAAGCCTGCATGCTGCTGCGAGAGATCCTAAATTGGAAACCGCACCTGGACATGCTGCTTTAAACCGTGACAAGCCTGGGTGTAGCCTTTTATTTTCGGTGAATTGCTAACACTAATGGCCGCAGCTCCCCACTAGCTCTTGCGATTCACCAATAATTGTGGGCTGCACCTGGACTTGCCACTGTTTAATTCAGCACGTCCAGGTTCCGCTTCCAATTAAGGATAAAAAGTGACAGCCACAGCAGGTAGCGCCGTGTGCAAGACTGCGCTAATCGTTAAGATTACTATTCCAATGGAAGAATGTATGGCTGAAGCGAGATTAAGCCCTGAGCGATTTGCTGATTGCCATGGTCAGGGTTTCTTAAAACCCAAGAATATTGTTTCCAATCTTTGGCATCTAAGAAGTTGTGTCGTCTGCTCTGCCTTTATATTGTGCTCTTTTTCAGTTGTGGTCAGCCATACTAGTGGGCTTCCCTTTCCACTCCCTATCCTGCGCCCCCCCCCCCCCCCCACTCTACCTTCTGGATTCACTCTCCTTTATCCCTTGTTTCTGTTCTATCTGGCACCATGTGTTGTCTTGTTCTGCTTCCCCGGGGTCTTCCTTCTGGTTCTGTATTTTTATTTTTCTGCAGGGACTACAGGGGTGTTATAGTTCATTTCCCTTGGTAAATCCTCAAGGATTAGCATCGACCTACATACACTGTCAGGCTCTGGAGCTATGGTCATGTATTTAGCTGCCCTCCATAATATTATATATATCCTCCGAACACTTTTTACTGAATCTCAGGCGACTTGCACTCACCATGAGGTTTCTTATGCTCTGCACTTTTATTTATGGAAAAATAAAGAAGAGAACAGTATTCCAAAGTAATATAGGTACTCCTAGAATGGACAGTCCATTTCACTTGTTACAGCATCCCTTACTAGTCTAGTCCCCAGTCAGAGCTATCCAAGGAGGAGGAGACCTTAACCTCTAAATAAGAGTCAATTTTTCCCATGTGCATTTGTCACCTGGAATGCGACTTCTAGTAAGTTCAGATCCCATCAAGACTGTGGTTGAAATACTACAACTGGATACAGTATAACTTGAATGTTTAAGTGAATGTTTTTTTTTTTTTTTTTTTTTTTTAAATCAACTGGTGCCAGAAAGTGAAACATTTGTAAATTACAAATTCTTAATCCTTCCAGTACTTCTTAGCGGCTGTATACTACAGAGGAAATTGTAGGAAGTTTTCCACTGGAGTACCCCTTTAACCCCTTAAGGACCAAGCCCATTTTGACCTTAAGGACCAGGCCAATTTTATTTTTGAGTTTTTGTTTTTCCCTCCTCGCCTTCTAAAATCCATAACTGATTTATATTTCCATCTACAGACCCATATAAGGGCTTGTTTTTTGCGTGACCAATTGTAATTTGTAAAGAAACCTCATTTTACCAGAAAATGTATGGCGAACCCAAAGAATTATTTTTTTAAGGAGTAAATTTAAATGAAAACCACAATTTTGCACACTTTGGAGGGTTTCTTTTTACACTGTACACTTTACGCTAAAAATGACGTGTTCTTTATTCTGTGGGTCAATATGATTAAAATGATACCCATGGCTAGATGCTTTTATATTTTTGTACCGCTTAAAAAAAAAAAAAAACTTTTTGTACAAAATCAGTAACATAAAATCGCCCTATTTAGACCACCAACTTTTTGATTTTTCCGTATATGGGGCGGTATGAGGGCTCCTTTTTTTGCGCCATCATCTGCACTTTTTATTGATACTCCATTTGCATATATAAAACTTTTAGATCACTTTTTATAAAAAAAAATTTTGAATAAAATGTGACCAAAAAGCAGCATCTTTGGACTCATTTTTTACATTTAAGCCGTTCACGGTACGGGATCATTAACATTATATTTTGATAGTTTGGACATTTACTTATGCGGCGATACCAAATATGTTTATAAAAAACATTGAAAAAAATTGTAAGGCTTTGTGGGGGTAAAATGGGAAAAAAAGGACAATTTTCGTTTTTATTGGGGGAAAGGATATTTTTTATTTATTTTGCTATTGATAGTCCCCTATGGGGACATAAAAAGTGTAATCAGTTGACTGCTAATACTGTTCAGTGCTATGCATCCAGCATAGCACTGATCAGTATTATCGGCTATCTCCTGCTCTGGTCTGCTCGATCTCAGACCAGAGCAGAGCAGAAGATGCCGGGAGACAGCCGGATGCAGGTGAGGGGACCTCCGGCAGCCATTACAGATGATCGGATCCCCGCGGCAGCGCTGCAGGCAATCCGATCATTTATTTTAACATGCGCAGTGTCGCAGATGCCGTGATCTGTATTGATCACGGCATCTGAGAGGTTAATGGCGGATGTCCGCCATTACCGTTGGGTCCCTGGCTGCTGATAGCAGCTGGGACCTGCAGTGTATGACACGAGCACCGCTCCAATGCTGGCGGTCATACACAGGATGTAAATTTACATCATGGCGCGCTAAGTACCGCCACACCAGGACGTACATTTACGTCCGTGGTCGTTAAGGAGTTAAAGGGGTACTCCGGCGCT